>NW_027256881.1:156093351-156693351 GCF_029215685.1 Pituophis catenifer annectens | reverse complement strand
TGTGGTTTGACTTTTATTTTAAAAGATGTAAACGGATGAAATTTGGAATCAAGCTTGTTAAAGAAGTGTGAGCAATTGTACCTATTTATGACCGGACCAAACCTTCGCTCTTAAAAGATGTATTTTATGTTTAAGATGTTTAAAAATATATATATATGTTTTTCTTTCTTTTTCGTAGGTTTTATGTGTATGTCTCTTTAGCCAGGTTCTACCTACGTAAACCAAGATATTATGTAGCCCTAGTTCAGTGAAATCATAATTCACTAGTTTCTGGGCTTTTTTTTTTCTCTTCTGGCAGCCAGAAGATAGGTACGTAGGTAGAACCTGGCTAAAGACACACACACACACACACACACACACACACACACACACACACACACACACACATATATTTTAAAAAAAAAAGAATTATGACCTCTGCTTACTTTCAAGAGAAACTCACCTTGCTTTAAATATTATTTTCATTACTAAAATTGAAAATGTAGATTTATTTTTCTTGGTTACCACAATATTACATGGTTTCTGCAGCTGAACATTCCTAAACAGACATTTTAATTAGTTATATTTATTTTATTGTTTCCAACTTCAAGATTATCTTTTGTTGAAAACTAATTTGGGTCTGCTTTTCCTTCCTACCCCACAAAAAGTAACTTTTCACCAAAAAAAAATCTTGTTTTAACCACAAGAGAGCACTCCAACACAAGAAATGTGGGACAGTGTGTTGCTGTTTCCCAGTTTTCTTTTCCTTAACCAAAGGAGGGCACTCCAACATAAAAAAAATGTTTTTAACCATAGAATCTAACAGGATTTTTTTTTTTCATTTTAACCATGATTATATGTGAACGACATTAATTTCTTATAACAAAGAAACTTTTTGCTTTTTAATTCTTAACATATATTCATTCAATTTAGCTTTAAAACTTGCTTTGTGTATAGTGTTTTTGTGTAATATACCAATGATTTTATTTAATCTTTTACTCTTGATTGTTTCATTTAATTTAATCAGTACAGATATATTAAACATAAGATTACATATTATTTTTCAAAAATGTGTGAAAATCAACAGAGCAAGGACCTTTCTAAATTGAAAGAATGATACTTCTTCTCCAGAATCTCAAGTCTTATTTATATCAGAGATCTATGTATTGGACGATAATCTTCATTTCATTATCTTGGCAATCACATCAGGAAATGCAAACAAATTTCAATTCTCCTCATTATCAACATTTATGACAGACTGGTAATTCAAGTAGGATCTGAGAATAAGTGGATCAAAGAGTAGAAGATTCAGAAATTTTAATAGAGATAACTAAAGAATTTGGAGGCAAAACTCAAATTAATGGAAGCAGAGTTGCATTAAAACAATAAAATACAAATATAATGCAAACGAACTATTCCATTCTATATATACATCTGCTTAAATGAAAGTAAAACTTTAGCGTGCACCCAGGATGATGCAAAAAGATGCCTTAATCTTTTTATGTAAAGAAAAAAATATGAAAGAGACCAGAACTTGAATAATCAATTGGCCTTTTTGGGAATGAAGGGGGGGGGAAGGAGGGAGGATGGAAGAAGGTATGGAGGAAGGAAAGAAGATTGCTGATGCTTGCTGCCAGCTTCCCACAAAGAAGTTCGATGGGAAATCACCCAGCAAGTGTTGGATTGTTCAGTAATCTAGTATTTGTAATATTAAACAGTGGAACCCCCATTTTGAACAGGGAGAGACCTAATTAACTGTTACTATTACAAATTGAACGGTCCCCAGGAATTAAAGAGCTTCTTTCAGACAAATGTAACTTCTAAAACTTCCCTAACTACTAAATGTTCTCCCCCTCCCGTGCATGGTTTGTGAAAAACCAAATGGATCAGTCAGAAAGCTAATGGAAGAATGTTCTGTAGATGGATGGGGCCAAAATAGAATTTTTTAGCTTGAATTAAAGAATTTGTTAAAACACAAATGCTGCATTCCAATTTAAGAACCGTATTCCACTGATGGCGGCAGTATCATGGTTGGGCCTCGTTTGCTAAGTCTCTGGACCAGGTCAGCTTGCCATCATTAATGGAATTTATTCTGAATTATACCACCAAATTCTACAGGATGTCAGGGTATTTGTCTATGAACTAAAACTAAAGAACAAGTGGATCATGCAGCAAGACAATGACCCAAAACATACAACATGCATAATTAAAAATGCTTAAAGTAGAAGAAAGTTAATGTTTTGGAGTGGTCAATTAATATTTTCATCTTGTTTCCTTGAAAGCAGCTGCCATTGTTTCTTCCATAACATATTTTCAGTTTTGCTTAATATTTGCATGGTTTTAATACTAAGGTCAACTAGGTGCTGCCATTGCTTGTAGACATAGCCTACTTATTTTCTCACACTAGCCTTACTTCCCTCAAGTCTAATATCCATGAGCTTTGTGATACTATATAAATCACAAAGGGGGGAAGTCTCACTAAGCTCAATAGAGTTTAAAGTATGGACAGAATGCTTAGATATATTGGTGACGGAGAAATTTGTCCCACATTATCTGTTCTCAATTGTACCCTTAAAATTCAGAAAACATAAAACAAAAACATTACAATTTGAGGATTTAAGGAAAATAATGTGTTTCCATTTTGCTTTCCTACTAGCCCCTACCTATAAACATGTACTGACAACATATTTTTCCCCCATTGGATCCAAAACATTTCCTGCATCTTATTTCCTTGCAACAAGTGAAGGCTCAATTGCTTTAAACTGTACTACTATGTTGAAGTAGCATTTTATCAGGTACTGTTGAAGGGAAGTCTCACGGGTATTAAAATAAATCTTAGCTTTGACACCTATTATATTTTAATTATATCAAGTTAATATAATTATATCGATTTCATATCATTATATTAATAGACTTAAATCACGATTAAGTTCTCCCAAGGAGCTTTTATAAAGCTTAAGACAGATAAACATGCCACACAGCTGCCTCTACGAAGGCTTCCTTTGCAACCCTCTGGGCATGTTTCACTGATTTTTGTAGAATTAATTCGGAATATAGACGAGCAGCAGAACGGCCGAAGAGAAAACCCGCTTCGCCAAGGGGCTTCAGGAGACGGATGGAGAAGTCTCAGTATAGTTACCAACAGAGCAGCTACTGCTCTCAGAAACACGGAATCATAAATAAATACGGCCGAGAGCAAGCTCAGATTACACACCCAGGTGGAAAACTGGCCGCGGGCTCCCTCTCCTCTTCTTGCCTTTGGACTCTCCTCCATTATCAGTCCCCCACACAGCTCACCTTTCGAGAAGAGAAGAGCCGGCATGAAGAGAAGACTTCGCCAAAGGCAACTGGAAGCCACGGCTGCCAAAACGTTGCACCCTCTTCCTCTCCAGCGCGCGCTTTCCTCCCGTTACTTGGCAACCAGCGAAGCGCGAGCTCACCCTGAGTCCGGAAGTAGAGATCGGCGCATGATTAGGCGCGCGTGCGCAGCAATCACGAATCCTTCGAATCCTCTGGTGGAGAGAAGGAAACTGTAGAGCAGAGGTCTTCAAACTTGGCAGCCTTAAGATTTGTGGACTTCAACTCCCAGAATTCTTCAGCCAGCTATACTTTGCTGGCTGGAGAATTCTGGGAGTTGAAGTCCACAAGTCTTAAAGCTGCCAAATTTGAAGACCTCTGCTGTAGAGCTATATACCTAATACCAGTATAAGTTTGTATACAACTTCTTGCATTTCTGTCCCTCTCATCATTAGTAATGTTTCATCATTACATCCTGTACTAAGCACATTGGACTACAAACATACTCCACAGTTCTTGGTCCACAACTATAGTTTCCTCATCCTTTCATTTAAGATTAATGTTTTTCAGATCTTCCTAAATGTTTGGTGCCAGGTTTTATTTGGCCTTCCTCTTTTTCTCCGGCCATCTGGTGGTATCCAATTGATTGCAGTCTTTGCTGGACATTGCTTACTCATGCGGAGCACATGTCCAGCAAAGCACATAATATGATCTAGGTTGCTGTGTTTATGATGGACATGATCCATACTGAGTGCATTTGTTGGAAGACAGCAGTTGCTTTGCCTATTCAGCATTTTTTTTTTAAATTTGATTTATATGCCGCCCTTCTCCGGAGACTCAGGGCAGATTACAATGCGCTAAGCAATAGCCTTCATCCTTTTGTATATTTATACAAAGTCAGCTTATTGCTCCCACAACTGGGTCCTCAATTTACCTACCTTAGAAAGGATGGAAGGCTGAATCAACCTTGAGCCTGGCGAGATTTGAACCTGCAGTAATTGCAGGCAGCTGGTCTTAATAACAGGGTGCTTTAGACCACTGTACTACCAAGGCAATCTTGTTACCCAATCTATATCCATGATACTACCAAGATAGTTGAATTGTTCCACAAATGCTAAGACCTGTCGTCCTAATATTATCAGAGTGCTTTCTTGAACATTGCCAACTTGCACCAGGTTGGTCTTGTCTTCGCTATTTTAAGCTCACTTTACTTGTATTGTTTCGTGTTTATTTATTTAAGAAAATTTATAAGGCTTCCCAACTCACTCTCAGTGACTCCAGGAGGCTTACAAGGATAAAAACTCAATACAAAGCAATAGAGAGAGCAATAACCTCCCACCCTCCTGGCAACAACAATTAAAGGAGCCATTTGATAGGTTTCATATCATTTTGGGGTCACCACACCCGTTGGCAGAACCAGTCTTCAGGGCTTTGCAAAAGAGTGTCAAAGTGTCACCAAACTTACCTATGCAGGGACAATGTTCCACAGGGAGGGATCCATAACAGAGAAGGCCTTTCTTCTTGGTTCTTCAAATGGATCTCCTTAGGAGAAGGGATCCATAGCATTCCCTGCTTCTCTGGTCTGGTGAGTCAAGTAGATCTGATTGGGAAAAAATGGTCCTTCAAACAACCATTGCTGAGTGGGAGCAGAAAGTTTACTTCCTCTCGGTTTCAAAGTGGTGGCTACAACTACCTGCTAATTGCCATGATTCCTTTTTTAAAGATGTTTTTTGCTCATCTGTGCTGAGATGAAAAATGATCTACTGTTCTCAGTTCTGCAGTAGAGCCCTTCAAACTGATCATCCACACTCCATCTTTTCATGCCTTAATTGTATGGTGAGAGAATCAGTGCTGCAGTTGGAAGCCAAGATAGAAGGAGTTATTAGTATGCTCATGACCTTGAGTTATTTATAAAGCAATAAAGATGGGATAAAAAACAAAAATAAAATAAAAATATTCCTTGTTTCATTTGTTCATGCACAGAAGGGCCAAGATTAAAACATCAAACTTTAATTTACATAATTTTCTTGTTATCTCAATGTGTTATTTTTCACTGATCTCTGTTTTCTTTTAGAAACTCATTTAGCTTGAATATTAATCCTCAAGCATTTCAACTATACGGTTACTTGAGTGAATTCTACTAGTTAATGCTTAATATTGTTCTTTCTGAATTGGAATGTGTTTGTGGCCTCTGGCATTACGACTTTTGTTAAATTGTTTTTTATTGTTTTTAAGCCTTATGTGCCACCCAGAATCAGTCAGGAAATGGTTATAAATTGTGTAAATAAATAAGTAAATAACTACCATTTAATAGTATAGTAATTTTATTACTTTTATTACTTGTAAAAGTTGGTCCAATAGCTTTTCCCCGTTTTCTAGTTTTTAAATAGTATATTACATAAAATTACATTAATGTAATTATTTTAAGCTATGACTTTTTTCTGCAAAATTCTAACAAAGTAATTAACAGAATATCTTAATATCTTCTGCGTATGCGACAGTTTGAACCCTATTCCCTTATTGAAAAGCGCGTGATTTCTACGTGAACATAGAAATCAAATCTTATCCTTCTCTCGCTTTTATTACTGGATGTAAGGCTGAGGATGACGGATGGTTCAGTTGGCTTCTGGGAAATGTAGTTCTTTTGAGCGGGTCAAGCGTCCCATTATCTTTGCCTTAGAGAATGTTGGAACTACAGCTCCCAGGTGACAACAAGAGGTTGGAAAATAGGGGGCGGTGGCTTCGCCTCCTTTCATTACCTTCCGAACGAGACACACTGTCTCTTTGCTGGTGCTGAGACTGCGCTTAGAGGTGACCTCGAGGAAGGAGGCCTATCGCGTTTTCCCATCATGGTTAGTACTATTTCACTATCCCTTTCGCGGCTGGAGGACAGCTAGTTTGGCGAGATATAAAGCGTAGTATTATTATAATTTACAAATCGCAATAAAAGAGAAGGGCTTGACAATCACTAGCGTGCAATCACTGGCGTGTAATTCTGTAACCGGAGGCGTCTTTCCCTAGGAAAAAGCAAGAAGGTGGCCAAAGGAGTGCAATGAATTCCTTTGCAACGGTAATTCAGTGGACGAACCCGTTTAAAGGTGGGGAAGCTGGAATTGCTTCCATTTATATAGGACTCGGGTGAAAGTGAAATATCCGGAATCAACTCTCGTTTTACAAAATGGGCGCAAGGGGAAGGTTACTCCATTAATTAACCCTGCTCTTAGAAGAAAAGAACCTAGTCCTAGTGTGATTAATTTTCGGAGACGTGGAGGTGGACTTGAGGTAGAAGCGCAAAGCAGTGAAACATGGGAGTAAGGAAAAGCTAATTAAATGGCACCTGTGCATTAGTTGCACAACAGAGGGAAGGATAACTGCGCTATTTTAACGCAGGATCCATGTTGCAAGGACTAACTAAATCACATTGAACGCATTTTCTGGCTTGAGTTTTTCGAACAATTGTGGGTCTGCTTTTTTAAAGCTGGGCAGTAAGAAAGGGTATGCTATTTATAACTCCTGCATTCTGGAGAAAAATCCTTGAAAAGAAATGTATTCTCTTGCTGATACCAGTTTAGAAATCTAGAATTTAGAAAATTTGTACTGTGTGTTGCCTGGTCTCTTAATGTTTCTGGCCAGTTCACAAGGTGCTGACGTCTTTCTGAAATAGCAAAAGTAATAGATACACAGAACACCAAATGACTAACAAGTTAGGAAGAGGAGGAGATTCACCTATTAAGAGAAGCATTGTTTCCAGTTGGAAATCACTATCACAAGTATTCAGATGTGGTGCTTCAGACAATGCTTCAGAAAATGCTGCCAAATTGCCCAATCACAGGACCCCCCCCCTTTGATGATTTCCACTATGCAGCTGCTGCAATATTTGACCTAATGGCATTGCTGTAATGACTTGCCTTGTGACTTTCAAGGTGATCTTCAAGTAGGCACATGCTTCATTTCCAAATTCTTGTCAGAATTATTGTCTCAGAAAGGTTAGAAAGTAACAAGTTTCTAGAGTCAGGAAAGAGATGTATAAATTGCACTGTACATCGAGCTTTGAGGATGTGCCATTTGCTCCTTGATTAGTGACATTTAAATTTCCCTGATTGAAGGAGAAGTGCAGTCAATCCTCACACCTTTGCTTATAGGCTGTGGCTTGCAACTTTTTATAATGATAGGAATGCTTTCTGAAATGTCCTGACTTGAATGTCAGCTCTCTTATCCAAGAGCCTTGGTAGTACAGTGGTCTAAAGCACCCTGTTATTAAGAACAGCTGCCTGCAATTACTGCAGGTTCGAATCTCGCCAAGGCTCAAGGTTGACTCAGCCTTTCATCCTTTCTAAGGTAGGTAAATTGAGGACCCAGTTTGTGGGGGCAATAAGCTGACTTTGTATAAATATACAAAAGAATGAAAGCTATTGCTTAACGCATTGTAAGCCGCCCTGAGTCTCCGGAGAAGGGCGGCATATAAATCTAATTAAAAAAATAAATAAAAAAATAGGTATTATTAAAACAGTACAAAATATTCTATCATATATATATATATATGACTTTATTTTTGACATCGTGATTAAATGGTATGTAGAAATTATAGGGGAAAAACATAATTCAATTGTTGCATAAATCTTTACTGCTTTTGCTAATGGTTCATTAATAATATTTTTTGTAACTTGCACAGATCACTACTTTGTTCAGACAGGACAAAGCATACGTTTGTATGCTAAAATTAATAGTTCTGAACTGTTACTTAAATTTATCCTGCATGTATTGCATACATTCATCTTGCATACATTGACGTTATACAGGGCATGCTCTTTGTTCCTGGTTGCTTGTACTGCAAATTCACAATCTTACCAGCTTTCACCTATGAGTTGCCATGCTAATGCAACAGCTTGTTAATAAGTCCCATCATTGTAAGCACTACATGATTACCTTATACTGTTGCAATGATCATTGGTTCATAAGATCAGTTCTTGTGCAGATGTGCCAAGAGCTATAAATTTATCCAACTAGCATTTGTAGTGCTCCTTGCACCAGTGCATTTTGGAGATAAGATTTGAATATTGTACTATTGCTAATACAAAGTGTTAAGAAGGTAGGAAATGGCTTATCTTGTGTCATCCAGGGCAGATTATAATTTATTTACCAACCCTTCTCTATGAATAGTTGAAGATAGCTAAAGAATTCCTGGCAGACTGACTAGCTCTCTTTTAAATGTCACCTGCATTTAACTTGCTGGTTACAATAGCAATTTTTTTTCATAATCCTCTTTCAAAGCTTTATGTTCTTTAAAAATGTCATAAAGTTCTGTACATTGCAAATTACAAGAGGAAATGTTTATCCCAGAGCTATATATTGGATTCTACAAATATCCTTTCTTTTCCAGTCGGAACCAATCAAAGTCCTAGTGACCGGTGCTGCTGGACAAATTGCATATTCTCTACTCTACAGTATTGCAAAGGGTGATGTTTTTGGCACTGAACAGGTAACGTCTTTAAAAAAATACAGTATTTTTTTTACAGTAGTATACCCCTACACAGCAGTAATGATGCGGCACATTATGGACCTCTTAAGCCAAAGAGTTTTGACTGGTGGGAATCTAGGAGAGGCTTTTCTTTTGTGGCCAGGCCCCCTTTTAACATCTTGCCCCTGAAGATACAGTGTGCCCCCCATCCTTTCAGTCTTCCAGAAGGGCATTAACACTAGGCTCTATTGGTTGGCTTGGGGGGCCTTGGGGGTGGGGCTGTGTGTTGGAGGTGGCTGGTGAACTAATAGGAATTGAAGCTGCCACTGTGGGTTTTCCAGTTTTGTACCTAATCTTGTTAATACTTTAATATTTGTATTTAATTATAAGCCACCCAGAGTCTCTTTATAGAGAGAGATGGGTAGCATATAAATTTGTTAAATAAATAAATGATCTTAAAGTGGTTGGATTGGAGTTTCTCAAGGACTTTCCCAGTAAGAACAAGATGTCTTGAAGCTACCCCCTGTGAAAGAAGGAATAACACCATTGCCCTGTATTTTGAATATCAAGGTCAATTGAAAAGATAATAGGAATTCAATCTATTTATACCTATTCAATTTTACAAAAGATTTATTATAAATGACAAACCCAACTATTTTTTATTTTACAGCCTCTTATTCTTGTGCTGTTGGATATCACTCCCATGATGACTGTTTTGGATGGCGTACTTATGGAATTGCAAGACTGTGCTCTTCCTCTTTTAAGAGGTGACAGAAAATCAGAATTAGTCTTACACAAATGTTTAGGTTGGATGAGCTAGATGCTCTGAACACAAGATATACTGCCAGTTTCACAACCTTCTTTAAGTATCTTGCTGTCATTTTGTGAACTGAAGTAATATTGGCTTATAGAGGAAATGAATTACCAGATTTAAAGAAACAATACTTCAAGTGTGCTGGGGCATTTCATTTGTAATACATGTAGTCTTTGACTTATGGTTATTTGTTCAGTGATTGTGCAAAATTCCAACAGGGCTGAACAAAAGGAATTATAAGCAGTGGTGGAATTCAATTTTTTTTACTACCGGTTCTGTGGGTGTGACTTGGTGGGCATGGTGTGGCTTGGTTAGCATGGCAGGGGAAGGATACTGCAAAATCTTCATTCCCACCCCACTCCAGGGGAAGGATACTGCAAAATCTCCATTCCCATCCCACTCCAGGGGAAGGATACTGCAAAATCTCCATTCCCACCCCACTCCAGGGGAAGGATACTGCAAAATCTCCATTCCCCCCCACTCCAGGGGAAGGATTCTGCAAAATCCCCATTCCCTCCCCACTCCTGGGGAAGGATATTGCAAAATCTCCATTCCCACCCCACTCTGGGACCATCCAGAGGTGGTATTTGCCGGTTCTCTGAACTACTCAAAATTTCAGCTACCAGTTCTCCAGAACCTGCTGAATAGCACCCCTGATTATAAGCGCTACCCAAAGTTACAGCTGTTGCAGTATCCCCGGAGTCACATAATCAAAATTTGGTACATTTACAATTTCAGAAGGTGCTGGAACTACCCTCACCTATCTCTTCTCCTCTCCCCCTCATCACAGATGCCCACTTGGCCCGCCAGTGTGCAAAACTGCCAGGGAGGCCTTGGCCAGGATACCTTTGCCGGCTCACTCCCACCAAGCTCAGGAGGCTTCAACCCGCTCCCTTCCCCATCCTGGGAGGTGTTTGCCCCTCTTTGCCCTACCAGTGTGTGCAAATCACATCATTTAACTTTGATATTTTTCTCCAGTTACTTAACGATATGCAATGTTCTTGCTGAGGCTGCCTCATGCCATTCCCTAAGTGGATTCCATTCTTGCAGTACTTCGGAAGTCGTCTCCAAATTGTCGATTTGGAGGAGACATCTAAAAGACCACAAAAATGGAGCCACTTTTGCAGTCCTTCAGAATCCTCCATTTCCAAAATGTTCAATTTGGAGAAAGAGCTTTATGAAGTACTGAGAATGAAGCCTGGTTGGAGAACGGCGTGAGGTGGACTTAGTAAGAAAGCCATGCCTAACAGGCTGAGCATACCTGTCAGCATTTGGAGAAAAATACCAAAGTGGGGTGCTTTGCTTGTGCTGGTTGGAGAGGGAGTGGGCAGAGACCTCACAGGCCTGGCAAGGTAAGGAATGGGCTGAAGCTTCCTGGGCCAGGTAGGAAGCAGGTAGGGGCCGCCTGGTCAATGGCAGCTTTATGCTGCACTGCAGGACCATCACCACCCCAAACTCATACCACAGCCTATGATGGATCTTTCGCCTCCACACCCTTTATTTCGGACTCTTGACTGCTTAACTGCTTAACCAGTTAAACAGTGCCAATAACAACCAACCAACAACAAGCACTACCAGGAGAGCCAGGATTATGGCTGTTGAGTGAAGTAGTCACATAATATCTTGCTTAATGATTGTTTCACTCAACGACCAAGATTCTGCTCCCAGTTGTCCTAAGTCAAGGAATAACTGTAATGAACATTTTAAAGTGAAATTATTAAAAATATTTTACTTTATGAAAGTTACATATAATTAAAAATCAACTCTCTTTATACTGATTTTACTTTCACAAATAATTTCAGTGGTGAATGACCCATTTATTGTTGGTTTTCCAAGATCTGATTGTATCTAAGCTTTATTTTGATGACCATAAGAAAACAAGCATCAAGAATGAGAGCCATGAAATTACATTTCATTAGACATAAATTCTGCCTTTTCTCAGATTGAAGCATTATTTTTTATTTTGATAAGCTGGCATCTGAAAACCATTACAGAAGTTCTGATTTACAATGAAATTTCAATTAGAACTGTGTTCAGCTATCAGTAAACAGCTCACTGATTTTTCTCCATAATAGAGCCATGACCTCATCTTTTCGATGGGATTGTTGATCTCTTTCTCTCTGCTTGTAGAGGTAATTGCTACTGACAAAGAAGATGTTGCATTCAAAGATCTTGATGTAGCGGTTCTGGTTGGTTCAATGCCAAGAAAAGAAGGCATGGAACGGAAAGATCTACTGAAGGCAAATGTGAAAATTTTTAAGTCCCAAGGAGCAGCATTGGACAAGTATGCAAAGAAGACAGTTAAGGTGACTATATGTGACATAGTTTACTGCCTGACTCCCTCAACCAGATCCAGTTGGTTTACGAAATCAGCATTCATGCTTTCATCAATGTATTCTCCAACTCCTCATGATGTGAAAGAATTACAAATAATGTTAGGCCAATAGTGGGACATGGAGACATTAAAAAACAAAATTGAATGAAATAGCATTTTCTCCAGGGATAAATATTGTAGAGTTTGGTATATTTTACTCTTCCTATTGTTCATTAGCCTGCCTGTAATTAAGTCTGACTTTTCTTTTCTCTATCAGGTTATTGTAGTAGGTAATCCAGCAAACACTAATTGCCTAATTGCTTCAAAATCAGCTCCAACCATACCAAAAGATAATTTCAGTTGTTTAACTCGTCTGGATCACAATAGAGCTAAATCTCAGGTAGGCATGAATTTTTAAATTCCACCTGGAAGTTAGTATATAAATGAAGATCTTTTTCTGAAAGCAGAGCATTTAACTGAAACATACTTGAAATTGTCAAAATGACATGGGCAGTTTCTTCTCCCTAACTTCAACAGATTGCTCTGAAAGTTGGTGTGACTGCTAAGGATGTCAAGAATTGCATCATCTGGGGAAATCACTCTTCTACTCAATATCCAGATGTTAACCATGCCAAAGTGAAAATACAAGGGAAATATACTGGAGTTTATGAAGCTGTGAAAGATGATAACTGGCTGAAAGGTGACTTCATTACAGTAAGTAATGGTTTTAGACTTTTATACTTCCATTTTCACTTTGAAAACATACAGCCTGGGTAGCAATATCTTGGGGACGGATATGTCATTAATTATTATTTCAAAGAGCAGCAATGAAAATCTTGTATCTCTGTGTCATGGACAAAAACAAAATCCATTTGTAGTCTAGATAAAAATGTTGGTATGGTTTCTAATACCCTTATTTTTATCTTACTATGAAATCCCTCTTTTATAAGGATGCAACTTATTTGCCTATATGGATGGTAGCTCAAATTATTTATAAAATTCAAAATATCCTATGTGTGTCTCGATTAAAAGTTTGTGTTGCCTGAATTGCCTCCAAGCTGTTATCTCCCCACAAGTTCCAGATAAAAGGTTCATGGTGTTAAGATGCTCTCTCTCTCTCTCTCAAGTCAACAATAATGTGTGTAATACGTTCAAGCTTAGTAGTTTCCTTGCCATATAATTCTAGAATTTGAGACAGTAGTGAAATCCAATTTTTTTTACTACTGGTTCTGTGGGCATGGTGTGGCTTGGTGGGCGTGGTGTGGCTTGGTGGCATGACAGGGGAAGGATACTGCAAAATCCCCATTCCCTCCCCACTCCAGAGGAAGGATATTGCAAAATCTCCATTCCCACCCCACTCCAGGGGAACGATACTGCAAAATCCCCATTCCCTCCCCACTCCTGGGGAAGGATATTGCAAAATCTCCATTCCCACCCCACTCTGGGGCTAGCCAGAAGTGGTATTTGTCGGTTCTTCGAACTGCTCAAAATTTCCGCTACCAGTTCTCCAGAACCTGCTGGATTTCACCCCTGGTTTGAGACATTGGAATAATATCCTAACTAACTAGTGCAATAAACTTCTGGGTCTAGGATTCTCTATAAATCATTGAGGACTAACCACAGTACATGCAAATAATCCTCTGTTATACTTTTTAATACTTCAGACTGTTCAGCAACGGGGGGCAGCTGTTATTAAGGCCCGGAAACTGTCAAGTGCAATGTCTGCAGCCAAGGCTATTTGTGATCATGTGAGAGACATCTGGTTCGGCACTCCAGAGGTAAGCATTGCCCACGAGCATTTGGGCTTAGACAAGAACTCTTCAAAACATAATAATTAGCTCAAGTTTTAGCTCATGTTTTCTTGAATTTTTTTGTAGGGGTGGGATGTGATTTAATAAGTATAAAGAGAATGAAGATACTAATTTGGCCTTTTGGTATACTATTAATGTAATGAAATGTTATAGGACACATTTTGTATTTTTACACAAAGCATTAGAGCATGAATTATTGCACTGGTAGAAACATATTAATTATTTTTGATTTTCTTTTAAAGGGTGAATTTGTTTCTATGGGTGTTATTTCTGATGGGAACTCCTATGGTGTCCCTGATGATTTGATCTATTCATTTCCTGTTGTATTATCAAAGGTGTGTAAAAAGTATATATTTAATTTTATACCTGAATGAAAGTCCATATTTACTTTTTATAATGTGACAGTTTCTAGCATGCTCCTTTCTCAGTAAGCAGAACTCACAGCTCCAATTCTCCAATATTTTGGCAAAATATCAATGCCTATAAATCTGTATTGAGTAAAGAATATTCCTAAATGTTGGTCCACAGTGGCAAGTTAATGTGAACATGTGCATTTAAAGATACCATACACTTGCAGTATTTGAATAGTTATTTCTAAAATTATTGATATACATTTGACAAGTATAAATAAAAATGTATCTTGAAATAACAGATGCAGTTAGTACAATATTTCATCTTTTTCTTATAAACACATGCATTTGCTCTAAAAAAAGACTTCAATTCTGATTTGATGAGAGTGTAGTTAGATAATCTAAAAATGTTTTTCTTTCCAAAAACAGTTTAGTGTATTAAATCTATGGTAATCCAGTGTCTATAAATAGGCATATCATATGTAAAAATCAGGCAATCAGCAAAATAATACCAAAATACTTTGCTGCCATATAGTGGTATAGAGTTTTGCAGAGAATGTTAAAGATTTTAATCTTACCAACGTCTTCACAGGATAAAGCATGGAAATTTGTTGAAGGCCTTCCTATTAACGACTTCTCCCGTGAGAAGATGGATTTGACTGCTAAGGAGCTAGTGGATGAAAAGGAAACTGCGGTGGAGTTTCTATCTAGTGCATGACTAAACGATCATCAGAATGTGAGAGATGGCTTAAATACTGAGGAGTCTAAAAGTCGTCTCTAAATGCAACATCAAATGCTACTCCTGGATCAGCTTTTCTTCGTGGCAATTTCTTCATTACATTATTATTATTATTATTTTTGGTCCCTCTTGCTAAGCAATGATATAATTTCAGATACAGTTTGCACACTTGACCAAATTCTCCCAATACCTTATTTCCTGTGTTGCATTGTGCATATGCCTATATTTTGCACTTGTGATAGCAAATAGAATTTGTTTACTGTAACAGCAGTCTTTCACCATAGGTTAATGGTAAAACCATGTATAGTGCGAGGATGACTTTTATGGTATGGGTTTTAGTGTTAGGTTAATAAAAGTACTCACTAATAGTTTTATGGAAGGAAGCAAGAAAATGTATTTCTACTCCAAAAAAAACAAAATAGAAATTGTTTCCTGAATATCATGAATGTGCTGTGTATTGATCACCAAATCTCTCACAACAAATCTTGCTAGAATTACATTAAATGTTGAGTATGCACTCCTCATGTATTGTGGCACTATCCTGTTTAGTTTGCTGTGATCAAAATACATGAAATGCAGTCTTCAGAAAAATCATGTTATAAAATAAAATAGAATTTGGAAGTGATTTAACAGCATCGCTATACATTGAAGGAAAAAGCTTGGTAACATTTTGCAGCATAACCCCGAAGGGTTTTATTAAGTTGCTTTGGACTGAAGCTCTAATGATGAGTTATCCTTGCACTGGTGACACTTAGACTTTGTTCACAAAGAACGGGGAAGTGTGCCAAGTTTCTGGCTTTTCTCTTGTTCTGATTTGCTCTACATCCTAATCCAAATTTCTCCTCCCTCTCTTGCTTTGCCTCATTTGCTGCCTTAAACTTTGGGTTTTAACCATTAATTTCCGTAGGCTGCCTCCTTGGATGTGCTGAAAAATAGCTTAAGTGAAGCAGGCCGTGAACCATTCCAGACAATGAACAGTTTGTTCTTCCTTCTCCATCGGTTGGATAGAATATTAAGACATGGATATAAACATCCGCAATCTACCATCTTTCATACTGTATCTCAGAGGTGTAGATGAACCATACTACAACACATTGTTCTTGCAATAGGGATTGTTGTGTAGAATTCCAATCACTCCAGTTTGTTTTTCTCCTCTTTTACACACACACACAGAATAATGTAAAAGCTGAGTTCAGATAGCATGCTAAGCCAAACTACCTTATGGCTTGGTTTGATTCTGAAGCCCAGGACTTGTGGCTTCTAAATTTATTTATATCTTAGCATGTGTTATGAACCTAACCAGCTGTAATTTATTAAAGTATGGGTAAACAAACAGCTTACCATAATATACCAATAACATTTATTTTCTGATGATGTCTGATTTTTAAAAATTTGGATTCAGATTTTTTTCTTCTGTTGGACTTTCTTCAATAAGTTAGATAAGTGGTTATCTAATTCCTTCATTTGATTTATATTGAAATACTTCCTGTTTATTCATCAGAGCATTTTTAAGTATAGCTTTTAGTACGACATTTAAAAATTAGAAAACAAGTCACATTGTTTTCATTGTTGTCATTTCATGTATTTTCTACATTCTATTCATTTCATCTTCCATTCTATTATAATTTTTATCCTCTACCCAGTTTAATATTTTCATGGGGTGCCTTTTGCCATCCTTCAAAATAAACAACTGTTGCTAGTAATTGAGGAAAAACAATTCTCTGCTGGTATCTTTAAAATGTAACTGAAGCCTTAGTAATCAACTGATTAGGCAGGTTAACTTTGCAATTCTAAAACAACTATACAGTAACTTAAATGTTTAGTACTTGAAAAAGTTCTTTGGAGGGCAATATGAGCTTGTTGGCATTACACCATTTAATTTTTGATTAAGTGAAATGTAAGCAATATGATTAATTAGTAATGATAATTCTTAATGCTTTAAATAGAAAATTCTTAACTAAACCTGCAGATGGAGCTAAATAAAAGGGAAAAACAAGAACTGAAAAGTGGAAGATGACTGAATTTTAAAGGAGATAAGACACAATTCCATACGTTATAAATTTTAGAGTCGAGTATCAAAAGAAAAGCTAAGCAATAAAAATGCTCATAATTTATCTCAATTACAGTTATTTTTTAAAAAATACATATTAGAAGGCCTCACTTTTCACAATTTCTTCATAAAGGCTTCATTTTATTTTATTTCCTGCCTTTGTTTTAGAGGGATGCAATGGCTCAGTGGTTAAAGATGCTGAAATTGTCATTTGGAAAGCTGACAACCTGGGTTCAAGACCTGAGCATCATGCAATGGAGTGAGCTCCCATTATTTAGCAGTTCAGAAGCATGCAAATGCAAGTAGATAAATACAACTTCGATGGGAAGGTAACAGTGTTCCATGAGTCTTGGCATATGCTGACCCCGTAACTACCGAAGTGTCTTCAAACAAAGATGGCTCCCTTGGCTAAGAAACGGAGATGAGTACGCCCCCTAGAGTTGGACACAATTGAACAGGGCAAATCTTTACCTTTTATTACAGTATTTTTGTAAATAACTCAAAAGACAATGAATATACCTGATACTCCTTCATTTTTGTCTTTTCCTCACAACAACAATCTTCTAAGTTAGGTTGAGAAAGAATGACTGGCCCCAAGTTATCCAGTTAGCTTCCTTGCTTAAGTTGGGACTAGAACTCAGTCTCCCACACAGACAATATATAAGCATGCAAACGTACATCAGGATTATGACCCTATGACCTTTCAACTGTTAAGGGTTACAACCCATCAGATATTCCTCTAAGTCCCTTGTATATTGGCCATACTGATGCGGATTTTGAGCAACATCTGATGGACATGTTCCTTTCCATTAATGTATTCTCTCAAGTTCCTGTTCTGGAACATTCAACAGGCTTCTGGAAAGGGAGATAACAAGGAATTAGATGTACATGCATACATACTAACCTTTCATTTGAGGTGATGGATATTTTAGCTGCCAAGCCAGTGAGAACTTTTTTCCCCTTTTTACTCATGCATGTTTTCAACCAGTTTTCAGGTTAATGATGAGCACATTTCAAATAAGAGAAACAACTAAATATGATTTCTGAAATATTGAATATAGGATTCCACATTAATGTAGATTCTAGTCCCATTAATTTACAATTTCTGTTTTTAAGCATTTATGCTTGATGGCATGATGGATGAAGAGAAAAAGGATATTTTATTTTTTAGGAAAATATTGCAGGATTGTGCAATATCTTGGAAGTGCATTTGGAATTACGAGAGACAGTTCAGTTTACCAAAATTGGGAAATGCCCCACAAATTACAACTGAGCAGTATAATTTTCTTGTAGAAGAATGTGGATAACCTTGAAGAAGGAATGAAGGAACAACAAAAGGAAAATGAAAGACAATGCGGTCCTGAGAATGGAAGAGTTGTGAAAAAGTAATCCCACCTTGTCTCAAAGGTGCTTTTCCAAAAGGCAAGTGGCTTTCTTGGTTTTTTTCTTTGAAAATGCTTTGCTTCTCATCCAAGAAGCTTCTTCAATTCTTGGATGGTAAATGAAACATTCTCAAGGAAAAAAAACCTAAGAAATTCCAGTTGCCTTTTGGAAAAGCGTATTTCCAAAGATTCATGACCTGGATGATTGAGAATCTCCATAGACATTAATCCACCTAGTTTCTGTTTGGCATAAGATGGGACTGAAGGAAACTGACAGACTTTCAAGATTCTGTTATACAGTATATATCAATAAAGTAGCATTCCTGTAATACTTGCTCTGTGTAAATACCATTTAAAAGATATAGCCTAAAGTCAAGGAGGGAATCCAACACCCAGACCATATCCCTTCTGGGCACCAACTTCCAGTTAAGCAGGAAAAAAATGATATCGTAAACAGGAATTACCAAAGAATAACACCACAGGGAAAAGTACTGATGATATTACCTAACCTGGTAATGAAACATTACCAGGTTTTTTTTCCAGAGAAAAACAGTAAGTGAACGATAATATTAACTGTAGTAGGAAGAAGGAAAATAGCCAAAGTCTTTTTTTTTTTTATTGTAAAAGTTTTACCATTACATTTTCACCCCCCTAACCCACCCCAAACTCCCCAACCCCCCCTCCCTAGCCCCCCCTAACCCTCCCCTCCCCCCCGGACTTCCATAGAATGTACCCCATCATTATCCCCTTTATATAAAAAAAAACCTTGAACTCTAAACCCCCCCCAACCCCCATATCATTTTTCATCTTCACATAGTTCAAATATTTCTATCTTAATATAATATAATATAGTACTATCAATAAAAAGCTATTTGATACTTCCTAGTTTGATATTTGTGCTGCACATAATCTATCCACTTTTTCCATTCGCATTCATAAGTCTCTTGCGAGCGGTCTTTTAAATATGCTGAAATCTTCGCCATCTCAGCGAAACTGGCCATCTTCAAAGTCCATTCTTGAACAGTAGGCAAAGCTTCATTTTTCCAATATTTACCTATCAACAATCTCGCTGCTGTAATCATATACAAAATCAATTTTGTTTCATCCACTGTAAAACCCTTAACTATACCCAAAAGAAACAATTGTGGAGAAAATTGAATTTTTTTCTTCAAAACATTCTGCATGACCCACCAAATTTTTATCCAAAAAGCCTTAACTTTCTTACAGGTCCACCAAATATGATAATATGTAGCATCTGTGCAATCACACCTCCAACATTTTGGCTGAACATTAGGGTACATACACGACAATTTCTTAGGATCTAAATGCCATCTATAAAACATTTTGTAAAAATTTTCCCTCAAATTCTGCGACTGTGTAAATTTAACATTCTGAACCCAAATTTTTTCCCATGTTTCCAACATCACTGGTTCTTCAAAATTTTGTGCCCACTTAATCATACAGTCTCTAACTAGTTCAGTTTCTGAGTCCCTTTCTAACAAAACATTATAAAGTCTTTTAATATGCATTGGACCTTTCTCTTTTATGTGTCTAACCAGTTCTTCCTCATGCAACATAATACCAATTTTTTGGTCCTCTTTCCATCTCAATTGTAGTTGATTATATTGAAGCCAAGTTAAATTAATCCGTTCGTCCAACAGTGTCTGTAAAGTCTTCAACTGCCATCTGCCCGCATCTGTAAAAAGAACCTCTTTGTATAAAAACCCCCCGAGTGACATTATATTTATATTCCACATAATATGACCAAGATCCAGCCATAGCAGTATTTTATAATCCCATTTGAATCAGTGCTTCTTCCAAACTCTCATCAAAGAATCTCTAAGTATATGGCTTTTGAATACTTTATCCACTTTGTTATCATAGAATAAATAAGCATGCCATCCAAATTCAAGGTCAAAACTTTCTATATTCAATATTCCAGTCTTTTTCCTTCCAAACCAATCACTTGCTGAAGTTAAAGCTGCTGCTTCATAATATAACTGTAGGTTTGGAAGTTTAAGACCTCCCCTTTCTGGAACATCTTGCATAATTTTCAATTTCACTCTCGGTTTTTTCTCGTTCCAGACAAACTTATTCACTCCAGTTTGCCAAACTTTCAATTGTTTAGCACTTTTAAGCACCGGAATCATTTGAAACAAAGAAAGAAATCTTGGCAAAATGTTCATCTTAACTGCTGCTATTCTCCCAAGTAAAGACAGCTGCAGTTTTTTCCACATCTCCATATCTTTCTGTACAACTCGCCACAGTACTTCATAGTTATTTTGAAACAATTTAATGTTTGATTCTGCAACCTGAACTCCTAGATATTTAACCTTTGGTACAATCTCAAAACCTGCCTTGTTTTGAAATTCATGTCGTCGATCTTGTGTCATATTTTTAACTATCATCTTAGTTTTTTTCTGATTCAATCTAAAACCTGATACTATACCATAATCTTGTATAATGTCTTTCATCTGGATTATTGATTCCATCGGCTGTGTTAGGGTAACAACCAGATCATCTGCAAATGCCCTTATTCTGTAATCCTCTTGCCTTATCACTATACCTTTCAAGTTATTCGAATCCCGTATTGTGTTCAACAAGACTTCTAGTGTTAAAATAAATAACAATGGGGATAACGGACAGCCTTGTCTGGTCCCTTTTTCAATATTAAACTCTGATGTCAAACTTCCATTAATAATAATCTGTGCCTTTTGTTCTTGGTAAATTGCTGAGACCGCCTGTATAAATTGGTCTCCAAATCCCATTTTTCTTAAAGTCTTTAGTAGAAAATTCCAGTCCACTCTATCAAAGGCCTTCTCCGCATCCAAAAAAACCAGCACTGCAGAGATCTGTTTATTCTTCTCAAGATATTCCAATAAATCTATAACTTGCCTTACATTGTCCTTCATGTATCTGCCTTCTATAAATCCCGCTTGGTCATCGTGAATCACCTCTTGGATTACTGGCATCAGTCTGTTGGCTAATACTTTTGCATAAATTTTATAGTCATTATTTAAAAGAGATATTGGTCTATAATTTTCCGGTTTTTTAGGACCTACTTGTTCTTTTGGTATCAAAGTAATATATGCTGATTTCCATGACGGGGGTATTTTACCCCCTTGTTGTATATTGCAAAATAAATCTTTAAGTTGTTCCACCATTTCTGCTTGTAAAGTTTTATAATACACTGCAGTCAATCCATCTGTTCCAGGAGCTTTAGCTGTTTTCAATTGTTTAATTGCTGCGATTATTTCCTCAACTGTTATAGGATAATTCATTCTTTCTTTTTGTTGGCTGGTAATTTTTGAAACTCTTTTCTCTTCTAGATATTTTTCTATAAGTCCATTCTGTATATCATCTTTAGCATATAATTTAGTGTAATAGTCTACGAAAACTTCTTTAATCAGTTTTTGTTGAGAAATTTCTTTCCCTCCAATATCAATACTCTCAATAGTCCGTAAACTCTGCTTCTTCCTTAAAGTGTAGGCCAACCATCTTCCCGGTTTATTAGCATTACAAAACGTATTATGTTTCGCATATTGTAAATTTGTTGCAGCTTGCTCCGCCAAGAGCATTTGAAATTGATCTTTCAAAAGTTTTATAGCACCAGATATTCTTTCATCTGTTGGGTTTTTAATGAGTAGCTGTTCCTTATTCTTTATTTCTACTTCCAATTCGGATCTTTTCTTTTGTCGATTCTGTTTGTGTTTAGAGTTCATATAAATGAGTACCCCTCTCATATACGCTTTACTCGCATCCCATACAATTTCAATTGGGGTGCCCTTATTCAAGTTCATCTCAAAAAATTCTTTCATCTGTTTTTTAAGTTCTGTTATATTTTTTTCATATCTAAACAAATTTTCATTTAATCTCCATGACCTTCTCTCAGTCTTTCCCATCTCAATTTCTATCCATACAGAACTATGATCAGTTAAAGTTCTTGGAAATATCTTTGTTCTTTTTGTTTTAACAAGTAAATTGTCAGATAACAAGATAAAATCAATCCTGGAAAAAGATCTATGTCTATCAGAGAAAAAAGTATAGTCCAATTCTTTTGGGTTATAAATTCTCCAAATATCTTTTAATTCCAAATCTTCTTTCATATCAAAAAAAGTCTGTGGTAGTCTGATCCTTACTTTCGCCAAACTCTTTTTATCTAGTTTAGAATCAATTACTCCATTCCAGTCTCCCATTATTAAAATAGATCTGTAATCCCATTGCAATATTTTATTATGTAAAGTCTTATAAAAATGATCCTGTTGTTGGTTCGGAGCATAAATTCCAATCAAAAGAATTTGACCGTTTGCCGTATGCAATTCAATTGCGATAAACCTACCACCTTCATCTGCTTCTATAATTTTAGCAGACAATCTTTTATTTACATAAATAACCACACCATTCTTTTTTTCCGAAGTTGAAGCTATAAAATGTGTTCCTAATTTAGAGTTTATCAAGTATTTATGATCTTGAGTTCGAATATGAGTTTCTTGTAGACAAATTATGTCATTATTAAATTGTCTCAGATATGTAAATAACTTCTTCCTTTTTTGTGGTGAATTTAATCCATTAACATTCCAAGATAAAAGCCTAATTGTCATCTTGACCTTTCTGAAGCGATGAGCTGCCTTGCCTCGCTTCTTCTGAGGTCTTCGGCCTTGCTCCCCCCATGGCTTCACTTTGTGTGGTGCTTTTAGCTCCCCTTTTATATTGACTTTCTTGTTGTTGTTTTTCTTTTATTTGCTTAGAAATTGCACGAGTTATGCGCTGGTCCTTAACTTCAGGGATCCGAGCTAGATCCAAAGCAGCATCTCTTATTGACAAAATTGGTGAAGATTCTAACAGGGATTCCTCCATAAAACCTCCTCCTCCAGCAGCTCCCTGCATTTCCACTAATTCCATCTGCTTGGACTGTTGTTCCCTCTCATGCTGAGGTTGCTTTTCCTTATCACTTTTTGTCTCCAACATTGTAGATGTACGTGGGGATGATGATCTTTCTTTAAGAATATTATAGTAAAAATATTCCGCCTTCTGAAAAGTATTCAATCGATGGCTCTCTCCATTATATTTCAAAATTATACCAGTTGGGGCATCCCACCGGAATGGTATTTCTTGCTTTTGCAATTCATTCACTAGAAACCTATATTCTTTTCGATCTTTTAACATCTTAGGTGGTAATTCCTTGTAGATTCCAATTTGAGCTCCCTCCACTTGCACAGAGGAAAGAAAGGATCTTTGCAAAATATCATTTCTTATTCTTCTATCAGTAAAATATATCACCACATCTCTGGGCAATTTTCTTTGTCTAGCCACCCATGAGTTCACTCTGTAAATTTTGTCTATTTTATAGACCACGTCTGCTGGATCAATTTTTAACAATACAGCCAGGGCATCAGAACAAATCTGTCTCAAATCTTGCCTATCATTCTCTTTTATTCCTCGAAGCCTTATAGCAAATTCCATGGATCGAAACTGTATCATTGTAATTTCATTTTCAACTCTCTGCACTTTATTATCCACATCAACAATTTTAGAATCAGTATCCTTCATTTTGACATTAACTTCTGATTTGAATTCTTCCAGTTTGGAATCCACTTTGGTAATGGTTTCTGCCAAATCAGAAACCACATTTGACAATTTGTCAGACACCTTGTCATAATTCTCTTTCATTGCCTCTTTAAATTCATTAATTTCTTTCTTCATTTCCTGTTGTGATTTTTGAAATTTATCATCCAGAGCCTGGGTAATAAAATCTTTCAAACTTTGAACATCAAAATCCTTTCCCTCACTCTGCTGACTGGGAGGGGGCTGCTGTTCCGGTTTGTGAGTGGGAGATCCCTCCCCTGCAGCCTTTCCTTCCTGTTTCTTTGAAGCCATTCTGCCAAGTAAATTAACTTTTCTGAAAAAAGGAAGTCTTTTTTTTCCCCCCCTTTGCACCTCCACAAAGTCCTTTAAAAAAGTCCCCCAGATTTGGTCAAATTAGAAATTAAGTAAGCTGGAGCAAGCTCAGGTTTATTTTAAAAAGGAATTTTTCTTCCACTCTTCTCTGTTCGCTTGCTACAAGCAGTGCTACAATGTAGCTTGTTGAAATAGCTTTGCGAGATCACTCTCCCTTTCAGCTCGTTAACACTGGAACGGCGCCATTTTTTCAAGCCGTTTCCGCTCGCTCTAACTTTTCCCAAATCAAAAGTTCAAAAACAAGAAAATACTTGCAGTTTCTTGATTTAGAGGTTGAGGTTGTGTTATAGCAAGATTATTTTCCAATCAATTTAAATGTTTGCTGCAGCCGGCTTGCTCTGACAAGCAGAGTCGTCCCACGCCATCCGGAGTCTCCGCAAGTTGAAAGGGAGCCGCGCCCGTTTCCTCCCCAGTAGCAGACTTCTGGGGGTTCACGGGGGCTCAACCTGCCTCTTGCTTCCCTCTTCTCCTCGAATCCTCAGGATTTTGGAGTTTTCAAGCCGCTCCCCTCACTCGGAGCGGCTCTACAGGCGGCGGGGCTGGCGGTCCTTCAGAAGCGACCGTCTTCGCCGGTGGCAGACAAACCCGGAAGTCCGAAAATAGCCAAAGTCTTGAGGTCTTAAGTTTCCTTTTTGGAAGGGAGGGAGGGAGGGAGGGGGAACTACAAATGTGTTCAGCATATACTGCTTTTAAAATAAAGCATTTAATATTTAATAAGTATTCAAGCAATAGGTTCCTATATACCTTAAATCTTTTCTTAATCCCAATCCTCTTTCTCTCCCATAAGGAATTTCCTTCCTAGAATACTAGGCTGAGTTGATGACACTTGGGAGAGTAACCACAACAGTTTATGGCATGAAAACCTGTGTTTGTTGCACCATTTAGACAAGCTGGGATCTGATATTGTAAATTATGGGGCATGGAGAAATTCAGTGCTAAGCCTTTTCCATGGAAAAACAGTAATGGAAAAAGCTTCAGTTGTTGACATTCTTTTGTCAGGCATTTTATTATCTGGGTTTATCCTTGGGTTATTTTTTTCCTCTGAGGATCAATGGTTTCCCCTCTCTGGACTTCCATTTACCAAAGCAACTCCCATTTATCAAAGCAAAGAGCCCACAATAGAGAGTAAGAGAGATAATATAACTTGACAAGAACTTTCTTTGTGGAGTTAAAGTGGTAATTGTGTCTTTATGCTTATACTTTAGTACACGTGTGTTATATGCACACATTTTTTCCATGTCAAGCACTGGGCCCTAAGCTCTGACTGATCATAAAGACTTAGTCTTTTGTATCTCCTCATTGTCATCTAGTGTTTGTCTGGATTAATGCAGCCTAAATATAGCAAATATAAAATAATGAACCATGCTAGCGTATGCTATCATCACTTTGTATCTGATTTATCTAAGGTGGAAAGAAATCACATGATTAGAATTTGTGTGTGGAATAGAGTTAAGTGCAGTCTGGTCCTGGCAGAGGCCATCATTAAGGTGAGTTGGACAGCTTGATAGATCTCCTCTGCACCAACTAATTTTAACTACTGTTTCTTGGCCAGTGGCAAAGGTTCTCAAACTTGGGGTCCTCAAACTGTGTGATGCCCAGCATCCCTAAAACAATAATTGATGAAAATGAAAGAAAAGTGAAGTAGGCTGCGGGTTTGATTAGCACAATACTGTAGAAATTGAATTGGCAGGTTCAGAGCAGTG
The DNA here is from genome assembly GCF_029215685.1 of Pituophis catenifer annectens. Lineage (NCBI taxonomy): Eukaryota > Metazoa > Chordata > Lepidosauria > Squamata > Colubridae > Pituophis > Pituophis catenifer. The sequence continues at coordinate 156,667,496 of NW_027256881.1, read as the reverse complement.
TCAGCCTTTTTCTCTTCCCCAATTCCCATCAGCTATATGATGAAACAGGTGGGGTGGGCAAGAGGGGCCCATTCCAGGAAGCCCATCTCGGGAAAGCTGACTGCCAGAGTAGAAGTCACACACTGACAACAGCTTTGCCCAGCACACTTTTGGTAGGCAAGAGGCAAAGTTGCCAGTCTGGTATTTACTGCCCCTAGCTCATTCCCAGGTGGTTTTATATAATCCATCTGCACCACAAGCAATGTGGGTCTATCCAGATGCCCACTGAGAAAATGATGAGCATCCCATCCCGAAGACTTCAGTTCTCCTGATACATCAACTAATCACCTTCTCCTTTAACTCTCTGCCCCAGAGCTTGGAAGCTTCCCTTATAAGAGAGAGCAGGTTTGGTCATCCTCTAAATTTCAAAGTAGGATCTTTTCCCAAGCCTGATGTAGGGTCAGCTAATCTTCAGTCAGAATCAAGGGGTATTAAAGCAGTCCCAATTATGCTTTGTTCACATCTGGGGGGGGAACACACCTTGCAGAGGGACGTGAGTATAGTCAGGTTGCCTGCAGTGGGTACAAACGCTCAGCTTCAACACCAAGGGTGAAACGGTCCAAAAAAGAGAATAGAAAATGACAATCCTGGTTAGATCACCTTGGACAGTATCCAGAAATGAGTTGGCCTTAGAGCCATTCCTGCAAGTGCGAAGGCTATTTCAGGAGAGCTTGGCACCCAGATCTCAGATACAGCATTGACCAGCATCAACAATTCAGGGAATTGTTTAGCTATGATCTAAGCAGAGCTAAACTGTGACATGCCCCAAATCCACCTCTCATATTTGCTCATGACTCTGAGAAAATCTGACCCAAGTGGAATATTCAAGCAATTCACTTGATCTCACAAGTGGCTGTTTTTGTTTTAAGACAGCCCAGTATTTCTCAATCTTGGCAATTTTAAAATGGGTGGATTGCAACTCCCAGAATTCCCCAGTCTGGGAGTTGAAGTCCACCCATCTTAAAGTCGCCACGGTTGAGAAACACTGAGATAACCTACGTGTACATGAGCATGTAAATCCATGACCATCATTTCATTTTTAGTAAACTAATCCATCATTTTTCCACGACTAAAAGCCAGCTGTATTAGGGTGGTGCAGACAAACACATCATACAAAACAGCCACTCAGAAGTGGAGGGATTTTCACAATAAATCTCTTGCAAATAGTTTGGAATTAATTTTTTGGATTAAAGCCATGTCTTCTTGACATATTCAAGTAATACACAAAATATTATCAGTTTATCTGTTACTATGACTAATTTAGAAAAGTCCAGGCCAGGGCCGGATTTAGATGAAAAGAGGCCCTAGGCTATTCCACTTATGAGGCCCTTTCACCTATAGTGAAAGTGTAATTTTAATTTTGCTAACAATTTGAATGTAGGCCCCTCTTGATCTTGAGGCCCCCTCTTGATCTTGAGGCCCTAGGCTGAAGCCTAGTTAGCCTATAGGAAAATCCGGCCCTGGTCCAGGCACTGAATTTAAAAGAGAGAGAGAGAGACAGAGATTCAGGGAGCCAGTTGTCAGAAGTCAGATGTATTTTGCCAAGTTAAATATGTACTGAAGGATTTCTGACATATTTGCATTATTGCGTTCAATCACACCACCATCTGTTCCATTTGCAAGTCATTCCAAAGGCACATTAAATCCAGCATGCATTTCCCCATTTGTCCCTATTATCCATGCTCAAACCACTACCCAATCAAGGTTGCCAGATGCTGAGTTCATTTTTCCCTCCTAAAATTCCCAAAGCTCCATGAATCAACCCTTCGTTTTCTTCATAAAAAGAGAAGCAAAGCAAAGCAAAGCAAAACCAAACAAAAATGTTTTTTGCTTGCAGCAAGCTTTGTGATTCCTTTTTTTTTAAAGAATGTATATCTTTAAGAGAGTTTCTGGCTATCATATCTATGTTGCAAAAATCCATATGACCACTAACAAGAGACAGTATGTCCTGTATCTGTTTGCTGCCATCTGGAATCCAACACCCCAGTTTTGGTAGCTCTAGAAGTGCTATTACCAATCCCAAATGTGTGAAAGGCTTACCTTGCATTAAAACCAAGTTCCGTCAACATGAAAATGAGGTATCTTTTCACTGTTTGCTTTCCCCCCCCTTTGATTATCTTTTCAAAGCTGAATTCACATTTAAGTCATTTAAAAGTTCATCACTCTGATGAGATTTCTGTTTTTAGAACTAAGTTTCAGAAGATAATAGAAAACTTGTTACCCTTATTTCTCAGTTCCATCTCAAAAGCATATACTAAAGCAGTGGTTCTCAGTTGTGGGGTGCTGACTACAGATGGGGTTCAAAAATCATCTAGGTGAGACATCAAATAATTTGGTGGTAATTTAAATCAATGTAAAAGTATCATGGATGGAGAAGAAGTGAGCAGCTTAAGAATGAAAATACAATAGATAATATACCCTTTGTATCCATGTAGTTGTACTGGTTGTGGATATTCTAGAGAGGAAAGAGAAACTAGAAACATATCAGTTTAATGGGAATTGTTTCCTTCCTTCTCCTTAGGAAGCTGAAAAAAATGATCTTTATCAGAGAATGGCAAACTCCTTATTCTGCTCATTTCTTTTTAAGTCTGAATGTAAGATCAGGCAAGCGAGCAGAATCGAAGAATATAATTCTTAAAGATTAGAATAGGCCCAGATAGCAAACAAGAAGATGGACAAAAGAGCAAAAGGTGCAACCTGGGGATCAAAATTTGAAAGTAAGCAGCTATGGCTCAAACATTAACGGTAAGTAAATGGATAAATTTGGTCACACTGTATACAAAGTAAATAAATGGAAAGGAAGTTCCAAATTAAATCCAAAGAAGCAAGGACACCCTAAAAGCATAGCAAAAAGAGATGGGACGGGAATGTATTGCCTCATCAACAAAATCCTTACTGTTTCTCTCTGCTCAATAAATAGAGCAATCTTTGTCCCTCTTAATATTCTTCAAATGTGTTAGACTACAATTCCTATAGTTTCCAGTCCAAACAACTAGACCATGTTGGCTGAAACTTAATGGACAAATACTGATTGTACCTGGACAGTACCCAGTTCAAGAAAGCTAGCAAAAGAGATGATGGGAGAAACACTTATCAGTTTAATTTTTATTCCAGATCAATTCTCATCTGCAATTCATTTCCATTCTTAGTAGTCAAATAGTAAACACATTTGATTGGGCCGAGTATCCCTTGGGTTCAGAAAAAAATAATAATGAAGCACTGTACTGACTATATCACCATCAATTTAGGACAAATAGCATGGTTTAGCTTCTAACCATTAGCTTTGATCTAATTCTTATCTTTATCTAAGAAACACTTCCTTTTATATAAGTAAAAAGTAAAGACGCCCTAAATATTAAAGCGATTTGTAGTGGTGAAATCCAAATTTTTTTTACTAATGGTTCTGGGGGCATGGCTTGGTGGATGTGGTTGGCTTGGTGGGCCTAGCAGGGGAAGGCTACTGCAAAATCTCCATTCCCTCCCCCACTCCAGGGGAAGGATACTGCAAAATCTCCATTCCCACCCGACTCGGGCCAGCCAGAGGTGATATTTGCCAGTTCTCCAAACTACTCAAAATTTCCGCTACCGGTTCTCCAGAACCTGTCAGAACCTGCTGGATTTCACCCCTGGCGATTTGCCATTGTCCGATGGAATCCAGAGAAGGGAGTGGCATCTCAGAAGAAGCACTAGGAGGAGGAATTCTAGAGAGAAATTCAAAATAAGAGACTGCACAGTCCTGAACTAGATAGAAGCAGGAGAGAGAGGTTTAGGGTAGCTATTCCTTAAAATTTCCCAGGGTATATCTGTTAGATTAAAAGTTTGTTTGTTTGAAAATTTTATTGATTTATTTACAAAATTTATTGGCTTCCTATCTTACCATAGGGTAACTCTGGATGGCTTACAGTTACATATACAGTTAAATCATAAAAAGTTAAAATCAGACATGAAAAGCAAGGACATATGGAGAGAGCGGAGGGTAAAGTGGGGGAGAGGGGAGGTGGGATCTGTTATTACTCAATTAACAATTTCCATTGCACTGTTCCCCCACTGGGGCCCCAAACTGATTGGTAAAGCCACATCTTAAGGCCCTTATTAAAAGATAAGTTATACACCAGTGAGCCATGGCGACACAGTGGTTAGAATGCAGTACTGCAGGCTAATTCTGCTGACTGCCACCTGCCAGTCGTTCGATTCTCACTAGCTCAAGGCTGACTCAGCTTTCTATCCTTCTGAGGTCTGTAAAATGAGGACCCATATTGTTGGGGGCAATATGCTGATTCTGTAAACCGCTTAGAAAGGACTGTAAAGCACTGTGAAGTGGTATATAAGACTAAGTGCCATTGCTATTGATACACTGTAGTCTGGCGAGAGTCTGTCTATTAAGTAAACGAAGGATTGGATTTTGCTGTGGCATTTTTGGGCTTGGACCTAATACATTCTTCTGGGGGGCTTTCTTCTTTCCCACTCTAATCTTGTAAAAATCTAATTGATTAGTAGTTGCCTGGATTTTTGCAGCTGAGATTTTGTAAACCCCAGTTTACAGGCTTACATTTTCCAGATAGTTCCCTAACTTCTTACTAGGCCAATCTTGTTTAGCTTTTTTCAAGTTTTCTAAGGTGCTGCCACCTACTGTTAGGTGCTGTTAAGTGCCAAACTCAGCTAGTCTTCGACTTACAACCACAACTCAGCCCAAAATTTCTATTGCTAAGCAAGACAGTTTTTGAATGAATTTTGCCCTACTTTACAATCTTTTTTGCCACAGTTGTTAACTGAATCACTGCAATTGTTAAGTTAGTAACATGGTTAACTGAATCTAGCTTCTCAATTGACTTTGCAGTCAGAAGTTTGCAAAATGTGAACTTGACCTTGGGACACTGCAACCATCATAAATACATGCTAATTGCCAAGCATCCAAATTTTGATCACATGACCACAGGGATACTGCAATGGTTGTAAATGTGAAAATTGGTCATGCTACTTTTTTGAGTGCCATTGTAATTTTGAAGAGTCACTAAACAAATGGTTGTAAGTTGAGGACTACCTGTATCTATCAGCTCAGTCAAAGCAGCCACTGTCTTCAGCAGTTGTACATTTTTTTCTCAACTAGGCCAATCCTTTATATTGATTGCTTTTGAACTAAATTAGAGGTCTAGAAATAACATGAAGTTTATTTTGGCAATAAATAATGTCTTGCAACATTCCTCTTTTATCCTTAGTTGATTCATTCCTTCTTGCATAAAAGGACTCTGGCCCACTGATTAGGTTAAACAAATATTGCATTAGCTCATCCTGTTATAGGTTGGCCAGACTTTTCACTAATTAGTGAAACCCGTGATGGTCGAGCAGGGCACTTTTCTGAAATCAGACCACTTGACATGGAATGACCCAGTAATAAGAGTAGGTTCAGATAGAATTAGAATCATGCACATATTTGTTAAGCTTAGATCATATGCTACACACATACTTAGAGTTGACATTTGGGTACCCCCCAAAAAATGTTATCACTTGTACTTCTTAAGACCTGGGTTATCAGCAAGACAGGGAGAATAATTTGTGTGGGTATGCAGAGCAATTAGAAGCTGTATATGGTATTTCCAGAGCTTAGTTGGAAAAGAACAAATTTCGTTGGTAGTTTGAATAAAAAGGGGGGGGGGGAAACTGCAATGCTGTTTTTATACTGCCTCTTTCAATCAAATCCTTAGAATCCTCAAACTAAAAGGGTTGGGCTGTTCAAGATCCTACAGCAAATATAGACAAAATGTGTCATTCCAGAAGTTATTGAAAGGCTCCTAATACCCTAAACCAGTGTTTCTCAACCTTGGTAGCCTGAAGACAGGTGGACTTCAACTCCCAGACTCTGCCAGCCAGCGCTGCTGGCTGGGGGAGTCTGGGAGTTGAAGTCCACCCGTCTTCAAGCTACCAAGGTTGAGAAACACTGCTCTAAACATTTTCATTGTTCATGGGAAGGCTGTGACTTCAAATTTGTTGACAACTGGACTGCCACAAAGGTCTACCGTGCAGGTCTTCAACCATACCGTGCAGGTCTGTTGACTATAATATCCAGGGATTAATGGAATTGGAGCGCAGCAACTTCTATAAGAGAAGTTTCTCCACCACCCTATCAAGAACATTAAGTTTCTACTGAGAGTTGACTCAGACTTGAAAGCTGAAAGGCAGTCAAGCAAACCGGGCTCATTCATTCATTTCAATAGTTGTGGCTTCCACTAATGAGTCAAAAGAACAAGAGATACATTTGATAGAGCTCCAACCCAGCCTGAGCTGCATATACTGTAAATCCCATCAAATAGCTATTTCTTTCTGACCTTAAAGAATGGATGTCATTTATTTTTCTGCTTTTCTTTTTTGTTTTATACTTTTTAAGTTAGGCTTTTATGTGCTGCACAAGAATTAGGCCCAAACATTAAATTAGAACAGATCCTCTAATTCTGTCCAAATTAAATTATACTATTGGGTGCAGCTATGGGATTTTGGAGTAAATGTCCCTTATTAAATCTTTTTATATAGATTATTTGATGATCAAACTGATTTAGTTTAAGTGAATATTTAAGGAGATACTTTGTGCAAAGGAAATATTTAGTAAATAGGAAGAGAAGATTATTAATTCATTTTTTGTTTTGTTTTATAGGAAAGGTATAAAAAAATTATACAATGTTTTTTTTAAAAAATTGGGGAAAAGTAAATAATGTTTACAGGCAAAGAATATTTGTTTCAACTTTCCAAGAGTGTGATTAAAAAAAACCTCCTAGCTTTTTGTTTCCTATATTTGTATTCCTATATTAACGTGTAAAATAGCTCCATTAGTCTCTTTCTGCCCATTTATAGTTAGTGTTCAGTTAGTAAAAACAAGTAAAATGGCAGCAGTGTAATATGTAAGAAGTATCTCATATATAATTGTTAATTTAGATTGATATTGATTTAAATTCTGTGATGAAAGTAATTTAAACAGGTTGTGGCAGATAATTTTAGTGTCTACTGTAATTCAGGCTTCCCTGTTCTATATCACTGTCTAAAAGAGGTTCAATTCCCTTTTATAAATAGGGGAAAAGAACAAGCACAAGAAAAGGAACATTTGATGGAAGAAAAGAAAAAGAAAAAGCAGGAAGGAAAGAAAGAAAAAGAAGGAAAGTTCTCAGGAAAAGGGTTAAGAGATTTCAGTTATATGATTTAACGTTCTATTTTATTCTATTAATGTTAACATAATATAGTAATTGAATGTATCTTACTAATCAGTATATTGTAACTAAATAAGATTTGTGGCTTGTTTACAATAACAGGATAGGCTTGCCCCAACCCCTTGCATCTGGGAAAATGTCTTCAACTTCAGCTTATCTTAAAATTAAAATGCATATAAAATGCCTAGCTATAAAGGGAAGTGTCAAATATAAAGCCAAACATTATTCAGTCATGAGTGCTCTTTTGAAGATCACTCACATGCTATTTTTCTTTTTATATCTAATAAAGCCTCAAGGATTCACACTGGTTTTTGTAGACTCAGCTGCCACTGACTTTCAGAAACTAGCCTTGCAGGAAGTACGCACAAATCCGGCTATCAGGTTAACAAAAGAATCTCTGCTTTAATTCTCTGGCTTCATGTTTCATATTGCATTTTTTTCCAAACATGTCTTTAAACTCTTTTTCTATTAGATCTGCAAATCATAGGACTCAATCTCAACTAAAGTAAACAGTGCTCTGTGTTAAAGTTTTCACCTCTATCCCTTGGAAAAAATTTTTTATGATTTTTATGCATTAGATCAATGCTTGTTTAAATCCAAATTACTATCAGATGATTGGCAGACATGTTCTTCAGAGGCTATCTGAGGTGACCTAAGATCACATTGTGAAGATGAGTGTTTTAAGATTCCAAAACTAAGTTTAGGAGCTTGGCTACAACTCTGAACTGGAGCCAACCCAAGTTTCTCAGCTTTCAGCTTAAAAGACAAATGCACAAGGAGATAAACATCTTATTAAACAGAGTACAAAAGTTATAGATGCTTAGTCAGCAATTTTGTGAGTTAATTGAAAGATAGCAGCAATTCATTGTTAGAAATGAAACTTAACTAATAGGTGAAAATTGTCAAAACAAAGCCATCATAATGAACATTGTGAATGAGTCAAGTGTAAAATAAAAAGGAAAAAGTGAATAAGAAAACAGTCTATTAATAGGAGTAATGATCTTTAAGCATTTGAGTGTATTTGACTGGAGTCCCCCTTTTGCTTGTTTTAATTGCTTGTTAGACTATTTCATATATTAAGCTACTTTTAATGATGTATGATTATTTGTTGATGTTTTTTATTATTGCTTTATGCTGTCCAAGGTCATTGTTTCAGTTGAAGATGCTTCAACTGAAGGCTACAAAACAAAAAAAACAAAAAAAACAAAAAAGGTTGCATTGTCTGAAGGCAGAACTCTTAGATTTACAATGATTCTTCCATTATTTTGCCTTCACACTTTTTTTTTTTTTTTGCTTTAATTTATATACCGCCCTTCTCCAGAGACTCAGGGCGGCTTACAATGCGTTAAGCAATAGCCTTCATAATTTTGTATATTTATACAAAGTCATCTTATTGCCCCCACAATCTGGGTCCTCATTTTACCTACCTTTGAAAAGATGGAAGGCTGAGTCAACCTTGAGCCTGGTGAGATTTGAACTTGCAGTAATTGCAAGCAGCAGATGTTAATAACAGTGCTTTAGTCCACTGTGCTACCAAGGCTCTAAACATAAGGCAAAATATTTACAGCATGTCATAGATTTTCGTGACTTTCTTCATATAATGTTGGAGCTTTATTCTTCAAAATCTTTCAGGAAACCATTTCAGGTTTTTAATATTAGTACAGCACTTTCAAAATAATAAGCAATTTGTGTGGTCATACCATGTACATAGTAGTAAGATTAATCTTTATTATGGTCACTGACCAGCAAATCACACAGCCTACTTCTTAAAAGAATAAAAGAAAAGAAACCAAGGCATTGGAAGAGAAAACATAAACATTACTTGGGGAAAAATACAATGCCTAAAATATAGAGTGCTTCTAAAACATCAATAAGTGTACTTATAGCAGGTTATTACAATGCAGTGAGTATAGACTTTTTTTCTTCCATTCACTTATGCCTGGTTATCAGAGATTGCCTGGACAAGTCCCTGCATTTTTCTTGGTAAAGTTTTTCAGAAGTTGTTTGCCACTGTCTCTTTCTGGAGAGAAAATAACTGGCTTGTGATTACCCAGCTGGCTTCATGCCTAAAATAGGACTAGAACTCATGGTCTCCCAGTTTCTAACCTGATGCCTTATCCGCTATTCCAAACTGGCTCTTTAAAAGTACAGTAATGCAGCCTAGATAATATAAACAAACCGACAAATTAATTAGTAAAATTACCTTGAGTTCTACTTATGAGATATTAAGTTATTAAGTGGGTATATATTTACATGAGTTTCTATGAATGTAAAGGTATATAAATAAAAGAGTATATTGGTTAGTGACAAATAAACAGCAGAATTAAATCCTTAGTTCAATAAAAGAGACTGAGATGAACAAAATGAAACTATACCTTAATTTTAAAAAATAGTTTCCTACATGGGATAATGGTAGCTGAAATAATATTGGCCTTCCGAAAAGCGGTGAAGACCTGGCTTTTCCGGCAGACCTGGGACCCTTGATCTCGCTCTTGCGATCCGGCGAGATCCGGCCATGAATGGTGTGAATGAGTTTTAATGTTTTTAATGTTTTTAATTCTTAAATGTTTTTTATAATGATTTTAAATGCATTGTGAGCCGCCCTGAGTCTTCGGAGAGCGGCAGCATACAAATTGAATTAATAAATAATAAATAATAAATAAACTTCGTAGCTTTCCTGGTGTTGGGTTCTGGTTTGACAGCAAGGAACAAAGACAAAAAGGGAGAACAAAGGAGACTTCTATTGACAGATGGAAGTTATTGTAAGAGGCATCAAAGGAAAACATAAGTATGGTCTCAGGTTCCTCCACAGCAAAGTTACAACTTCATTCTGCAAAATGAATGTTATATTCCCCCCCCTCCAATATTGCACAGGTATTACTATACACTAAAGAAGAAGCTGTCCTGCATAAAGGGCAAGTGCTTTTGAGTTTAATAATTTGCTAGTCTTTCATTATGTTCTGCAACTTTGGGTGCCTAGTATACCCTGTCCCATCTAAAAAGCTACATAAAACACAATAGAATAGAATAGAATAGAATAGAATAGAATAGAATAGAATAGAATAGAATAGAATAGAATAGAATAACAGAGTTGGAAGGCAACTTGTAGGTCATCTAGTCCAACCCCCTGCTCAAGCAGTAGACACTATACCATTTACGATAAATGGCTGTCCAGTCTCCTCCTCCTCCTCTTTCTTCCCTATTGCTGGATTGAAGCTCTCACTTTTAGAAGCCCATCTGGTCATAATTACTTTAGGTTTGTTTACTGAAAACGTATCTAATTGGTGTGTATTCAATAAAGTACACCAAAGCAAAGCACTGTGATTTAGTTTATAGGAATGAAAATAAGACATTCTGAATTTTATTTTTGTGTACTTGTAAATATGTGTATATTATTAATTTTGTACTTATATTCTATCAAAAAGCTAAACTACTTTGAGATAATTTTAACAATAAGTCTTACAAATAGAGAAATGGAGATTTAATCAGAAACAGACACTGGATATAGCTGCTAATTGATGTTTTATTATCTTACATGGTTTGATTAGTGGAAGAGATATGGTAAAACATTTATCATTAGAAATTGATTGATTGATTTAAAAATTGTATACTGTATACTGCACAAGTCAAAAAGAGGGCTGTGAAAATATCTACTCACATCCTCACATCCTGGACATAAATTGTTTCAACTTCTACCCTCAAAACGACGTTATAGGGCACTGCACACCAGAACAACTAGAAACAAGGACAGTTTTTCCCTGAATGCCATCACTCTGCTAAACAACTAATTCCCTCAACACTGTCAAACTATTTACTAAGACTGTATTACTATTATTCTTCTCATCCTTCCTATTACCTATCTCCTCCCACTTATGACTATAACCTTGTTGCTTGTATCTTTAAGGTTTATATTGTTTTATTTAGTTTCCTAGTACGATTTGATTGCTTATATAGTATCCTAAGACTATCACTAAGTGTTGTATCTTATGATTCTTGATGAACATATCTTTTCTTTTATGTACACTGAGAGCATATGCACCAAAGACAAATTCCTTGTGTGTCCAATCACACTTGGCCAATAAAGAATTCTATATTCTATATTCTATCTATGATGCAATAGCTTGGATAGCATTTAAGAGTTCTCATAGTGGATGGAATGTGGGAACAATATCTTTCAATGGTATAAATAATTATATTGTGGAAAATTGCATTGCTCCACATGATTTTATGCTTTTAAAATTACTCTTGGATTTCTTTCATAGAAAAAGTCCCTGTTGGACTAGGTCAAATAGAGCTCTCAGGAGTGGCACATAATCTCCACAATGGCCAATGAAATGCCCTTGGGAAGCAGGTCATGAAATTAAAATGTTTCCAGTTACACATTCAGTACCTATAAGCAATTTATTTTAATTCTTGTAATCATAAAAATGTATGGAGCATTGTTATTCTACAATCAGAATTAATTCAGTGAATAAGCAATAATAATTTCTAGCACAACATAAAAGCCAGGTAAGGATTTTAAAATATAAACAGATGAATGGAAAATTTTAGAAGAGGCAGACGAATGGGCAGAAGTGAGAGATCAAAAAGAATAGAGAAATTGAGTCAACTGGAAAATTAAAGAACAACACTAACAGAAAGCTTCTGCTGAAAAAGAGATAACCACCCTAAAATTCTCAAAAGAATTTTGGTTTGTAAATTAAATAATTTGTGGAAAGTTACAAATGATTTATGATATAAAAAAAATAAAACTACACATGGACTTTGCAGATTCTCTGTATAAACAATATGAATATGGAAATGTATTATTTGAAATGGTTTTTCTATTGTATGTAAATGTACCTGTTGTAATGCTAACTATATAATATCACATGTTGGAAATTTATTTTGTCATTATTTAATATTTGATTATGTTTCTTCTCTCTTAAAGTGAAAATGCATTCATGTATATAACTTCAAGTGCAGGAATAAACGAATGGAATCAGTAAGTCTATTTAGCTTTTCCAGAGGAAAAACATGTTTTGTTTTATCAATGCAGGTATTGTACCAGGTTACCCTTATTTCCTGAAAAAGATCTCCTGGTTGTTTCCTGTGCAGAGTTGACTTTTCAACAGCATTTATTAAATTGCTGAACTAAAGTTGTTTTGCAGTTGCAGACAGAACAAAGTAATTTAAAACAAGGGCAGTGAAGGAGCATAAATGCTAATTTACTTGTAAATGCACATGTCATTGAATGAACTTGAAAATTGTAATTGAATAGGGATCCTGAAAAACAATCCCTGATTAATTTGTTGATAATTTTGGGAGAAACCAGATCTTTTTTTAAAAAAAGAGATGTTCATAAACCTTAATAATAATAACCTCATGGGTGCATGTTGTTGGATAGTATTACATCCAACCAATCTAACTTGTCCTAGAAAAAGTGACAAATCACAAGTATTTAACGGAATAACAGAGTTGGAAGGGACCTTGGAGATCTTTAGTCCATCCATTTGCTCAAGCAGGAAACTTTACCATTTCAAACAAATGGCTGTCCAATCTTTTCTTAAAAGCCTCCAGTGATGGAGCACCCATAACTTCTGAAAGCAAGCTGTTTCACTGATTAATTGCTCTCACTGTTAGGAAATTTCTCCTTAATTCTCAAGGTTGCTTCTCTCCTTGATTTGTTTCCATCCATTGCTTCTTGCCCTGTCTTCTGGTGCTATCCACCAGCAAACCATTTCAGTTTAAACTATGCATTCTGCACAAATATGATTCCAGGATTCATGGCTTTTGCTAGGTTGAATACACTAATATGCTACACTAATGGGTGGGGTGGGGGCTGGGGTGTTGGACTAGATGACCTACAAGTTCCCTTCCAACTCTGTTATTCTGAGGTAATCAGTAGCAGAATTGTTACTAACTGTAATAAGACTGAAACAGTGATTATGAATTTTGTTGCTCACCTTCTTTAATTTCTTGTTGTTTCTTAAAGCTTCATTTTGTTCCAACATCACAATGAAGAAAAATCTTAACCAAATATTTAATTTTTTGTATTTTAAAGAAAACGTTCAAAGGTTATTTGAGACATTAGCAAACTAAAAACACAGTAAGGAGGCACTTTTCCTTCAAGCGATGAATGAGTAGTCTGAGAAAGTAGTCAAATTTAACTCTTTGTAGTTTAGAAGCTTGATAGATATAAATAAAAAGGAACAATTTTATCACATGCTCTGAAAGGTTTTTCTGTTATAAAAGATCAACACAATGTTTCATATGCATTAATTATTTCCATAAATAAAAAAATATGTCTCCATATTCTATTATGGAGAATAAATCAAATCCATCTCTCTCATACACAATAGAATTTCAATAGGCATGTGAAGCAGTGACAAGGAGAAACATTGTTATTTATTTATTTAAATTTATGATAACTCAGCTCCAATGGAGTTTTATACACTCTGAAAACTATCACAAAAGAAAAAAAAAACAGGTAGAATTACAGCATTATAAAAATACAAAGGGACATTATACGATATCCAATATAAGTTCACTACTAGTTACTAATTAACATATTATTTGCCAACAATGTCCCAGATAATTAATAATGCACAAACTAGGCTAAGCATTGCACAATTGTAACAGAAGAGCTACCTTTAGCTCTTGTGCCTAAAACTCTAATGTGAATTTTATTAAAGTATAACAATTTATATTAGCAATATTTATATTTTAATAGTAAGAGGCATATATTTTTAAATCTGTTTAGGAGAATAATTATGTACTAACCTTTCTCATGTCTGTTTTTCCTTCATGGCTTATATCCAACAAGGAAAAGAATGGTCTTTATACGTATTATATTACCATTTCTGCTGTTGACTGTAATTTATTCTCGAGATTTTTTAGATTCATGAGATACACTGCCCTTCAGTATAGTTTAAGTGCAAGCAGGAATTACAAGCTAGTAAAAAACATTTCCCTGAGATGTGTATTAAATTTCATATATACTGAGGTTTCATTAAGAGGACTTCCTCCTGTCATCTGTGCTATGTTGGCTTCCAAAGAAAAACATCACCTTCATGGTGAAGTTTCTACCTCATTTTGTTTGCATTACAAAAAGAAAAAGAAAAAAAGGAGCATTTACCAGACACGGGTAGCCTTGACATCAGGTTTATTTCCTCTCCTGCATTTATAAAGGGGCCAGTGATTATCATGTTGATAATAAGCATTCCATTGTGGGTCTTTGGCATTCTCATTTTGAGAAATCCAATCATGACACATCTGAAAAATATCAAGTTGCAGAAAGCTGATGAACAAAATCCTTTCAGATTGGCTTTTGATGTGCCTGCAGCCATTTTAGCTAGATGGAGTTTTAAATATCTCTGTAGTTGCGAGTTCCCTCAACAATGTTAAGTCCTAAAAGATGAGTGCAGTTTTTGTTCTGTTTTGCAAATTGTGATCCCAACCTATTGCAGTTTGTAAATCAAAGATTACAGGTAGTCCTCAACTTATGACCAAAGTTATACCGGACCTACATGAGAGGTCTTACAACCAGAATTCAAACTTACAATGGTCAGCCTTCCCTCCCCCATGGAGGTGTGACTGCACTCTGAGGGCTCGGCATCTGGGCCACATTTGTCACCATTTGCAGCATGTGTTTTACAAAATTTTTGCTGAAAGCATTTATTTCGGCCCATACCAAACCACTGGTTTGGTTAACAACTATGGCATTCGCTTAATGATCACTTAACAATTGCCATGTTTGCTTAGTGACCATCACACAAAAAAAGTCATAACATTGGATCAAACCTAATTTACGACCCTGATGAGCAGGCTCCATTACGGTTGTAACTCGAGGACTATCTGTATAAACATTAGCAACAGAGATATGTCAAATGTCTCAGAAGAGGTCCGCCCTAATTTCTTGAACTGTATAGGTCAGTGATGGCTAACCTTTTCTGGACCGAGTGCCCAAAGTGCGCGCCCAAACCCCCAAAATGCAATGCATGTGCCCCCCGTGCATGTCCCTGCCATGTGGCCCCCCCATACCCCTGTGCATGCGTGCACTGCCCTCACATATGCCTCGCCCCCATGCACGCATGCGTGCCCCACACATGCACCCTGCCCCCCACGCATGTGAGGCAGAAGACCAGCTGGCCGGTGGGAGGCGCTCGTGCATGCGCAGCAGAGCTGAACTGGGGCGACGGCTCACGTGCCCACAGAGAGGGTGCTGTGCGCCACTTCTGGCACACATGCCATAGGTTCGCCATCACGGGTATAGATGATCAGGGATGGGGGGAAGAAGTACTTTCATACTGCAAGACAAATATAATGTAACCCAACAGTACACCTAGAACTAGTATTTCTGGGGTGTGTATTTCTTGTCTGGATTACCTCTCAAGATTGACAGCAGGAGGGGAGTTGCAGCTACATGGACAATTTCTATACAACCATTGTGACATAGTATAGCTGTACATTTCTGCAAGAAAGGGTGCGGGGGGGGAACGACAGATTACAAACTCAGGCAAGAAAAATTACGAGGTATAATGTTCATCTCTGGAGGCAAACCTGAAGCATCAATGAGGTTCTATTCACATTTTTGCTCATATTGACTCTTCTCAAAAATTGCAAAAATATAAATAAAATCTGCAAATGAAACTTTGACTACAGACTTGCAGGACAACAGAGGACTTTTCATGGAATATTGGCCATGTTTCCAAGGTAAACAAGCAAAAGACAGCAATTCCTCCTGTCTACATGGCACAAAAAATTTGCCAGCCAAATCAAAATTTATTACTATTTCTTAAAAACACTTTCATGAACATTGGATCCAAATTTGACTATTAAAATTGTGATTCCCTAGATTTATATAAAAATTTTGCTGAAGAAACCTAATGCAAGACTCAAGTTACAAAAATATGCATCTGGCAATGACCAACTGTTAAATCTGATTTTTTTTTTCCAGATTCTCGTTCCCTCCCAATAAACTTTCATGAACTGATTTCTCCTAGGGCAATATGGTTCTCTGAAGAGTAACATAGATCCACATCAATGGAGAGTTGCTACCAGTTCTCCCCGGTTCTTGCGAACTGGTAGTGGAAATTTTGAGTAGTTCAGAGAATTGATAAATTCCTCTGCCTGGCCCCGCCCCCAATCTATTCGTTGCCTCCCAAGTCCCAGCTGATCAACTAGAAGGAAAAAATCAGGGCTCACTTGATAAAGAAGAGAAAAAAAAGCCAAGACACCTTAGCTTTAAATTGAGAAGCCAAGAAGCCTCCCAACGGATCGGCTAGAACTGATCCGCTCCCTGTAAACCACTTGGTGGTGGTAGATTGGCAATTGAGGCCAAGCTGCCTGAAAGCGGTTTCCGATGCTCTCGGTGGTGGCAGAGCGGCAAAAAACTGTTTAAACTCTTGCTGTGGCACTTCAAAGGGCCGCCCTACAGCTGATCAGTGGTAAAAGGCAGTGTGGTGGTATACCAGTGCGTTCCAAAAACAAATGGGTAGACCAGTACGGCTCTGCAAGCAGTTAAAAGCCTGGTAGACCAGTACCTCTGTTAAATTTTAAAGAATTGTTTGTCACATGACCATCAAACCACGCCCACAAAATAAGCCACACCTACAGAACCAGTAGTAAAAAAATTTACAATCCACCCGATCCACATAGTGATTATTAAAAATATACTGTAAATTTATTGCCCTTCACACCATGCTTTATGAAGCTATATCCAAAGCTCACTGTTATAATATCCTCACTCCAAACAAACAGAGATTAATAGCACTTGTGACCATTGTAGTATTTGGGGAACTGTGTTTAGTTCACTTAAAAGCAAGATAAAAAAACCAGCTGAAAAGGCTGCTTCGTTGATACGTTTTATACAAATCATTCATTTAGGAGCATATATACCAGGGCTCAAATTCCATTAAGTCTTAGCCAGTTCACAACTCTCTCCACTCTTCCCAGCAATTCCCTGATAATTAAATGAGTACAAGTAGTCCACGCTTAATGACTGTTCACTTAGCAACAGTTCACAGTTACAATGGATCACTCAAAGTTACTTATAACCCAGTTCTGGAGTTCTGACAATTATATCACCACCCTCCAGTGGTGGGTTGCCCACGGTTCGGACCAGTTCTATAGAACTGGTAGTAAAACTGGCGGGAGGCTCCGCCCACTGACCCGGATGTCATCAGAAGTGATCTGCGCATGCGCGCGGGCACAATGTGAACCGGTAGTAAAGGTAAGTAGAACCCACCCCTGCCACCCTCCCTGCAAATTCCATGACCACATCTTGGGTGCCTGGCAACCAGTTCACCTTTATGGCCAGTTGCAGCATTCCACAGCCATGTGACCACAATTTAGAAGAGTTTCTGTCAGTCTCCAAACTTTTCAGCTGGTTTCCCAGAAAAAAACCACACCCATAGCAGTGGTGGGTTCCTTCCGGTTCCGCCGAGCCAGTAGTGGTGATGATATGACATCACCGAACCGGTTCTGCCCCCCCGCCCCCCCACGTTATTCTTACCTTTTATTTGGCCCCACCCCCAATCTATTGCTGCCTCCTGAGTCCCAGCTGATGGCTAGAGGGAAAAAAACTGTTTAAACTCTTGCTGCGGAGCTTCAAAGGGCTGCCCTACAGCTGATCAGTGTTAAAAGAAAACAAATGGGTAGACCGGTGCCTGCAAAAATACATGGGTAGATCAGTGCCTGCAAAAATACATGAGTAGATCAGTGCCTGCAAAAATACATGAATAGACCAGTGTCTGCAAAAATACATGAGTAGATCGGTACAGCCTGGTAGACCAGTACCTCTGCTAAATCCTAAATAATTGCCACAACCATCAAGCCATGCCCACAAAATAAGCCACGTCCACAAAATAAACCACGCCCACAGAACCGGTAGTAAAAAAATTTAGAACCCACCCCTGACCCATAGAAATATATTGATTCACTTAATGATTGTGATATTTGCGTTAAGGACTGCCGCAAAAAACTGTAAAATCAGGCCAGGTCATGTGTGTGCCTTGACTTACCATCATCATGATTTATGATGAAAATTCTGGACTCTATGATGGTTGCAAATCAAGAATTACCTGTAGCTAAATGGGTACAAAGGTAGTAACTATATTGAAATTTATGCAATTATTATTATATAGCACATAGTCTTGAAAGCTGCAGGAAAACAAATAGACTTTAAAGGTGGTAAAGGATCTACCATCTTTAGTGCCTATTTGTTTTACACAAATACTGTATTTTTCGCACTATAAGATGCACCTGACCATAAGATGCACTTAGGTTTATAGGAGGAAAACAAGAAAAAAAAATCAGGGAACTAGGTCTCCTCTCATGTGCCAGCTCTGCTTATTGACTCCTGCACTGCGGAAAAGAGACAGAAGAAGCAGGAAATGACAAAGACAGAAGAGGCAGGGTTCAGCACTGTAAAAGGACCTAGCAGCTGCGGCCCGACTGCTATTCACCAAAGGACCCATACCATTTCCACGCACTTTTGGGGGGAAAGTGTGTCTTATGGAGTGAAAAATATGGTATATATTAAACACAATTAGCTGGCATCATACATTATACTAACTCATAGAACATATTGGGCAAACAAATGGTATAATCATAGAAAGTGAAATACCTATTTCAACTTCCACAACAGTATAACCCCAACTAATTACCCCGTTCCTGGTTAATTTTTATCAATCAATTTTTTTATTATGGTCGTAGACCAGCATAGGAAGGACAGAATACAAAGAATTTTAAAAGCTAAAAAATATAGAATACAGAAATTTAAAAACTTTTCCTCTGGTCCCATGGGAATCTGACTACCAGCAGAAACAGCTTCCCTTACCTCCATTTACACTGAACAAGCTAAAGGATGCTTTCCCGTTAACAGTTGGAAACTCAGCTCATCAATGATCCACATTTTGCCACCTATGCTGCACTGATTCTTTGGATGAAGACAGAAGAAAAGGATGAGCAGGTGCCACATCTCCCCTCCCCCAGGAGATACAACTCCAACTGCCCCAACCATCAACGAATATGAACCTATCACCTTTGCAAAAATCACCCACCCAATTCCAGGTGTGCAGTGCAGATGGTTTATACCCATCAGGGACCCGTGCTTTACTGACTTCCTCTCTCATCATGACATTATACTGCTCTAGGAAACATAGACTGTTGACAACCTATCATTAAATTCATTCATCTTCGACCAGGATAAAACCAGGAATAAAGCATGTAACAGCCAGTTCCACGCTGGAAATCTTAGTCATGAGAGTGAGTCTACCGTTATTCTAAGCAGACAGTTCTACATATTAACAACTTTTACTATCAAGCAAATTCTTCCCATTAATCAGCCTGAATTTTCTTATTTTAGTTTCACCCTGTTGAACTTTGTCCTGCTCTTGGTTTCAACAGAGAACAGATCATATCCCTCTTGCCTCTGACAACTTTTTGGATATTAATAGCTGCTATCTTTGTAAACTATTTCTCAAAGGGCTTAGTTGCCTTTTTAAAAATATATTTTATTAAGAGTTTTAAAAAGAAGATTAAAAACTAACAAAGACCAATACGGTACAAAGTTCAAAGGGCTTGGTTTCCCAGGCCACTTATCATTCTAGTGGCTCTCCAGCTCACCTGCTCCAACTTCTTCATATCTGCTTTACAAGCAGAACTGAACACATTTTGAAGCAGCACAAAGTACAATTAAATTACTGTCTCCTGGGAGTTGAACACATTGCTTTTATTATAGCAAGGCACAAGAAAACTAGATTGGTACTTTTCAATGCAATCTTGTTGCTTGCTCAAATTGTGTTGATGGTCAGTTAGTATTCCTAAATTCTTTTTACATGTACTTCTGCCAAGCCAGGAATAATGGGTAATACTGCATATTTATTATTTTTCCTATATGTATGCAGGAATTTATATTTTTCACATTCAGACACCATTTTCATGGATTTGGCTCAGTGTTGACGCTTGTTGAAGCTATTTTGAATTGTGATTTTGTTTTGTTCTCTGAGGCATTAGCTAATCCTCCAACCTTGAGGTTATTTGCAAAAAGTATCCTTCCCATCCCAACATTTGTGTCATTTACAAAGATGTTGAATAGTACTATACAAGGATGGAGCCCTGAAAAATTCTACCCAATATTTTACTCCAGAATAATGCTGAACTAGTTATCAGAATGGTTTGATTGTACTTGTTGCAAATCTACTGGATTTCCATACTATCTAGCAGACTTGTATCCCTATTTCTCACAAAATAGATCTTATCATGTTGCTCAGATTAAAGTACGTAGCACCCACAACATTAGCCTGATTTGCTAACCCAATCTAATCCAATCCAATCCAATCCAGTCCAACCAAATCACATTGTGATTTACTACAATGCATGAATCCAGCCACACAGCAACAATGTCTTCATTTGTAGCCATATTATAAAAATGCTAGTAAAATTTTATCTGGAAATGCAAACATAAAAAAATCTTTTGCAGATGTTATACCATTTTCCAGGTTACAGTTTTTATATCTAAACACAAAAACTGTTCCTACTTTCATTCAACTGACTTTGAGGAAGTTGGATCATATTCCACACAGGGAACATTAGACAACTTTTAAAAAGGTATACCTTTTCCATCTTACATATTTAAATATGCAATCCTCAATATCTTAGACCCGCATTCAATTATTCATTATTGTACTTTATATTAATGGTAATAGACCCCAAATCACTCAGATAATCTGTATATAAGTATATGCCCCTTTGCTCCTGAAAGATCCTACTATTTTTAGTTTCCAAGAAGAACATCTGAGAAATGTCTTAAGGAATATAAAATATAGTTCACATACTGAACGGGTTTCAAGGATGCTAAATGTCACAGGATTAAGACAATTTCTTAATCCAAGTAGCACCATGTCCCTGGCAACTTCAGTATATTTGATTAAGGAAAACAGTTCTCAAATTTCTTTCTTCTCTTTTGAGATTTCTACTTAAATGTTACACTACATTCATATATTATACTGAATCATAGGCTGGTTTGATGGTTTTAGCTTTGTACGCTGGGCAAATCTAGTCATTTATTTAATAAATCACAGTTAAGCGAAGCATGTCTAAGCATGGTATGCTTACCCAATGTCTCTCTCTCTCTCTCTGTGCATATTGACTTAATTAGCAGGAGTGCCATGTAGCATGTTCTAAATAATATAGCTCTTCTTGATAAATGATTTCTGGGGCCAATGGAATGTTCTTTTTTAAAAAAAATAATTACAGTCCTGGCATTATTTTTTTTAAGCTCTTAAATATGTCAGAACCTAATACACTACGAACGGTGAGTAATAATGATGCATCAAATGTATTTATTTTTTAAAAACTTGTTTCACATACACTTTAAAATATAAATAACTACAAAGTTTTTCTACAGCTTTGTATGTAGCACTGCAGTCCCATGCAGTACTCACTGAACTGGAAAGAAGAGCCACCTGTTTTTCTTATTTTTAATACGGCTGTCTAGTTAATTTCTATTTCTCACCAATCATAATAGCTTAACCTGTGGGACAGTATGAAAACCACTGAAATGGGTGGAAATGATATTTTTAAAAACAAAGCATTTTCTCATTCCCAGTAAGTTTTAGACAAGAACTTATACTGTAACTAATAGTATTTTATATTTGTTAACACCCAATTTGTGTGCATGAAAGCTTTTTCTCTACCAATCAATTTAATTGTATAGACACAGTTCTAAAATCAGCCATTTTTCTCCTCCCCTTTTTTTCTAATCAATTTGCTTGAATTAGAAAAGACGTGGCTAAATTAACAGTAATTATAATTATAATAACCTATATGCATTACCAATTTTGAAACATATCCTTCTAAGGATTCATCTTCAAAACATTACATTACATAAGTTAGCCTTCCTAAACCAGGGATTCTCCAGATCTTAGACTTCCCAGTCAGCATGGTTTATGGATGAGTGCTTTGGTTTGTAAAGATGAACTACTACATAGTTCCTCTATATTCCTTTAATAAGTAGAAATCCATTGTAATCATATATAGCAGGTTGGAAATGAAAGACCTACCTACATTAGTGAAGGCAGAGAAACTTTTACCCATATACTTTTTCAATCTAATTATGAGGCAGACAACTATAGATGTATCAGTCACGAGTTCTATTTTTTATTTTTACTGATGACTATTGATAGGAATATTGCTTTATTTTGTTCTTTGATCTGAACAAAGGGGAAAGCAATTAAAATTAAGTCGTACTTTTCCTGATAACAAATACTCTTGGCTACATTTTAACAGACATTTGTCATAAACGTAATTTATTTATCTTCAGTAATAGAAATAAAACATCTGAGATTATAGCAACAAGTAAAACCAGTGTATACACAGAGGGCAGGTCTTTGGGAGGCATTAGGCATACAGCATAAATTGTTAAGTAAAATAATATTCCACTCTTCTCTAAATAGAACTTCCTCCGTCCATCAGACGAGATACCCCATTTTTATTACTGAATCAGGTGGACAAAAGAATTGACATTTTTTTCTCATCCATCCTCTGTGCAGCTGCAATGTTTTCTCAAACAGAGTAAGAACCTACTTTCACAACTCTAATTTAGAATATCAGTAGAACTGTGCATGTACTGTTGGCACTGATCCACATGCCTATGTGGACAATATGGGTTTCCAAATAAAGCACAGTTTAAAGCTTAAATAAATGGACTAATGGACTAATGATAATAGTGTTACCATAAGTGAAATGGACACCATACATTTTAAAGTAGCGCAATTTTAGGAACAGCAGCTTTAAGAATAGGTAAAACATTTGGATTAAACATCTATCATTCTCTTCTACTGATTTTTAATCTATAAATAAAATATGATCAGGAAAATTACCGTACCTTTATCAAAGATGGCTAAAGACACTGATGCATCTGTTTTACTGAAATGAATAATGAATTCCATGAGAAAGTTAAGGAATTGCTAAACTTAAATGCAGGTGACCTAATTGCTAACTTACCATTATTGATTAAATTTCCCTGAGTCTTTGGAGGTGACTATGTAGGCCTATAATTTAATTTGATTTTTTTCTTTGGTAATTTTATTGATGCTACTGTTGTGAGTCCAATGCCTTTGCTAAAAAATGTTTTCAATAATAGGAAAAGACTTCACTGAAAAAAGGGGGAAAAGGGAAAATACTCAGAAGACCTCAAGAATGCCGGCTGGGCCAGATTAAGGCCCCTATACACAGCTCCGCTCTTCTAATGCTTAACTCAGGGGTTTCCAGACTGGTGACAGTCCATGGCCTGTCTCAGACAGCACCAGAAATAAAGACCTCTTTTAAGGAGCAGTATCAGAAAAGATTTAGAATCTTGATATTGCCATTGCTAATCTCAAAATACTGTTTCTTACTGTCTATAATAAAAGTGGTTGTTGCTGTTCCATAAAAATACTACTGCAGTTATAGAAATCTTGTTTGAGAGTATTTATGGTTTTTAGACTTCATTATTTATTTATAATTCTATTAAAATATTGTGGAGAGCAATGTAGGATATACTGCCAAAGTGCAGGGAAATAATTATTGATGCATAAATAGGCAGAATCTAGTCTTCAAATTCTCCCTTTTTCATATTGTAGCTGGAGGGCCACTTTTATCAAATAAGTCATGGAATAGGTTATAAAATTCAGGTGGTTTATGAAGAAGGTGTTTTTACACACTTCTTTTTGGCTTTTCCCCCATTACCTATCCATTTACATATTTCTGAATGTGTTTGTTTATAGGAAACAACAAAGAGAAGCATAAAAATTTTAAAGCAAAATATTTGCTTTAAAAATTTGATTTTTATTTTTGATTTGCTTTATTTGATTTCCATCTTCTTCCATTTATTTTATCTATTTTACTCTGGAATTAGATCCTGTATTTTATTTTTATTCTTTTTTTGATATGGTTGTAAGATTAATCAATAAACTACTATTGCTACTACTACTTCAATAGGCCTTAACCTGGATGATCATATCCGACAGCTTTTCTCTACCAACAAATGCCCCTCTAGGAATATTCCATCTCTGCTGTTTTGTAATTCCCACATTGACCCCCGATTCTTTTTGATTCACATTAGTCCAACAAAAGAAGGCCAAAGTATTTTGCTTTTAAACTTTCATATTTGTTTCATTAGACCTTCTGGAAAACCTATTTTTTCATATTAATTATTTCCTTTTCAGATCCACAATTTATACTTTTCAAATTGTTTGATACCTTAAATATTTCTTGTATACTTTGAATATTTGATGTATAGACATTTTTCTGTTGATTCTGTAAGACATACACATAAAATTATTGCTAGGTGCTTTGTATTGTTTTGGTTATTACATTTTTTTTTAATTTGATTTATATTTTTATTACATTTGAAATCAGTACCTAGTTTCTTTGATGGCACAGATGAATATTAGGCGATTACATTCTCAAAATACTGCTGGGGGGGAAATGCTTACTGACCTTTAAAAGAGAAGGTCAACTTTCTACATCAGAAAAGATTGCTGTACTGATAACTCTTGGATCCTATTCAAAATCTTGACTTTTAAACAGTCATGATTTGTAGTGACTCTTGACTTTCAAAAGTTCTTTATCAATTTGGCGCAAAGCCAACCAGTTACCTTGTAGGGGAGATGGGTGACATAGAAATTTAATAAACAAATAAAATGCGCAAATGATTGCAAACCTTGTCACATAGATCCTCAACTGAGAGCCTTCATATCTCTGTTGGCACCTGAGAGATGATGGTTAATTATCAGGGAAGGGTGTTGTTCTTTTTAAAGTAAGGAACTCTTGAGTTCCATGCTGTATTCACATGTTTTTTCATCTAAGGGAGAAGGCTTTTTGTTAAAAAAAAATCCCAAACTTTTCAAGTTTTAACTCAGCCTTCTCCTACCTGGGGTAACGGTGGTTCACTGTCCTCAGACAGAACTGGAGGCTATTTAGCTCACATCTGAAAGTAATTTTCAATATTTTATTGTAAATGATCTCATGGCTGCATTCCACTACTGTGATGCAGTAATATTGGACAAGCCCCAGGAATATCCAAGATTTAGTCTACTTTCAACCACACAAATATAGTGAGTTTGGGCCAGCCACTCTCTCAGCTACCTTTTTTCCATGGGGAAAAAAAGTGAGTGCCATGAATTCCTGAACAGAGATCGAATGTAAATCGATCACATATTTTGTATTTTACTCATTATTTTACAACCATAATAAACTATATCAAAGCTTGCCAAACCGCAATATAATTTAGTATCTGTCTCAGTCAAGAAATCACAGTTTAAGACAGGGCTTAGTCCTAATCCACAATTATGTTACAGTTTAGCATATTGGGTGAAAACGGCCAATGTAACAATGATATATAAAAATAAATGCTCACAAGGGAACACGCGAACCCTTATTGCATTCATTGCGCACGTATCAGTGTCTCCGGGTCAGAGTGAAGACTAAAGCGGTCCAAAACAACGAGACCCCCACATTCGTAGAGCGTGGCTTTTCGGGTGTTTCCCACAAATTCTCGTCCTTGAGTCACTTCCACGGGAGATCGGCGCTGCTCCAGGAAATAAATGCGCAGCGCACACTTCGTAGCTTGGAAGACAACCGTGTCCCCATTATTTTGCGAGCGCGCGGTTGCAGCGAAAAGATCGCCGTTTTTGGTAAACCAAAAGCCTGGGCCCAAAGCAACCAATTACCAGGCAGCCTTCCTCTGGCATCTTCCTGGCCGTGCGGTTTGCGGCTGCGCTTTTAAGGGCAAAACAACGACGCCTGTGTTTCATGCGGCACTTCCGTGTGAGTTTCCTCCGCCTTGACGCTGGCAGGTTAAAAGGGAGTCGTTTAACTTGCTGCAGCCGCCGCCGATCTTCCTGCTCCTCCTCCCTCCTCGAGGCCCACTGCTGGAGCCCTGACGTGAGTGGGAGGAGAGACCAGAGCAGGCTCTTGTGAAATACACCACTTTTTTTTCCTTTTTTTTAAAAAAAAAAAAAAAATCCCACCACTTACTGCCAGAATTGAGCTCCCAAACCCTTCCCCACTCCCCGGCCCAACCCCACCGCCCGAGGAAATAGGTGGGTAATCTCTGCTGGCTTGGAAAAGGAAGGGGGTGGGAGAATAGCTGCTCCTGCTCTACCGCCGCCCTCTTGCCTGGCTTTGTCTCCTAAAATAGGGATTGCCTCGAGGAGGCCTCTGCTTGGAGTTTTTTTTTTTTTTGCCGGGAACTGGGAATGGGGCGCGCGAAGACGCGCTCGCGGGCGCGCGCCAGTGTTTTGAAAGCAGCTGGTGCGGGGTGGTGATGGTGATGAAAGTGGAAAGCGGCCCGAGGGGGAAAATATGCTGCGGTGACATGATGTTAGTCACGTTCTTCTCTGAAACGCTGCTGTTCCGCTTTCTCCCATTCCGCGTGTTTTTCATTTACTGCTTTTGCTTTAATGAAGGTCGTATTTAGGTCCCGGCCTCTTGTTGCTTTTTCAACTTTCCCCGGCGCCGCACCCAACCTCCCTCCGGTTTCTTTCCCCATCCGGACCTTGCTAGTGCTTCCTGGGGAGAGGAAAATAGAAAATCGGAAATTCTACTGATAGAGGCATTGAGTATGCAAAAGTGCTAAAAAAAAAAAGAGAGAGAGAAAGCATATGCCCCCCCCCCAATTCCTTTCAGCTCATGGAAGGAGTAGCTGAAGCCCTACCTTTACAGGAATTGTCTCTTTCTCTTATTCTGAAAGCATTGCAACTCTAAAGGGACTTTGAGCCAAAGAAATAAGCAGGCCAGTTCTAATTGGTACCTGAACTGGAGACCTTCAGGAAATTAGGATTAGTCTTAGACTAATCTGAGTTGAGGTTACATTTTAGAAGATGCATTGGAAAACTACTGTTTTTGAAGACATTGGAAGTGGAATTTCACTTGAAGGGCCCCTTCTGCTCACTGCCATTGCTTTAGGAAGGTCCCTTTTGTTCTGGGAGCTGAAGAAGGCATAATAGTGTGCTTGCAAGGTAGATTGATCTATAAAGTTGCCAAATGTATTTTAGTCTAGCATGGTGTAGAAATGGAGCCAAGGTAGTTAGTTCATGGTTCTATATATCTCACAAACCCTGAGAACAGGGTTGAGTTTGCAGGGGTTAGTAGATCCTGCAAACTTAGTGTTACATGGATATCTCCTTCTGTTATAACAGAGAAAATGAAATGTTTATTATGCATTCATAAAAATTGTGAAAGAATAATTGCAGGAACATTAGACTGTTATTTCTGTGGGGTGAATCACACACACGTCAGTCTGGAGTCTGGTGGTGCCTACGTTGAAAAAATAAAATTATACTTTTATATCGTGGAAGCTAATAATTTACTTTTATCCCAGTAATCCACTTGTGTGTTGATTTTACACAACACACAAGTGGATAACTGTGTGTTGAGTCTTGAATTACTTCAGTCTGTTTTATAGATCCCACAGGAACTGTAGGCCATGGAGAAAATCAATATGCAGCTCCACAGATTTTCCCAAGTGATCCCTTATGATTTGCTCTCATTCCATTCCTGTAGAATTATCTTTCAAAATGCATCTTTTCTTCTGTCCCTCTAATTTTTACCTATTTACTTATTTTTCCAGAGCCCTTGATTTTTTGGGGGGGGATTTTTAAAAAAGTCCAAAAAAGAAAACTTATGCTGCAAAGCACTAATTATCAGCCCAGACAAAACCCATGTATTTGATTGGGGCTACAGTTCATTGTTTATAAGTATGTTATCTGCCCCCCCCCCAACCCCAGAGCTGAGTGGGAATAGAAGAAAACCATCCAGTAAATGCTTATGTTCTCTACAGCGGCTATTTTGTAATACTCTGTCATTTTGCAAGATCATCTATAAACATGTTCCCACAGTTCCAGTTATTGGTCATCATATTGAAAACATTTTAAGTTTTCTGATGTTATTTCTTGAAATAAAAAGGATTTGATAGTTTTTTAGACTAATATACAATACTGTGCATTTGTGGATCAATCAAATGAAAATACATTTGAGCCATAAAAGCTTATAAAAATAGGTATTCTGTAGAGTACCCCAGTTCTGTCTCCTAATAGTGACCATCTCATTGAAAACTTTGAAAGAAATCCTTAAGTACTGCAACAAAATAAATGCTTAAATGTTTTTACAAATTCAGATGATCTTACCTGAGTTTTGCACAGCACATTGTTAAACTTATCTATCAGAAATTACACCCACTAAATCCAAGGAAGCAATGATGAGGAATAGCATTGCAGTCCTAACGTGCAAAGCAGCTGAAGCGTGGCAGAAAAGAGAAGAACAAAACAAAAATGAAATGTAGAAATTGCCGGTATAGCTCACAGAGCAAATTCCAACATTTCTTTAAAGCTAAGAGCAAGAAAGAAGAAAAGGGGTTCAATTCTGACCCTCCCTCTCTCTCTCCCACTCTCTCTCCCTCTCCCTCTCCCACTCTCTCCCAGTTGGGGATGAGAACTGAAGTTGTAAAATCAAAAGAGCCTCTTCTCATATAGAAAGAGATGGCTTGAGGAAAGCAGCCAGGAGCTCTGGGAGAGGGAGAGAAAGCAGGACCAGTATTTACTGTAGGTGGTCCTAAGGAATCCTGCCTTTTAAAGGAAACCAGTCAATTCCCAGGAAAGGAGGAGCCGGGTGGAGGGAGGGAAATGGTGTGAGCCACTCTCATCTCTGCAGCAGCCAGGCGTTTCCGTGGTGGTGAAGGGGGAGGAGAAAAGGGTGGTGGTGAGGCACAGTTTTTGACCCTCCTCTTTCATTGATGAAATTTAAATCCTTAGGTTTTTACCTTGAAGACAGTTTCTCTGAGTCATTTATTTCTGAAGATAGGTATAGGCAGAGAGCAGGGAACAATCGGTGATAAAATCCTGATGAAAATCATTTTTTTACAGCGTGGGTGGCTAAAACGATTATGATTAGGACTTTTATTTTTTTCTAAAAGAGTATTCTGTTGACGGTATGTAAATTTTGAATAACAGTGAGGGAAGTATCTGCTACATCGGGGGAGAAGTCACTTAAAAGAAAGCTCTTATTTTTCTGAGCTTTTCTGGCATATTCTGAAGGAGGTAGTGTCTTAATTTTTCTATATTTATACAAGAAGAGTATTTATTTTCATAAAGATACAAAATGTCATCATTTGCAAAAGGTAAGTGTAAGCATGTTAAGTTTTGCAGTGCCAGAAGCTGTATGATGTTCGTGGCTGTGTGTGTGTGTGTGTGTGTGGTTTTTTTTTTTTTTAAAGAGCTGTGCTGTGGCTCACAGGCAGCTACTGAGGTAGGATGGTAATGATCAGAGGCTGTTTAAAAGGGGTATCAATTGGATTAAGTCAGCAATTCTCTTTTTGAGGGTTGCTTAGGTGATAGCAAAACACTGCCAGTCTCTATCATCTTGTGTGTGTGTGTGTGTGTGTGTGAGAGAGAGAGAGAGGAAGGAGAGAGAGAATGTGTGTGTATATGTGTGGGAAGGGGAATATGTGAGTAGGATTCCTTTTCTTTCTCCAAATGTTAAAAAAAAGAGACTAAAACTAGACTGAGGCAGTTGGAGCTGCTTGTCCTCAGTCTGGTAAATTAAAAAACTGTCTGTACTGAATAGTTTATCAGCTGGCCTTCCATTAACATTCTGGTGACATAAGTGGTTATTAAAGCTTCATTTCTCCTAGGTATTTTATGGCCGTGCATGTCTGTATACGTGGTTTGAAAACCCTGTATTGTGAAATTGCCCACAAGCAAACATTTTAGCTTGATGACTGATGCATTGCTGTGACAAGGAAATAATTGAATAGTGTGCTTGTTTCACGGAAATAATCTCATTTCTGTTTTATGCCACAAACTGAATATATGAAGCCTTCAGTATTAGGAAAGTGTATAGATTATTTCAAATAGGCAATACATAGAAAACCAGGTAGCAGTTCAGTTCTGAGTACTACTATCTATGCCAATGGAGTGTGAATATACCTGGTGGATTATAGATACAGAATAATCTTTCTAACGACTGAGTGAAAAGCTGACCACTACTGACATGACTGACTCTTAAAATAGACTCCTTGAAAGTGATCTAATGAACTCTACACAGCAAAACAAAAACAACCCCCACCAATAAATGTTATTTTAACATTTGTTGTTGCTATTTTTTAAGTCCAATACTGGAGGAGGCCATTTTGTATAAAAATGGATTTCATTATGTTTTCTAAATGTGTCTGTTTTATAATACAACATTCCTCACTTAAAAGATAGTCTTGGTTGTAGATGCTATTTTTATGTATCTCCTACATTCATAGATTATATTGTAAACAGAGATTAAGTATTAGTAATTGCTAATATAAGCTTAAACTTTCATGGTCAGAATGTAACAAAGCACTTTTCTGTACTATCTAGCATTTTTAATGGAAGGTCAGTAGATCTTACTTTTCTTTTTAATGCATTTAAATGTATGCAATATCTTACATGCTTTTTTTCATTTTGTTATTGCGAAATAAAATGGTGCTTTTTTTTTGCGCCCCCTCCCCCCCAATTTTGGCATACAATTTTAGGATGAATTGGGATCCTGGAAAGGGATTTAGCACACTACAGCTTTCTGTCCTTTTGCTAAGCTTTTCACATTATCAAAGATAAGCTTTGCCAGAAAATCACATTATCACTTAGCAGATCTAGGCCACTCTAATTAGGTTAAAACTAAAAAGTGTTGTCTATGCGAAATAATTTTATTTGTTTATATACACTGAATAAAAAGATAAATCTAAAATACTTAAAGCCAGTACATATGCTGGATGTTTCCCCAGATGAATGCATTTGCATAGGGTTGATGTTTAAATGTTTAGGTAGTGGGTCTGAAAGTCTATGATCCATGTATTTCTATTATTAACAGGAAAGTGGCAGAATTGAAGAGGTTGTGCTGCACAGAAATAATATTGAACATCTTTCAGCAATATATAATCCAGTCATAATTTCTTATAAATTTCTAAAGCAAATTATGTAGGTACATGGTCGATTTTCTAAATCCATATACTGTAGATTATAACTATATATTTAAAATGGATTAAATAAAGCTGTTTAAAATAGAATTAAATTAAATTAAAATGGAATGGAGTATATTGTTGACACCACCTACCTGTCCAAGAGTACTTGGATTCTGTCCTTCTAGAGCAATATTTCACATGCTGTCTAAGTAAAAACAAAAAGGGGAAAGGATAGTACTACCTACTTAATTATATGTAAAGTAGCTTACTGGATCCCAGTTTCAGATTCTGTACCATGAGATATACTGTAAATACAGAAATGATCCTTGTCATGTTCCTTATATCTCTTCTAGATACATACTTTTCTTTTCTCATCTTTGGGTATCCCTCTGTCCCAGATACATTCTGTACTTTTAATATGGCAAGATGTGTTCTTCTATCTTTCTTACTTAATACATTTGAATAAAATTTACAAGCAGTGATTCAGAATTTGATGTGACCAGATTTCAGCTCCCATCTGTCCCAATTAGCATGAATCATGGCAAAAGATTTTGATAATTGAAGCCCAGCATATATATTTAATCCAATTTTGGGTTATCTGTCCTTAGTCTGACCAAACAATTCTAGAGTGTAACTAGCTGTATGCTTTCCTTTCTCTAGCCTCACCATTGTTTTCCTTCTACACCCTCACACCACCCCACATCCACCCCCATTTCGTGTATTGTAATTCAATACCCTTTCTTAGAGATCCACTTAAAATCACCATAGAGTCAGAAATATCATCCTGTGCTGTGCTTTTTTAAAAAACAAGCTAGGACTATAAAGGCTGATTAGCATAGTACTGCAGTACTTGTAGTATTTTCATATATTGTACTTGTTTCATTTCCTTCTCTTACAGGTGTGCATGTAAACAAAATCTTGTCTCATGCAGCATTTATCAAAGTGCAGTTTTGTTTAGTGGGAAAACAAGGTTCAAAATAGACTTTGAGAAAGGCAGAGTTTTATAATAAATAGTTTCTTTGTTCACAATTTAGTTGTATTTGAAAGCAGTAGAAAGGAGTCATATTACTTTGTTTTAACTAAAAAGTCAAGGTAGCATAAGTCTCTCTTATCCAATTTGATACCGGTATTGTATGCCTCCTTTCACTAAGGGTAAAGAATGGCACTAAAAGCACGAAAATATCTTGAACGTTTGATTGGAGCCATACTGCTTTGCTATCCAGTTGTCTCCATTAGAAATACCTTCAGAATTTTAGTTGCAGTGGGGGCTGTGCCAATTCTTTCCTTTTGATCTGGAAATAGATAAAGCAGACTGAATGTGGGATCTCTAAAAGAGACAGAAATCTTTATCTTTCTGTGTTTCACAATTTTATTATTTATTTCAAAAATAGTTCTTCAATATGGTCCTTTTCCTTTTTGTTTTATTCTGAAGAGTTTGTTAACTAAATGTAGGACGGTTGGAAAGTTCTTACCTTGTTTGTTTGTACCTGAGCTCCACTGTCTGGGTGTATTTTTTTTAAAAAAAGCTATATTTTCTTGAGTACAATGTTAACTTTTGCAATAGCTGTGATGAAGCAAGTCTGTTCAATTTTTGTTCAGATTTGTTCAAACTTTTTTGCTTGCCTGCATCACTATATTTGCTAATCCTATCGGGCAATGAGGGCGTCATCGTTTTATTGCTACATTGGAAATGAGACATGCAGTTGACAAAAGCAGTAGGGAAGGCAAACAGTTGAAACAAACCATGTTCTAAGATCGTTTTATCAGGCGGTTGTAACTTCCAGGGTTATTTTTGTGAGACTGGGGCATAAATATGTTGTATAGCTACTAAGAAAGAAAGCTGGTTCTACTTACAATGAAATTAAAATACATTTCATTACCCAAAACAAAACTAAATGTATTCACTTGACATTTGCAGTTGAATTTAAATGTTTCTTCTCTAAATTGGGATAATATACTTTATAGGTGTTTCCCCTAACAATTTTCAAGTATGAATATAGCAAACCTGCTTTTAAACCTAATGAACATACCCTTTTTAAACCTAAGATATCAGCCTTTTGCAACCCAGAAGCAGGAAAGGGTATTCACCCCTCATCATGTCTAGCTATCTTGAGAGCCGGAAATCCAACAAATCTGGAAGGCATCATTTTAGGGAAGAAATCTCATCTTTATAATGAGGAGCATGATTCATTAGTATGTGACACATGCACTCAGTGCAGTTAAAATATTAAACAATTGTGCAATCTGCAAAATCTGATCATTCCAGCCCTGATATTTATTATTAAGTTTCAATAGTTGCAATTATGATTAGTTTTAATAACTGGTTTAAGTGGCAAAATGTTGTAGGTAGAGATCTTGCATTTATTATTCCTAGCTGATGTACTTTTAGTGTTAACTATGGCACATACAGAGTTACATATAGAGAACTAATAGAATGCCTTTTGTTTGTGAAGATTTACTTATTGAACGAAAGGGCTACTTTGATAACAAGGTGCTCTACCTCTATTGTTACATGAGTGGCACTTTTGTGAAAGGTACTTCTTGATCGGCTCTTTCTGTATTTTTTATTACTTTTCATCTGCTCTTGATGGTCCATCAAACCTCTGGAGCAGATTTCAAAGATTTCAAAGATAGTGTAAGAACTGAAGAAGCTTTTTGGATGAGAAGCAAAACATCTTCAAGGAAAAACAAAGTCCTGTTGTCTTTTGAAAAAGCCCCTTTGGGACAACCATGACTTGTATCTCCATACTCCGTAACTTCTTTCTCAGCAGACAAGAACCATTGACTATAAGACATGGTGTTGTTTATATTATAATTATCAATCAGTTTCCAAGAATGTTTAACTTGGATATGTGTTAGTTGAAGAAACTTAAGAATTCATAATTGTGTGAAGGAACAGAGGATTTTTAATATAGAACTTTAGGTACAGAACTTTTGAGATACTACTATTTTTTAGTCTTTCTAACAAAGCCACAACAGGTTGTTATTAGTACTATATTATAGAAGTCCGATCACTCCTTTTTAGCCTAATAAATTTTAGTGTCTTCAGATACAACTGTCAAATGTATTGGAGTATGATGAAATAAGCTGCAGGTCTTGAAATGTCTTAATTAATTTTATTGTCTTAATTAAATTTATTGGTCTGAAAAGGTGTCACCAGATTCCTAATTTTTGGATACTGTAGACTAACGTTTTTTTCCTACAGTGTTTAATATTAAGTATTTAGCTATAATATAACAGCCACTTCTTGCAACAAATTATTCTCACTTTGGTCAGATACAGTAGAAAATCACTGTTCTTAACATCTATTCAAAATCCATAGATTCATGTCTAGTTTTCTGTTACCCACATACCAAGTTTGAAGTTTGTTTGTAAATGGGAGTCCACTCATGTTACTTTGAATTTTTTTTTCTAATGTCAATTCTCTTCTTTCCTACCACCAGTAGTAGATTCAGTTTAAGATTACAAAACATGGTTATAATGCTGATTGTGTTAGGTGTATGCTTGGGTCTAAAACATAGTAAAAGAAATATAACAGAGTTAGACAATATGCAAACAAACTGGGAATTGATTATTGAGGGAAAAACTTCTATGTTTTTGTAGATTTTCACGGGTAGAGGTATGCACGTTTTGGTGTATTCGGGTCTTTTCCCGTGTAAGATTGAGAGTATCTTCATGACGTTTTGACAAGTTCCCACTCGTCATCTTCAGGCTGGTGTCTTCGGCTTTGTGCTTCTGCGAGGAAAGCGTACTAATGTACTAGAAAATTGTCTAGCTTGTCTTTTACATGGGGCCAGATGACAAACATATCATCTACATATCTGAGCCAATCATTTTGGTTTATAAGTAGTTTGTTCCATTGCCCTAATTTCTAATCCCTCCATGAACAGATTGGCAATAACTGGGGAGAGCGGTGATCCCATTGGTGCCCCTTGCGTTTGTTTGTATCTTTGTCCTTTATACATGAAATAGGTCTTAGATAGGCAATGCTCTGCCAATTCTATGATGTGGTTTGGTGGTTGATATTTCTTTTTGATCATTGCTAGAGCTTCTATAATGGGTACTTGGGTGAATAATGGACCACATCAAAGCTTACAAGTAGGTCACCCTGCTCTATGCGTTGGTTTCTCAGAATTTCTATGAGATGATATGCGTTCTGCACATAAGAAGCAATCGATTCCGCAAACGGTTGTAGTTGTTTGACTAAATATCTAGCCAAGTTTTGCATCGGCGAGCCTATGGAGCTAACTATGTCTGAGAGGTATGCCCTCTTTATGTATTTTTGGGAGGCCATATAGTTTTGGACATCTCGATGACTTCTCTCTAGGGATGATTTTTTGTTGAACTTTCTTTATCTATGGGGCTGGCCTTTATCTTGGTTTTGGTAGTTTTTTCCAAATATGTGGTTGGGTCAGTACTTAGGGGTTTATACGTAACGTCTTGGAGGAGCTCGAGCAACTTTTTATCGTAATCCACTATATTCATTATCACCGTAGCATTGCCTTTGTCTGCGGGCAATATGATTATGCTATCATCCTTTCTTAGTTCCTGCAATGCTCTGTATTCTTCTCTGGGCAGATTACTTTTAGGGGGTTTACTAGTGCAGATAATGTTAGTAACCTCATGTCTAATTTTATCAGCATCCTCAACGTTAAGTTTTGTCAAGCTGGCTTCCACTTCACATGTTATTGTTTCTATGGGAATTCTTTTGGGCGCTACTGCAAAATTAAAGCCCTTTGTTAAGACACTTGTTTCTGCTGTAGTCAGCTCTCTGTTAGAAACATTGTGAACTACCTGTTTCAAATGGTGCTGTACTACTTTAGGGGGTCTCCCTTGATTTTCTAAGTTTTCAAATTTCTTTTGCTATCTATTACTTTTGTAAAAGGTCTCAGTTTCAGCCCTCCAAATGGCCAGTAGTTTTATTTTGTCCCACAGAATAGGGTGAACTGTGTTATTTATTTTCAGATGCAGAGTTAGTAAATCCTTGTTTGTTTGATCTAATAAGAACCTTTTGTTATGGAGTTCATTTCTCAATAATGCCATTTCTGTTCTTCGTAAAATACGTTTGATAGAAGCAGACATAGGATGGAATTTAATTATAAAACATGTTGGTATAACTCCTCGGTCTCGACAACAATGTAGGAAACTTAGATCACATAATATTACAGCCCTTCTTACTTCAAACTTTTCATAGGTCCTAGTTTGAAGTAATAAGGGCTGTAATATTATGTGATCTAAGTTTCCTACGTCCAAAATTCTGAGAAACCAATGCATAGAGCAGGATGACCTACTTGTAGGCTATGATGTGGTCTCATTATTCACCCAAGTACCCGTTATAGAAGCTCTAGCAATGATCAAAAAGAAATATTAACCACCAAACCACATCATAGAATTGGCAGAGTATTGCCTATCTAAGACCTATTTCATGTATAAAGGACAAAGATACAAACAAACGCAAGGGGCACCAATGGGATCACCGCTCTCCCCAGTTATTGCCAATCTGTTCATGGAGGGATTAGAAATTAGGGCATTGGAACAAACTACTTATAAATCAAAATTATGGCTCAGATATGTAGATGATACGTTTGTCATCTGGCCCCATGGAAAAGACAAGCTAGACAATTTTCTAGTACACTTGAATAACATTCACCCGAAGATGCAGTTCACTATGGAAATGGAGATTGAAAATCAACTCTTATTCTTAGATGTATTAATATACAAGAAAACTGATGGCACTCTAGGACATAGTGTCTACCAAAAGAAGACACACACAAATCAATACCTAAACGCACACTCACACCATCATCCTTCGCAAAATAAATTCAGTGGCAAAAACCTTAATTACTAGAACTAAACGTCTAGCAGATGAGGCACATGTACAAACAGAGCTTCAGACTCTCACAGAGGTATTAATGGCAAATGGGTTCAACGAAAATAAAATTAAAAGTATAATCCGGCAAGGGACATTAGGACAGAGCGAAACCCAAGAAGAAGAACAGAATATGGGAAAAGCCATCCTGCCCTATATAAAAGGGACCACCGATAAAATTAGTAAGATATTACAGAAACACAAAATAAAAACAGTGTTCCGCAGAGATAGAAAAATATCGATGATGTTAAGAAACCCCAAGGATAAAATTGAACTGGAAAATCAAGGGGTATACGAAGTGCCATGTGCCTCCTGTCAGTCATCTTACATTGGACAGACGAATAGACGAATAGATGTGCGTTTAGAAGAACACAAAAACGCATTGAAAAAAGAAAAGCGAACTTCTTCCTTGGTACAACACATGAAGGCCACGATACATAATATCGACTTCAGCAATACTAGAACAGTGGTGAAAGAGGAACATCTTAATAAGAGAATAATTAGGGAGGCTATCAAAATTGAAAAGAGGCCGCAGAATATGAATAGACAAGATGACGCTTCTAGATTATCAAGCATTTGGAGACCTACACTGAGGGAAACTCAAGTTTTAACATCAGAGGATAGGCAGAGATTCCAACAGGCAACCAGTGGTGGTGTAACGCCTGCCAGAGTCCTTCCCTCTTTGCAGATGATAGCTAGCAATAGGGAGAGAGAGAGAACCGAGGCAGAAGATAGGCTGAGATCTCAACAAGCAATCCGCAGTGTTATGATGCCTACCAGAATCTTTCCTTCTCTGCAATTGACAGTTAGTAATAGGGAACCAGAGAAATCTGGGCCTTTAACACGCAGTCAGGTTGCAGCTAGGATAATGAAGCAGGAGAAAAAACTGCTGCCCTCCAATCAGGACACAGAGTCGCAGGCTAACCAGCATACGTCAACAGCAGCGAACATAGAAAAGCGACAACTCCGATCTCGCAGCATACCCACAGCTTCCAACTGAAAGTAGGGGCCTGATGATGACAAGTTAGAGAGCTTGTCGAAACGTTGCCAAAAAGAAAACTTTTAAAGTGTTGGTTAGGATTTTAGACAAGGGTTACAAAGTGTTTTGTTGGGATTTTGGAGGATCTTTTTTTTTTAAATTTTATTAACATAAACAAACATAAAACACAAATACATGTAAACACTTATACATTAACAAAGAGTCAATCGACTAACTTCTAGAAAACCTTCGCATCGGTGATTAATGTCCATTTAACCAATTTTCCTTAATCATACTATTTACAAATTCACTTGCTTATACCTTAATATATTCATTGAAGTTCAGCAGTATCTTTCTACAAACATATTAACCATTTATTTATACAATCCTACGGCTCATCTCATGTATCTATTTCTACAATTCTTGAGTTATGTTCTCCTAATGTCCTATGTTGTTGGCCCTATCCTTCTTTCTAACCATGTGTACCATTTTTGCCAAACTAAATAAAAGTCAGTGTTCTCTTTATCTTGGAGCTCTTTTGTGAGCCTATCCATCTCTGCGCATTCATTTATTTTTGTTATTATTTTTTCTTCTGTTGGTATTATCTCGGATTTCCAATTCTGAGCGTACACTATACGTGCCGCTGTCAATATGTGGATGGTACGCGCAACTCCTCTGGGATTTTGGAGGATCTTAAGCTGGGATTTTAGTCAGGATTTTAAGCATTTCAACTAACAGACTTTTAATGATGCGGGAAAACACCCGAGATTTTAATTTTTTATATACACACACCGCGAAAACTTGAGAAGACATACATACATACATACATACATACATACATACATACATACATACATATATATATATATATATATATAGAGAGAGAGAGAGAGAGAGAGAGAGTATCCTGCAAGAGAGAACTAAATATTTTAATAGGAAAATGGCTAGTACGAGCTGTATGACAGAATTGAAATAGGAAAATATTATATGTGTTCTAATATAAGGAACCTTGTTAAGCAAGTTAAAACTATTTACAAATAACTTAAAAATGCTTTAGGCCATTATCGCAAAACCTGGAAATGCTTTTATACTTAACTGGAATAGTCTTTAAAAAATAGTCTTAAGAAAAGCAGAACTTGTGTATAGAAAAATCAGTTCTCTGTGAATAATAATGTACTGAACTTCTCTGAGTTTCTTTTTAGTACAAATAATGTTGGGTGAGTTAAAATGACATCTATATCCAACACTATTTTATAGAGTTTTAATGCAAAAATAACCATGTTTTTTCTGATGCTATCAATGATTTAAATGATTTTAAAGTAATCTGCTGATTCAGTCTGATTCAATCTGTTATAAAAAAAACTAGAAAAGCAAAATATAGTGCTTCATTAAAAAAAATAAGCATAGGAAGAAAGAAAAAGTAATATGTACATTGAGAACTTCCCAGATTTGGAAAAATAAGTAATGTTATTATACAGTCCTGAAAAATGTGTATTCTTGAACCAATAGCAACGGTTTGGGACCTGACAAATATAATAAGTTAATTTAATATTGTATTGTGTTTCTGAGCAGTTTTGTAAATTTTGAATTACAATATGTTCATTTTTTCAACAGTCTGATTTGAATAGGAAAAATAATAAGATACATAGCTACTGTGATTTTATATAGTTGCTTTAGGTTGATACCTGTTTGTTGTCCTGTTAGCTTTGAGACACCATTTCTTAATTCTCACAATAATTGGCAATGTTTTTAGAGTCATCTTAGAATTTGATTGGGATATTCATTGTGGATTGTACAGTTTCTTTTATATAACCATTTAACCAGACAGAGCCAACTGCATTTGAAAGTCATTTTTCCATGTGATTGGATGGAGGTGAACAGGGAGACAGATAACTTCAATTGAATGGGTTGAAACTGAATAGTTCTGGAAGATTTATTGATTTATTCCCCCACCCCCCCAATGAAGAGTTAGTTACCTAAAAGTTTGTAGTGTAATTTTTGAGTCGATATGTTACAGTACATTAGGGAAAAGCAAATCACTATGTTGTTTCTTTAACATACAATTTTTTAAAAAATTAAAGAAAATGCTACTGCTGATTTATGATGATTGATATCTTGGATTGTTTCTGTATTGTATGACAGCTGGTTTTGACTAATTTTCTGTTTAATGGTGAAGGATTATCAGATCCCCCATCCCCATCTAGAAACTTGTACTTAAAAGTATAACTTCCTAATAATGAATACTTCCTGTTATTTTTGCATGTGTAAAATAAATGCCTTAAAACTAAAGTTCTGTAAATGCAGGTAAGAAATATGCAGCAATTCACTTCATGTTGCTTAGTAATAATTGAACTCTTGAACCAGAAAACACTAAGGGAGAGAGCTGAGGAATACAGAAAAATTATTAGAGTTTATCACCAAGTTTCTACATTTTTTGTATGACATAATTTTGTGAAAGGAAGATTGTGTTGCTTGGCAAATCAGTAATGCTCAGCTGTTCAACTGCAGAACAGCCTGACGATTTAGAAAAAGAATAGCTATTATTTGGGGATTTTTTCCCCCATAACTAGTTAATTAATAACAAGCATAAAAGTGGAATGCACCCTCATTTGGCCCATTGGTTGACTAGCGAAATGCAAGAATATGTTGCATCTGTAAAAATATTGTACAAAATAAATCTATATAATACATGCTACAGTACAGTTTAACTATGTTTCATTGTTAAGCATTTTGTTCTCTCTATGATGCCTATTAAAATTGTCTCTTTTTTTTTTTAAAGATTTTAGCAAAGCGATGTCTCAGGCTGGTACCTCCCCATTCCAGGAAGCTATTAGGCAAGAACTGGAATATACTATGAAAATGGAACTGGATAAAATACTTGGAACTGCACCACAGAATGAACTACAGGTTAGGATTAAAACAAAATTACAGTATGTTCTTGAGTAGATCCTGTTTTTGTAATGTTCAGAATTTTGGGATATATATGGGATAAGTACAGTATCTAGGCAAATGTTCTGGAATTTGTCAGAGAAACAAAGGAATTTTAAGTGCAGCCACTTCAAGAGCTTTGTTGTTCTTAAACATCTTCTTTAGGATTACATGTAATAATATTAAACAATGTAAGTTAGAAAGCAGTTTTCTATGCATTCTTTCCGTTTTGGGATAGATTAACTGATGCACAATAAAATATGATTTTTTTTCTATATTTTTTGTGCTTATCTGTTTTGCCTTCAGCAACTTTATTATCTTTTGTTGACACTTCTTGATTTCACACAGTGAAACATCCTAAGCAGTTGGCAAGCATGACAACTCTAACAATAGGGTAGAGGGGCAAGAAGTAATAGATACATAAAAACTATTTATAAATAAAGTTATATCAAGTGAATTTTAAGGAGTGCATGTGTGTATACGTGTATATCATAAGCATTTAGCATGTGTATGTGTGAAATGCTAAAAGGTTATGATGGTTAGTGCAATAATCATTGGTAAGAAAATTCTTATGCATTCACTTTATCTTGCATAGCAATGGGAGGAAGAAATAGAAAAAAGAGGAAACAATGTTTTTATTTTTTTAAAAAATGGTATACAAATTGTTTAAGTATGCAAGTAATCGTTACATATTTGAAAGTATTCATATCTAACCCAGAAATAAATTAGCATAAGAAAGGATAGCTTTCCTCATTACAGTAATATCTTCAGTTTCCAATAATACTTGCAAATGTTGAAAACAAAGACATAGAAATAGAAACTGCTGATAATGATGATATTGTATTCCAGTTCAGAAAAAGAAACAGATTACATAGATGCAGGCATACATATGCAAAAGTATATTTTGAGCCTTGGATGCTTTCCTTTTTCTTAGCTTTTTAAAAATTACTGCCTTCTACATTGTTTGAGGCAGTGAAACATAGAATTCTAACACATTGATTTCTTTGCACTAATATCTTTGATAATTCCTTTTCTGTGTTTTGCTTGCCTGCTGCTTCTAAGGATATAAAAAGATGGCTACATTTTTTAGAATCTAGTAACATCTAGCCTTGCTCCATTTGAAATTAAAAATTAAAAATAATTCTATAACTACAGGTAGTCCTTGTTTAGAGACCATTTGCAGTTACAACAATGATAAAAAAGTAACCTTATGACTGTATTTTACAGCTTTCACAGCTCTGTAAAGTAAAGCAAAGCTAGAGTAAGATCATAACTAGAGTCATAGTTTCACTTAGTGATTGGTTCGCTTAATGATCAAGTTGACAGATCCACTTGTAGTTGCTAAACAAGAAATTTATAATTATTGCCTGAATAAACTATACTTTTCAGCTTTATTCACTCCAGATAGTGAGATAGGAGGCATATAAATTTAATAAACAATAAATATATTTCCCTGACCAAGTCAAGTAAGTTATGATATATGTTACACTGTATAACATAAACAACAGTGTGCTAAAATAAGTATTGATATATTTTAATTTTATGCAACATTTCCAATTTTTCCTCTCAAAAATGAAAGAGAAATAGCTCTATTTCTGTTGCCTCACATTTTACAATAATTTTATATCTCTGTTTTGCATAAGTCTTAGCAGAAGTTAAAAATAATCTGCTTCAATTTCCTTTTTCAGCACACTAAAAAGGACCTGGAAGGATTTCAAAAGCTCTTTCACAGATTCTTACAAGAAAAAGGACCATCAGTAGACTGGGGAAAGATTCAAAGACCTCCAGAGGATTCTGTAAGTTACAGCATGATGTGAATTACCAATTTCTTGTGGATCTCATTGTTTTTTAAATATCATATTCTGACTTACCCAGGGATTTTGGAGAAGTTTACACTAAACTATACGAAGGAATTGGGTTTTGATTTGAAGGAATAAAAGCCAACAGCCATGATGTATCAGGATATCAGTTTGCCTAAAGATAAAATGTTACTATCCTCAACAATATCTGTCACTTATCTTTGAGTCATTAAAGGGGGCTTCTAAAAAAATAAGTCCAGGAATTGGAGTAACAAATATATAAGGTTCCCTAAAGCATCATCTTTGCTGGCATTCAATGTTTGCAATAAGATTTATTGAATCAGTTTTGGTTACCTAGTTTTACTTCTGCAGCCACTCAGTACTTAATCTAAACTTGTTGCTTGCAAACAGGAACAGAGTATTTCAAGATAGTAACCAAACACAGTGGTTGGGAAGAACAGCAATCAGTCTTTGGATTGCTTTCACCAATATAGACAATTCTGCAATGCTGTTTGGATGAAAATTTTGTCTTATGTAGCTAAAACCAAAATTTAAATCTTTACTGCATGTTTTATTTTGCAATTCTTTTTTACAATAAAATACTATAAACAGTATAGTTATTCTAACATGCTTATCACCATTGCTTTCCTTTCAGATACAGCCATATGAGAAGATAAAAGCAAGAGGATTACCTGATAGCATTGCTTCAGTTTTAAACAAGTTAGTTGTGGTGAAACTTAACGGTGGCTTGGGCACCAGTATGGGATGTAAAGGTCCCAAAAGTCTCATTGGTGTACGGAATGAGAATACATTCCTGGATTTAACAGTTCAACAGATTGAGGTGGGTAGCATATACGTGAGTTCTCCTTGTTAAATAATTGTCATAAAATCTCTGGCTATGATTCACAGAGAGCCCATGCAAAACACTAAAACCCCAGTGGGAAAGTCGACTTGCATTATGCTGAAATCTATTTTCTTTTGGGGGGGTCTATTTCAAGAATCTTACAATCACTCCAGCTACCTCATATTGATGTATCATTACTTTTTAGCATATAACTATTTGTAAAAGAGCACCTGAGAGCAAATTGGAATAAAATATTAAGAGTACTGAAAAAGGTGGGGGGGGGGGTTTGTCATTACCATTCCAAAAGCTATATGAACATAAGAATATAAGCAGTGTTCTGTTGAATTGGACCCCTGGCTCATCTGATGCAGCAGTCTGTTCTCAAAATGGCCAACCAACTGCACAAGGAAGCCCACTAATCTCTCAGCAGTGGCTTTCAGAGGCAGTCACTCTGCTATCAATACCAATAGTCATTGATCCCCACATGTCCCCATGAAACATTAATTGGTGTTAGAGGCAAGTAGTAATGTTTTACACTAGTGCTCATTAATCCATTTGGTAGAAGGTTATTAAAACAGCAATACCATAAGCTTCCTTTTAAGTTTATTGTAGACACTAGATGACTTTTCATGACATAATGAATTTGAGATGGTGTTGCTTATGTCAAGGATAGCATTGGTCCAAGAGTTTTTGGAAAACATTTATGTTTTGGCTGTTGTTTCTCAGGTTGTGTAAAAAAAAATTTAGAACTTGAAAATATTGTTGATCCTGCTGTCCATTCCATGCTATGTCCAATTTGATTGAATGAAATTTTCTGTTTTGTTGCCTGCAATCAGCAGTTATATGAAATTTTGCAGATTGGATCTTCAAAGCACAAACTAACTTGCAGAATCACATTCCAATTATTGCATTTTAAAATGGATTGTGGATTGAGTGGTAATTCGAGTACTCTGTATAGACAAGGACCAATGAGAAGTTTGAAAATGAAATAGCTTGACAGTAGATTGTATTTTTGGATATTCTTTCACTCAGACAGAGTAATCATATTGAGCAATAGC
Organism: Pituophis catenifer annectens; assembly: GCF_029215685.1. Classification (NCBI taxonomy): domain Eukaryota; kingdom Metazoa; phylum Chordata; class Lepidosauria; order Squamata; family Colubridae; genus Pituophis; species Pituophis catenifer. The sequence continues at coordinate 156,622,834 of NW_027256881.1, read as the reverse complement.
TTTGAGCATTACCTTTCTGAACTCCATTCATTGTATAGAGTTGGGTGGAGCAGGGAGCAAGAAGGGGGAAGTATCAGTGAAAGGACCTCGTAGTCACATGGAGCCTTTTTTTTAAGGAATATGTAAAAAGTGCTGGGGTTCAATTCATATGTTAGTTTCACTTGTTCCAAGTCTGTAATTATTATTTGAAAGACAGTTATTGCTGACTACATTGTTTCAAATACAGTGTAAGCTTTTCAAGAGTGTAGTGTTCCAAATGGCAGGATAAAGAAAGAAAAAAAAAGAGTGGCTTGTGAGGAAAGTATGCTATCCAGGCTTGGTTGTTACGAGGCTGCAATAATAAAGGTGAATTAGTTCAAAAAACCAAAGCATGACAGTTACTGGCACCAATACTAGTAGTTGAGCCATCTTGTCAGTTTTCAGTTAACTTCAATGTGTTGAGCTAAAAAAAAAATCTTGTTTGTGATGGGGGAGGGGTAAATGATGATTTACACTTTTGCAGCATGATTTATCTCTTTTGTATATACATCATAATATTGCATACACATTAGAAAGTGGCACAGCTTGCATTGTGACAGCATCTTTGGCATTTTTATGAAAGCCTTCAATCCTCCTGGCCCCTCTAGAATTATGGTAAATAAAGGGGTTTTTTTAATATTAAAATGCCCTCCTTGAGTAATCAGGTTGATGGCAAAGACTTAGTTAAAGCTTCAATCACTGTATATTTCCGATTTCCTTTGCTTTCTTTGTATCTTCAGTAGTTTTTAAGTGTTAAGTAAATGCTGTAAAACTTTTAAACAGAAACTAGGGTTTATTAAACATTTTCTTATTGAACTTGTTGTTTAAATTTTTAATGCATAAATGTTGCTTTTGTATGCGTGTCGTGCCTTCGAGTCAGTCCCTGCTGTTTTCTTGGCAAGTTTCAGAAGTGGTTGGCCCTTGCCTCTTTCCTTGGCTGAGACAGAGTGACTGTCCAAGGTCATCCAATTGGCACAGTCTCTCGGTTTCCAGCTTTAACCACCACACTAGACTGAATGTATGTCTTGCCCTCTGTACTGAAGAATATTTGAGCCAGCTTACAAATAAATAATAGAGGAATAGACGACAACTATGGTGCTGCAACTATGTTGAAAAACATTTGTAGGTTGGAAATATTTCAGTTTTCATACAGATAAAAGTATTTTCAAAACAGGAAACATAACTTTAGATAATGTACATATATTGTTGCATGCATCAAGTTAGGAAAGATATTCTTTACAAGGAAGAAAGGAAATTCCTCTTCAGATACGGTAGTTGCTCTCTGCAGTTTCCATAAACACTTGGGTTATATTTGTCATTCTTCCTAATTAGGGATAGCTATTTATGCATTGAAAGGTTTTACTCAATAAATAATTCTAATTTTATAACTAAGAACACGGACTTGGTTTTTCATTCTACTACTCCCCATCCCCAGTTCCTTTGTTTTTTGCATTATCATTAGTTTGAAAATAATTTATAAGCTGTGGGGTGAAATACTTCAGGTATGTGTTCCTCTTATTTTCTGAGGGAAAGTTTCTTGAGCGGAACACAAGAAGTAATAGGAGGTGGTGCTTATAAATGGTAGATGATTGAGAACATTTCTGAATCAGGAAGCTACCATAGAAAAAGCCACATCTTCTAGCCTGATTGATATATTTTGGACCAATTAATATTTGTAGGTTCAATAGCAGGTTCCGATTAACACATTTTTGCAGTATTGTAGTGGAATTTGGATATGACTAAAATATGAATGAAACCAGGCAGTTTAATGTTTATTATGGACATTGAAGACAGAATTGGTAAAGACAAATTGGTGAAGACAAACTTGGTAAAAAGCTATTCTAGACAATGCCACTAATTAGCTGTCCAAGAGAAAGTAGGCCTAATGAACAGCAGGGTTTCATTCTCTCTGTTGACAAAAATGGATGAGGCGGTAAAGATACAACTTATTATTTTTTATTTGTTAAATTTATAGGCTGCCCATCTCACAGTTGAGCAATTCTGAGCAGTTCATGTTCTTCTTTGTCCATTTTCAAAACTATATTCCAACACTACCAGTTTGTACCACCTCACGAGGAGAGCTGTTCCCCATATTACATTTTTGCATGACCAAACCCAACAATTCTTTGCAGCTGATGAAAATGATGGAGTACATCATTTTCCTCGTAAGCGGCTAATGGCAATTAAGTGGCATTTGTCTGTCTGTCTGTCTATCTATCGTGTTTCCCCAAAAATAAGAACCCTGACTTATATTTTTTTGAACCCCAAAATAAGTGCTTGGCCTTATTTTCAGGGAGGTCTTATTATTTTGGAGTAAGACGGGGCTCCTCTTGCCGTCTTACCTGATTTCCAGCTCTGCGTTTAAATATTTTCGGGGAGGGCTTATTTTCGGGGGGAGGCTTATTTTAGCGCATGTGCTCAAAAGCCCATCAGGGGATGTCTTATTTTTGGGGAAACTGTCTGTCTGTCTGTCTGTCTGTCTGTCTGTCTGTCTGTCTGTCTGTCTGTCTATCTATCTATCTATCTATCTATCTATCTATCTATCTATCTATCTATCTATCTATCTATCTATCTGACAAATTTACACAACCACCTGACTGATACATAGTGACTTTGAATGGATTATAAAATTTTAAAATTCCATTATAAATAAAAAACCCACTTCAACTCCCCTCCCTCCCCAAGACAGCAACAGTACAATTAAATCAGCCACTTGATCCATTTGTGGTCACCAGGCCCACTGATCAGACTCCTTGACTAGGCCCATGAAAAGCAACAGTGTGGGGAGCCAACCATACCTCAGGGGGAAAGAAGTTCGGTAAAGAAGGGGCCACACCAAGAAGGCCCTTTTTTGTGGTCCCACCAGATGAGAATCTAATCAATGGAATCTGTATACATACCCTGTCTTGCCTTCTTAGTGGGCCAGATAAACGTAATATTTTCCATCATTACTGCCTGATGCAGTCTTCAGAAACGAGTGATGCTCTCCATACCAATCAATTCCAGTTAAGCTGGTGCGTGCGCATATATGTCTGAGAATGTGAATCTGTAGCTAATAATCCATCTTCCCATATCACAAATGTTTAAATGGTTGCAGATCTTCGAAAGAAAAATTGCTACTGAATAAAGACTTCTAGCTTATTTACTACCTAACAATCGAACTGCATCACAAAATAACTCCATCTCTGATTTATGTGGTGATGAAGTTGTATATTCCCTACATTGGTAATGTGAAAAGCACTTATCATATAAAAATGATAACACACTAAGTGCTAATTTAAATCATTTGTCTCTTGCAAGATGTTCATTTTCATGAGACAGATTTTTCAAAGAACCTTGCAGTTAGTATATTTAGTAAGAAATATATTTAGTGATGATTCAAACTGAATTTTTGGCATAAGGGATCACTTATTTTTATAGGGTTAAGCATCGCTTAACCCTGTAAAATTATTCAAAGCCCTTGATTGATTGAATTAGATGATTAAATTTTGTGACTGTATTTTAACTTTGCTTTGATACAAATGTAAAGCTGGAATATGGAGGTTATATTTAGCAGATATTTTATAGCAATTGTTTTAAAATTTTAGCTGTTGTTTGAATTAGAAGCCCGTGTGTTTGTTTTTCCTGTTGATTAAATGTTGTCTTGTAAATACACATGTTTAATAGCTCTTGAACATTAGATATCTTTAATGTTAGTGAAATGTTTAAAATAATATTTTATTCTTGTAGCATCTAAATAAGACTTACAATACAGATGTTCCTCTAGTTCTGATGAATTCCTTCAACACTGATGAAGATACAAAAAAAATCTTGCAGAAATACAGCCACAGTGGTGTCAAAATCCACACTTTTAATCAAAGCAGGTATTTATAGTTCAATTTGAATAATACCAATAGCTTAGCAATAGCTTTTAGACTTATATACTGCTTCACAGTGCTTTACACCCCTCTCTAAACAGTTTACAGAGTCAGCATATTGCCCCCAACAATCTGGGTCCTCATTTTACTGACCTCAGAAGGATGGAAGGTTGAGTCAACCTTGAGCCTGATGAGATTCAAACTGCCAAATTGCAGGCAGCCGGCAGTCAGCAGAAGTAGCTTGCAGTATTGCATTCTAACCACTGCACCACGGCAGCTCTTATAATAAAAGTTATGTAGTTGCAGAAGAAATAGCATTTAAGGAGCCCAGTCAATTGTTATGTAAATAGTAGCAATAAAAATCTTCAATCTGTTATATAGGCTTTGAGCATTAATTTTTTAAATTACAAAGAAGACTGTTACATAACTATAATGAATAAAATTGTAAATGAGATGTAGATGAGAGAATGAGTGTTTTGAGATAATTTTTTTCTTTATGTTTATGGATTCTGTTTTCTAATACTGTCTCCTCATGTGAAAAGCTGCATTTTTTTCTCTCACATACGTTTCCCTTAGCTTTCTGTGATATTTGAAGAGCTTGGTTACAGTTGTCCCATGGAAAACCAGCTTTTCCCAGATAGGGCTGTATGTATATTAAATTTCTTTTTAAAATTACAGTTCTCAATTATAAACTACATATGAGCTTTTGGTTTCATAAACATGCTATAATAAGTAATTAATGATTGATATTTCCTCCAGACATTGAATTGATCCAGTGGTGCCTCACCTAATGTTTCAGCAGCTACCCTGAGGGCTTTTTTTCCCCCCCCAGGTATCCTCGAATTAATAAGGAGTCTTTACTTCCAGTAGCAAAAGATGTGTCTTACTCAGGAGAGAACACAGAGGCTTGGTATCCCCCTGGCCATGGAGACATCTATGCAAGTTTCTATAATTCTGGATTGCTAGATATTTTTATTGAAGATGGGAAGGAATATATTTTTGTGTCCAACATAGATAATCTTGGGGCTACTGTTGATCTGTATATTCTCAATCATCTCATGAATTCGCCAAATGGAAAAAGATGTGAATTTGTTATGGAAGTCACCAATAAGACAAGGGCAGATGTGAAGGTATTTAATTCAGTTGATTTCATTGAATGTAAAATCTGTATACTTCAGTTTAATGAAAAGGATTGCTAAATTATTATATTCCCCATTTGCAACACACTGATCCTCTAGAAATGTATTTCTCCCACCCCATTCTTGGTCTGTGAACCAGATCTGCAGACCACGTCCAATGGCAGGAAGTAAGACCCATTCTTATTGACAGAGATTCATTAGTTACACATTCCCACTCTGGAAATGCTAATTCTTTTTCTACCTTCTTCCACTGCTGACAGTGTTTCTGTACATTATGCATTTAGAGTTTTATATTGCACGTTCCATAGCTATGAAATCAATTATTTTTGCCTTTTATTTTGCATTTCATTGAGGTTCTCCTAAGTATTTATCACATAAGACATAATTTGAGAGGATGGTAACTAAGAAAATACCTAATAAAAATGTTTAATTTTTTAAATTGCTTTTCAGATCGCTTCCAAAATAGATATGGTTTTTTAAAAGTGTTATTTTTTAAAAACAAAAGTATGCATGCATGCAGTTAAAGTGCCTCTTAAGATATAGTATCCTGCATAATACAGTGCATAAAGGAAAACAGTGTGGGAAATGAATCCCATTGGACTTAATACAATATAGTTCCAAAAAGGTATATAAAAAATTACATTATATTGCTGTGAGAAAAATAAAATAAAAGAACTTTTTGTCCAATATTAAATCTATTACAACAGTGGACTAAATTATGCCATGGCAAAATATATGTGGGTTTTTAAAGCTAAAGTAATTGCAATTAGATCTCACTGAAACTAGTGGTACCAAATAATTGTTGTGACCAAAGCCATACATTTCTTTAGACATTTGTTTAGGCACTGTGACAGATTTCTATTTAATAAAGGCCACCTTTACTTTTGCAGGGTGGTACGCTTACACAGTATGAAAACAAACTGAGGCTAGTTGAAATAGCTCAGGTGCCAAAAGCACATGTTGATGAATTCAAGTCTGTTTCAAAATTCAAAATATTCAACACAAACAACCTGTGGATTTCACTATCTGCAATTAAAAGGCTGCAGGAACAGAATGCTATTGATATGGAAATTATTGTAAATCCAAAGGTAAGCCTGTAAATAATTGAAGACGGGAATTGCGGTGGTGAGAATAACATTATGAATCCGCTTGAGCTGATCAACTATTTATTTATTTATTTATTTATTTATTTATTTATTTATTTATTTATTTATTTATTTATTTATTTATTTATTTATTTATTTAAATTTGTATACCACCCTTCTCCTAGTGGACTCAGGGCAGTGCACAGCCAGAACTAAAACACATACCAATACAAAATTTAAAATTATTAAAAGAATTACATACTTTGGCCCAAATTTAAAACAATTCGAATTAAAACCCATTGACAGATTAAAAACTAAAAAACTAAAAAAAAAAGCCTAAAAAAGGAGGGGGGGGTTCACGCCAGCCCTGCTTGATGGAAAAGTTTTCAGTGCACGGTGAAAGACCCGGAGATCCAATATCCTTCTTATCTCCGGGGGCAAATCGTTCCAGAGGGCAGGAGCTGCCACAGAGAAGGCCCTACCCCTGGGGGTCGCCAGCCGACATTGCCTGGCTGACAGCACCCTGAGGAGTCCCTCTCTGTGGGAGCGTACTGGTCGGTGGGAGGCTATCGGCGGCAAAAGGCGGTCCCGCAAATACCCAGGTCCTATGCCATGGAGCGCTTTAAAGGTGGTAACCAACACTTTGAAGCACACCTGGAAGATCACTGGAAGCTAATGCAGCTCATGCAGGAGAGGTGTCACATGGGAGCGCCCCCTCGCTCCCATAATCCCCCGCACGGCCGCATTCTGCACCAGTTGGAGCCTCCAGGTACTCCTCAAGGGGAGCCCCATGTAGAGAGCATTGCAGTAGTCCAGGCGGGAAGTGACAAGTGCCTGAGTGACTGTGCGTAAGGAGTCCCGATCCAGAAAGGGACGCAACTGGCGAATCAGGCAGACCTGATAAAAAGCCCCCCTGGCCACGGCCGTCATATGCTGTTCTAAAGACAGCAGTGCATCCAGGAGGACGCCCAAGTTGCGAGCCCTATCCGTGGGGGCCAATAACTCGCCCCAATAGCCAGCAATGGCACGAGCTGGTTATATCGGGACGGCGGAAGCCACAGCCACTCGGTCTTGGAAGGGTTGAGTCGAAGCCATCCAGATCCACACAGCCTCCAGGCATCGGGACATCACTTCAAGGGCATCGTTGGGATGGCCTGGGGTGGAGATGTACAACTGCGTATCATCAGCGTACTGATGGAACTCCACCCCAAAGCCACGGATGATCTCACCCAGCGGCTTCACATAAATGTTGAACAGAAGGGGCGAGAGGACCGACCCCTGAGGCACCCCACAAACAAGGCACCTCGGGGTCGACCTCTGCACCCCTGCCAACACCGACTGCGACCGGTCGGAGAGATAGAACCACCGCAGAACGGTGCCCTGCACTCCCAACCCCTCCAACCGGCACAGCAGGATACCATGGTTGATGGTATCAAAAGCCCCTGAGAGATCTAACAGGACCAGGATACAGGAGCAACCCCTATCCCGAGCCCTCCAGAGATCATCCACCAACGCGACCAATGCCATTTCCATGCTGTGCCCAGGCCTGAAGCCGGACTGGAGCGGATCGAGATAGACAGCTTCATCCAGGTACCCAGGAAGCTGTCGTGCCACCACACTCTCAACAACCTTCGCCAAGCAGGGAAGGTTGGAGACCAGACAGTAGTTAGCCAAAACAGCCGGATCCAGAGCAGGCTTCTTGAGGAGGGGCCTCACCACCGCCTCTTTCAAGGCGGATGGCAAGACACCCTCACTCAAGGAAGCGTTGATAATTCCCTGGAGCCAGCCTCGCGTAACCTTCCGGGAGGCCAGCACCAACCAGGAGGGACACGGGTCCAATAAACATGTGGCCGCGTTCAGCCGCCTCAGTATCCTTACACGTCCTCGGGAGCAACAGGGTCGAACTCCTCCCAAATGGCAGTCTCAAGACCGGCACCCATCATCCCGTCTGTACCTACCTAGTCAGAGACCAAGCCTTCCCGAATCTGAGTGATTTTATCGTGCAGATACTGGACAAAATCCTCAGCACGACCCTGCAAGGGATCCTCCCGCGCTCCCAGATGGAGGAGGGAGTGGGTCACCCTAAACAGGACGGCCGGGCGATTATCTGCTGATGCGATAAGAGCGGAAAAATAGTTACATTTTGCCGCTTTTATCGCCACTAGGTAAGTCTTAACTAGAGAGATAGTTCAAACTCTATTTACATTTATGGCTCTCCTGTCTTCAAAATAATATTTGTAGGAATTTATATCAGATCAATCTGGAAAAGTATTTCAAGAGCACATTAATAATCTTTAGTGTTTCTGTAATTTTAGTCTATATTATTCTTGGAGGAATGCTTATTATCTTTTACTTAAAATTCACATTTAACATTTTTCAGATAAACCTATCTTTAAAATGTTCCATTTTCATTTGATAGATCACAAAATGATCCTTAGAGAGGGAATATTTTCATCTCTCTAGGATAACATAAGGGGAAATTATGCTCATTTTCATGTTCCTGTCAACACTTAATTATGAAACAATAACGTCTAACTTACATTCTTTATTTGTTTGGAGAACTGGCAGGTAGTGACATGTAAGATAAAACTTGGCTTCCCATTTCCCAAATACATGGTGGCTGAAGAAAATCCCTTGTGTATGCACTGATTAAACCCTCTGTGACTAGAATAACAGTTTTTCGGAGACATTTTGATTTCAGGTTTATCAAACCTAATGTTTCTAAGCTCACTTGAATTGAATTGAATTGAATCTGTAAAACTCAGCTAGCTAGCATATCCCATGATCTTGAGCACTTTCTCTTCCAGACTTTAGATGGTGGTCTAAATGTTATTCAACTGGAGACTGCAGTTGGTGCTGCTATTAAAAGTTTTGAGAACTCTTTGGGAATAAATGTTCCCCGTAGCCGTTTCTTGCCGGTCAAGACCACATCTGATCTTCTACTTGTGATGTCTAACCTATACAGCCTTAATGCTGGGTCTCTAACAATGAGTGAAAAACGGGAATTTCCTTCTGTGCCGCTGGTCAAGCTGGGGAGCTCTTTCACCAAGGTACACATAATTATTGTATTTTTTAAAAAAATATATGTGGAAACAGACATTCAATCTATAAGCTAGAAAAAACAGCTCTTGCTAATTACTCTTAAGAGAATAGGAGTAAGACTGATAGTATCCTAAAATGTTCTATACATGTGATCATCCAGCAGTTGCTACCTATTTTTATCAAGTCATTCTGGTACTAGCAGTACAAAATTGGTGTTCGAAGTTAGTTACTGAAGCATCATCTAAGTTATTGCATGTAACATGTTTAATTCTTTATTTGGATATATGCTGAGACTCTTGAGTGGCTAACAGTTCTCTAATTGAGTAGATTAAAATACAATAAGATTAAAGATTGTGATTAATTTGATTGGAAAAGTTTTGTGACAATGTAATTATCATAAAGAACTAATTCTGCAATCTACAGATATTGATTAGTGCAATAGGCCAGTTTGCATCTTTATAATCTAGTAACATTACTATTCATAACAATTTTGTTGCTTGTTTTTATGTGTGAATTGTTATTTAATTAGTTAATTTCTAGACTACTCAGATGACTTTGGTGGCTTCACAAAATTTAGTTAACCCAGACCTGGGCATTTTACAGCCTTCAGGCCACATCTGGCCTTTTGACTGTCTCTGTCTGGTCTGCGGTAACAGTGGGGGGAGGAAGCGGCAGTGGCCTTCTCCAACAGTCCGAGTTTCTCACTGGTGGCCTTTTGTGAAAATTATTTGCCTACATTTGAGTTAGCTGTTCTGTGATAACCTCTAGACCAGTTTACTGCAGTCAATTTTATAGACAGATTTTAAGTACTTTAAGCACACTTTAAAAATGGATGGGCAACACATGGCCATCCCCAGCAACCCCAGAATATATTAGATTTGGGCCTGATTTAGAAAATGTTAAGAATGTAGTAGCAGTTTCCTCCCAGAAGCTTCCCCTTCCCATGCCACTTCATTGTTCCTCTCCCAAAACCAAAACAAGCATCCCTGGTCCTTCTAGTGAGTAGCATCTTGCAAGCTTCCAGAAAATTGTAAGGCCAAGTTGAGGCCACTGATCCTCCACAGTTATCCTGGCATTCTAAAGCTTTTAAGTTTGTTTTTAGGGGCTGAAGTGTAACATTTGTGCCTTCCCACACTCATTCTAATAGGGTTTTTTCTGAAGTTTTTAAAATTAGGGTTATCATTCTAATAAATTCGTAAAGATTATAAAGATTTGCCTTCCTTAAATCACTCAACTTTCTCATTCAGACAAAAGCCAAATTGGTCTAGTGATTAAGGCACCAGACTTGAAACTGGGAGATGGTGAGTTCTAGTCCTGCCTTAGCCACGAAATGGATGGATGACTTTGGGCCAGTCATTCTCTCATCCCAAGCCACGTCATAGGATTGTTACTGTGGATAAAATAAGAGGATATATATTTGAGTTATTTGTAAAAATAATGAACGTGAGATACAAATAAAATTCAGCTAAGGTGAATAAAATATAACCATAATGTAATCAGATGTGGATCAGAACAAGGACAATTAAAGAGAGCTATATGAAATAATAAAAAATTAACTTAAAGTTACAGATATAGTAGTGAATACTATATGGCCTTCAATGAACTGCAGATCAAGCTGTGTTCCAGACACTTCCTTAGGGCTTGTGTTTTCCAAATTAAGAACTTTGCACTATGGTTTGCAGCACAATTCTCTGACTACATATTGTGAGTTTCATAAATATTGAACCTGAGGCTTTGCATTCTCTATTTTTTTAAGGTTCAAGATTTTTTAAGGAGGTTTGAAAGTATCCCAGATATGCTCGAACTGGATCATCTAACTGTTTCAGGCGATGTCACTTTTGGGAAACATGTTGCATTAAAGGTTGGTCAATATGATTAAAATTTTAGAACAATCCCAAACTTTTATATACTTGAAATGCTGCATTCTCAAGCCACGCTATTTGACAAAATCTGCCACTATCTTTAGAAGTCATGTGCATTCTTGCAATATCCATTTGATATTGGAGATCCAGTAGATTACTTAAAATTAGTTAATCATATATTTTCATTTACTTAAATAAAGTTGCACAAAACAGTCAGAAGCACTTTTGTGCAGAATGGCAAGTACAGATGAAGCACCTCATCTGTTATTAAAGTAGTCACATGGTTTGCAAGTTTGCACAACTGATTCAAAGGCTGTTTTGTGCTCTTGTCTGCATATGTAGGCAAGCAAAGAAATAATTTCATTTATGAGCTGGTTGAAATAAGATTTAAATAGATTTCCCATTTCTAGATCTCACTATATTACCTCTGAAATTTTAAGCTGTTTTTTATGCAAATCTATTTCTGCTTGTTCCCATTTAGCATTCAATTTGTTTAGGTGCTTGAAGACTTCTAAACTCAGTTGCAGATGTCTTCTTTAATTTCTTTATTCCTATTATCTACTTGGGTTGTTATCGTATCTGTCATTAATGTCAGACTTGATGGAATAAATTTTTGTTTTCAAATTACGAGCCTTGATAGTACAGTGGTCTACGCACCCTGTTATTAACACAGTTGCCTGCAATTTCTGCTGGTTCGAATCTCTCCAAGGCTCAAGGTTGACTCAGCCTTCCATCCTTTCTAAGGTAGGTGAAATGAGGACCCAGTTTGTGCGGGCAATAAGCTGACTTTGTATAAAATATACAAAAGTATGAAGGCTATTGCTTAACGCATTGTAAGCCACCCTGAGTCTCCGGAGAAGGGCGGCATATAAATCAAATTAAAAAAAAAAATCTTATTGAGTTAATTAAGAACAATTAGCTTCCATTGTATGCAGCAGAGGAATGAGACTGGGCTTCTCCCGGTTTGGATTGTTCTCTTTTATATATTCTGAAAAATGTAAAATATTTTATGCTAGAATTTTTCTTCATTAAAATCAACCAGCTAATTAAAACATTAAAAGTAAGAAATAATAAAAAAGAAAACTCAATATACTTAATAACAGATATATAAACAGAGAATACAGTATGAAGGAAATGGACATAAAGCTTTTAAACATATCAAACTATACAGATACTAAATGGTGGATTCACAAATTAAGAACTGAATTCCATTCATTACGTTCATACCATTTTCTTAAAATAAACATTCCTTATTCTTGTTGTTAAAAGAAAAAAATTAAAGGAGTTGAAGAATGTAAAAATGGAATCAGATCAAATTAGTTCAGTCAAGTTGAGTAGCATGTATCTGGTTGAAGCAAACAAAATAATAATCTGAAAGCAGGTATCTCCACATTAATAACATTCTTAACTATATAATTGCACTAGAATAGTTTTAAAAGTTTCTTTTAAACTTTATTATGGATCAGACGTGATTAAAAAATACAACATCCAGTTTTGGTCGCCACAATGTAAAAAAGATGTGGAAACTCTAGAAAGAGTGCAGAGAAGAGCAACAAAGATGATTAGGGGCCTGAAGACTAAAACATATGAAGAACGGTTGCAGGAACTGCGTAAGTTTAGTTTAATGAAAAGAAGGACTAGGGGAGACATGATAGCAGTGTTCCAATATCTCAGGGGCTGCCACAAAGAAGAGGAGTCAAACTATTCTCTCAAGTACCTGAAGGCAGGACAAGAAGCAATGGGTGGAAACTAATCAAGGAGAGAAGCAACCTAGAACTAAGGAGAAATTTCCTGACAGTTAGAACAATTAATCAATGGAAAAACTTGCCTCCAGAAGTTGTGAATGCTTTAAAACACTGGAACTTTTAAAAAAAATGCTGGATAACCATTTGTCTGAAGTGGTGTAGGGTTTCCTGCCTAAGCAGGGGGTTGGACTAGAAGACTGCCAAGGTCCCTTCCAATTCTGTTATTCTGTTCTGTTAAACATATAATACAAATTACAGTGTTGCTCATATGCTAAAACAGCCTGTAGCCTCTGTACCTTGCTGTCCACAATGCAGATTCTACAGGCTAAATAAAACACTTCCAACAGCAAATGGTCAAAAGAAGCTGCACATAGAATTCTTCTGTATGAAATGGACTAAGAGGTGTTAATAACTCATTGTATGAATCTAGGTAAAAATTGCAACATAGCAGTTTACGATCCTGTGATTCAGTGTTCCCATCTTTTCAGGGACAGAGCTTTTCCACAAAGGGAATTTTGGAGTTCTTACCCTCCATCATTGCTGATGGTAAGATCTTAAATGAAATAGTGTATAGGGCTTCCAAAAATTTGTCATTTGTAAATTGGGCCAATACAATGGTGACTTAAAATAGAATTAGCTCTGCCCCAGTTTAGCTCTAAAAGTCATCTTGGTATAATCCTTTTTAAAATTCTATATCATGAACTGTTCCAAGTGCATCAGCATCTCATTCGATTGAGTGAGATTTATATAATATTCCAAGAAGACTAATAATTATCTGATTGGATAATTATTGGGGCTCTGAATGCAAGCTTTTAGCCACAATTTGAGAGCACATAGCCAAATTTCTATTTTGATTTTTGTAAATTTTGCATTTAAAGAGAGCAGCATTAGGAACATATTTTGCTACCTGAAAATAGCAAAAGTAGGAAGCTAGTTTCTACTCTCTCCTGTTGCTTGTAATTGCCACCTACAGTAGATTTAACTGCTTCATAGAGGAATTGTGCTCAGAAAGTTTCAAAGTAGCTAGTACATACTGGTTCACTCTAGAGAAAAAGAGAGGCTTGTTTATTTATTCAGTGTAAACAACAGCTCACTTCACGTAGGTGAGCCTGGCAGCTCACATACTTAAAAACAGAAAACAAAGAAAAAGTTAAAATTTAATTTGTGGGAGAGTGCAATCCATACAATGATTAACAATACAATTCGATCCCCAATTATTTGATTCCCAATACTGGATTCTCAAGCATGATGACAAAGCCATGTCTTGATAGGCTCCTGAAAGGCCAGCAGCATCAGAGCCACTCTAACCCCAGGGGTAATGAGAATGGATGTTATGGCAGAAAAGGCTCTCCTCCCGTGTCCTTCAGATGACATTCCTTTGTAAATGGACTCATAACATGCCTCTACTGCCAACTGTGATAGGACAAGTAGATGTAGCTGGGGAGAGGACCTGCCTCAAATAATCTGGCCCGTGCCTTGTAGAACTTGTTGCTGAACCGGTGGTGGGTTTCAAAATTTTTTACTACCGGCTTTGTGGGCGTGGCTTGGTGGGTGTGGCGTGGCTTGGTGGGTGTGGCAGGGGAAGGTTACATTTCCTCCCAATCAGCTGGGACTCAGGAGGCAGAGAATAGATGGGGGCGGGGTCAGTCAGAGGTGGTATTTACCAGTTCCCCGAACTACTCAAAATTTCTATTAACAGTTCTCCAGAACTGGTCAGAACCTGCTGAAACCCACATCTGTCCTGAACCCGTCTGAGTATTCAGAGCAATCAGAGAAATAAGGGCATCTCATTTCCCTGAATAATATGGCATATATCCCAGGTACTCATTCAAGTATGTGCCTTTTAGGGTTCAGTGGAACTTTTTATATGGAATGGGACAACTTGCCATAGCCAACACGCTGCGGCCAACTCACCATGGCCAACTCGCTGCAGAACAACTCGACGTGGACATCTCACTGTGGGACAATTTGCTGCAGGACAATTTAACAATTCTGTTTAATTATTTAAAATAAATTATTAACTTTTTTGCAATTCACATTTCATTCTGTACCTCCTTTTGCATGCTTTTTAAAATGATTGTATTCTACTATTTCTTTGATATTAGTATAAATTTTGTCCCACAGCAAGTTGTCCTGCAGTGAGTTGGCTGTGGTGAATTGTTATAGACCTCTTTTTATAGCCTCTTACAAAACATATGATCTTTATTTCTTAGTTAAAAGGTAATGGACCAGTTCTGTTAAGACTTGCCAGTGTCTTATAATGGTATTGTTTATAGTTTTAAATTAAAGCGATGTTCTATTTGCCTTTTGAAGAAAGGATAAAAAAGGCACTTGCTGTATGGAATGTCTTTTTCAAATTAGCTGTTGTAAATAAATTTTGCAGTTTTGAATTTTACTGGAAGAGTGAAACATTGAGCAATTATATAAACAGTCCTCTTAGATATAGAAAAAAGTAATAAATCCCAATCAGAGATATTTCAGTGGGGATAGTTCAGAAAGAAACAGTTCAGAAATTCAGAAAACATGAGGAAGATACAATAAGAAAAAAACAAGATTAAAACCTGTGAGTTCTGCATTGGTGATTCTCATCAGATATGCCTGCTGTAACTTGCTTCAGAGCAGGTGGTTGATCTGTTGAAGATGTATAAATCCATCCCTCTGGAACAGAGCCATCCCTCAGCGAGAGAAAACTGGCTGGCAATT
This sequence comes from Pituophis catenifer annectens, assembly GCF_029215685.1. Lineage (NCBI taxonomy): Eukaryota > Metazoa > Chordata > Lepidosauria > Squamata > Colubridae > Pituophis > Pituophis catenifer. The sequence continues at coordinate 156,607,383 of NW_027256881.1, read as the reverse complement.
AATAGCCAAGAATATTTCCTTGTGCAGTTTGGTTGGGGGACATAAAATCTTTCCTGCTATAATAATGATTGTCTCTTTAGTGAACCTCAATCTTGGGTTCAGATATATGCGTTCAAAGCTATTCTGATCTAATTCTGCTAATTTTAGAAAACATCTTGAGACTGCAATTAAATATACATTTCTCAAATATAACTGACAGTTCTGTGAAACCAGGACATTAATACATATGGTTGAATTTTCTGTAATGAAACAGCATGTGTTTTTGTTAGATGTTATAGGATAAATGTAAGGAGTTCAATATCAGTACTTTATGAAATGTGATTGCTTCAGAATTAATGAAATGTAAACTTAAATTTAGAATTTTATCTTTAGGCAGCTCACTGGAACTTTCCTATTTTTTATATACACAGGGAACTGTCATAATTATTGCAAACCATGGTGACAGGATTGACATCCCCCCTGGAGCGGTTCTGGAGAACAAAATAGTCTCGGGCAATCTTCGGATCCTAGACCACTGAGCTGCTATGAACTTCATATAATATAGTTTCATGAATGGAAGAATATATAGGCATTAAGATTTGTATACAATCAATCACTCTTCTGTTCTTACAGTATTATTTCTGTAATCCCTTTTAACTGAAAAAACTAATGCAGGCAAACATTTAATTAACTCAGTAATTCAATTAATGTAATCTAAAGTGCAATATTGCTGATATTCAATGACTTTTGAACTGCTTGTAACAGAAAAAGCTGTGAAACAATATGCTGTTAACTATTAAATACAACTACATTATGAAGTACTTTTTGCTACTATAGCAGGTATGTCTAGAATGTTATTTGCCTTTCTGTACTTCAAACTGTGCTATTCACAGCAACCTCACCCCCTTCACAGGATGGTTCAGTACCTCACTTGGACTGTTTTCTCCTGTTTACCCAAAGAAAAGGTACCTGAAACATTGGAATAATCGTTTCTCACCCCGCATCTATACTGTTACTACTTAAAACATTAGTTTACTTTTAAATACGGAACAGATTGCCTTCTTCATTATACTCATTAACAGAATAAAATGTGTTGAGACAAAGGAGGAAATGAATTCCACATCTGTACAGGTACTGAAATAAAGAATATCAAGTCCCCCGTCTGGATATTGGTTTTTGTTGGTAATAATGTTAGGAAATAAGTTAAACAATTCATTTTAAGAGTTTTATTTTGATTGACAGTGATTTCTGCTAATGTTAACAGATAGGCATGCCTGTTTGAAAAAAGCCATAGGCACACAAAACATGGTAGACTATTGTTGTACATAATCATCACAAGAGTAGGCACTCACTGGATTTAGATAAAAATGCTGTGAGGTGAAATACACAGGCACTTTATTACTTCATAACAGGCAGGTACCAGCCTGAAAGCATTAAAAATGTTATAAATTAATACCCCTTATACTGTTGCTTTTATGGGTATATTTATTTCTATGCACCTTGAAATATTTTAATTGGGATGTGGGTGGGAAAGACTTGGAGGTAAATGTTACATGGATACTGGCCAATTTACACTGTTGTAATCACTCTCCTTAAATAAATAACAAATACGCTTGAACTGCGTTTCCAGTTTGCCCTTATAAGAACTGGGCAAGTTTTACAACTTCATTTTAAGATACAGGAAATATTTCAAATATTGTTTCCTGATGAGAGTACGTAATTCAATTGAAAAAAATACTTTGGAACGTGAATACACCTTAAATCCAAAGTTTTGTAGGTAATCAAGAATTTATAGAAACATCTGTAAAAAAATAATTTTAACAGTATACTTTTATAGTGAAAACATTTTCAAGATTTCAACAGCAAGAATTTTCAAACTGTACCATCATTAAATAAGGTGAGACACCACATAAATTTCATTGCACTAGAGGAAATGCAAAGCATCTTTTTAATATAAAGACTTACAGAGCACTCTCTAGACAACAGCTGTGTTACAGCTATGAATTCTTTTGGATTTGGTCCAAAGAAACCTGAGTCTGGTTCCAGATAGAATGAAGAAACTGCGCAAAGAACTGCTGTTGCTTTTCTTGCAAAAAGGGTTCTCCCCAAATCATTCCTACAGCTACGTTCTAACACTTTTCAAGAGAGTTTCTTCTTCAGTTTGCAAGAATCCATTCTTCTTTTGCAAAGAAGAAATCATTCCAATGTGAAGTGGCAAGTTGTTAGTCACCTCTTCTGTTCCCAGATTTCAGCCATGTTTAAATCTAGAGTCTGAAGCCCTTTCAGTGCTTGGAGGTTTCCAGTGTAAAAAGCTACATCAGCTGTAACCAATCTATGCAGAACAGAAATAAACATTCAGAAAATACATTTTCAAACCATGTAGACACTGATGCCATTTAAAATATATGTTGAGAGCTAATCCATTTGTTCTAATATCTTGTGTTTTATGCTGGCAACTATTAGAATATAAAGCACTTAGTAAACAGCATCACCTTCTGTTGGACATCTTAGCAGAAAGGTTTTAAGGAAAATATTAAGAGTTGTGAGTCCATTCTATCACTTGGCTAATTTTTCTACCCAAATCCAATTTTTATCAACTGCAAAATGATCCCAACCTCAACTCATTCATTTACACATGTGGTTTCAAGATGGGGGAACTCTCCAGAAAAAGAAAATGGAATAATGAGTTTTAGCATTTTTTTTGAAAGTATACATTTGTGCATTCAAACATTTTTTTAAAAAATATTTAACTACAAAATTATATCTATTGAAATATAACTATGGAAGAAACAATACCAGTAAAATATATAAAGCAATATATAATCAGTGTTGAAAATGAACATAGATGTGAAACCTGTTACTTAAAAAAATTAATCTTGGAATCCTTAAGAGGCAGATTTCTGATAGAAATTTGGATTTGCATGAGTGAACTCCCCACCACCACACCAGTCTCTCACAAAACCCCATCAAGCACAGTATAAAACGCCCGCTGTAGATGATCGATGCTTCCAATCTCCAGCATCTTCAGATTGCATAACAGAATATGGGAGATACAGCTGAAAGTCAGCAAGGCCCCACATTCTAGTCCAAAGAATACAGACTTTTTATTTACCACAAAGAATAAATAGGTTATTCCAGATAGCATAGCTGTGTTTAAAACTCTGGCAGGCTGCAATAGACTGAGAAATGGCACATAGACTTACTCTATCAGTAGAGCTGATGACAGCAGAGCTGATGACCTACTTTGATTTCCCCCTCTCCCTATACTGTATTCCAGTGGTGGAATTGGAATAATTTAACAACCGGTTCTCTGCCCTAATGATTTCTTCCAACAACCAGCTCACCAACTACTCAGAAAGTTAACAACCGGTTCTCCCGAAGTGGTGCGAACTGGCTGAATCCCACCACTGCTGTATTCCAACTAATTGTTATAAGACTTTTGTAATTTTAAGACATGATATCCAAATTTATTTTCAGCTTCCTTCCCCTCACTAGGGAGGGGAGAAGGGAGAGAGCAATAAAACCAGGGTTGTAACTCAATCAGTGGTGCAATCCTAAATTTATTAGTTCTCACATAGCTTAATACAGATTATGCATTGCAACCCAACAGCATAGGAGCTGTGTTTTTGTACCTACATGATAATGAGTGGTAGCAAGGGAAAGGGAGGCAATTTCCTCTTACAGAGTGCTTGGAAATGTTGGTTTCATAGCATTGAGGGAGAAGAGTCACTTTAATGTGGGAGCAAATATTTGAGTGTATCTGAGTCCCTCCTGCCCCTTTATTCCCTTAAAATGAGATGGTGTTGGTAAAATCCTTTTGCATAATGGACTTGGTCCTTTGTAGAGAGTTTTTTTTCCTTTACTCCCTGAGAAAGCATTCAAGTCCTCCCAGAACTCTGAACATCTACACATCCACTTAAAAAGCCCTGCACTTGGAGATGGACAGTCATGGTTTGAAGATCTCTAGTGAGGGATAATTCACTAGATCATGTGGCAACTTATTCTCTGGCTGACACAATCAGGAAGGTCCTGATTCAATAACGTCCTTCCTTAAAGTTTAACCACAGGTCTGGTCCTGTCCCTTGTGACAATGAAAAATAAGTCCACCTGTTCTTTTGTGTGACAACTTTTTAGCTATTTCATATATTTTCTTTAAGATAAAAACATAGCCAGATTAGCCGGATAACCATTCCTCATAGGGGTTTAATTCATTATCTCAGCAACTGTCTTTTGAACTTGTGGCCGTTTGTCACTGTTCTTCTTGAACTATGAACTTCTTGAACACTGAATTTCTTAAACTATTGAACCAAAGTTGGACATAATATTGCAAATGGGGTCTCACGGGGCAGATGGTTCTGTGGTTAAGTAAATTAAATCTAGTGCAAAAGTGGAGGGGGGAGAGAAATACAATTAGGATATTAACTTTTTATGCTGGAACAAAATACGTACCCCCAAACTAAGAAATAATTTTATTGTAACATACCCATTTTGAGGTCCTCCATCATTGACTACATTTAAGTGGGCCAACTGTCTTTTTAAGTGAAATTTGTAACTTGAATTAATTCTTAAAAATAACATCTAAAAGATAATACAAAAGTTAACAGTAAGAAAATATTCTTTTGAAAAATCCATAACTAAGCCGCTACATCGATTTGCAGTTTAAGCAGCAAACATTCTTGTTCCTAGAGGAAAGTCTACTGCAATGGAAACAGTGTGAAAAAGAAGCAGATTTATGTTCTTAGGAAAGGGAAAGGAAATAGATTAGGAAATATGACTGCTGAAATTACAGAGCAATAATCAGATGTGCAAATATTCTGACACTGAACAAGTGATTAAAACATGCAATTTGATAAAAAGCTTTTTTTGGTCTATATTATCTGTATTTAATATAGAAAAAATGTGAAGCTTTTATTGAATTTCAGTTTGCCTTTTAGGATTATTTTTGAGTCAGCAGAAATAGCCTGCAGTAATGCATTCTAACCACTGCGCCACCACAGCAATAATGTATCAACTTAATTAAAACTAATGATTAATTTACTTCTTTTATGATATGAATGAATCATCTACCAACATACAGAGAGTAATAAAATAGATGTTTTAAAGTAAGGGACTAAGTTTATATAAGGGAACCCCAACAGACTATATTTGGAAAAAGCAGAAAAAAAGAGATCAACCTCTTTTTTCTTCCTCTCATATAGTTTCATAACTGAAGATTTTCTTGCTTGGTTCAGATTAGACAAAGCACTTCCCATTTTGATTTCCTTTTTTACTGTGACATGAATTATGTATCATCCAACAGTCAAATACAGTATTTAAAATGCCATTAATATTGTGTACTATGGCCCTATTTTACATCTCTTAAACATTTGGGAGAACATTTATGACAGTTCCTCAGCAGCAACTGATCAACCATCCCAAAGGACTCACCTGTGTTTGCTCCTCAGGAAGCAGGTCATATATTGCTTCATGCATCTTTGCCATCTGCTTACAAATATTCCTGAAGCATATAGAAGGTACCGGAGCTTTCACTTCATACTAAAAATACAAACAGTGGCGGTCACTGAATTTGTCTTCTGGATTTTGACTAGCAATTTATTTGTGAGAGGAAAAGATGGGAATAGAGTCATTGTAGTAATTTCTCCATTCACCTCACTCTGTGAATCTGTTTTCCTTTGTGCAGGCTCTTATGCAAAAATAGTGCTACATTGCTACATTGTTCTCTGAGGTTTGGGCCATTTGAACTCTTACTATGACTTAGAGTTGCTGTGCCATTACTCTATGAGGGACAAAAGCACAGATTATAATCCTAAGGGATGGCATCAGAGCACTACATCCTACATGTGTCTTTTGCATGAGAACATTGCAGTCAGAATAGCCTGTGAGTCGTAGGTGTAAGCGATGCTCCAGGGAAGCTGGTATTGTGGCTACCATTATTCCACAAATATTGAAAGAACTGGTTTATGTTTTTGTTTTAGGTGGGAAATATATAGGTTATGTCTATAAGTAGAGTAACTATTTTATTAGCATAAAGCAATAGTACAAGGATAATTAATTTTTAAGATAGTATTAAGATAATTTTTATAGCTCTTGGCACATATTATTGAGAATGCTAAAAGAAAAGAGGAGGAAAAATACAACTCAAGTATCAGTTTAAGTTCTAAGCAAAATAAGGAATTTAATACAAATTAAGCAATATCATTCCACCCTCAGATTATTACCTTGGAAAGCAATTTGTCAAACAAGGTATCCATTATGGCTACAAGTTTAGTGGAAATTTCTGATATGTGGTCATGGTAATCCTGGAATAAAAACATGATTATTATTCATATTATGTCAGACTTTGTTGTGATAAATATCTATAAAACACAAAGTAAAACTAAAGACGGTTTCTTTGTGCCCTCCTTATTTATTTACACCAGTTTTTTTATTCATTTGAACTGCAGTTTGGAAAAAGCAGAAAACGGTTCTTAAGCTGTTATAGAAGGTATACGAAACTGCCTTTTCCTCAAATGTTTGGCTGTTTCTTTTTCATATTTTAAGCAAATGAGATACTGTATTTTTCGGAGTATAAGACGCACCGGAGAATAAGACGCATCTTAGTTTTTGGGGAGGAAAATAAAAAAGCTGATTAAGGTGGATCGCCTCCGGAATACCCCCAATCAACTTTTCCCAGAAGTGAATTTTAGCAACAGGTTCGTTGGTTGTGAATTCTGTGCCTTACTTTTTTTTCAGCCTCTGAAACTTGTGAACCTCCGTTTCAGGAAGAAAAAAAAAAAAAATTCTGCTTCAGAGCTTCTTTTTCGGAAGCTCTGTTTGGAGGCTTTTTTTCTGAAGCTTCTTTTCAGAGGCTTTTTTTCCTGAAGCTCTGTTTAGAGGCTTTTTTTCTGAAGCTTGGTTTCTGAGGCTTTTTTCAGCCTCTGAAACCTCTCTTTGAGAGGCTGGGCGGGGCTACATTCAGAGTATAAGACACACCCAGATTTTAACCCTCTTTTTTGAGGGGAAAAGGTACGTCATATACTTGGTAAAAATATGGTAAATGATTGCTCTCTTCCAAGCATTCTACTTTTGATAGAGGATTGTAACATCTGGGAATCTTTTCTCACTTCCTAAGAAATCTGGATGAAACTGAACAAACCTGTTCCTTATTAAATCCTTGAATGGATATAGAAATCCATCCAAGGAGGACAGCATATTGTCTCACGACAGTCATGGCCGTAAATGTTGGCACCCCTGAAATTTTTCCAGAAAATGAAGTATTTCTCACAGAAAAGTATTGCAGTAACACATGTTTTGCTATACACATGCTTATTCCCTTTGTGTGTATTGGAACAAAACCAAAAAAGGGAGGAAAAAAAGCAAATTGGACATAAGGTCACACAAAACTCCAAAAATGGGCTGGACAAAATCATTGGCACCCTTTACTTAATATTTGGTTGCACACCCTTTGGAATAAATAACTGAAATCAGTCGCTTCCGATAACCATCAATAAGCTTCTTACACCTCTCACCCGGAATTTTGGACCACTCTTCCTTTGCAAACTGCTCCAGGTCTCTCTTATTGGAAGGGCGCCTCTTCCCAACAGCAATTTTAAGATCTCTCCACAGGTGTTCAATAGGATTGAGATCTGGACTCATTGCTGGCCACTTCAGAACTCTCCAGTGCTTTGTTGCCATCCATTTCTGGGTGATTTTTGATGTATGTTTGGGGTCATTGTCCTGCTGGAAGACCCAAGATCTCCGACGCAAACCCAGCTTTCTGACACTGGGCTCTACAGTGCGACCCAAAATCCGTTGGTAATCCTCAGATTTCATGATGCCTTGCACACATTCAAGGCACCCAGTGCCAGAGGCAGCAAAACAACCTCAAAACATCAGTGAACCTCCACCATATTTCACTGTAGGTACTGTGTTCTTTTCTTTGAAGGCCTCATTCCGTTTGCGGTAAACAGTAGAATGATGGGCTTTACCAAAAGGTTCTATCTTGGTCTCATCTGTCCACAAGACGTTTGCCCAGAAGGATTTTGGCTTACTCAAGTACATATTGGCAAACTGTAGTCTTGCTTTTTTATGTCTCTGTGTCAGCAGTGGGGTCCTCCTGGGTCTCCTGTCATAGCGTTTCATTTCATTTAAATGTCGACGGATAGTTCGCGCTGACATTGATGCTCCCTGAGCCTGCAGGACAGCTTGAATTGCTTTGGAACTTGTTTGGGGCTGCTTATCCACCATCCGGACTATCCTGCGTTGGCACCTTTCATCAATTTTTCTCTTCCATCCACGCCCAGGGAGATTAGCTACAGTGCCATGGGTTGCAAACTTCTTGATAATGTTGCGCACTGTGGACAAAGGCAAATCTAGATCTCTGGAGATGGACTTGTAACCTTGAGATTGATAATATTTTTCCACAATTTTGGTTCTCAAGTCCTCAGATAGTTCTCTTCTCCTCTTTCTGTTGTCCATGTTTAGTGTGGCACACACAGACACACAATGCAAAGACTAAGTGAACTTCTCTCCTTTTTATCTGCTTTCAGGTGTGAGTTTTATATTGCCCACATCTGTTACTTGCCCCAGGTGAGTTTAAAGGAGCATCACATGCTTGAAACAATCTTATTTATCCACAATTTTGAAAGGGTGCCAATGATTTTGTCCAGCCGATTTTTGGAGTTTTGTGTGACCTTATGTCCAATTTGCTTTTTTTCCTCCCTTTTTTGGTTTTGTTCCAATACACACAGAGGGAATAAACATGTGTATAGCAAAACATGTGTTACTGCAATACTTTTCTGAGAGAAATACTTCATTTTCTGGAAAAATTTCAGGGGTGCCAACATTTACGGCCATGACTGTATAAATGAGTATTACGAACTGTAAGTTTTCGGTGTTCAAAAGAACATCTCTGACCTGAAAGCATTGACACTGCTGTTTATTTTTCTTTAGGAAGCATATAGCATACTTTGAGGAGCCAAATGCTCCTTTTTTGTTGGTTTTTAGAACATTTAAGTCAGAAAGTAATTAGAAAAATACCTTGGTAATATGGTCAAAATGCCTAAGCATGCTGAACTGTTTGGGCTGCAGGCGAGCTTCAAAGTGAGCCCTGATAACAGGAATGTAGTATACTATAAGCTGTAGGCAACGTGATGAAAGAGCTAAAAATTGAAGAAACAAAAGGAAAATCACAAGAGAAGAGTTTTGCTTTATACTAATGGACGTTTTTCAATGCCAGCTGTACCAGTGGTCTTGGTTAACAACCACTCATTCAGCAACTGTTCAAACTTAACCAGTGCTGAACAAGTAGTACTTCAACTGGTCTTCCAAGTTCTGGCCCTCATGGCACCCCCATGGTCACATGATCATGATCCAAGCACTCATCATGATCCAAGCACTCAGCAGCTGACCTGGATTTTCAACCATCAAAGTATCCTGCAGTCATGGGATCGTGATTTGCAACCTTCCCTGCTAGCTTCCAACAAGCCAAGTCAATGGGGAAGTCGGAAATCATGTTCATGTGACATCCTGACTCAACAACCTGTGCTGATTCGCTTAATGACATTAACCAAGGACTGTCAGAATTGCTATCGCTAAGCAGCATGGCCACATCATGTCTCACTTTATGATCACTTAGTGATAGAAATTCTGGTCTCAATTATCATTGCTATGTAAGGACTACCTGTAGGCTTGTCCACTGTCTGCATTAAAGAGTATCATTTCAATTAGAGAACAGCATTGAAGAAAAAGATTTAGAGAGAAGGAACCACATTTTATGGACTGAATCTTACAATTACTTTTCTAAGGCCAAATTATAATATTCAAACACTTATGGCAAGCAATTTGCCAGAAACAAATTCATAAGAAAACATTATATTAAGTCAAAATTTAAACTGCAGCTCTTTTTCTTCAAACAAACAAACAAACAATCTTAAGGAGAATTTACAGAACCACAGAACGTTTAAAACCACAGCCATACCTAAATTCTTTGTAGTTATTGTTTTCAAGCCAACCACTTGTAAAGCACCTGCTCCAAGTACTAACTGACAACTTCTTGAGTTGAAATACTGTATGAGAAAGAGAGAGGAATAAACTATTAAAGAATTACATGCAATGTACTTAAAATTCAGGAATCTGATAGCACCTCTTTTCACTAACATATGTTGTTAAAAGGCACAGACTTTCATGAACTGCAGTTCATCTTATCAGATGCCCAGTAACAGTCTTTTTATTTAAAAGTATAAGCTGCAGCACATGAAAGTTTATGTTTTTCAATAAAATTACCCAGAAAAAGACACTACCAGGCTCCTTCTGACTTTCTGTTACCAAGGGGAAAGCTTATTACACAATGAAATACTGTTTCTTCCTGTGTTTTTAATCTTACCATTTAGATTAAACAACTGTGCAAAAGCAATGTTAAAAATAACCCTGCAAGTACAGTCCATGCATTGAAAACAGACTGGAAGCAGTTGTACCTTCAGTAAATCAGACAAACGAGTGAGCATATCAGTCACTATGGAGGGAATATTATCCACACACTGGCAGTATTCAAGGATGATTTTAATTAATAGCAACACTGTCCTGCAAGGTAAAGAATTGAATATGTCATTACAAATCATAGTACATACTGGAATCATATGAATCCTTTAAATATTAAATCATATTTAATAACTTTGTCAGTGAAAAAATTAGTTGACAAAAACAGCACGTTGTAAAGAGTGTTAACATAGACAAAGAATTAAAGAATTAAAGCAACTGCACGTTTTGGAAGGCTTACACAACTGCTTCAAAGACAGTCAGCTTTAATGCAGCTACTTTAATGCTACGAGTAGGGATGTTTTGCTAGTTTACCTTTCCATTATGAAGGATCCTTAAAGGATTTTACATCACTACCAATTAATGTAATGTGGATACTTTTTCTGCTAATCAGCCTGTTTCTTCTCTTTTTTGTCATATTTAGTTTATTTTAATCCTCATTATATATCTAGGGCCTTTTAAAAACTGTATAGTCACTAATTATCCTCCCTCCCAATGCAATTTTTTAATATTTCACTACTGGAAAAAATTGAATTTGTTTTTAATAAACATAGATCAACGAATAAGTAAACAAATTTTACTTTGCCACTTTCAAATTTGAAGTGCCACTGGAAACAATTTATTCATCACTGATGGAGAAGTACGGTTCAGTGATCATTGGAAATACTAATTATTTTAATAACATAGAAAGTTGTGATTTTCTGCTTCAGAAATGCCAAATACATATTTACAGAGGAAGGCAGATTCAATAAACCATATTGTTGTAATCACTAAAGTACATGCTGCATCACTCTATGAAGATTGTGTGTATCAATTAGCAAATATGTAAAAAGAGTAACATATTTAGTAAAAGCATAAAATTGCTTATTATTCATTTTAATACTCACAGGTATTAGATAATTATTTACTTAAAGATTTACCTCCTCTCATATTTATCTAAGAGAAAGATGAAATTTACTTCAGAAGCCATTTTAAATGTGCCCTGTCAAATTAAGTTGAGACTCTAGACTCTGAGACTCTAGAAAGAGTACAGAGAAGAGCAATAAAGATGATTAGGGGACTGGAGGTTAAAACATATGAAGAACGGTTGCAGGAACTGGGTATGTCTAGTTTAATGAAAAGAAGGACTAGGGGAGACGTGATAGCAGTTTTCCAATATCTCAGGGGCTGCCACAAAGAAGAGGGAGTCAAGCTATTCTCCAAAGCACCTGAACGTAGGACAAGAAGCAATGAGTGAAAACTAATCAAGGAGAGAAGCAATTTAGAACTAAGGAGAAATTTCCTGACAGTTAGAACAATTAATAAGTGAAACAACTTGCCTGCAGAAGTTGTGAATGCTCCAACACTGGAAATTTTTAGGAAGATGTTGGATTTGTCTGAAGTGGTGTAGGGTTTCCTGCCTGGGCAGGGGATTGACTAGAAGACCTCCAAGGTCCCTTCCAACTCTATTCTATTCTATTCTATTCTATTCTATTCTATTCTATTCTATTCTATTCTATTCTATTCTATTCTATTCTATTCTATTCTATTCTATTCATAATAGATGCTAAGAGAGAAAAGCTTTTCAACCAATGGTGTCTCAATTGTGTAATAATTCCCTTCTATAGAAATTGTTAACACCAAGTGAGAAATTGTTTATTTTCCAAAATAAATAAAAACATTTTAAAATTTTGTTTAAGATCTTTCATGTTTTAGCTTTGTTATTTTAAGTTTCCACTTTCACCCATCCAGTTCATGACAAAGATCGTCCAAGTGTGCAATGTTCTTTCTATCCCATAACCTGACTGAAAACGATCCAGATAATTCATTTCTTTTGCTGCACAGTTTATCTACTATCATGTCTACAACTTTCCCCAAGAAGTGGAGACTGGAGTCCAGGCATTCATATTCCCCCCCCCCCAACTTCTGGATTCAGAAATTGTGTTTTCTGAACTGAATGCACCACTGCCTCTTTCAAAGCTGATGGAAACTCCCTCTCTGGGAATGAGGAATTGACAATTAGCTGGATAAAAGTCTTCACACACCTACCACTTTCTATACAAGCCAGAAGATATAGATTTCCAACCAGAACAAAACAGAGACAGAGACAGAATTGTTATTGAAGATAACAAGTGGCAGAAGACAGCACCCTTCTATTTTATTGGAGAACAGACATCAAAATAAGTTCCATGTACCAGTTACTACTGAAGACTCTGTCCAATAGCAGCCAAGACTATAGCAAATCCAAGAAACTTTATTGGCAGAATGCTGCATAAACCAGTGACAGTGGCCCAGAAAAGGATCACAAAAAACATCTCTTGCCCAGAATAGAATTCACCATCCTGTACAAAGCCACTGGATGACAGCCATCCAAGCTATAAGATAGAAGAGAATACTTTGCCTCTCTTATTGTCACAGTGTAGGCCTGAACATGGTACCTATCCATCCTTCTAGATTTTCTCCACCAGCATCATGTAGGCATTGTTGTACTACATCTCCAAAGGGGTCTCCATAAACAAATATGCCACAAAAGATCAAAGAGGCCATTCAAGGCAAATAACATCCAAGATTCAGTTAGTAGAAGCTTACCAGCCATTGAGCAGAATAACCCATCAGAGAGCTATAAAATTTTCGAACATCTTTTGGAATTCAACTTCACTAATTAGGTGCCTATGGCAGACTATATGAATCTGTGCTATACCTATTAAATTTTTAATATTTTTATATTACTTTATATTAAAAATAGATCATATTTAGATATTTTGAACCAAAACTATTCAAAATAATGAAGTTATGAAGGAAAGGGAAAGTTTTTCTTACCCAACTACAGCATATTTTTGTCCATCAACAATAAGAAAATCAGTGGCCTTTCTTTCTTCGGGTGCTATTAAAAAAAGAAAAAAAACCCCTAAATGTTAAATTGACCTCATTAAGTTACAGATAGTCCTCAGCTTATGACCACAACTGAATCTGGAATTTTAGTCATAAATCATCATGGTTGTTAAGTGATACACCCATGTGACCACTTCTCTCAACAACCACATTGCCAGTTCTCTCTGTTGCTGGCCTCTAGGGTTGGGGAGGGGAGGAAGAGGGCCTATGTGGTGGTGGGCCTAGCTGGCTGAGACCTTGTGACCCACAATGGAAGGAAGTGGAATTGCAGCAATCCTACAGTTTTAAGAGTGGGAGCGCTGCCAAGCACCAGAATTTTGATTATGTGACCATTGGGGCACCCCAGCAGTCAGAACTTCAGGTAGGGTTATGTCCCTTCATTCAGCACCATTTAATTTCAAACAGTCGCTGAACAGTTGTAAGTCGAGGGCTACCTATAATACATTCTTGTACATTCTCATCTATTTAAGCAGTAGCCCAGTAGCTGCCTAACTCCATAGGCACAACTACTTTTCTTTATCTATGCAATAGATAAAGACATAAAGCAAGCTGCTACATTATAGTGTTTAGAGCATCTTGAAGCAGCACATCTTAGATTTCACTTTATTCTGGTCATAAAAAGGATATGTTTAGTGGATAAGGCAATTGGAAACAAGGCACTCCCAATTTCCTGAAATGAAAACTCCTCAGAACCCACATGATGTCAAAAGGTGAGGCCTTGAGTAGGGTTCAAAACCTGATGTTGTTCATCCCCCTAGTGGATTAATTTGGGGAATTAGATCACAACCTGCCCTCCAGGGAGATTCTAAGTATCATCTGTGCCACAGGCAGCAAAGAAATCCAGGAAACTATTTGGAATTGTATGCCAATGAGTGAAGAGATTGCTAGAGAGGAATGAAACAAACCAGGTTTCCTCCCCAGCCAGTACAGAAGGAAAGCTTGTTCCAGCATAGCATACAACTGACTGCTCAAGCCTCACAGACACAAATATTTTACAGAATAGTAATTGGTAAAAGGTTACAAAGAAAATGGTTTGGATTTAAAATTATTCTAGTTCCACCTTTCCTTAGTAATACTATCACTTAGTTTTCATTTGCTTTTATCACATGTCATTCGTGAATTGTAAATTATAAGACACTTGCTTCATAAAAAGCACATTTGTCTACAACCTCAGAGCCCATAACTATTATATTTTTTCCGCCATTTTTGAAACCTACTAAGATTTGCAATGAATAGAAACTGAGAATGGTGGAATGACTGTGCAGATGAAAGTAACAGATGGTTCTTCATGTATCTGGAAATTGAAATATTAATCAGTTGTAAAAGAGAAGTAACTATGACTTCAGTTATCTAATTTAACTGAATTTTCTAAAGTCCATCACGTCAAGAAACAAAACCCTTAATCAGTGCTTAAGTTTTGAGATTCAAAAATGACCCCATTATTTTATCAGAAAATATAAATGGCCCACATCTTCAATAACTGAAAGGAGGCTGGAATTGCCATTTGCTCAAAAAGCACACCCCCAAACTCCAAAATGTATCCATAAAGATAAAATAGAAATAAAGTGTTTCTTGAGGGATACTCTGACAGAAGGGCAGAGTCTCATGGCATCTTCCCAATGTCATTTACCTCACAAATCATGATAATGGACATACTGTTAGCCCCATTCTTTATACCAGCAACAGTAAAGGGTAGTTTACAAATAATTGAAGTACAAATTACAAGTACCGTAAATGATCTGTTTACTTATGTTCTGGTGTTACTATGTAGGTAACTTGGCTATTCTAAGAAAATGCACCTTTTTGGCAGAATCTTAAATACAAAAATACTTAATTTTACTCATCCAAGGAAATATAAAGAATTACATTTAATTTTTAAAAACCTTTCTCACTTTGGATTAGGAGCAAGCCACATCCAAGGAGTACAGCTTGCAGGTTACATGAAGACATTTCGGATTTACTTTTAATTTCATTTCTCAGTAAGTGTGCACTGTTTTAGATTGACTTCAGAAGAGGCATTTCTGAACCAGTGGATGTGCAAATTTAACCCGTCTGTGACTCATTAAAACAGCTATGTTTGCTTCTAAGCTTTAATGAGTCCCAGAGATAAGTATTATCCTTATCAAATTGGTCTTTCTCTTTAGGAACTAAAAAGCTTGGTTATAATTCATAATGATTTTGCCTGTCAACGGTTTGCCAAAGTACATTCACACGCAACAGTAGAATAATCTAGAGTCTATTGAGAGAAGACTCACCTCCTGCTTTTTTCTCTGGTAAAGCAATTTTGCCATCTGATATAGAATCAACAAGATCCTGAAACTCTGCAGGAACATCAGCT
Source organism: Pituophis catenifer annectens (assembly GCF_029215685.1). NCBI lineage: Eukaryota > Metazoa > Chordata > Lepidosauria > Squamata > Colubridae > Pituophis > Pituophis catenifer. The sequence continues at coordinate 156,591,680 of NW_027256881.1, read as the reverse complement.
TGCTTCCAGCGTTCATTATCTAGTAGAAGACTATTTACATGCAAAAAGAAAATGGGGGTTTAAAGGGGAAAAAACTGTTTCTTGTCTCTTGTACCCATTTTAATTTGAAATTCAACATTAGTAATATTCTAACTAAGGGGCAAGCTGCAGCATCTATTTCTATAGATTTTTATTTTTATTTTTTTAAAAAATCCCTTTTGGTGTTTATAATATTAAGTATTGATACTTAATATTATAATGGTGACCACATGGTGTGTAAAAATGAATATACCATTTGGAAAATGAGTTTACCAGTTTTGTATTTTTCTTTTAATTTATTGTCCCTCTATTGACTTTGAAGCCAAAGTTTGGATAAATAATCATGAGAACCTCATATGAAACAGTGACCCAGAGATGAGCTGTTGAGAAATGGAAGCCATTTACTCCTTTGTTGGCTCAAGTCAAGCTTTTTCTACCACTGAAGTTCATCCACTGCAGGCTTCATTCTCCCATTTATCAGTTTTCTCATGGCATCTGATGCTAAGATGTTGTCTTATCTCAAAATCTCTAGATGTACGGTGGAATATTTTGTCCACTTTGTTTACAAGTGTTTGGCCATGAGAAATATGTGTCAGGAAAATGGAGAGAGATAATTAAGGAGGCTACGGTAAAAGGGTAATAGAGGCTAAGTGTGTATAAGAGAATTAGAAGGAGAGGAATAATGAATTGTGAAGATGTGGAAGGGAGAAAAATATTTTTGATCATTTTTGGTCTATCATATTCCTTCTGAAATCCACGGCAGTGCTCTACTTACAGAAACCTAAAAAGTGACTTAAAATTAACTATCATTTTATTGATTTAATATGGATTCAATATTGCTTCTTAGGCTTATTGGTTAATAATTCAGGTGGAATGCAGTGGATTTCAACTCCACTTTTTACTGTTTAGAGTGCAATAAGGGCTATGTAACAAACATACAAATACCTCAGCTTAGTCTTTCTTTCCTCATGGAATCTATTTACAAATCTATTAGCTTGGCTTTGAAGTGCGCCCCGCAATGACATACTCTTTCTACCACATATCTGTTCTGTATCCAAGATGAACGTTTCCATTAATCGTGAAAGAGCAACAAACTCTGTAGAATTCAGTTTCTCCAGGAATCCATCCTAAAGGGAGAAGAAAAGCTGATGCAATAGCACTCTACTTATTTTCATTTTTCCAACCCTATACAGGTAGTCTTCGACTTATAACAGTTCATTTAATGACGATGCTGAAAAAAATGACTTATAAACCATTTTTCACACTTTATGACCATTGCAGCATCCCCATGGTCATGTGTCAGAAGGTTGCAAAGGGCGATCACATGACCTTGGGACACAGCAATGGTCGTAAGTTTGAACCAGTTGCCAAACATCTGAATTTTGATCACATGATCATGGGGATGCTACAAAGGTCATAAGTGTGAAAAATGGTCATAAGTCACTTTTTTCAGTGCTGTTGCAACTTTGAACGGTCACTTTTTTCCAGTGCCATTGTAACTTTGAACGGTTACTAAATGAACCGTTATAAGTTGAGGATTACCTGTATTTCTTTTGGGGAATTATCCCAAAGTGATCTGGTTAAAACTGCAAGCAGGAAAAAACAACTGCATTTGAAAATTTCTTCCTGGTTACATACAGGTACTTGCATCAAACTTACTTTTGCTCTAGCCATAAGAAACTTGACAGAGCGATCATGGCAAATATCAGAGGCACTGTAAAGTAGCTCCTGGATGTTATTTGCTAATCTGCCCAGTTCCAGTTCTGACAATTTTATATCTTCACCAATCCTGAAAGTAATAAGAAAAAAATTGTTTACAAAAATATGTATTTATATAATCCAGTGGCTACTGTTTTGTTTAGAAAAAAATGGATCCACCTACTGCTGCATACCGTGTTTCCCCAAAAATAAGACCGTGTCTTATATTTTTTTGAACCCTGAAATAAGCGCTTGCCCTTATTGCCATGCGCTCAAAAGCCCGATTGGGCTTATTATCAGGGGATGTCTTATTTTGGGGGAAACAGGGTATATGCTGACTACACTGCATTTTGAGATCAAGGTCTTTGAACTAGAGAGGAATTTAATGGTACATTTCTGCTCATTGGAATGTTTAACTTGTATTTGCATTTATTTTACTATAATCAGAACTAAGAACTTGTTACACTAGGGAGAAACAGTATAATAGAAGAATTGTCTCTAGAAGTGTTTACCACATCAGTTCTCCAAAAGCAACAAAAATAATTCAGTGCAAGAAGTTATTACATAACATGACAGGAATAATCTGTTTTTGAGTAAATACGATATTTTTCAGAGTATATGTCGTACCTTTCCCCCCAAAAAAAGAGGGTAAAAATCTGGGTGCGTCTTATACTCTGAATGTAGCCCTGCCCAGCCTCTGAAAGGAGGTTTCAGAGGCTGAAAAAAGCCCCTGAAACAGAGCTTCAGAAAAAAAGCCTCTGAAATGGAGCTTCAGAAAAAAAGCCTCTGAAACAGAGTTTCAGAAAAAAAGTCTCTAAAACGGAGCTTCAGAAAAAAAGCCTCTGAAATGGAGGTTTCAGAGGCAGAAAAAAAAAACCAAGGCACAGAGCTCACAACCAACAAACCTGTTGCTAAAATTCACCTCTGGGAACAGCTGATTGGGGGTATTCCGGGAGGCCGATCCACCCACCAATCAGCTTTTTTCTTATTTTCCTCCCCAAAAATTAAGGTGTGTCTTATGCTCTGGTGTACCTTATAGTCCGAAAAATACAATACTTATACTGTAGTTATTCTCAAGTAAAGATAACTTCATTAGCATATTATAGGCACCAATGAAGATGGAATAGAAAGGAAAACTAGAAATCTCATAGATGGACTGGAGGATGGGCATGGAATAAATATATCAAAGCAAAGCTTCTCAATTTATATAAAAACACATAAACAGATTAAAAAATATCAATAAGACTCTTCCATTGCAATTAAAAAATGTGGAAGCAATATTAGTTCTTTCATCCACAGACAATAAAGCAACAGAAGCAGCAAAAGTCACAGAATTCTAAATTTTTAATGCACAAACACAGACAGGATGGGCAAGCTGTTCATTTTAGACAATTCTACACACATTTGAAAATAATACTGGAAAATGTGACAATTTGCTATTATTTTATGCAGAGTTACCAAGTTAAAAACTTAAAATTTTCTGAAACTAACAATTGGTGTTAAAAACCAGGGCTAGGAACTCTCAAGTTGTTTCTTTCTTCAGAGAATGCATAAAATAGAGTCAAACCTGACATTTGAGTTTTGGAAATTATGTTTTCTAAGTTCCACTTTTTAGAACTTTTATGAATGTTCACATTTGTATAGCTGGAACCAATCATGCCTGCCATTTGGATCAGGTTCTAAGTTAAAGATTTTTGCTACATACATGATCTCAATTCCACCTAGTGTTACACTGGATGAAGTCTGTTCCTTGCTAGATGAGGAATCAGTGGTACATTCAGCTTCAGACACAGAATCGCTACTGCTGGGCTGACTGTCTGGGTAAAGATTTCTTTGGGAGACAGAATCAGCTACTGTGGATGGAAGGTCTCCTTCACTGAAGGCATCACTTATGAACATGCCTTCATGAGTCAGATAGGCCACTTCTGTGTCTATGGAACTCTCTTTTGCAGAATTGGTCTGCACAGAAATATCGCCCACTTCCTTGCTCCTTTGGTTCTTGTCAAGAACCAAGAGAACCACGCTTCTGATGACATTTAGTGTTCCCTAAAGAAAATATAGTACTTGTTAAAATGCTGTATTCCTTGAAAAATACATCCTTTAGCAAAATATGCTAGCTTGATAACACATTAAATTCTACTCAAACAATAAAATCATTAAAAGTATTCAAAATTTACAATTATCTAACATATATTCTGTTTCAAAAGTGATGGTACTGTATGGAACATTTATGGTTTTATATATATGAACTGCACTAAAAACAAGTGTCAACATTTTGGCAAGTAACAATAGTTTCCTCCCCCACCCCCAATGGTCTTAAAAATTTCAACTGGACTCCAGTGTCTCAAATCTTTTAAATCTGAATGAGAGGTCATGGAAGATTTTCTGTTTCTGTGAATCTGAGCAAAAAGAGAAATGCCTCCTCACAACTCCAATTACACAAACATTTCTTTTCATGCTGCTGTTTATAAACTTTTATACTCAACATTGGATAGAATGTTGGTGTAAGTGCTGGAACGTATGTCTATCTTTTCTTTCCTAACCATGTTTCTATATCATAAAAAAAAGTTTTCCCCTACCAGTTATGTTTGACTCTAGGGGGCGGTGCTTATCTCCTATTTACAGCTGAAGAACCAGCATTGTCCAAAGACGCTTCTGTGGTCATGTGGCCCGCATGACTATTTGCTAAAGGTGCATGGAAAGTAGTACCTATTTATCTACTTGCATTTATGTGCTTTCAGATTGCTAGGTTGGCAGAAACTGGGGCAAATAACGGAAGCTTACTTTGTCATGCAGTATTCTCGATCTCGAACTACCAACCCTCTGGTCGACAAGTCCAGTGTCTTAATTGTTTGGCCACTGTGCCCTTTTCTATAGCATAGGTGGAGGTAAATCGGGATTGTTATCATTAAGAATTGTAAATGTATTTTTACTAAACTGCCCAAGTGAGAGGACTAATAACAACAATTCCCAACAATATTTAGTCTAAGAAGTCAGATTCCTAGCAAAACAGGACTATCTTTTCTGCTGCTTGTTCTTAGGACTGGATATTAATAATATGTATCTTTTTCTTATCATTTCATTTCATCTATTTTATGTGAAATGGGCAGAATTAGTTTTACTTTAAAATGTGAGCTTGTTAACCGATATTAAAGGAAGACTTTCTTAATTCAGACAGGATGGAAAATGCTGATTCATACAAACGAGAAACAAAGTACCAAACAGGAAGTGATTAGGAATAACATTCAACCCTCATGCTCAATCCATTCATAAAGACTGGAATTTTCTTGCAAACAAGATCATGTTAATCATAAAGGCAAATACTGCCTGTAGATATTTAATTCCAGGTATGTTTTAATTTGCAGGTTAAATTAAGCTCTATGGTTAAACTTGTCAGTTTTTTACACACCAAAATCTTAGACATGTTTTGTTTCTCCTCTAATCCAGTGGATTAAAATTTATGTTTCAGCCTGAGCAAATATTTAACCAATCAATTTCATTTCAGTTTTAAAGTTGACTTGTTATTATAGACCAAATTAAATTAAAGATATAGTTTCTAATTTCTAGGTAAGTCATTGGAGGAGAGTAAAATTCAGCCTCTCCTAGATTTACTATAGACCACTGTCATAATTAAATATGGGGAGAACTAAGTGTAAAAATCCCAGATTACTATATAAAAGTGGCCCTTGTTATATGGAGTTCTAATATCCATTGTTTTATGGATCTATGTTTAGTAAATATAGACTATATTTTGTTATCCATAGGAAAGGGTTTCTTGTATTTGTGAGTTTCGGTACATGATTCTTTTTGAAAGTGGACTTTTGCAGCATATTGTGTGTATTTTAATCGTGTACAAAATAAGTGGGGTTTATATATGTGTAAACTATATCTTTTCAAAGTTTCACTATCCACAGTTTCATTATTCACAGCTGTCAAGTCTGGAATGGCACCCCTCCAGATAACCATGGCCACCTATATTTGAATTTTGACCGCCAATGTATTTAGAATTTTATTATCTTAAATAATTATTGTTGACAATCAATTGTCAACAATTGATTCAATACTTCCTTAATTTGCAGCTGTACAACCTTTTTTGATAATAACGGCAGACAAAAGTCCAGTATTCTATTATAAACTACACTATATCATAGAACTAGAAAAATTTTGTATTATGTATTATGCAAGATACATTGTAAAATCTTTATTGAAAATACAGTACCTTACCTTAATTCTCTTGAGAAAGACAATGAAATTAGAAAAAATATTTTTCAGAAGTTCAAACCACTGCGGAAAATTTAACATTCTCATTTGATCTGCAAGTCTATAAACAATAACAAAATACTATCATTTAAACTTTAATTTAGCTCTCTGGTTTACAATGGAAACAATAAGGTCATTACAATGTTGTTTTGATGATTAATAAAGCTGCATCTTTTTCTTGGTCCACAGAATAGTTGAGTAATCTAACTGGAGTTAAAGCACACTTGACAGCATATCTGTCTGCTTTAAAGCAGCGGTTGCAAACCTTTGTATTTGGCAGTCCAGGACAGTGTAGTGGGGAGGGCGACATGTGAGTGGCAGGCACACCTGTGCACACACAGCTCACCTGTGCAAGCAGCAGGTGCCCACGCCCTCAACTCGCACAAATGGAGCTTCGCACATCAGCAAAGGCAGAAGGTACAAGCAGAGGACACTTACACTCATGTGCAAAGCTCCATTCTTGCAAGAGGCAGGCACTTGGATGAATGGTAGGCACTTGGCACTCGCCTGTGAAGCTCCACTTGCACAAGTGGAGGGCGCTTGTGCTCATGTAGAAAGCTCCACTTGCGCAACTGGAAAGTGCTTGTGCCCATATGCAAAGCTCCATTCATACAAATGGAGCTTCATGCGTGAACAAAGCGTACTTATGCTTGTGTGCAAAGCTCCACTTATGCAATTGGAGGGCGCTCGTGAGCAAAGCTTCATTCGTGCAAATGGAACTTTGCGCGTAGGTGCAAATACCCTTGGATTATGCAAGTGGACCTTCACACTCTCGTGCTTGCCCATCTCTCCCACAGCCTGGTTTCGAATAGACTGCAAAGCAGTAGTGGGCCATGGCCTAGGGGTTGGGGACCCAGCTCTAAAGCATCATGTAGCACTTAGGTACTTTCTAAGCTCAAAACCTATTTTTCCTAGAATCAAGAAGCTAAAAAATCTCCTTAAGGAGATGTTAACAGCTCTGGCACATATATTCATACACTTGAATGTCCCTTTCTAGTTTATGAACTGAAGCACAGCAGTTTCCTATAATCAATATATTTGCTGATAAAGCCATGCATACTTTGCTTCTGACTTGTGCCAGATGTTCTAAAACTCAGAATTCTCATTTTTCTTTATTGATTTAGTTTATTATTCTGTGTGAAAATGGTCAGTTGCTCCATTTATTATTCTTATCTATAATTTAACATTATTTCTGAACAAAAGGCACAAAATATACTAGGGTTATAAATAAATTTGGATCTTAATTTAATTTAAATTTGAATTATTGAGATCATTTCCAGCATTATCATTTTTATCTAGTATCAGAATATTCCCAACATTAAATAACTCACTTGACAGAATGATGCAAAAGCACAATTGCTAAGAAGAAAAGATATATGCATAAAAGTGTAAATTATTCACAGATATAGAAAAGATCTTAAAGCAATTTAATTTTATACTTACTTTACAACAATGTCTGTGTCAATTTCTTCTTGTTGTGATACTACGTTAACAATACACTGCATAGTACAAAACAAAAGTCTTAGTTTTCCCCACAGATTTAATGCTTCCCAACCTTAACCAATTAGAAATATTTATTTGCCTAATGCTAGGCTCAGATAAAATCAAACACAGAAAAGGTTGAAAAAAATTGGATTCTGCTTTAATTGTATAAATAAGTAAGATTTACTTATTTAATATTATTTTCCACCTTCTAATTATTGTGAGGCTGAAGGCACAATCTCAGGTTCCTGACAATGTTAATTAGGTCCTACTTCTGGTTTTTCAATGCATGTTGTGGTAGTGGTAACATATCTTAATTGCAAAAATTATCCTCAGCAAGGCACCACACAAATCCCAGCCATCGTGTGTAAAAATTATGTCGTATTTATTTTTTTAAAAATTAATAGATAAGTTTAAATTGAACCCATGTAATGAATGGGGTAAGAGCTGTCTGCAAATGTTTAAGTAAGGCCAGACTTGACTGGCACTTGGATGGGATATTATCAGTGAATTCTGGGGCTGACAGCTAGACTGGGAAGCCAGAAAAAAATTCCAGGAGAAGCCAATGGCAAACCACTTCAACATTATTGCAAAGGAAGTTACATGAATTAAAGTCATCAGGAGCTTGAATGCAGCTTTATAAGCCCAAATATACAAGAAAGAAAGTTTGTTTTATCAAGCCCTACCATATGAATAACTAACTGGGTGCTCTCAGTATCACACAAGCTAATCTACCCACACAAGGGCAAGTCACCATATCAATTACCCTCAAAATATATTGTACCGTTTTGTAATAAAGGCTGGCAAAATATAGACCATGGTCATAGTCTTTTACAGCAGGAGCTGAGTGATACTTTGAAATTCATAATTTTAAAAAGTTGCAATTCCCTACCCTTTCTCTAAACTCTAGCTGCTGCTAAATGCTATTATCAGACATCACTTGTGAGAACCAAGATATACTTTTAAATAAATTTAAAGCAATAGATTATGAAACACAGTGTTCCTTGTTTTCTACAACATTTAGTGAGGAATTATAAAACTTCCCAACAGCCCATATTTTAAAATCTAATTAGTTTATTTCTCCAAATAGAAATGTGTAGTCTGTTCAAAGCAGTGTGATACATCAACAATACATGGGTTTTGGCACATTTTTGTAACTCAATTATTAGAAAAGAGAAAGCTATTAAGTTACTTTGAAATATAAAATTGCCTGCAGAATACATACTTTCAATATATAAGATAGGTAAAAATATTTGAAACAGGTCACCTGCTTTATTATATTCTTTGCTGTGATAATAATTTCATCTCCATATATTTCAAAAAAATTCAGCTTTCTTTGCTTTAGAAGTCCAAACACTAATGATATAAGCCTTTCCTTGGTAAAGGAAAAAAACAAAACACAATACACTATAAAAAAATTAAAACTTACTATACTAAAACACTAAATAGTAAATTCAATGGAAACTGCCCCTGTAATATGGCTTTAGGTTTTAGGTGCAGAAGTTACGAGATCCTGATGTGAATATATACTGTGCATAAAGTATTCAGACCCCCTTCACTTTTGCCTAATTTGTTATGCTCCAGTTCCTTTGACCTCGTGGCTTTTGTTCTGCTACATTATATATTGTCAGCTGTGAGGCCTTCTATAGAAAGATATGTGCCTTTTCAAAACTTGTCCAATCAATTTAATTTGCCACAGGTCGACTCCAATCAAGGTGTAGAAACATGTCAGCAACAATCAAGAGAAAGGGAAGGCACCTGAGCTAAATTTCATACGTTGTTGCAAAGGGTTTGAATAGTTATGCCAATGTGATATTTCAGGTTTTTCTTTTTAATAAATGTACAGTCATAAAATTCTGTGTTCAGTTTGTCACTATGGAGTACTGAGTGTAGATTAATGAGGAAAAAAATAAATTTCAACAACTGCAGAATCAGACTGCAGCATAACAAAATTGACAAAAATGAAGGGGGTCTGAATATTTTCTGAATGCACCATAATTATGTATATACTGGAGAAAGTTAAGACACAGTTACTATGACTATGAACACAAACCAAAGAAAGGACAAACATATATTTTGATGTAATGAAGAAAATATTTTTGGAGATCATTAAAGTTTTTCATTTCTAGATTGAGATACTACTACCCAATATATCTAATTAGCAAAAAATGAATTATTCTAATACAAGAGCATTCCACATATAAAATAAATAAATGAAAAGCTGCTTTTGATTCTGCTATCTTTGTCTTAATATTTATACAGATTATCTAATCTATATCTATCTCTCTATAAATAAAATGTTAGATTTATAAGTTATAACTTAGTAAAACTTCCTCACTGGATAGTATCAGTAAGTGCAGAGGAGGATGGAATAAGGAATTCATGCATCTTTCATACAATGCTTTTTCTGATGTAGCCCAGAAGAGTATTAGCTCATATTGCTGGCTCATGTTCAACTTGACCATGCTCATGTCCTTCCCAAATGTAATACAGAAAAGAAAAGATGTACAAATGCAAATTGGGATCAGAATTAATGCTTATAAATCACTTGATATAATTCAAGTTATATTGGTGTGGATTACTTTAATGAAAGGAAAAAATAAACAGCATTTCTGACTATGGATTTCAAATTGTGTCCTGAAGGCAATTGTAAATTTATTCAATATTGAACATTGTACCTCTTCTAGAATTTGACATTCTTCCTCCAAAGGTCGACTTAAATCGTTGTGAGAATAAGAAGAGAACTCTGCAATCATCATTTTATCTATCAGTTTTTCTAACTCACAAAGCTGTGATCCAAGATGCCTGTTTAGGATTTTTTTAAAAATCAAGAAAAAAGGTTTAGAAGAAATAAAGTTCATTTTGAGAAACATGGGAGTGTATTACTATCATATTAATAATTTCTATTCACAGTATATTACAGTTCCACTTAAACAAAGACATTCTACTTTGACATTAACTGAAAAGAAATTTAAATTAAAGTGAGAACAAACTAATAAGAAATGATTTGCTTCCATTGTCTTGTTTACAACTTCCTGAAAGTATCTGAATAACTATTGTTCTAATCAGGAAGGCAGTCTGCTCTATCAATATTCTTATATTTTATGAAACATACTCTTTTTATTTTATTTATTTGTTTGGTAAATTTATATAGCTGCCCATCTCATATATGTGACTCTCAGCAGCATATAAAGTTAAAAACACAAAACAATACAACAAAATAACAAAAAACATAGCAACAAAATAATTTAAAAGCATTAAAACAAAAGAACTCTTAAAACTCATTTAAAACTCATCTTTTTTTATATTTCTTATGAACAAAACCCCCTTTTTGGCTTCTGCAGCATTGAAAAGTGTAAGCCATTGCTCTGCATATGGCAAATTCACAACTGAATGTTAAGTAAGTTTTATCCGATTGTCATATGCTGCCCAGTGTCACTGCCCAGGCAAGATGAATGGCTATATAAATTTGATAGGTACATTTCCCTCTATCTTCAAAAACAGTTAAATGATTAAGTATAAAAATAACTTAGCTATCTACATACAAAATAAGTTAACAATTATATGATTATGCATATCTAATGAAATTTCAAACATTACCTACCGGAAACTGTGTATGCCCTGAAGTTCCTGTTGTAGCACTTCCTGCGTTGTTGCAATTAAGTCTAATGCTCCAACAAATTCAGAAGTGGACAACAATAACTGTACTGTAGGCTGTGTTTGGTGTACAGTTGCCATCAATTTCAGCTTATTATAAGCTTTTATACAGTTATTTCTACTCAGTGATAAACTTAATACTTTAAGAGATCCTTCACACATGACTTTGTCTATTTGGCCTATCTTATCTCGAAGCATTTTTACAGCCTGGGAAGTTTTCTTGAGGTAGTCTTGCAGTTCATGCTGAGAGGTCATTGCATGAAAAAAAGCTTCTGATCGGAGAGAGATCTGATGAGCAATATTTACTTCCACAATATCCAGATAGTGACTAAGCTTAAGAAATAAAAAGAAATCATGTTGGATTTGATCTATCTACAAAAGTCATTATTAAAATGCCAGCAAATTCATACAGTATGTTTCATTCATGAAATTGCATTCTAAAATACTTCATATAAGTATTTTTTTACAAATTATGACCTGTAAAACAGACCCCTTATTTAGTATTACATTTTAGCAAAAACAAGTATATGGCCAAAACCAAAAGGTTTCCAGGAGAAAACTGAGAAACAGTTCAGTATTTCTGAATTTCTGCCATTCTTCAGAGAAAATTTTCACTGTTCCCTTTTTGGAAGTCTCTGTGATCTAGTTGAAGTTACTCTGTGAATGTACCAGAGAAATGCATTTCCCCCAAAATTTCTGACCCACAAATCCTGTGTCCCTCTAATCTAGTTTAAAGGCTGGAAAAATACTAGAACAATGTAGAAACTGGCAGAGTGGTAGTTAACTGCAAGCACACAACCTGACACTATTTCTGACTGAGTTCTTCCAAAACATATTTAGAATTTGCATAGAAAGTTTTTCTTGAGGGCTGCTATTAGAATGAAGGCTAGCTGGAAAATGAGATGGCCAAACATGGTATCTATATCTTACCCTTCATTTGTTTTTAAAGAAAACAAAACATGACATTTCAAGAAAATACTTCAATTATTTTTAATCACTGTGGTGAAAAATATGCATATTGTTTACCTTTTCTTGGAGTAGCTTGGAGGAAGCTGCATCACGGTTTCCTTTCCCAGAAGCAGTATTAAAATGAGACCAAGGTAATACTGCATTAAATGTTAAGGAATCATCCAAGGCAAAATCTGGTTTCATAAAAATCTGGGGGGGGGGGGAAACCCACATCTCACATAAATATAATTGATGGATTCACTGCATACTATTATTTACTTATCAGTTTTCTACAGTTTTCAACCAATCAATTATAACATAATGTATTTATTTCTATTCTGCTACAATCATCTGACTCTTGATGGTGCGTACTTTAGAAAACCAATTTAAAACATCCAAGATGACCTAAATATTATTTTGGTTTTGTTTGTAAAAAAATTCTTAATGGTAAAATAAGAATTAAATATATCTCAAGAACAGTTTCCATAATCACAGAAAGAATAACCCTACCTCTTTCCAATTCCCTGGCTGTAGCAACAAGGTTGAATGACCTAAAATCTGGCAAGTCTGATTTCAGAGAGAGTGACATTGTCACCTTTGCCCATAAAATATGTCAGATCTGCCTGTTTGTCCACCACCAAACTGTGAATGAAAGAGGTTTTATTACAGACAGATGTGGCTTTTACTACCAACACCCTGAGGCCACTACTTCAGCAATCTGATCATCTGGCCCCCAGCATGAGCTTGTTGAGTTAGAAATAGAAAATTCCATTAAATTAGATGCCTCTCTTCTCCTAGAACAGTATACTCATATCTTCCTGAACCAAACAGTACAGAGATATAACCACCACTACCCCAGTCCACTCTGTTGGCTCTCACTAGTCTCCCTTCTCCTTTCCATCCATTTAAATGCCCTTATTTCCCAACCAGATGGGAAACACATTCAGGAACAAGCCTATTTGGAAATAATCACACAGCTGATCACAAGTTCTAGGAACTCACTCAAATTTTCATACATATTAAATCACCAATAAATCAACTGAGAATCATCCTTCCCAATACATTCCCACTAATGTCTCAGGGTTGAAACCTTGCACTTAACCTGTGACCCAACTCACTTCTTACCCAAGATTCCAGTAACACAACCCCGCCAGTTACTCTCTCTTTTTTTTTTTATATATATAATTTTTATTAATATATTCTATACACAAATACACAAATAAAATATACAATCCTGCCACCATGGTATAATATGATTACATTGTCCATAAGTATAAAATCATTCCTTTATACATACATATTTGCCACCATATATATATACATCATCATATATCTATTCTATCCCACCTTTTCTGGACCCAATCATACCATACTTTCCAACTGTTATAAAATTCTGAATCTTTTTTACCATTGATCAATCTAGTTAATCTATCTGATTCCGCACACTCATTAATTTTATATATTATTTTCAAATCTATCGGTAAGTATTGATTTTTCCACTCCTGCGCATATGCTAATCTTGCTGCAGTGATAATGTGAATCAACAAGAACCATATATCTGATTTAACATTCAAAGGTTTTGCCCCCAATAGGAAAATCTCAGGTCTTAATTCCAAATTAATCTGTGTAATTTCCAAAATCCATTGCCGTATTTTTTTCCAATATTTAACCGCCTGCGGGCAGGTCCACCATTGGTGAAAATAGGTTCCATTGCTGTAACCGCACTTCCAGCAGCAGGCAGATGTCCCGGGAAACATTTTAGCTAATCTCGCCGGGGGGAGATACCACCAGTAGACCATTTTATATATGTTTTCTTTATATGAGGAGGCCATGGTTAATTTCATATTTTTCAACTAAATCTGTTCCCATTGCTGGAAGTCAAGGGGATATCCAAAATTTCGCCCCCATGCTATCATACAATCCTTCATTACATCCTGTCCTATCTGCAGAGACAATAAATATGCATAACATTTAGATAATATCCCTTTCCCTCCTTCTAATAAGATCTTATCCAATTCTTGTCTTTTACGGTAGATTCCTTCACTATGTAAATCTTTTTTATACCTGGAGTGCACTTGAGAATAAGACCACCAGTCTATCTTATATCCTTGAAGAGTTAATAATTCTCGTGACTTCGGATTACCCTGAACATCCAAGAAACCTTCATACGTCAAGGTTTTCTCCCCTTTATACAATGTCGGGTAAACCTGAGCTTCCTGCGCCGAAATCCAACATGGAACTTTTGAATATACTCTTCTTCTAACCTTTTCCCAAGTGTACCCAAGCGTCCTACGTAAATAGTGATCATCAAAGTGTCTAGGACGGCCGGATGCTCCCGGCCATAGAAAATAGTGCCAGCCATGTTGAAGACTGGCTCCCTCAAATGTCAAAAGTCATCTCTTTTGTAGGACCGTCCATTCTTTCACCCAAATCAAGTTCGCTGCTTGGTGATAGAGCTCCCAATTTGGGAGTCAAATCCTCCTCTATTTTTGGGTTCTTGTAACATTTTAAGTCTAATCCGCGGCCTCTTTCCCTGCCAGATAAATTTAGATATACTCCTATCCAAATTTGTAAAAAACTCTTTATTCAACCTTACCGGGGCTGTTTGGAATAGAAATAACCATTTGGGTAACACGCACATCTTAATGGTTGCCACCCTTCCCAAAATTGATAGCTGGAGATTTTTCCATCTTTCTAAGTCTCTGAGCATCTGGCTGTAAAGAGGAAGATAGTTATCCTCCTTTATGGAGGAACATCTGGCGATCAACCATATACCCAGATACTTAATTTTATTTGTTATTCTTAAGCCCATTAACTGCTCCAGCTGTTGTCTTTGCATCTGAGTCATATTTTTCACTAGGATTTTAGTTTTTTCTTCATTCATCTTTAACCCCGCTACCTTTCCATACTCTCTAATCAAGCATAATAATTTCAGGCCCGAGTCCAGTGGCTGATCCAAGATAAATACAAGATCGTCTGCATAAGCCTGAACTTTAACTTCCTCCTGCCTAATCTTCATTCCTCTTACTTCCGTGTTTCCTCTCACTTCTCTAAGCAGGGGCTCTAAAGTCAATACAAATAGCAATGGGGAAAGGGGACATCCCTGTCTTGTACCTCTACGAATTTGAATTCTCTCTGTCTCCTCTCCATCTATGAGAACTCTTGCAGTCTGCTCCCGGTAGATAGCTCGAATTGCCCGAATAAAATTCCCACCAAACTCCATATATTCCAATTGAGAAATCATAAATTCCCAACTGATTCTGTCAAACGCCTTTTGGGCGTCAACAAAAATTAAAGCTAATTGTTTATCCGGGTGATTTTCGAAAAATTCTAGTGTATTCATGATAATTCTAAGATTATCTCGTAGATATCTATTAGGAAGGAAGCCGTTTTGGTCTGAGTGAATGAATTGGTTAAGGAAGCAGCTAAGCCTGGCTGCAAGAACCCCCGCAAATATCTTATAATCGGAATTTAGTAATGATATTGGTCTATAGTTCTTAATAAGAGATAGATCAGTTCCTTCTTTTGGGATAATAGAAATATAAGCCTCAGTCCAAGATACTGGAACCTGAGCCTCTTTCATAACCGCATTGAATAAATCCCTCATGTGTCTTCCTATCACGTCAAACGCTATTTTGTATAATTCAACTGGAAGGCCATCTCTACCCGGGGTTTTGCCATTCGCCTGTGCTTTCATAACTGTTTCTACTTCCTCCATCGTAAATTCCGCATTAAGAATTTCCTTCATTGTTTCCGAGACTTTAGGCAAGTCTGTCTTTTCCAAATATTTCCAAATTTCACAGATATTTTCCTCTCCTTTCTGATAAAGCTGTGTGAAAAAATCCTGAGCTACCATTCTCTTGCCTTCCTTAGTACAATGGAAATTCCCAATTACATCTTTCAGCCCTTCTATTCTCCGTTGTTCCTGCTCCTTTCTAAGCCGGTAAGCCAACCATTTTCCTGTTTTATTCGCCCTTTCAAAAAAATTTTGTTTAGTCCACTTTAGTTTATTTGCTAATTCCTCTTGATCTAATAATTTAATCTGGTGTTGCCAGTATTCCCTTTCCTCTATCAATGTTGTCTGGGTTAATCCATTTTGCATCCTTTCTTCTACCCGTTGTAATTTATTCAAGAGGTTGTCTCGGTGTTTCTTACCCGCCCTACGTTTGTCAATCATATATTTGATTAACCATCCCCTCATCACTGCCTTAACCGTATCCCATGTATTGTATATTGAAGTATCCTCTTTCTTATTTTCCTGGAAAAAAAGATATAACTCCTTCTTAAATTTACTCATGAATTCTTCATCTTTCAGGATACCTATATTCATTCTCCATCTACTCTTCCTACAATGTGGGAACTTCCAAGTTACCATTAGCGGGTTATGATCCGCCCACTGATTGGGCCCTATTTCCACTTCCGAGACCAGCCCCCTCAACTCAAGAGACATCCATATCATATCTATTCGGGTCCACGAGTGGTGTCTGGGAGAGAAATAAGTATATTGATTTTTATTGGGATTTCTCAACCTCCATATATCCTGTAATCCAAATTCCTCCCTTAAATCATTACATATTTTTGGTAATGTTCTCTTAATATCCTTTAACCTTCCTTGTATGTTTCCCGGGACATAATCCTGCATTCTATCCATTACAGCACTGAAATCCCCCACTAGACAGACATGTTCATATTCCAGTTCCCCCAATTTAACATATAAGTTTTGATAAAAAGTCCTCTGATTGTCATTAGGGGCTTAAATACAAACAAATAAAGACTTCCACTGGGCAATTTCTATTTCGAGCATGAGAACCCGGCCTTCCTGGTCAGCAAAAACCTGTTGGGATTTCAAATGATGTCGTACATATACCACTATCCCTTTTTTTTTTTTTTGACCTGCTAATGAGGTATAAGTTTTACCCAACGCCCGGCATTCTAACAAATGGTTTTGATCTTTTTTTATATGAGTCTCCTGCATGCAGACAATATCATACTTAGCCTTTCTTAATTTATTCAAAATCCTACTACGTTTATTAGGAGCATTTAAACCATTAATATTTACAGATATCAAATGCACTAATTCCCCCATTTCCTTTTCTCACCTAAGTTTTTACTTTCCCGCTGTTATAGCCTTCTTAACTGTTTGTCTTGTCTCCCTCTGAGGTGCTGTTAATTCCTCGACTTTTCGTTTCCCCCACCCTTCTTTCCCGCCTTTCCTTCTCTCCTCTCCTCTACCTCTTCTTCCTCTTGCGATTCCTCCAAACTTCTACTTTCCCCTTCTCTTTCAACATCTAATTCTGACAAATTAAATTGTTGTTCCATGAATTCTCTTGCTTCTTGAAGACTCCGAATCCTCACCTTCTTATCCCTCCATGTCATCAATAAACCTTCAGGCAATAACCAACGATACCAAATTGCATTTTTCCTCAGGAAAGTCGTCAAAAATTGATATCTGTGTCTCTGTTCCCTTACCCAACGTGGGATTTGTTTTAAAACTATCATCGGTTGGCCTTTATATGTAATAGTTTGATCCCTTGTTCGTTTATAAAATTCTTCACACAAAGCTTTCTTGTTAAAACGAACATGAATTTCCCGAGGAAGATTGTTCCTTTTTGCGTAGCTAGTGAATACTCTAAAGGCCTCATCAATATCCCGTTGGATCATGAGTCTATCTGCCTCCAAAGTTTCTGCAACTATTTCTCCTACAATGTCATCCAGTTTTTCCCCTTTCTTTTCCACCACATTCTGTATTCTAAGGAAAAAAGAGGATCTCTCCATTTCTAGAAAAATTATTTCTTCTTCTAAGTCTCTATTTATGGTTATTTGTCTCTTCTCCCAACTGTCCATCCGTCCTTCGCATTTCTCCGTCTTCTTCTCTATCTCCTTCATTTTTTCCTCTTGTTGTATTAATGTCTGTCGTATATCTCCCAGTTCACTTCGCATCTCTTTAATTTCTTCTTTAACCCCTCTCATTTCCACTTTCACATCTGCTCCCAAGTCCTCAAAGTTCTTAGATGTCGACTCCTGGTTTTTAGCCATTGATTCCTGGATGGCTTGTAACATATTTTGAAGAGCCTGCATAGAGGGTGTCTTCCCCGTCGCCGACATATCTTCCGATGTTCTTCTAGAAGCTAAATACGTCGAATTTGGGGTTACAGCGGTAGGCAGAGAGATAATTTTCTTATTTGTTGTGGCAATAGTTGAAAATGTAGACATAACTGAAAACAACCACTGTTCCTCTACTCTTTGTTGAATAAATATATCAATCAAGTCTTTTAAATCAAATAATTTAATCCATCAGCTCTTGATATATCCAAATTAGTCTATTTTCAATGTTTACTATGAGGCAGTGTATATATATCTTTTTCCCGCCTCCTTTCCTTTCCTTTCTTTTCCTTTCCTTTAGTTGTAATATCCCAATCCACCACTAGGTGGCAGTACAAGACCAACCAAGGGCAGTCTCCGTCTTCAGGAGTGGGGAAAGAAGAAAAAAATATCAAGTCAAGATGTGGCAAAAAGCTCGCCTCTTCTGATAATGTGACAAAGAGAGAAGTAAAAGAGAAAATCTCACTACGTCTTCAACAAGATCAGTCAATTAGTCAGTTACTCTCAAAACACCCGTTTTCCAGATTGGACGTTGTCTTACCTGAACGTCCCTTTTCTGGGCGCTGTGTACACTATCCATGCATGGGTTAATCCTCCAGTGCTTGGCAAACAACTGAGTGAAAACAAAAGACTTTTCCTCCCCTTTCCGGCTCCCAAGCCATGCCTCTGGTCCCATGATCCCCCAGTCTGAACGAAGGCGCAGCAGACAAGAATCCACACTGTGAGTAGCTTATAAACTCAACTTTATTAACTCAAATTAACGAAATGGAAAAAGAACTAGTCTCAGACATAAACAGGGGCAGGCAGCCCTGACGGGCGGGATATGGATAGTGTACGCAGTGCCCAGAAAAGGGACGTTCAGGTAAGACAACGTCCATTTTCCTGTGCGCTGCTCCCACTATCCATGCATGGGATATACCCAAGCTTAAACTCCCTGGGTGGGAAGCTGACTGCCTCCAGAGTCCTCCTCCGTCAACACTTTCTGAAGTACTCTGCGGTCAAACGATGCCTCAGCCGAGTTGTACGCATCGATCTTGTAGTGGCAGATGAACGGTGTGAGGGAGGACCACGTTGCAGCTCTGCAGATGTCCACAACCGAGGCTTGGGTGGCCCAGGCCGCTGTGGTGGCCGCGCTGCGAGTCAAGTGCGGTAGAATCCTGCCGGGGCCCTGTTTGGAGTTCAGGTCATATGCCAGGGCGATGCAGGCCTTGATCCATCTGCTGACCGTGGCTGCTGATATCTTCTGACCCATGGACTTCGGGTTGAAGGAGACCAGGAGACCCTCCGTACGGCGGAAGGGAGCGGTCCATCGGATGTACATGCGGATGGCGCGTCGAACGTCTAGGGTGTGCCACCTCTTTTCCCTGGGGTCACGAGGTGAGGGGCAGAAGTCCGGCAGGATGAGCTCCTGGGCTCGGTGGAACCACGAGTTGACCTTCGGGATAAAGGCAGGATCCAGGGTTAGCGTCACGGTGGAGTTGTGGAAAATGCACAAGTCTTTGCGGACTGAAAGGGCCGCTAGCTCTGAGACCCTCCTCGCCGAGGTGATCGCCAGCAGGAAGGTCACCTTAAATGATAGGTACTTAAGAGAGGTCGAGTTTAGGGGCTCGAATGGGGGCCCGGTCAGCGCCCGCAAAACAAGAGGTAAATCCCATGAGGGGTAACGGTGTACTGTGGGGGGTCGCAGGTTGGTGGCCCCATGCAGAAACCCCTTGATGCGCGGGTGGTGCGCGAGAGAGTGGTACGGAGAGCATGCGATGACTGTTGACAACGCCGCTGTCTGTCTTCGTAGGGTTGCGGGCGCCAGGACTTTGTCTAGGCCAGCTTGTAGGAACCGCAGAACGTCTCGAATAGTAGCTGACGTGGGGTCGATATGCTGGTGGGCGCTCCAGCGACAGAACGCCTGCCATGATGACTCGTAGATGCGGGTTGTAGAAGGACGCCTGGCCGCCTGGATAGTGGCAACTACCTCGTCTGGCAGGTTATCCTTCTTCAGGATGACCCGTTCAAATGCCAAACGGCTAATTGCAGCCACTGGGGCTCTGGATGCGTGACTGCTCCCTGGCACAGAACGAGCTGCTGTGGTGGGATCACCCATGGTTGTTCCACGGACAGTGCCACTAGGTCGGCGAACCATGGTCTCCGGGGCCAGTTCGGGGCTACCAGGAGTAGGTCTGCTTTTTCTGCCAATAGCTTTCGGATGAGACGCGGGAGCAGCGGGACTGGCGGGAAAGCGTACAGGAGACCCTCGGGCCACCTGCAGCGCAGCGCATCGTGGTTCTCCGCTTGTGGTGTCGGGTAGCGAGATACAAAGCGGGGAAGCTGAGCGTTGGCCGGGGTTGCGAAGAGGTCTACCACCAGGTTTCCGAAGCGTGAGGCGAGTTCTCGAAACAGCTGAGGGTGGAGCTGCCATTCCGCTTGATCTATCGTTTCGCGGCTGAGCCAGTCCGCCCTCACATTGGTTGCCCCCGAAATGTGATCTGCTCTGATCGAGAGAAGGTGTCTCTCTGCCCAGCTGAACAGTTCCGCGGCCTCCCGCATCAGGGTACGGGACCTTGTGCCCCCCTCCCTGTTGACATGCGCCTTGGCCGAGATGTTGTCAGTTAGGATTAAGATGTGATGCCCCTGCACCGTCAGCTGGAAGTTGCGCAGTGCCAGTCTGATCGCCCGAAGCTCTAGGAGATTGATGCTGCATTGCCGTTCTTGAGGCGACCACTGTCCTTGCGTGACTAGGTTGTGGAGATGGGCTCCCCACCCCCGAAGGCTGGCGTCGGTGGTGAGTATCAGACGGTCCGGCTCTAGGAAGCTGGACCCCTTGAGGAGCGATGGCGATGTCCACCACCTGAGGGACCGGCGGACCTGGGGAGTGAGGCGAACTTCCTTTTTGGAGTTGGCCCTTCCCGTTCGCTGGAAGGGAAGGAGGAACCATTGCAGGGGTCTCGAATGTCTGCGTGCCCACGGTACGATGCCGAAGCAAGATACCATCTTCCCGAGGAGGCTTGAGAGATGGATCAGGGCAACTCTCCTCCCCGTCAGGATCTGCAGGATCAGCGTTTGGATGCTCTGGACTCTGTCCGGTGATAAGAATACCTGGCCGCTGGACGAATCTATCACTGCCCCTAGGTGAAGAAGCCTGGTGGTGGGTTGGAGTTGACTCTTTGCAAAGTTTATAGTGAAACTGTGATCCTGGAAGATCTTCATTACCTTCTTCATGTCTCTGGAGGCCTGGTCGGGCGTGGACGGCAGGACCAGAATGTCGTCCAGATAACAGAGCACCCGGATCGGGACGGCTCGGAGCCTGGCCGCCACCACCGCTACCAGCTTGGTAAAGGTGCGGGGGGCCGACGAAAGTCCAAATGGCATTGCGCGATATTGGTAATGCCGGCCCGCGTACTCGAACCTCAGGTACTGACGGTGATGCGGGTGAATGGGCACGTGCAGATAAGCCTCCCGGAGGTCGACCGATTGGAGGAAGTCGCCCTGTCTCACCCCCGCTAAGATGGACTTGAGGGAGTGCATTTTGAACCTGCGGTATTGAACGGACAGGTTCAGATGCTTTAGATTGAGTATGCCCCTCCAGCCCCTGGAGTTCTTGGGTACCAAGAAAAGGGTTGAGTAGAACCCTGAGCCCCGCTGGCTGTGCGGGACCGGCTCTATGGCCTCGACCTCCAGGAGGTGGGCAATCTCCTGTGACATTAGGTCCTGGAGCTCCGAGGATCGAGGTGTTGGGCAACGGACGAACCGGTGGGGCGGCTGACCGAAAAATTCGATGGATAACCCTGAAGAGATCGTACGCCTTACCCAGGAGTCCGAAGTCGATCTGGCCCATTGTAGATGGAAGAGGATGAGCCTTCCCCCTATGGGCCCCGTGGGCCTGGAGTCATTTTCCCCTTCTGGCGGGCTTAGGGCCGGCTCCACGGAAGTTGCGCTTAGGCTGCTGTTGTCGTCCTCAGTCTCGGAACTGCTGTCTGTCGTGAAATCTGTCTCCTCCTTGGTATTGGGAACGATGAGAAGAGGACCCCCTGGGTCCGGCGCTGGAACGAAAGGGCTGTTGGAGCGGGTAAGGCGTGTATCTGCGTTCCTGGCACCGGTATGTTGAGGGGAGGATCTTCCTCTTGTCCTTCCCTTCAACCAGTAGAGGTTCCAGCGTGGCCCCAAACAGATCTGGCGCTTTGTATGGGGAAGTGGCCAGCTTCCACTTGGCTTTGAAGTCGGCTTTCCATGGCCGAAGCCAGAACAGCCTCCTAGCGGTAAGGGTCGAGGCCAGAGCCCTTGAGGCGAACTTGGCTGAGTTCAGGGAGCTGTCGGCTGTGTATTCAGTGGCTGCTATTATCTTGTCAAGATCTTGATGCAGTCTAGTGTTCTCATGCGGGAGTCTGTCCTGCAGGTGTCGGAGCCAAATGAGTGACGCTCTATTGAAGAACGACGATGCTGTCGCGGATCTGATTGCCCAGCCTGCGGCCTGATGTGCCTTGAGGAAGGCCCCCTCCATTCTCTTCTCTTCCGCTTTGAGGGTGTCTAGCGGGTCGGTGGAGACCAAGGAGCTAGAGGATAGTGCTGCCACCGGTTGGTCTACTGAGGGAAGCGCCAGGAGGTCCTCCAACTCCGGGGCTGAGCAATAGAGTTTCTTCTCCAGGCTGCTGGGTGTTGCCAGGGATGCCGGTTGCGCCCAAGGGTTCTGAATGACCTCTGTAAAGAGCTGAGGGCAAGGGATGAAGTCCTTTTGTGGCTTTGACGATTTGAAAAGCGCGTCATGAGGGCCTGCTGTCTGCGGGGTGGCGGTTGCGACATCTCCTGGTACTCCGAGGTTGGTTGTGAGCCGAGCCTTATGGAGTAGGGACTTGAATAGGCCCGGGCGAAAGAGGCCTGTAAATGCAGGGGTGTCCGGTGCCAGGCCCTCGTCCTCCGATAGCTCCATCTCCTCAGGCCCCTCCTCCGCTTGGTCTGATTCCTCAGACGACGAGTCTTGGCCACAATCTGGGCGAGGACGGGGTTGCAGATGATGCTGCCGTGCTTGGCCCAGTGTGGCTTGTACCTGCGCCTGGGATGCCTGCTGCAGGCTTGCTGTGAAGAAGGACGAGAGGGCTGCCGAGAACATGGCCTGGAAATCCACTGGGGATGCCATCCCTGCCCCCCCCCCCGAGGCTGCTGGTCTGCCCTTGAAGGGGTAGAGGCTGCTTCCCTGGCCCGAAGGAGCTGGGCTGGTGAAGGAGTCATTGCGGCCTCCGGTCCGGCCCCTGGGCCTAACTCGAGACGGGGGGTCATGTGTCCCGGCCTGGCCACATCTGGGGTTCTTGGAGTGACTGCAATGTCAGTCACTGAAGTAATTCCCAGCTCTATGTCCCTTGAGGGGACCTGTGCTGGTTCCAAGGGGCCAGGCTCTCTGGCTGGGGTTCCTGAAGTCGCCCTGTGCGCCTTCTCCCACTGTCGCTCGAGCGCATTGTGCTTCCTTAAGGCGTCCCTATCCCGGATGGGTAGGGAGCCTTCTGATGCAGCCCTGCTGGTTGAGCTCTCGTGTCTCCTTTTGGATTTCTTTTTCCCCCCCCTTTGAGCTTTTGCGTGGGGGGGTGAGCTCCAGCTCCATATCCGAAGACGGGGGGGAGCGAGACATTGCCGCCTCTGAGATGCTTGGGCAGGCCTGGAGCTGCGCTGAGCCTTACCCCCAGATGAATGCCCCCTTCAGACGTGGAGTGGTTGGGGGGGGGTTTGTAGCCGGCTCCCTGGTGGTGGGGGGAGGCGCAGGCTTAAGGCTCTTGCCAAAATGGCGGCCCGAGGGTCCGTCAAGATGGCGCTGGCACGCGGTGCGATGAGCCGCTGTGCCAGTCTCCAGCGACGGACTCACAATGGCGGCCCAAGGGTCCGCCAAACGCCGCGCGTTTCCGCTGTTGCAGGCTTTTCCGTAGTGCAGGGAAAAGCTGCTTAGCTTCCTGGCGCTCCTCTCCTCTTCACGCTTCTGATCCGGTGCCGCTCCGGCGAAGCGGGGCTCCCGAAGTAGCACTCGGTTCAGCACCACCTGGCCTGAGCTTCCGGCCCCGCCGCCCAGCTGACTAGCGCGAAACCGCTTGTTACGGAGAGAGCGGCGCACTATGGACGAAGCGGGCGTGGGTGCTATGAAAAGAGCCCGCCGGCCAGCTGGGGAGCACGATCGTGAGCGGCTGCACCAAGGTGGGAGGAAGGCTGCCTTTTGAAATTCAAGCCGCCCGATCAAGCGGCGTAGCTCCGCTCCCCCCCTTTCCTGGTGCACGATGTAGCAGCGATCCGTAGAGTAAAGGAGCCGCGAAAAACAAACTATTCAAAATTAACTAAAAAAGCCTAGATGCCCTAAGGAAAGGGAAGATTAAAAAACTAGGAGAGAAAGAGAAAAGAAAAGGGAGAACAATCCCCACAGAGGTACTCTACCTTCCTGGAAAACTGTGGAGCTCCCAAAATCACTACAGTGTTTGTCAGCAACTGAGTGAAGACTGGGGGATCATGGGACCAGAGGTGTGGCTTGGGAGCCAGAAAGGGGAGGAAAAGTCTTTTGTTTTCACTCAGTTGTTTGCCAAGCACTGGAGGATTAACCCATGCATGGATAGTGGGAGCAGCGCACAGGAAAATATATCAGTCTCCAAACCACATGAAAATCCTTGCAACTAGGACATTTCCAATGCTATCTCCAATCCCACTTGGTTGTTCATCAGGTTGCAATATCCTTCCAGTTTCGTCTTAATGCTGCTTCTTTGTTCCTATCAGCTATAGCATCTGAGGAAAGGACACCTGCATCCTTTTAAGCCATTTTATGGCTGTTTCAGATTCCTTTTAACTGCCATTCTTGTTTTCACAAGACTGTTTTTCTTACTGTTCTTTTTATTGACACTTTAAAAGCTCTTTTTACTTTTCTTTCCATTGATGTTTTTCTTTTTCCTTCCTTCTGCTGCTGTGCACACGATAGTTCTTTTCATTTTGCTCTTTTTGATTCAGCAATATTTAATGGCTGAGTATTTTGCCACCAGATATAACTCTGACACCTGTCCTTTTAAAGCAGTTTTTAAAAATTGCAAATATGATTCAGAAATGAATTAGCATATTATAAACTATTGTTGCAAATTCTTTATCAGAAGATCAGGATAGTGGAGGGGAAATAAAATCCTGTTAAGCGAGCAAAGCAATGAATTTACCAATGTTAAAGTTGCTGCACATATGAGTAATTAACATTAATATTTCTGAGAAAAATGCATGTAGCTCATAAAGTAAGCAATATAACTTTTGTTGCTGATCACTACCTGCTTTCCTCTTTTCAAATATAAAGATGACAAATAGGGTAAGTCTTAACTATTCTACAGGTAGTCCTTGACTTACAACCATTTGTTTAGTGAACGGCTGAAGTTGCAACGACACTGAAAAAAGGCAATTTATAACAATTTTTCATACTTACGACTATTGTAGCATCTCCGTAATCATGTGATTAAAATTCAGATACTTGGCAACTGGTTCATATTTATGACAGGTGCAATGTTCTGGGGTCATGTGATCACCTTTTGTGTCCTTCTGACAAGCAAAGTTAATGGCAAAGCCAGATTCACTTAACACCCGGGTTATTAACTTAACAACTGCAGTGATTTGCTTAACAATGGTGATGAGAAAAGTCATTAACATGGGGCAAAGCTCACTTAACAACTGTCTCACTTAGCAACAGAAATTTGGAGCTCAATTATGGTGTAAGTTGAGGACTACCTATACTAAATTTAGGAGTCCATAATCTAAATATCTTAAGCACGGTGTAAGAAATACAGCTGTACTTGTAATTGCAAATATGGCTGCATGGACCAAAGATTTATATATAGTTTTCCAATACTGACAGTTTTATTTCCAATTCATTTCCTAAAAATCCCTAGCAAAACACTGTTTTTTTTTTCATAGCCACCACACACACGAGTATTGGGGGAATGCTTGAGCAACCAACAGAGATGGTCCTTTAAAATAGAGAGGGGGTGAAATATTCAATTACAAGTTCAGTGAACTTGATAGAGGTGAGAAAGAAAAGAAGATGACCAGCAGTGAGGCAGATAGACTCATTTACAGGGGTGATGGGTGCACCATTGGGAGACTTAAAATAACAGGTCAGGATAGATTGTCATGGAGAAAATCTATCTTTGTGATCACTAGTCAAAAACACATCATCCTTATCATTCTTATCTTTTTACCTTTAATATTTTTATTAATCTTGTCCTATAAATAATATTTCTTTTCAATGCAAGCACAGGCACTGAATAATATCCTCAGTCAGCAACTCAGGGTGCCTCACAAAATTACATTACATTTACCCAGGAAAAAAGATAAAATATTATCTAAACAGGGAAACAAACATACATCATGAACTAATCCACGTAGTTCAATACAGGTGGACATCCGTGGACATCCTACCTAGAGAATGGATATGATGACAGGAATCAGGATACAAAATAGCATTGCCTGAGAAATGGGTCATGATGCAAAAAAAAAGAAGACTGAGTTCAGATTCATACCCAGTTATCTCAATCCAACTCCAAAATAGTATCTACTACCTTTTTTCCTAAGCATGTCACACCAATTGTTCTAAATTTGCTCTTATTGTTTTGCCCATTTTTAAAGTAAACATTTCCTTGAAATTTGCAATAAATAAAGGTTAAAATGCACAATATTGTTAAAATTTTGATGTAAGTTTGTTGTAAACTAAATCGGGAAATTTTAAATTTTAATGCCACAGTTTATGAGCAGACAATGAAAGAAGGGAAAAGAAGACAAGTCTGAAATTTCTTTTGCCATATTCTAAATGTTAGTCCAACACAGGTAAATAAAATAAAATCTTACAAAAAAAAAAAAGAAAGAAAGAAAGAAAGAAAGAAAGAAAGAAAGAAAGAAAGAAAGAAAGAAAGAAAGAAAGAAAGAAAGAAAAATATGGAGACAGCACAACTGTGCTAAGCTTTCTAAATTGCATACTTCTTTGTATAAAAGAGCATGTCTATTTGTCTTCAGGATATTTTTGACTCCTGCTGACTGCCTGGACAAGTCCCTGCAGTTTTCTTGGCAATGTTTTCAGAAATGATTTGCCCTAAAAGACCTAGGGCTGATTGGCCTACATAACTCTTCATGTCTAAGATAAGGCTAAAACTTATCATCTACCAGTTTCTAACCTAATGCCTTAACTACTACACCCTCTCCCCTCCCCCCCCAAACATTAAAGAATATATTACCATACACACACAGTAAATTATTAGGCCAAATATTTGAATAATGCACTTTTTTCTTAGTACAGGTAGTCCTCAACCTACGACCACAATTGAGCCCAAAATTTCTGTTACTAAGTGAGAAATTTGTTAAGTGAATTTTGCCCCATTTTACGACTTTTCTTGCCCCATTTGTTAAGTGAAGCCCTGCAGTTGTAAAATTAGTCCCATGGTTGTTAAGTGAATCTGGCTACCCCATTGACTTTGCTCGTCAGAAGGTTGCAAAAGGAGATCATGTGATCCCAGAATACTGCAACCGTCATAAATGTGAATCAATTTTCAAACATTTGAATGTAAATCAGGTGACCATAGGGATGCTGCATGGTCGTAGGTGTGAAAAATGGTCATAAGTCACTTTTTTCACTGCCGTTCATCTTCGAGTGATCAATAAGTGAACTGTTGTAAGTCGAGGACTACCTGTATTTTGCCTATAAAATATTTTAATCATACCTTAGGTACTTGTTCCAGATCTGTCCTGGATTTATCTAGGAATAAAATAAAATTAAACAAAATGAAAATTAATTTACATGACAGAAAAAGATATTTGAATTATATACACCCTCAAGAAATTCTGTTCATTCACTGATTTTCTGTTACAAAATAATAACAACCAATAACAGGCTTTATTAATTTTTAGAATTTATTAATTTTTACAATTTAACTTAGAATGTATTAAATATTATTCTAAGTAAACCCGGCATATGACAAATACCAATTAAAAATTAGATAAATAAATAAAAACAGAACCCTACCATGAGTATGTAACAATGTCCTGTCAAAAGTATCTTTAGGAGGACAAATACTCTTACATTTCTCATGAATCTTCTCTTTCTGTAAAAGAAATCAGATAAAGAAAATGTTTGGTTTGAAAAAGTTGATGAAGAACATTTTTCTAATATATTAATTTCCTTACCCAAGGAGAAACCTTTGTCAAAAACTAACTGGTAAAATGGAATGTAAGCAGTGGTGGGATTCAATTTTTTTAACATCTGGTTCTGTGGGCGTGGCTAGCTGGTCATGTGACTGTGTAGGCGTGGCTAGCTGGTCATGTGACCGGGTGGGCGTGGCTATGTGCATAGGGACTACTCAGAGGGCTGAAAAAAGTCATTTCTGACTGCGCCTCGCACTTTTGACCGGTCCTCACACTTATGACCATCCTCACATTTATGCCCATGCAGCATTCTTAACAACCATGTCACTCATTTCACAGCTGCTTCTTTTCACCATGGTGACAAGATAGGGCAAAAATGTAAAATGTGAGGACAGTCGTAAGTTCGAGGACTGGTCAAAAGTGCGATGACCAGTCAAAAAATCACTTTTTCAGCCTTCTAAGTAGTCCATATGCACAAAAGGACTACCCAGAGGGCTGAAAAAAGTGATTTCTGACAGGTCCTCGCACTTTTGACCGGTCTTCGCACTTATGACTGGTCATCATTTATGCCCATTGTAACATTCTTAACAACCGTGTCACTCATTTCACAACTGCTTCTCTTCACCATGGTGACAAGATAGGGCAAAAACATAAAATGTGAGGACAGTCTTAAGTTCGAGGACTGGTCAAAAGTGCGAGGACCAGTCAAAAATAACTTTTTCAGCCCTCTGAGTAGTCCATATGCACAAAAGGACTACCCAGAGGGTTGAAAAAAGTGATTTCTGACAGGTCCTCGCACTTTTGACCGGTCTTTGCACATAAATGATGACTGGTCATCATTTATGCCCATTGTAGCATTCTTAACAACCATGTCACTCATTTCACAACTGCTTCTCTTCACCATGGTGACAAGATAGGGCAAAAACGTAAAATGTGAGGACAGTCGTAAGTTCGAGGACTGGTCAAAAGTGCGAGGACCAGTCAAAAATAACTTTTTCAGCCCTCTGAGTAGTCCATATGCATAAAAGGATACAGCAATAGAGAGGGATGAAGGAAGGGAAGGGAAATTAGAGTAGGAGGGAGGGTAAGAGAGGGAGGAATAGAGGAGGAGAAGGAGAAAGGAAGAGAAAGTAGGGAGGAGAAGAAGAGAGGGAGGAAGAGAAAGTAAGAAGGAAAGAAAAGAGAGAGGTGGTAGGTTTGAGGAGAAAGATTGCTGTACAATAAAAAAGGTGAAAGGGAAGAAAGCCAATCCCAAACAAATATAAAGATAGTAAGATAAAAGAATGAATTGTTAAACTTTAAAGAATAAAAGAGAACAAATATGAATAAATAACAATAATTAGAAACACACATACAAACATACAATGTATTTTCTTTGAACAGAGTATTTGGCCGGTTCACAAATTTAAACAGTGTTTAGTCATTTCAATTAAATTTACAATTTCTATATTTCCTTTTTGCCATATTTATTCCTCATCTATTTTTGTAAAAAACCAATATTACCCTTCACCCCCATCTCTAATCTTAATCAAATTCAATTTTTCCCTTCTATTCTATATTATACCCCTTCCCATTGTCATCTATTTTTATATCCATCCTCACATTGGTTAATTATGTAATATTACAGTTGTTTAATATAAATTCAACATTTTAATATAAATCAATTAGTTATATAACTACCTTTTTTGTATATTAATCAATATGAACATGAATATTCCAATTATTTCCATGCAATCCAATTTCTTACAAATCAATTAATTATATTTACCAATAATAATAAACCAAATAATTTCCCCCATATATTCCTCCAAACCACAACTTAACCATTTCTGCTTTCAGAAATATACAATTAATAGTATCTCAATTATTACAATTCCCTAGTTAAATAGAGCTTTTTTTCTTTTGTGTTTTAAAATCTTGAACTCTCCTCTTTTTCCCTAAATTTCCCATTGTTTGCACCTACCTTTTTTGGTGAGGAAAAAGAAAAGAAATCTGCCTGCCTAATTATCCAACCTTGCAGCAACAGCAAAGCAGTTTCAGTTTCGTTTTTCAGGATATCTAGGGGGAAAAAAATTGCTCCAGCAAGCAGCAGAGCCCTGAGCAAAACAGCTGAGACAAATCAGATGAGACTCAGGAGCCGATCTAAGCAAGGGCTAATTAGCCTATGCTGAAGCTCTGCAGGCCAATAAAATTACAAAAAAACACCGAACCATTTGTTAAATTGCTGGCTCGCCCGGCCCTCGCCCACCACTATTGATTGGCAATAAATAGTGGTGCGGAGGGGCGGGGCAAGCCAGCAATTATCAAACGGTTCGGTGTGCTGCGGGGCCAATAAAATTACAAAAAAACACCAAACCGTTTGTTAAATTGCTGGCTTGCTCGCCCCATTTATTGGCAATAAATAGTAGTGTGGAGGGGCGGGGCAAGGGGCGGGGCGAGCCAGCAATTTAACAAAGGGTTCGGCCGAACCCCCTAGAACCGGCAGAATCCCACCACTGAGTGTAAGTGACATAATGGTATGGTATCTACAGTATAATTAAAAATATTGTATTAATTACTATAAAACAATTTTAAAATTCTCTAGATACTAGAGAATTACTCATTCTAATTTTATCATTTACAAAGCAGTAGAGCCAATTCATTCAATGAATTAGGTGCAATTCAATCTGGCTTGGCTATCTGGGAGGAGCCTATTGGTCCTAAGGTAATGGGCAGGGTGCTTGCGACTGTTGGTTTGCCATCACTGTTTTAGATACATATTCTTCTGGTTAGCTAAGGCCTATCTAGAGGCAATGTATGATTGGGTTTGGCACTGGAAAATTTCTCTTTGAGAAAGGGGGTGGTGCTACTGGTTCCCACGGAAGCAATGGTCACTCCTTCCTCAGACAATTTCTTCCAATGTCTAACCTTCTCATTTTGGAGACGATTGTAGAGAAGGTGGTAGCACAGGAACTCTAGTGAACTTTAGAATATTATCCGAACCCCTTTCAATCAGGATTCAGACTTGGGATGGGACTAAGATAGCACTGATCACACTTTTAGATGATTTCTGGTGGGAGTAGGATGGAGGCAATGCATGCATCATTGCTCTTTTTGATCTTTCAGCAGCCTTCATGGTAATTTTTTTGAACTACTTGAGAAGTTGGGGTGGGTGACACTATATCCTGTCCTATCTTCTGGAGCTGGTTCTAATCAGTGCTGATACAGTGGGAGAGGTCCAGCTTCAATTTAATTCTAGCCAGATTAAGTGGCTCTGGCTTTTAAAATCCTGTGGTTTATCTAGATCCATTCCAGTCAGGCTTCAGGCCTGGGTACAGCATGGAAACGGCACGGGTCACGTTGGTTGATGATCTCTGGAAGGCTTGGGACAGGGGCTGTTCCTCTGTCCTGGTCCTATTAGACCTCTCAGCGGCTTTTGATACCATCGACCATGGTATCATGCTGCACCGGTTGGAAGAGTTGGGGGTGGGGGGCACCGTGTTGCGGTGGTTCTCCTTTCTCTCCGACCGGTCGCAGTCTGTGTTGGCAGGGGGCAGAGGTCGACCCCATGGCGCCTTGTATGTGGGGTGTCTCAGGGGTCAGTCCTCTCGCCCCTTCTGTTCAACATTTATGTGAAGCCACTGGATGAGATCATCCATGGTTTCGGGGTGAAGTACCATCAGTACACTGATGATACTCAGTTGTACATCTCCACCCCGGACCATCCCAATGATGCCTTTGAAGTGATGTCTCAGTGCCTGGAGGCTGTGCGGATCTGGATGGGGAGAAACAGACTCAGGCTCAACCCATCCAAGACCGAATGGCTGTGGTTTCCGGCGTCCTGATATAGTCAGTTGATGCCATCACTAACTATTGGGGGTGAGTCGTTGGCCCCCATGGAGAGGGTTCGCAACCTGGGTGTCCTCCTGGATTCACAGCTGTCTTTAGAAGAGCATTTGATGGCTGTGGCCAGGAGGACTTTCTATCAGGTCCGCCTGATCCACCAGTTGCGTCCCTTTCTGGATCGGGGCTCCTTACGCACGGTCACTCATGCCCTCGTCACCTCCCGCCTGGACTACTGTAATGCTCTCTACATGGGACTCCCCTTGAGCACCCGGAGGCTCCAACTGGTCCAGAATGCGGCCACGCAGGTGGTTATGGGAGTGACGTGGCGTTCCCATATAACACCTCTCCTGTGCGAGCTGCATTGGCTCCCGGTGGTCTTCTGGGTGCGCTTCAAGGTCTTGGTCACCACCTTTAGAGCGCTCCATGGCTTAGGACCTGGGTACTTACGAGACCGCCTTCTGCCACCAGTAGCCTCTCACCGGCCAGTATGCTCCCATAGAGAGGGGCTCCTCAGGGTGCCGTCGGTCAAACAGTGTCGACTGACGGCCCTCAGGGGGAGAGCCTTCTCTGTGGGGGCACCTGCCATTTGGAACGAGCTCCCCCCGGAGATACGGAGGATCCCGGATTTACGCACTTTCCACTGTGCCCTCAAGACCTTTTATTTCAACAGGCTGGCCTGGCCTAACTTCCTTTTAATTGTTAATTTTAAATTTGTTTTAAAACAATATGGGTGTTTTAATCTGTTTGGGCCAAATTATCTAATGTGTTTTTATGTTGCTTTTTTAAATTTTGTATTATGTGTGTTTTATCCTGGCTGTTCACAGCCCTGAGTCCTTCGGGAATAGGGTGGTATATAAATCCAAAATAAAATAAAGTAAAAGTAAAAAAAAGTGGTTTGGGGGAAGTCCCATCTCCTGCTCTGGATGGGGTTGCACTACCCCAGATGTTGCACAGCTACAATGTGTGCCAGTTGCACACATTCCTAGACTGTGTCAGCAGTTATTGATACTTTATATATATAATATTATAATATTTTAAATTTATTATCATTAGAAGGATTCATCTTTGCAAGTTGGTTCCTTCATGATTCTACACTATTTGGACTAAATAATTTAAAGATACAAGGAAGTCCATTTGAAGTTTAGTAATGATTAAATTTAAATAGCAAATATAGATGAGTTTAGTATACATACATACAATTTATTTTTACCTGAACAACTTCTTGTTGGTATGTTACAAAATGTTCCTTGTTGATTTGTGGGAGGTAGAGTGAAGGCACGATTTCAATATCCACAAAATCCTGTCCCCATGTCTTTGTAAAGAAATCAGATTCCCTTTTTGTTAATCGAGGATCGTTTAGTGCTGCTGGGAGATTTACTTTGGAATGATAAATAGTCCATCGATGTTGATCAACAACTAATGATGGGCTGTCACATAAGCTACTAGGATCACCTGCAAGACAAAAACAAAAACAAAAAACCACCTAGTCATGGAATACGATCTAGCAAAACAATATTTTGCATAAATTTATAATTAATCAAAAGGCTGATTGTATAGTTAAACCATACAAACCAATATTTAAATAATTATTGTAGAGCAAGATAATGTATTAGCTGGATTTATAGGTATTTGAATTTAGTTCACTACATTCTTGAAACAAGAAGAGTAAGCAGATTCTTCTTGGTTTTATGAATGCTATTAGTATTCATAGAAGAATAGAAAATTGTGAACACTTCAATACTCTCCATGATGCAGCAAATAAATTTGTATCCAGAAGGTAACCTGAGATATCATTAAAAACATACTTTGTGAATCCTAAGAATAGAAAACTGCACCCATTATAATATTTTACAACAGCAAAGCCATTATAGTTTGCTGATTTCCCATACCAAATGATAGTAGAGTTCATTGGCAAGGAAGAAAGAAATATTTGTGCCCCATCCATTACCCAGATAGCACAGAATTAAGTTGGACCTATTCCTGCCAAAACCTTGTTTAAATAAGAGCAGAAAAACATTATGTTCATTAATTTCTAAGTCCTGATTTACTGGCTCAATTGCAAGTTGTATTTCTGCCAATACTTTGGAAACTTATTTTTCTAATAACATTAATGTTTCTAAGAATTTGGGACTAAAGCCAAAAAGTAAGAAATAAATAAGCAAGATTTAGAAAGGTCAGGTTTTTATTAATTTATTCTTTCAAATACTCTTTATTAATTTACTCATGAAATAACAGAGTATTTTGAAAATGAACTATATATTGTCATATACATTTGAAAACTGCCTCCATTTTAATTTCAATAGTTAAGGATTAGCAAATGGTAAAAACTGTTGTTAATTACCCCTCAATCAGGCCAAATTATATGTAGATAGGACAGCGATTTGTCTACTCTCCATTTCTTGCCAATAAAAATGACTGGTAGGGTTGTACACATTCTCAGATTGTTTAATTCATATTTAAATTACTTGTGAGCTACTTGTCTTCCAATTTTCATTCATTTCAAACTGGCTGAATCTAGAATATTCTTAGTATTATATACAAGTGATATACCATTATGTCAATAAAGCAGTTATATTTATATATAATTCTTTGAGTAAATTATTGTGAAATACTAAGCAAGCCATACATTTTCAATATTTCACTATTATTTGCATTCTTCCAGTTCTTGGGTAACTTGGAAACTTCTGTCATTTAATCTATATCAAATATTTCTAAAGCTATAATTTATTTTATACAAAGAAGAAAAATTATTCTCATCACTCACCAGATATTGAATACAAATACACTGACTCAGTTGTCCAATCTGGATTTGAGTTTTAACCTTCAAGTTAGTGTATTCTGTATTTTTGTAATCTCTCTTGTTATGCCAGATATCCTGTCTCAGTTTCTAAACAAGGATCCCTTTTGGCTGAATGCAGAACTGGATACCAAGCATTCAATTTGGACTATTATGCATTCTAATATTTCTTTTCAGGTTATTTGTAAATTCTCCAAAATTGATATTATCAAAAGCCTTTGATAATGAATAACTTGTATTAAGACTCTGTAAACTCCATTCCACTCAGAGCTATTGTCAGGCAAAATCTATTCTTGAATGTTAATTCATAACATTTTAGTAGCATTGCTCTGAAAACTTACTTTTCAACACATCTTTGTTTGATTTTTAATTTTATCACTGACAATTATCTGGATAACTTGACTGTTCTCCAATTCTTAAGAATATATTTTTCCTATCTATCCTATCTATTTATCCCAGTGGTTCTCAACCTTCCTTAATGCCGCGACCCTTTAATACAGTTCCTCATGTTGTGGTGACCCCCAACCAGGGGTGGGTTCTAAATTTTTTTACTACTGGTTCTGTGGGCGTGGCTTATTTTGTGGGCGTGGTTTGGAGGTCATGTGACTGTGTAGGCGTGGCTAGCTGGTCATGTGTCCGGGTGGCCATGGCTATGTGTATAGGGACTACTCAGAGGGCTGAAAAAAGTCATTTCTGAAGGTCCTCGCACTTTTGACTGGTCCTCACACTTATGACCATCCTCACATTTATGCCCGTGCAGCATTCTTAACAACCATGTCACTCATTTCACAGCTGCTTCTTTTCACCATGGTGACAAGATAGGGCAAAAATGTAAAATGTGAGGACAGTCGTAAGTTCGAGGACTGGTCAAAAGTGCGAGGACCAGTAAGAAATAACTTTTTCAGCCCTCTGAGTAGTCCATATGCATAAAAGGATACAGCAATAGAGAGGGATGAAGGAAGGGAAGGGAAATTAAGAGTAGGAGTGAGGGTAAGAGAGGGAGGAAGAGAGGAGGAGAATGAGAAAGGAAGAGGAAGTAGGGAGGAGAAGAAGAGAGGGAGGAAGAGAAAGTAAGAAGGAAAGAAAAGAGAGAGGTGGTAGGTTTGAGGAGAAAGATTGCTGTACAATAAAAAAGGTGAAAGGGAAGAAAGCCAACCCCAAACAAATATAAAGATATTAAGATAAAGAATGAATTGTTAAACTTTAAAGAATAAAAGAGAACAAATATGAATAAATGGTCAAAAGTCAAAAAAGTCAAAAAATCACTTTTTCAGCCTTCTAAGTAGTCCATATGCACAAAAGGACTACCCAGAGGGCTGAAAAAAGTGATTTCTGACAGGTCCTCGCACTTTTGACCGGTCTTCGCACTTATGACTGGTCATCATTTATGCCCATTGTAGCATTCTTAACAACCGTGTCACTCATTTCACAGCTGCTTCTCTTCACCATAGTGAAAAGATAGGGCAAAAATGTAAAATGTGAGGACAGTCGTAAGTTTGAGGACTGGTCAAAAGTGCGAGGACCAGTAAGAAATAACTTTTTCAGCCCTCTGAGTAGTCCATATGCATAAAAGGATACAGCAATAGAGAGGGATGAAGGAAGGGAAGGGAAATTAAGAGTAGGAGTGAGGGTAAGAGAGGGAGGAAGAGAGGAGGAGAATGAGAAAGGAAGAGGAAGTAGGGAGGAGAAGAAGAGAGGGAGGAAGAGAAAGTAAGAAGGAAAGAAAAGAGAGAGGTGGTAGGTTTGAGGAGAAAGATTGCTGTACAATAAAAAAGGTGAAAGGGAAGAAAGCCAACCCCAAACAAATATAAAGATATTAAGATAAAGAATGAATTGTTAAACTTTAAAGAATAAAAGAGAACAAATATGAATAAATAACAATAATTAGAAACACACATACAAACATACAATGTATTTTCTTTGAACAGAGTATTTGGCCGGTTCACAAATTTAAACAGTGTTTAATCATTTCAATTAAATTTACAATTTCTATATTTCCTTTTTGCCATATTTATTCCTCATCTATTTTTGTAAAAAACCAATATTACCCTTCACCCCCATCTCTAATCTTAATCAAATTCAATTTTTCCCTTCTATTCTATATTATACCCCTTCCCATTGTCATCTATTTTTATATCCATCCTCACATTGGTTAATTATGTAATATTACAGTTGTTTAATATAAATTCAACATTTTAATATAAATCAATTAGTTATATAACTACCTTTTTTGTATATTAATCAATATGAACATGAATATTCCAATTATTTCCATGCAATCCAATTTCTTACAAATCAATTAATTATATTTACCAATAATAATAAACCAAATAATTTCCCCCATATATTCCTCCAAACCACAACTTAACCATTTCTGCTTTCAACACAATATACAATTAATAGTATCTCAATTATTACAATTCCCTAGTTAAATAGAGCTTTTTTTCTTTCGTGTTTTAAAATCTTGAACTCTCCTCTTTTGCCCTAAATTTCCCATTGTTTGCACCTACCTTTTTTGGTGAGGAAAAAGAAAAGAAATTTGCCTGCCTAATTTTCCAACCTTGCAGCAACAGCAAAGCCAACAGCCTGCTTTACTTTCAGTTTCCTTTTTCAGCATAGCTAGGGGGAAAAAAAATTGCTCCAGCACTCTTTGCAAACAAGCAGCAGAGCCCTGAGCAAAACAGCTGAGAGCAAATCAGCTGAGAGTCGGGAGCCGATCTAATCAAGGGCTAATTTGCCTATGCTGAAGCTCCGTGGGCCAATAAAATTACAAAAAAACACCGAACCATTTGTTAAATTGCTGGCTCGCCCGCCCCTCGCCCACCACTATTTATTGGCAATAAATAGTGGTGTGGAGGGGCAGGGCGAGCCAGCAATTTAACAAAGCCCGGCGGCAAGAATTTAAACAGATTTTTTTCCTCTAGCCATCAGCTGGGACTCTGGATGCAGCAATAGATTGGGAGTGGGCGGGGTAAGCGAACAGCCGGCGAGCCAACAGAGCAGAGAGTGAGGGTGAGTGAAGGCGTGGGGGGGGGCGAGAGAGAGCTTTGGCGACCCCTGTGAAATGGCTGTTCAACCCCCAAAGGGGTCGCGACCCCCATGTTGAGAACCGCTGATCTATCCTATCTATCTATCTATCTATCTATCTGTCTGTCTGTCTGTCTGTCTGTCTGTCTGTAATATGCTAGTCCTTAATACTACCACTTGATTTGATAAATGAAAAAATAATCCAACTATCCCTTTGAAAGACAAACAAAGGAACGAACAAACAAAACAACCCAGTTTAAACATCAAAACTTAGGTTTCTACCTGTGGGTTCCTTGGGGCACACATCTGGTAGCGTGCATACTGGTCGAAAACATTTGGAAGAATCCATTTCGTTTTTAAAGAAAGCATCATTGTTCTTTGACTGAGGCACTGGTGAAGACCGGTGGCTTGAGGCCATTGCATAAAATCACTACTGGATAAATACTGGATTAAAATATATGCATATTTATTTAGACATGTCCAAACACCATAGGAGAATAATGAAATATATAGCAGTTATAAGGGGAAAACATTTACAGCAAGAGTAACTAAAAATAATTCTGTGTTACCAATGACTACATGAAATGTTAAGATTATTTTATTGATACCTCACACAAAATTAAACCAAATCTTAATTAACAAATGATTACTTCAACCAAAGTGCTAACGAATATATGCAGGTAGTCCTTGACTTACAACCATTTATTTAAAGACTGAAAAAAGTGACTTAGGACTGTCTTCCACACTTATGACCATCGCAATATCCCCATGGTCATGTGATCAAAATTTGGATATTTGGCAACTGGAATGAATTTATGACAACTGCAGTTTCCTGGGGTCATGTGATCCCCTTTTGCAATCTTCTGAGAAGCCAAGTCAATAGGAAAGCCAGGTTCATTTAACAACCGTGTTACTAATTGAACGACGATTCACTTAATACCTGTGGCAAGAAAGGTTGTAAAATGGGGCAAAACTCACTTAACAAATCTCTCACTTAGCAACAGAAATTTTGGGCTCAATTATGGTCATAAGTTGAGGACTACCTGTACTCTGCAGTGCTCTATAAGTGACTGTAGGAAATAGAGAAAAGGAATGACAATGAATAGTTTGGATGGATTAATTTTATAGAGCATGGTAATACACATTTCCTAATTCCCAATAATATCTTTTTCTCCAAGTTATTTGAAAGTTATCTTCAAACTCTATTCCTAGCCTCAGTCCTATTTTTTTAATGAACTTCATCTCTTGTATCTTTTTGTTTTGCTAATGTAATTCGGTCCATCATTCCATATCCTTGCTTATCACAAGTTATATTTCGTTCTCTTGCATTTTAGTTACCTTTCTTTCCCTTCAGTTTGAGGAAGAACAGATCTGACCGGAAGAGCTCCCACTTGTAACTATTCCTCTTTAGGAAATGTGGAACTTCTCTGAGAAGCTCCTTTTAAGAAATCTGAAGATGACCATAAGGCTCACAATCAAAGTGCAGGCTGAATCAACCATTAGCAGCAGAAGTAGTAGTATAAAGAATCAAAGGCTTCCTCACATGTAAAGTTATACTCATGACTAATATCTTCCTCCTAAATAGGAGTTTTTCAAGAGCCTCTCTAATTATCTGAACCTGAGCTTGGGTAATTTCTGATTGTGGCCAGACCAATCTCAAAACTATCCTGTCTGTCACATAGTCTACATGCTCTGAACTGTGAACTTTCTTTGGACATTGCCCTTGAACAGATATTCTGATGAAGACTGCCTTTAGTCAGCCTCTAGTTCTGCCAGCCAACCAATAATGCAAGCAGATATGGCTCTGTTTGATGCAAATCAAAATACAGGGGAAAAAACAGGTAGAAAACAGTCTCAGAAGGAATTTTGGTAAAATAAAATACTTTTACTGCAACTTTTTCATTCTCTTTCCTCATTTTTTTTTCTCATCAAAGGTCCAACAACAAGGGAGATACAAAATGGAAGAATAAATATAAATCTTTGGAGATCATCTTACTGTCTTCAAGAGAAAAGGTCCTCCGAAATGAACTGCGATATGAAGCTATACTAAATTATTCATTGCTAACAGCTATTTGTGTGCAGCCATAATTTAGAATCTTATGGATAATTAACTTCAATAAGGCACTGCATCTGTCAAGATAATGACTGGTTCACATATTAGAAAAACAATCACCCCCCCAAAAAATGCAAAAATTGATTATGTATAAATGTATCAGTTATTTAGGAAATATGTAACAGGATAATAATATCAGTGTATGTTATGTTTTTCAGATGTCATTAAGTAATGAGAAGCATTCTGATATACAATCTGCTACTTATACAATCTACCATAATCATTTGCAATATCTCAGTTCTTTGGACCACAATATTATTTCTGGACAGATATTAAATGTTAAAAAATAAAATCTATCCCGCTATTCTTTCAAAAGCACCAGTTTTAAAAAATAAAATTACATCAAGAGATGCAATATCCACATTTTCTAAAAACTGGGCCTGAAAGCCAGAAAAATCCCAAATCTGTCATGTTAAATTAATAGGAAAAAACCCCTTGCACTGGTAATCCTTGATTTACGACCATAACTGAATGCAATATTTCTGTAGCTAAGCAATACAATTAAGTGAGTTTTGCCCATTTTACAACCTTTCTTGCCACAGTTTTAAGCATTTCATTACCCTAAGTAGGTAATATCATTAGTGCCAGTAAGGAATGCTGTTTGCTGTCAGTTTATATTCTGGTGATTTGCTTGTCTTTGTGGGTGGGCGTGGTCTCAGAGATTCTTTGGTTGGGCTGTTTACTGATGGCTCTTTGGCAGTTTCTTGATTGGGGTATTGTTTACTCGATTATTGGTCTGAAGTTAACCTGGGAGTTAATCTATACTGATCTGGTTGCTTAAGTGAATCTGGCTTCTCTATTGACTCTGCTTGTCAGAAGATGGTCACATGACCTCAGGACACTGCAACTGTCATAAACACATGCCATTTGATAAATGTCTGAATTTTGATCACATGACTATGAGGATGCTGCAACAGTTGTAAGCATGAAAAACGGTCATAAGTCACGTATTTCAGTGCCACTGTAACTTTGAATGGTCATTAAACAAATGGTTAAGTCGAGAACTACCTGCATTTCTTTACTCTTTACCAGAAAAGAACTAGCTTCAGAATCATATGCACTTTAAGGGACAGAATAATTTTACAATATAAACATACGCTGTTCCTTTTTGCTGCTCTTCTGCTTCTTTGGAAGTGTTCATTTCAAGTTAGCATCACTCTTGCTGGCACAGAGGAAAGCTCTCAAAACCTATCTAGGGTCTGCTGCTAGGACAATTTTCTTCAGTGTGGACTAGGAAGTAAATTTGTATTGAATGTTTACTTTTATTTTTTTCCTCTACTTAATTATTTTAAGTTTATTTTTTGCAATCAGTTCAGGGCCTTTCTGGAATTGAGTAGCATATATTGATAAGCATTTCAGAAATACATGCATGCATACTGCTTGCAGGTAAATACTGAATTAGTTTAATAACCATAGCTTTCTTTAAGGGCCAGGCAGATTTAGTAGGAATAAACAGACTTTTAAATAACTTTGATCAAAAGCTAAACAGCTCACAACCCAAACTTTTAATTATGTCCCAAACAACTCACAGCGAAGCCTAGGCCATATATAAGGCAAGCATTTTCCATCTGGATTTCTCAAAATCAATTGTTAATGATAACTAATTTTACTGTTCCTTGCAGTCTAAACTAAATAAAGTTCTAACTTCAATTATCATATGCTGATAATGGGTTAGATCAGCGGTTCTCAACCTGGGGGTCGCAACCCCTTTGGGGGTCGAACGGCCATTTCACAGGGGTCGCCAAAGCCCTCTCTCGCCCCCCCCACGCCTTCACTCACCCTCACTCTCTGCTCTGTTGGATCGCCGGCCGTTCGCTTACCCCGCCCACTCCCAATCTATTGCTGCCTCCTGAGTCCCAGCTGATGGCTAGAGGAAAAAAAACTGTTTAAATTCTTGCCGCGGGGCTTCAAAGGGCCCCCCTATAGCCAGTGGTGGGATTCTGCCGGTTCCAGGAGCCAAACCATTTGTTAAATTGCTGGCTTGCCCCGCCCCTCCGCACCACTATTTATTGCCAATAAATAGGTGTTTTTTTGTAATTTTATTGGCCCGCGGAGCTTCAGCATAGGCTAATTAGCCCTTGATTAGATCGGCTCCCGACTCTCAGCTGATTTGCTCTCAGCTGTTTTGCTCAGGGCTCTGCTTCTTCCTTGCAAAGAGTCCTGGAGCAGATTTTTTTCCCCCTAGCTATGCTGAAAAACGAAAATGAAAGTAAAGCAGGCTGTTGGCTTTGCTGTTGCTGCAACGTGGCAAAATGAGCTAGAGAGAGATTTCTTTTTCTTTTTCTTCACCAAAAAAGGTAGGTGCAAAACTGCAAACAATGGGAAATTTAGGGCAAAAGAGGAGAGTTCAAGATTTTAAAACACAAAAGAAAAAACGCTCTATTTAACTAGGGAATTGTAATAATTGAGATACTATTAATTGTATATTGTGTTGAAAGCAGAAATAGTTAAGTTGTGGTTTGGAGGAATATATGGGGGAAATTATTTGGTTTATTATTATTGGTAAATATAATTAATTGATTTGTAAGAAATTGGATTGCATGGAAATAATTGGAATATTCATGTTCATATTGATTAATATACAAAAAAGGTAGTTATATAACTAATTGATTTATATTAAAATGTTGAATTTATATTAAACAACTGTAATATTACATAATTAACCAATGTGAGGATGGATATAAAAATAGATGACAATGGGAAGGGGTATAATATAGAATAGAAGGGAAAAATTGAATTTGATTAAGATTAGAGATGGGGGTGAAGGGTAATATTGGTTTTTTACAAAAATAGATGAGGAATAAATATGGCAAAAAGGAAATATAGAAATTGTAAATTTAATTGAAATGATTAAACACTGTTTAAATTTGTGAACCGGCCAAATACTCTGTTCAAAGAAAATACATTGTATGTTTGTATGTGTGTTTCTAATTATTGTTATTTATTCA
This sequence comes from Pituophis catenifer annectens, assembly GCF_029215685.1. NCBI lineage: Eukaryota > Metazoa > Chordata > Lepidosauria > Squamata > Colubridae > Pituophis > Pituophis catenifer. The sequence goes on along the minus strand of NW_027256881.1, from coordinate 156,548,689 downwards.
TATTTGTTCATTTTTATTCTTTAAAGTTTAACAATTCATTCTTTATCTTAATATCTTTATATTTGTTTGGGGTTGGCTTTCTTCCCTTTCATCTTTTTTATTGTACAGCAATCTTTCTCCTCAAATCTACCACCTCTCTCTTTTCTTTCCTTCTTACTTTCTCTTCCTCCCCCTCTTCTTCTCCTCCCTACTTCCTCTTCCTTTCTCCTTCTCCTCCTCTCTTCCTCCCTCTCTTACCCTCACTCCTACTCTTAATTTCCCTTCCCTTCCTTCATCCCTCTCTATTGCTGTATCCTTTTATGCATATGGACTACTCAGAGGGCTGAAAAAGTTATTTTTGACTGGTCCTCGCACTTTTGACCAGTCCTCGAACTTACAACTGTCCTCACATTTTACGTTTTTGCCCTATCTTGTCACCATGGTGAAGAGAAGCAGTTGTGAAATGAGTGACACGGTTGTTAAGAATGTTACAATGGGCATAAATGATGACCAGTCATAAGTGCGAAGACCGGTCAAAAGTGCGAGGACCTGTCAGAAATCACTTTTTTCAGCCCTCTGGGTAGTCCTTTTGTGCACATGGATTACTCAGAGGGCTGAAAAAGTTATTTTTGACTGGTCCTCGCACTTTTGACCGGTCTTCGCACTTATGACTGGTCATCATTTATGCCTATTGTAGCATTCTTAACAACCGTGTCACTCATTTCACAACTGCTTCTCTTCACCAAGGTGACAAGATAGGGCAAAAACGTAAAATGTGAGGACAGTCGTAAGTTCGAGGACTGGTTAAAAGTGCGAGGACCAGTCAAAAATAACTTTTTCAGCCCTCTGAGTAGTCCATATGCCCTCACATTTTACATTTTTTGCCCTATCTTATCACCATGGTGAAAAGAAGCAGTTGTGAAATGAGTGACATGGTTGTTAAGAATGCTGTACGGTCATAAATGTGAGGATGGTCATAAGTGTGAGGACCAGTCAAAAGTGCGAGGACCTATCAGAAATGACTTTTTTCAGCCCTCTGAGTAGTCCCTATACACATAGCCATGGCCACCCGGTCACATGACCAGCTAGCCACGCCCACCCAGTCACATGACCTCCAAGCCACGCCCACAAAGTAAGCCACGCCCACAGAACCGGTAGTAAAAAAAATTAGAACCCACCCCTGGTTGGGGGTCACCACAACATGAGGAACTGTATTAAAGGGTCGCGGCATTAGGAAGGTTGAGAACCACTGGGTTAGATCAAAGCAAACAAGAGCTATGCTGATCTAGAGAAAGCAAAGCTATCATCGATCAGCCAAAGGGCAGATTACAGGGCAGGTAGCAAACTATTGGTCTTTGGTTACAACAATTTCACTGGCATTTGGTCCTTTTTCAGGCAATTCAAAGTGCTATTTCTGATTTATAAAATCTGATACATTGACATAGGCTACTGAAAAACTCTTTATTTTCCTATGACCCTGTGGAATGTTTAAAATCCTTAATAGATACACTTCTTTCTTATCCCTTTTTGGGGGATCTGTACTGTCTATCTACTAGCAAGCAAAAGAAAAAAACAATTCAAACAGGAATTTGGCTTTTAAAGTATTCATGAAGAGATTTTAAATGGAGGATACTTGCTTCCTATTTATTTTATTTTTTATGTTCAGTCATAATTTCAGTTTGTATTTTAATATACTGACCTTGAATATTATTATAATATAAAGATAGGCTCTATGTTTAATAATAAACCAATTATTAGAAATTTAACAATATCTGAAAATATTTCAGTATTTTGTGCACTTTTGAGGATGGGTTACTTTGAGCCAGTAATCATCTCTTAACCCAACCTATTACATAGGGTAAACAGGTAGCCTTTGACTTACGATTGTTCATTTAACGATGGTTCAAAGTTACAGTGGTCTCAGAAAAAGTGATTATGACCCATCCTCAAAATTACAATTATCGCAACACACCCATGGCCACATGATTGCAATTTGAGTGCTTGGCAACTGGCCCATATTTACGAGATAACTTTCTGTACCATTAATCAAAACATCTTTCTTTAGGAATCATATGAATTTGGATCCCTCTGTCTCTTAACACTCTGCAGATGAAATGGAGGAAGAGTTTGCTTCCTAGACTGAAAACGTTGGTCATCCTACCTTAACTAACTTCCCTCCAATTCATTTAGTTCACATATACAGGTAGTCCTCCACTTACAAGAGTTCATTTAATGACCACTTGAAGTTACAACGGCACTGAAAAAAGTGATATATAACCATTTTTCACACTTCTGATCATTGCAACATCCCCATGGGCATGTGATTTACATTCAGATGCTTGACAAGTGGTTCATTTATGATGGTTGCAGTGTCCCAGAATCATGTGATCATTTTTTGAAAACTTCTGGCAAACAAAGTCAAGGAGGAAGCCAGATTCACATAACAACCGGGTTACTATTTTAACAACTGCAATGATTCACTTAATAAATGTGGCAAGAAAAGTTGTAAAATGGGGCAAAACTCACTTAACAAATTTCTCACTTAGCAACATAAATTCTGGGCTCAATTGTGGTCATAAGTCGAGGACTATCTGTATTGAGGCAACAGGATTTTATCAATTCTAAATTATTCAGTTCTGATATTTGGCTATTTCCTCCCATTTTTTGGTCCTGTACCTATATGATGCACCTCCCAACCTAGTATGTAAATGACAATGGCAACTAATCCCCCCTTTCCTGTTACAAACCTCTTTTTCACTTTGGAAAGATCTAATGTTTTTGCTGCAGTGCATTTTTAGTGTTCTTCTGATCATGCAAAAACTATAATGTGCAATGAAAAGTGCTGACAGTGTGTATTTGTTTAATTCTTTCTAAAGAGTTTTACTTGATCATTTCCCAGATGTATTACAATTTTATTTTGACTGTTGGATAGCCAGTCAGATGCTAATAAATCTGTATCTCTCATTTCTGTCTCTCTTTATCTATATATTCTTGACTACTAACTCCTTGAAGATGTCCACTGCATGTATGCCTCTTTTACAAGTTAATATAGGACAACATTAAGTTTGCTATATAGAGAGCTCTGCACTTTCTTCTAGTAGTCTAAACATAAGTCTGTTGAATAAAGACTTGTCATTTCTGCAGCTTCATTAATTAATTAACATTAATTGCTGGACCCAACAGTTTTTTTGTGCAAGTTGAGCTGCACACGCATGTGTCCCAGCCCACCGCTTGTATGAGTGAAGCTGCCTGCGCATGAGTGGCCCAGCCCATTGCTCACACCACCTGGTTGCAAATAGCTGACGGCCTGGTAGTGGGTCGTGGCCCAGAGGTTGGGAACCCCTGTTTTAGATTATATTTACGTATTTGTTATTATGTAATTTACAATGCTTTAAATTTAAATTAATTTTAAATGTTACGTACTTTCCCTATGGTTCTATGCGATAAAGAAATAATTTAACTGTTTTCATTTCATTTTCAACCCCTGGGACTAATTTTAAGGTATATGGTTGCATTTAAAAAAAAAAAAATCAATAAGTGTAATTCATTTTAACTATATATCTATTAGGGTCTGAATTTATTTTGTAAAACAAAGCTTGGTTTCTGAGAATTTATCATAACAATTAGGCTTAAGTCACTGTGTTTCTCATGTACGTATATTTTAATTTATTAAAAATAATAAGTTACTAAAAAGGTAAATTCTAAAAATTTATATCTAACTGTATGGAATACTTTGAAATTTGTGTCATTTATGGCTGTTTACTTCAAGAGATGCTCATTTATGATGACGCAGGAAATTACTCTCAAAGTCAAAAATAAAGATTATGTCAGGAAGTTATTTATAGTTGTGTTTGTACGTTTTATTTTAAATATACACACTTTTAGCACCAGCATGTTATTAATAACTACTGGCTGTGAGAAAATACTGACCGCAATCTGCAAGTACTTGACAAATGAAAAAGTATAACAACCACTTAATTTGCATACCTTAACAATAGTATTCCAAGAAGATTCCAGTAAGGCAGACCTCATATCTCTTCCAGTTTCATTTGTTAAAAAATCATGAGATTATAACATTCATGACCATTTTTCAAGTTCTAAACAAAAGAAGCATAGATAGGAAAGTTAAGGCTTTTTGGATAAAAATTTGGTGGGTCATGCAGAATGTTTTGAAGAAAAAAATTCAATTCTCTCCACAATTGTTTTTATTGGGTATAGTTAAGGGTTTTACATCGGGTGAAACAAAATTGATATTGTATATGATAACAGCAGCAAGATTGTTGATAGGTAAATATTGGAAAAATGAAGCTTTGCCCACTATTGAGGAATGGACTTTGAAGATGGCCAGTTTTGCAGAGATGGCGAAGATTTCAGCATACTTAAAAGATTGTTCACAAGAGACTTATGAATGGGAATGGAAAAGGTGGATAGAATATGTTCAGAACAAATATCAAACTAGAAAGTATCAAATAGCTTTTATTTGAAAATAATGTATTAGAAATATTTTAATGTAATGAGGTAAAAAGAAAAACTATACAGGGGAGGGAGGGGTTCAAGTTTTTACATAAGTGTCATATTAAGGGGTTTTTTTGTGTGTGTTTTTTTATCTTTCTTTACCAGTTATGAGTATATTATAGGGAAGTCTGGGGGGAGGGGAGGGTTAGGGAGGGTTAGGGAGGTTGGGAAGTTTGGGGGGGCTGGTGGGGGGGGGAAAAGGGGTGAAAATGTAATTGTAAAACTTTTGCAATTAAAAAAAAAAGTAAAAAAAGAAAAAAGAAAAAAAAGAAGCATAGATATAAAAAAGTATCAATTAACTTAAATTAATTAAAATATTAATTTAAAAGCAAAAGTATAAGTTAAAGACTGCATATAATATAGTTTCTTGTAACTTGTTAAACTAAACTTCTCCCTTTTGATAAGGCAGGATGATTACTTCAAGGTCTGTGTAATATATGCAGCTCCATTGTACCTATAGGAATTTCACTGATTCCTAAAATATAATTAATAGTTTTATTGTAAAACCATACATACATGATACATATCATAATGGATGCAAGCATTTAATTATTTTTTTAAAGTATCAGAAGTAATAAGTTTGATACTGCCATTGAAAAGACAGCATTTTACAAAAAACTAGCAGGAACAAATAATATATTAACCATACATAAAGAGTAAAACAAAAAGCAAAGGAGCAAAATAAATCATATGTTGAAAACCTGTCTTAAACATTTCCCTTGCAACATTTGACTGTTTTTCAAACAAGGAACCCAAAGTATTTAATACTGAAAAATCCTGAAAATAAATCATTTTAATTTAAATGATTTCTCCATGGCAGTTTTTACAGTACTTCTCATAAGAGGGATGAGGACCCGGTTTGTGGGGGCAATAAGCTGATTTTGTATAAAAAAGAACACTGCTTGGGGGAAGCCGAAAGCCCTACTAAGCAGGTATATACAAAAGTATGAAGGCTATTGCTTAACGCATTGTAAGCTGCCCTGAGTCTCTGGAGAAGGGCGGCATATAAATCGAACCAACCAACCAATCAATAAATGAAACATGGGCACCTGTCACATAACTTGCATTTAAAGCACAATGCAGGAACATAGTGTACGTTTACATCTAGGATATTACTAAAGAATGTCAGGTTCCTTTTCAAGCCAATCTACAAATATTACCGTTCCAATCCCATGACTTTGACATATATCAGAAAATAAATCCATTAGAAAAGACCTGTGATGCTATTTGACAACTAAGAAAAATTCTGCATGTAAGTATGACTTAATTTTGCCACTGATTCAGAAGCAACACTAAAAGCATTTTAAAAAGTTAATCGGAATTAGGAAAGTCAATGTATCTATCAGTATTATTTTATGAATTAGTCGTGTATGTAATATAACTCTAATTAATTCCCACCCCATTTAAACTAATATAATTATTGGTCTTTCTATTTTGCATTTTTTCTTCCAACCACTCTCTGTACAGTAAAGGACACCCTTTTACATTCTTGCCAATGTAGAATAGCAATCCATACATCCAACTACCAGTAAGTGGACTATAGGTACGGCAAATGCTTACGCGCCCTAAATTGTGTTAATTAATTTTATAAACATACATCTCCTTTAAATATACTGCCAGGTTTACACCCAAAAGGAAAACATTTTAGAACATGAAGATTAAGTAATCCTGAGATAAGTATCTTGAATTAAACAGGGATTCTGAATAGGTAGTCCTGGGTGGGCTAAAGGGGTAATGTGGAGTGAAACCATTTTTATAAGTGTGTTCACTAAGCGAACTTTGTTATATTCTAAAAAGAAACCATTCTCTACAATACTCAAGTGAAAATGTGTTACTTTTCCTTTAAAAAAAAATTAGTTGGGCAAAGGGGTGACTCTGATGGGGCAAAGAAGATACAGCACAGATTTGACTTTCTCTGGCCTCAAAGTAACTTCTATCTTTTTAGTCAGAAGACCCTTACGTGGGATTAGCAATTGTTTCCTCGAGATTAAGAACAGAAGCACACACAAAAATTTTGCTCCAGTAAAACCATTTTCCTGAAATTGGCAGGGCATAGCCTTCAATTGAGAGGGGAAGGGAGATAAACTGGGGCAAGTGGGGCTCCTAACCATCGTGGGATAAAGAGATGGAGACGGAAAAAGATACCTAATGCTTCCCCCCCACCCCATCACCGTTGGGACTTGAGAAGACACTTAACTGAAAAAACTCAAGGAGAGGTGAGGGAGGGTTATTAAATCTGTTTCTCCCAATGACGGGAGGGCTCCAGTAGACTCAGCCTGATACCTGGGAAGGAAAGCCGCCTTCTCCTCTGCAAACTGCACCGAGGAAATGCGGGAAAACCGGCGAGGGGCGGGGGGACGCCTGCAATTTGCCATCCTCTGCCTGTAAGGGGGGCGTCCGAACCCGGCCTACCTTAGCGAGGTTTTGCTACTCTCCTTCTTCGCCTCTCCCCGGTATTAGGGGCTGGGGGATCAGCACGGAGAAGTGGCAGCCGCCGGCGCTTTTCGCCCTTCTCGGCCTGGAATTCCCCGGGGGACCGGCGGGGTTTCCGCCCCGCAGCAGAGCGCGGGGTTTACAGCTGTGGCGGTCGGAGCGGCGAAAAAAGACCGAGGCAGCGACGCGGCCTAGCGCATTCCCGGCGCCTCCAAAGCGACACGTCGCGACCATGGGCGACTCTGGGCCGAGCCACTCGGCCGGCGGCAGCGCAGCGACTTCACCGGCCGCAAGCAAGCGCCGCCTCTCGTCGCAGCCGTGACTGGGAAGGAGGAGGAGGAGCCGTGCAGCTCTCCCGTGCCGCTGACAATCTCTGGCTGCGGCTCCGCACCCTTTTCTTTTCTCTCCCCGCCCCACCACCCACCACTCTTCGGTGGAGATCCGCCGTAGCCACGGAGGAGGCGAAGGTGCGGCGGTCAGAGATGGGAAGCTCTCCAAGGCCGGCCCCAGCCGCGCTGCCCTTCCTGGCTCATCCGAGGCTCTTTTCTTCCCCTGAGCGAGGAATGAGCCCGCCACGGTTTAGTCTGATTTTGCTTGAACTCGCTTGGCGCAGCTACTTCGGGGTTCGGCCTGAAGAAATCATGTCCTCCCTCCCTCCCTCCCTTAAGTGGAAGAGCCTTGTTTTCTCTCTAGGCTAGGGAAAGGCTGGCGTCACACACCCTCCTCTTAGAGCCACCTTAGTCTACTTCGGTTTGCGAGGGGAAGCCTTTCTATCCAAATCACAGATTTTTCTAACCTCCTAGTTGAATTGGGCCCAAAACATATTGGTTTCTATTGGCAATATAAATAGCTCAAGGAACATGCTCCGTGTGCCTATCTGTAATGTAACCAGGGGCTGCCCTGTGGACTATCTTTCAAAGGCAACAGTACAGGTAATCCTCGACTTACAACCAGTTGTGGGATTCAAGTAATTTAACAACCAGTTCTCTGCCCTAATGATTTCTTCCAACGATCAGTTTTCCAAACTGCTCAGAAAGTTATAACTGGTTCTCCCGTGGTGCGAACTGGCTGAATCCCACCACTGCTTACAATTATTTGTTTAGTGATCGTTCGAAGTTAAAACAGCACTGAAAGAAGTGATTTATGACCGTTTTTCACACTTAACAACCTTCCCCATGGTCATGTGATCAAACTTTGGACACTTGGGATATTTACAGTGCATTCAGAAAGTATTCAGACACACACACCCCTTCACTTTTGTCAATTTTGTTATGCTGCAGCCTGATTCTACAGTTGTTGAAATTCATTTTTTTTCCCTTATTAATCTACATTCCCCATAATGACAAGCAAAACAGAATTTTAGAAGTGTCTGTGAATACATTAAAAAGAAAAAACTGAAATGTCACATTGGCGTAAGTATTCAAAGCCTTCACTCAGTACTTTGAAGTATCTGAAAAGTATCTTTGAAGACAGCAGTTACAGCTTGTCTTTTTGGGTGTGACACAAGCTTTGCACACCTGGATGGGGGAATTTGCTGCCATTCTTCCTTGCAAATCCTCAAGCTCAAGTCAGGTTGGATGGTGACCTTCAGTGAACCGCCATTTTCAGGTCCATTTTCAGAGATGTTCAATAGGATTCAGGTCAGGGCTGTGGCTGGGCCACTCTAGGACATACACAAAGTTGTCCTTAAACCACTCTGGTGTTGTCTCGCCTGTGTGTTTAGGATTGTTGTCATGTTGGAAAGTGAACCTTCAGCCCAGTCTGAGGTCCTGAGCATTATGGAACAGGTTTTCATTGAGGGTATCCCTGTACTTTGCTCCATTCAGCTTTCCCTCAACCTGGCCAGTCTCTGCTGCTGAAAAACCACCACCACAGCATGATGCTGCCACTACCATGATTCACTGTTGGGATGATAGTGGGCAGGTGATGAGTAATATTTGGTTTCCTCCAGATATAATGTTTAGAATTGAGGCCAAATAGTTCAATCTTGGTTTCATCAGACCAGAGTATGTTGTTCCTCACAGTCTGAGAGTCCTTCAGGTGCTTTATTGCAAACTCCAAGTGGGCTGTCATGTGTTTTGCAATGAGGGGAGGCTTTCATCAAGCTGCCATAAAGCCCAAATCAGTGGAGGGCTGCAGTGACTGGAGCTCAGTCATGTGACCATTGGGTTCTTGGTCATCTCTTTTACTAAGGCCCTTTTCCTCTGATTGCTCAGTTTGACCAGGTGACCAGCTCTTGGAAGAGTCCTGAGTGTGCCAAACTTCTTCCATTGTGCTCTTACTGGTAGGAACCTTCAGTGCAGCAGGAATTTTAGTGTAGCCTTCCCCAGATCTGTGCCTTGCAATAATCCTGTCTCTGAGCTCTGCAGAGTTCCGTGGACCTAATGGCTTTTGCTGTGGCATAGTATACATTATTAGCTGTGAGGCCTTCTATAGGGAGATGTGTGCCTTTCTAAATCATGTCCAATCAATTTAATTTACCACAGGTCGACTCCAATCAAGGTGTAGAAACATGTCAGCAACAAGAAATGGGAGGCACCTGAGCTAAATTCCAAGTGGTGTTGCAAAGGGTCTGAATACTTAGGCCAATGTGATATTTTTTCAATCAATTTACAGACATTTCTAAAATTCTGTTTTCACTTTGTCATTATGAGGTACTGAGAGTAGATTAATGAGAAAAAAATGAATTTCGACAACTGTAGAATCAGGCTGCAGCATAACAAAATTGACAAAAGTGAAGAGGTGATGGTGTCTAAATACTTTCTGTATGACAGTTGCAGTGTCCCAGAGTCATGTGATCTCCTTTTGTGACCTGACAAGCAAAAATTCTATTCAAATCAATCTTGTTTGGGGAAAAAAATTGAGTAAGTTGGGTTGTTTTATTTCTACTCCCCACTCTGCTTCCTCCTTGTATTTCACCCTTCCTCCTTTATCAATTCCACAGAATCACTCTCAAAATATAGTTACACTCCATTTGTGCTTGGGCATAATTTCAAATAGTTCCAAATGAATTAAAATACTTTAAAATGAAAACATAATTAACTACTACTTATGTAACTCAGAAATGTATTTGTAAAAACATTTTTTATTAAATATACAATAAATATAAAATTGTGGTTCTGCATTATATCTGTATGTGTAGAGGTATAAAATAGTAATAAAATAAAGCATTTAAGATTCCAGAAACAACAGTATAGACAAAATACTAAAATTAGTGTTGCCATCTTTCAATTCTTTTCAGACACAAAACAAAACAAAGGAGGTTAAAAAGGTCTGTTTACCACCAAGCAGTGATTTCATTCTACTAAAATGCCATCTTCTGCAATTAACAAAAATACTTGGGGCTGTGTTTTAGAATGGTGTTCCATTCTTTTTTCTTTTATTATTCCAAACCACATACCAGAAAGTCCTTTTTACTCCAAAGGGTAAAATAATTTTAAGTCAATTTAAATGTTGTGATTGGGTAATGGATTTGTATGTTATTACCCAAAGAAAAACCACTTTTATCCAATTTTGAGTAATTTACCCAGGTTTGGAAAGCACTGTTTTTACAAGATAAACAAGCGATATAAAATTGTTTGAATTAGAATTCTGAAATGATAAAGTCTCACAAATATTAATGTAAAGGTAAAGGTTCCCTTCACACACACGTGCTAGTCGTTCCTGATTCTAGGGGGCGGTGCTCATCTCCGTTTCAAAGCCGAAGAGCCAGCACTGTCCGAAGACGTCTCCATGGTCATGTGGCCGGCATGACTAAACACAAAAGGTGCACGGAACGCTGTTACCTTCTCACCAAAGGTGGTCCCTATTTTTCTACTTGCATTTTTTACGTGCAATTGAACTGCTAGGTTGGCAGAAGCTGGGACAAGTAATGGGAGCTCACCCTATTACGCAGCACTAGGGATTCGAACTGCTGAACTGCTGACCTTTCGATCGACAAGCTCAGTGTCTTAGCCACTGAGCCACTGCATCCCCTGCCACAAATATTATATGTGGCCAAATAATAAACTGTGCAGTAAAATATATAAGTTCATACTTTCCTAACAAAGTAAATACCAAGTCTTCACATGCTTAATTTTGCAAGCTTGGCTCCATCCGCCACTGATTATGAAATATTGGTTAATGTTGTGAATTGTTAATGTGCTTAGATTGACTAAGTTGGTTATGTTCTCACTTACCAACTGGCATGCTGCAAACAAATTCCTTGATTAACCAGATGGCAACAAAAATGCATCAAGACCTAATCAGCACAGAACTCATTTGAGTACTGTGGAGTGGAAATCAGAATATTGGCTTGCAAAAATGGGTAGTTGGCTTCTACTCATATTTCCCTGGTTGAACTTTAAATCAGATTTTATGTTGCAATTTCAAAGTCAATATATTAGAGGTATAATCAAAGATTATTAGAAATATCTGTTACTCAAGGATTGCAGTGCTGCATATGTAAAAGAAATTTCAATGAAATACATTAGATTTATTTTCAACCAAATATATTGAACCAATTTATAAATAAGGGACTAGAGGAGGATTACCTTCAAGTTAAGTAATCTTGTGATAGTAGGCGACTACTCTTTTTTTTCCTGTATTTATTAGAAAATTGTGGTGCAGCAGTGATGTAACTAGATGTGATTAGAAAGAGTTGTTTTTGATGAATGATTCGGTTTACTAAGGCTAACGCTGAACCACTGTATCTTTGTGGGATTTTGTGATCACAGGGCACTGGTGGCCAGAATTCTGATGACTGCTTGTTGATGCCACTCGCTCAACCCTATTACAAGTTTGAACAGTTGTTGAATCATTAACTGAAGACTACTTGTAATAATGTTTTCAGAAACAATAGTTTAAAGTCCAAATAGTTATTTTCTGTTTTTCTGTATATTTTCATTTTTTAAACACATTTAATGGGTTTCAGAGTCATCAGAAAAACACATGCAATTTATTAGTTTAATATGAATATAATAATTGTGCACTCTGGTATTGTGAACAGTGAATGGAACAGAAAAACAGCTGATATTGCTTAGGCTCAAGAGAAAGTGTGCTGTTCTACTGTTAATGGCATAAAAGGAGAATTTCTTGTCAAGTAAAGCATTAATGATATTCCAGTTGATCATAAATGGCAAGTTGAATACAACTTGTACTGTTCAATAGGATAGATATTAATGTCCCATTTAAAGGATAAACTGATGTGTAAACTGACTCTGTAAAATACTTGGAGAACTGTAAAGCACTATGAAGCGGTATGTAAGTCTTAAGTGCTATTGCTATTAAGCTTTTAGTTTGAGAATTGTGATAAATATTTTGTACTTATTGGTTTGAGAGCAATTTGGTAGAAAATAAATACTTATAGATTTACTTTTATTTAAGCTTTTGCAAGACAACTTGTTTTTACATTTTCTGACTATGGCTGTGAAATACACCAACAGAATTAATTACAGTTTGCATACCTTACAGTGGATTAATAAATTCTCAACAGTTTTCATTTAAATTATTTGTTTAAAATAGCAGATTTGTAGAATTAAACTAATTTTTAAATACAGTTATGAGAAAGTATAATCCACTGATTTCAATTGAACCAATGTGCATACGGTAATATTGTATTCCCTATGTGTATTTCAGAGTAATTATTTTACCTTCATGGGTTTTTTTTGTTCTAGTTTTTAAATTGACTTATTTTTCCCCTTTGTGTGAGGTAACTGAACCCTGCTCCATTAAGAGGAGAGGTAATGTCTATGTCTCAATGCTATTCCTTTTACAATAATTACATACACGTGTATCCATCATACTATTTCCTTTCAGTGTAATCAAAGCTGTGCAGAGTATAGAAAACGAGTAAGAAATAATAAGCCAAAGATATTAAAGGCATGAAATGAGGAAAAGGAAACGTAGCTAAAATTAATTTAGCCCAAGATCATTTGCTATGGGTTTCTCTGCATTGCAGCCTTAAGTTGCTTGAATTCTCTGTGTAAACTTTCCTATTGGTGAGTTTTTGGGGACATGTGGTTTCACTGATAGATCTTTTGTCTGATCTCATTTTTGTTGACTCCTCCTTGTATTTGATGCCTTCCTATCTGATGCTCCACCAATGGACCAGTAAATAAAAATGAAAATGAAAACACCTCATTTTTTATCATTTCACTTAGGCAAGAAGGGGGAAATGGCAGAACATTAGTCAATTTCACCAGATTAATTCCCTTCATTAATGTACTTGTAAACAATTCAAACTCCCAATTTTTCATTGTTCTAGATGATTTACTAGTTTAACCTGGATGAAATGACCATATAGGATGAAACAAAGAAAATGTTAAAAAGTTATATTTATGTAGTTACTTACCAAGCACATCTAAATTATATTAAAGTAACCAAAATATCTTTACAATCCCCAACGCATGTCACAACTTTTGAGCACCCTAATGTTTGGAAATTGAAAGTTGAAAAATTTGACATGCCCTGAATGGTAACCCATAACCAGAAGAGAAAAATAATTTTTGCCATAGCATACATTAATTGCTGAAGTTGGGAGTTCCTACAATAAAATGAGGCCCTATAGGCAAAGAGAAGAGCACCACTTTAGCAATCACAAATCAGAAAACATTACTTTTGACACATAGCAGAAAAAGGTCTAGAGATGAGTAGAGGATGATATTGTATAGGGCTGTCTTTGAGAAATGAATAATGGATTGTACCATTATGTACACTCATGGATATGATGGAAGCACAAGGGCAAGCTTGTTGTGCTTCCATCACATCCATGTGTGTTCATTTCCTTTGTTCTTAATACAACCTCTTTTCTCTTTTTCAAGATATCATCAATTCCATCCAGCCATGACATATTTTTTCTTCCCCTCAACCCATTCATCTCTCATTATATCATCAAGCCACCTCACCTTTCCTACTAGTCATTCACTTTTGTATTCAGTTCATGTTATTCAGCACACCTACATTTTAACCGTATATCTTCTCCTTTCACATTCATAATTCTTAAGTAACCCATTCCTGTAGCATTCAAGTTATGTTTAAGTTTCTCTGATGTACCTATCTATGTATCACTTTCATAAAACAAGGTGAGCAGAAGCATTCTTTTATACACATATATTTTTGCTTTTTTAAAAAAATATTCTTCCTTGCAAGATTCTTCATACTACCCTGTGTTTCCACCATTTGGACATCTTAAATATTCTTCATTTAATTCCCCAGAAAGAACATTCTGCTAGGGTACTTTCTCTCTTTTTTAACCCTCTGTCTACATTGTAATTTTTCATTCAATTTTCCCTGTTTACTACAGCTATCTTGGTATTCAATACATTGATTTAGGTAATTATCAATTACATCTTATAGTCTTTCAAATGTTCCTTTCAAATCATTTGGGTTCTTAGCCAACAACATGGCATCATCTGCATACAAATGTAGACATTCATTCATGCCCCAAGCAATACACTTCTATCATCATCACAAATGTTCTCTACACATTTATCCATAAATATCTTATGCAAACAAGAGAACATCATACATTTTTATTTTTATTTCTGCCTCATTGTTAAACCATTTCTAATGTTCCATTTATTCTCATGCATGCTTTAGTTTAATCATATACTACTCTTACCAGATTTAGCAATCAAATTTCAACTCCATATTTGTGTAAAACATTTCATAATTCAAGCCTGTTCACTTGATCATGTGCGTCTTCTGAATCAACAAATGTAAAATAAACACTCTTTTTTCCCTTCAAAATTTTCTCAATGAAAGGTAATAGCCCAAAATCTAATCTACATGCTGCATTTCACAAATATTGTTCATGTGTCATATCTCTTATATCTCTTCGGTCATATTTCTGCCAATTATCTACACAAGCATACTTAATTCTGTAGCTTTTGTATTCAGACTTGTTTCCTTTTCTTTTGCATAAGGGAACAATAACAGTATTCTCCAATCAGTACACATATAAATATATTGAATATCACAGTCACTCTAAAAGAACTGCATTCTTATTTTAGTATTTCTCCAGTTATATTATTTATAATTTTCCTAATATTTTAAAAAACATTTTCATACTTCGTCATCCATTTTTTTAAACACTGAATTTCTAACATTCATTTTGATTAATTTAAATTCCTTTATTCAGTCCTTTCTTTGGCATCTTTTTATTATTACATAAATATCATTGAAAAGGATGTCATCACTTTTGTTTTTAATTTCATTCAGTCTACAGGAGGCTCATTTATACTGACTTTCAAAACAATCCTTTATTTCCATCAAAATCAATTAGAACAATAACTCCTTGTTCTTCTTGATCATATTCTTTGCAATAATTTTTTTCTCTTCATACATTTTCCACAATATAGCTTTATTTATCATAGTGATAGCATTCCGCGACATGCTTTTTTCCCTATCAACATGCTATTTCACTAAGCACCTTTTATTCTATATCCCATTTAGTATAACTCCCCTTGCTTCATACTAATCTATGAATTAGTTCTGGTCAAGAAACAGACTCCATAAATCTGCCTGGAATCACACTTTGTTGATATAGACTATAGTAAAAAGGAACTTGAAAGCCTGACTGAATTGCCCTCTCCCTTCACCTTATACCCATGATGGCGAACCTATGGCCAGAAGTGGCACGCAGAGCCCACTCTGTGGGCATGCGCGCTGTTGCCAGTTGCTCTTCTGGGTTCATAGCGCACATACGTGCTGGCCAGCTGGTCTTCACATGAAGACCAGCTGGCTGGCGTGCATGCATGTGATGGAAGCTGGAAGAGCAGCTGGCCGCCATGCACATGCGCACTGGCCAGCTACTCTCTTCTGGGTTCCAGCGCTTATGCATGTGCTCCAGTTTCAGCACTTAGTGCTGAAAAGGTTAACCATCACTGCCTTATACTATAGTGAATTAGGAAGGAGTCAATCTAAGCTTCTTTCTTACACTTTCAATATTGCCAGGCTTAAAGTATGCTTTTGTTTATGTTGCCATTGCTCCCCATGTCTAGCTTTCCAAAGATCACCTAGATCTCTACATCAACAGTCATCATTCTCTTAATTTTGGGGGTCTCAAAAATGCCTGATTACATTTACTACACTGCCTCATCTTGTTCCTACCCTTCCATTCATTTGTGTCATCTAGTAATATAACATTTTCTCCCTGGATTGCATTCATTTGGAATGTTTAATCATCATTTTCCTCAGAAGTCATCACTGGTTCTTCCAGTCTTATCATTTGCTAGAACACAACCTGCAACTATCACCAACTTAAGGATTTTATACTGTCAGTCACACCCATAATAACCTAGATGACATCATGTCAAACTTTTTAACATGTAGGTATGTTATTTCATTCATAATAAATGAATGAAACATTTTCACTCTAGTTTGTGTTTCCTGTGTCAAAATTATGTTAAATTAGACCATTTGATTTCAACAGCAGGAATTATACAAAACTCTCAAGGGTTACCAGATCAAAACCAAAACTGGTTCATAATGTGTGTCAACCTCTTGCACATATCATTTTTATATTCCAATAAAGGATATCTATGTCAAAGCTCGGTATTTTATTTTAAACATAATACTTGATTGAAAGACAAAATTTTTGGTCTCTAGCAACCTTCATATAAGTCAGCAGATGGCAGTCCAATACTGTATTTTAAAACACATGGAACCTTTTCCTTAATTATCAGTTATAAGAATGGAATACATTCTACATTCATTAAACACTTGACTGGTTTATGTTGCAGTCAAGACTAGAAATGCTCAGGTATAAGTACCTACTCAACATCAAAATAATAAATAATAAAACTCTTCTGTAGTTCAAGACAAAAATTTAGACTAATTTATTTTTGCTGTTGTTGAACACAGTAATTTTTTTTTTTAATTTGATTTATATGCCGCCCTTCTCTGGAGACTCAGGGCGGCTTACAGTGTGCTAAGCAATAGCCTTCATCCTTTTGTATATTTATACAAAGTCAGCTTATTGCCCCCATAACTGGGTCCACAATTTACCTACCTTAGAAAGGATGGAAGGCTGAGTCAACCTTGAGCCTGGCGAGATTCGAACCTGCAGTAATTGCAAGCAGCTGGTCTTAATAACAGGGTGCTTTAGACCACTGTACTACCAAGGCTCTTCACATAAAAGTTAAGGATTTTTTGGTAGATATTATTCAAGCCAAGTAGATGATGATGATGATTTTAACCCAAAGACTTAGAACAGGGAGGTACAATTTTCAATAGTGTTGGGCCACATTTTATTTTTTTCTACTCTGGTCAAAGTCACCAATAAGCAGAACCTTGATATTAAATAGGAACAGTATGGAGAAAAAAATTCAAATAATTAAGGGCAACTGGAAGAAAAATAATTGTAAACAGAACTTTTTTTTCATTAAAGTATTCAGAAAAATTCAGCACAGAAATAGTAGTTTATAAACATTACACTGATCCACACTGCTGAATTTTGGTGGTGCAATCAGATGGGCCTTCAGGGACTGCAAAACAGTAGTTGGGAACCTTCATTCTTTAGATTTTTTCCCCCTGAAATTCAGTTCAACAAAGGTATTTTTGCCTTGCCCTGTGGTTTCTTCACTGAAGACCACACACAGAGACAAAATTGTACTGTTCTGCAGTATCCTTTCCTTACACGTGTTGTCATGATAGTCAAGATACCCTTAATTAGTTCACTAACTTCTGTTGTAAATTTTTAAAAAATGTTGGTTTAAATTATTTGAGTGAAGTACAAAAAAGAAATATATATTTTGATTGCAGGTTTGGCCTCCTTTCTTGTTGTCCTGATTTGGGCCAGCTTTTCATATTCTTATGCTTATTGCATTCTTATTGCTTCCTATGTTTTCCTTGACTTCCTTGTTAAACATCTTCATATAGGATATATGTCTAATACTGGGGATTTTCAGTAATTTCCAGAATGTCAGCAATGGCATTGCCCTTTTTACTTTTTCCAATGTTGGGGTGGTGGCGGAAGAGAATTTCTCCTTTCTAGTCAATTATTCATATAGGTGTGCAACATGTCAAGATTCTGCCTCTTATTTGCAGTACATTTTTAATATGGCTGATCTTTTACAGGGGAAAGAAAAACCTCCAGAAATATTCATCTTGGTTTTATATTGATTACTCAGTACTTTTGGCCAGAAGCTTCCAGTTTTATTTTTGGAAAATGTTCTCCATTTGTATCTTTTCTTACAGTGTTAAAGTTATGAGAAAAACAATTCAGTACCTAAATTGTCTGGGCTGTCCTTTGTGAGGAGCTCTTATTTCTAATTCTTATCAGTAGCCATGTCAAAACTAGGCAAATCTTGCCTAGTTTTCTTGAAAATTCTGATTGAACTACTAGAATAAATGAAAATACAAAAATGAAATGCAACTGTACCAGAATAGCTATGATTTTATGTGTCCTGTGTGCTTTCATATATAATACCCTGATGAAACATGAAATATTCACTTAAAAAATAAACATGTGCTAAAATAACTGAACTTTTGACCTATATTCTGAAGTGTTCTTATGAAAAACTATTTTAAGTACCTCATAATTTTTTTTTAAAAAAATGCAGGCGGATTTTTGCTAATCTGCTTGCAAATCTGCTTGACAGAAGTTTCTAACCACACCTTAAATGCTAGTCATGTATTATGACTCAAACCCTTGATTTTTCAAAATTATTATTAGGACTGAAACAAAAAGCTTGTGCTAGAAGCTAGAATGTGGGCTACTGAAAAACAATAATTTGACTAGTTTTGATTGCATAGCAGAATTGTTCAAAGAAAATTGAAGATCAGTTTAAGAGTTCAAAGCTACCAGTATTACTAGGTTTGAGTGAGGGTTAAAGTACAGTAGATAAGGTGTAAAACTCCAGAACAGGAACTAAGAAGTCCCACTCCTCACATGGGATATTTTTCATTATGTTCTGTTATGTTCAGCTTTCTATTTAACTTCATTATAGTGTTTGGAATTCAGGTATGAAAAAGGATTTTGCTTCCTTTTATAGAAGCAATGAGTATTATGCGGCTCTGTATGCGGAAGAACAAATTCCTAATGAAAAGGTGGTCCAATACTTGTCAAAAGAAAGTCTTCCAAAAATCGGGGAAGAGGATAAAGAAATACTTAATAAAGAAATAACGATGACAGAATTAAGAATGGTAATATCAAAACTTAAAAAGAACAAATCCCCAGGCCCAGATGGACTTCCAGGGGAATTTTATAAAAATTCGGATTTGGGAGAAATTTTGTTACCAAAGTTGTTAGAAATTTATAATGAGGCCCTAACAGAATCCAAAATTCCAGAATCATGGAGAGAGGCGTATATTACTCTCCTCCAAAAAGAAGGAGAAGACCCAAAATTAATTAAAAATTACAGACCGATATCCCTCCTGAATACGGACTACAAAATCTATATGGGTATTTTAGCAGGAAGGCTAAAAATAATTTTGAATAAATTAATACACAGTGACCAAAATGGATTCCTCCCTGGGAGGCAAATTAGGAATAATACAAGGATGATAATAGACATATTGGAATACTATGAGGAACACCCGAACAAAGAAATGGCATTTGTCTTTGTCGACGCCCAAAAGGCATTTGACAATCTTAATTTGCAATTTATGAAACAACAAATTATCCAAATGGAATTCGGATCAAATTTTGTCAATACGATATCCACAATCTATCAAAAACAAAAGGCTAATATATTACTGAATGGAGAACTAACTAAGGCTTTTCAAATTAGAAAAGGGGTCCGACAAGGGTGCCCTCTATCCCCACTTCTATTTATCTTAGCACTAGAAGTATTCTTGAGAAAGATTAGGAACAATAATGAAATAAAGGGTCTGACAATCAGAAAAGAGATATATAAGACACAGGCATTTGCAGATGATGTGGTATTAATCATGGAAGAACCATTAGAATCAGGCACTAAAATTCTGGAAGAATTGGGCAATTACGGGGAGGTAGCAGGCCTTAAATTAAATAAATCCAAAACTAAATTATTAACAAAAAATATGACGGAGGCAAGGAAAAAAGTACTGGAAGAATCAATGGAGATCCAAATCGCCAAGAAGGTAAAATACCTGGGGGTCTGGATTTCATCAAGGTGCTCGGCCCTCAGAGAGGATAATTATTTACCATTGATTAGAAATATTAAACAGGATCTGGAAAAGTGGGGAAGACTACAGATATCATTATTAGGCAGAATCGCGGCAATAAAAATGAGCATATTACCCAAGTTATTGTATCTATTCCTAACGGTCCCTGTTAAATTAGATAAAAAATTCTTTCTGGAGCTCAATAGCATCATCAGGAAATTTATTTAGGAGGGAAAGAAACCAAGGATAGCAATTAGGAATTTACAGGACAAGAAGGAAAGAGGGGGTTTCGGATTACCTAAATGGGAGTTATATCAAAAAGCTGCAAACCTAGTATGGCTGAAAGAATGGGCAACCCTAAGAAATAAAAGACTGTTAACTCTAGAAGGGTATGATCTCCAGAAGGGTTGGCATGCATATCTCTGGGATACTGGGAAGAAGATAAAAACTTACTTCCATAGACATAAAATAAGGGAGATCTTGATACAAATATGGGGAGAGATGAGACAGAAGCACTATAGGAAAATTCCGAGATGGCTTTCCACCATGGAGGCTATAATATATCCAAATGTATTAGAAATGGGTAAAACGTTCAGATACAATGAATTATTAGATGGGGGAGGGAACCTTAAAACAAGGGAAGAATTGATGGAACAAGGTATTTCTATAGACTGGTGGCCATATAACCAAATTAAATCCAGATATAAAAAAGATAAGGAGGAATTTGGCATTGAAATGAGCATAAATGGATTTGATAAGATATGGATGGGTACGGACGACAAAATTTTAGCTAAATTATATAATTACTTATTGGAGTACGATATGGCAGAGGAAGTAGTTAAAGAACCGATGTTAGCATGGGCCAAAAATATAGGACAGAATATAAATTTGAACGAATGGGATTCAATATGGAATAATAACCTTAAAATGACAAAGGCGACGGCTTATAAGGAAAACCAATACAAGCTGTTTTATAGATGGCATATGGCCCCAGCCAGGATAGCGAAGATCTACCCCAATTCGAGCCCTAAATGTTGGAAATGTGACCATCAGCAGGGTACTTTTTATCATTGCTGGTGGACATGTAATCAGGCACAAAAATTCTGGAGGATGATATGGGTGTGGATTAGAGAAATAATAAAAGAAAATTTTGATTTTGACCCAAAAGCTTTTCTCCTGGGAATTTTGAAAACTGAATATGCAAAAAAGAAAAAGTATTTAATTATACATATTCTGACAGCCGCTAGAATTTCCTTTGCCCAGTATTGGAAAGAAAAACAAATACCACCTCAAGAACATGTTATTGGAAAAATATTGGAGTGCGCCGAAATGAACAAATTGACTTCAGAAATTAATGACAGAGAAGATTCAGAATTTTATAGCGTGTGGGACATGTGGTACGAATGGATGGGGGAAAGAAATAAAGAAGGTAATAGAGATTAAATTTTAACTAATTAACAAAATCTATATGAATAGTATTAGATTTAGTCTTAGGGAGTTGAGCACTATTATTTTTAAGTGTTTGAAATTAAATCTAGCTTCAAGAAACAATATCAACAAAAGACAAGCAATAATGTATGTAGATGTATATATGTATATAACTGCACCAATGAACCGAAAATGTACCGATTGTATCACTATATGTTATAATAAAATCAAATTTAAAAAAAAAAAAAAAAAAGAAGCAATGCGGTTTATTCTTCAGCAGGTATATCCATGTGTCCCAAAGTATTCCATAATTTTGGTGTTAATATTGCTTTCCAATTATTTAAATGGGACAGACATCTAGCAAATAACCTTATATTTTTTTTTCTGCTGGCATAATAGTCAGTCTTGTGAAAAGAAAAATTCAAGAAATCTCATATACTTGTTCGTCCGAACCTTATTTATCTGTGCCCCTGAGTCTTCCCTATTTACAGGAATTCACCTAGCATCTGCCTTATACAGTTGCTGTTGTTCTTCCCAACTCAGATACTTCCAGATGTATGGATTTCTCTACAAGCACAGCAGTTCCTGAAGATTTTGAAACTTGAAATCCACATATAGTTGGTTACCATAGCCAGGGAATGCAGTTTTATTTGATTTGCCGTTGTTGCCTGCTCTTATTTTCTGTTTGTAGGCTGCAACCATAGAATTAACGAATAATAGAATGAAAAATAATAAAGTATTCTGTTACAGTTTCACTGCTATCAATCATTTATGTAAAGCATTAATGGCTTACGTTTCTTTAATTATGTGAATATTGGGATTATTTAACTAAGAGACAGCAAAAAGGTGATGGGTTTTAACAGCTCCCGATACCTTACTGGTGATGCATTGGCTTAAAATGTATATATTGTAACATGGTTGTCCAACCTTTTGGCTTGCCTGGTCTATATTGAGGGAAGAAAAATTGTCTTGGGCCACATATAAAATATACAATATAGTTAACATATGCAAATATTGCTAAAGTCACATGTTAAATGTTTACTATCTTGTAGGGTTGCAGGAGGCCTGCAGGTTGGACTTGCCTGTATAACCTGTGAAGGAAAATGTCATAAACTGAATGCATCTTCTTTTATAAAATTTCACTTCCTCACCTGGAGTCAGACCTACTGAACAGAATACAACTTGCTTCTGAATCAGCTTGGATACAATTGTGCTAACCTTGCTTTGCCAATGTGTTTGACAGTAAGAGTCCATCAGTTGTTAAACTGGATACAGATGGTCAGAAGTGTCTCTGGAGGGTCCCAAAGAACTTTGTTACCTGTACACTTAAATTTTTCTCAACCTGTTTTCAGCAAGATTGCATGGGGGGATAGGAGGGGAATCAGCAATGAGGACCTATCTCTGTATTTCACTGTTACATTTGGAAGAAAATGAAGGCTGTTATCCCAGTGTCTATTTTTTTGTTCTATGAATAATGCTAGAAAAGTCTTTCAGAGCTGCCAATATATATAAAAACATAAAATTCATTAATGTTTTCAATGAAAACATGTATTTTTGTCTGTTAAGTCTACCCTAATCTGTACTTACCTTTATATCAATTTATATTTTATTATCATTCTAATCCCAAGACTTTAGGAAGTTTGCAATATATCATCAGAACATATTACATTGGTCAGCTACCTATACAGTATAATGTACAGAAGCTGATTATATATATATCCCTTTTCCTAATATTGAAGGGGAAAAAAAACCAACCTCAGATGCCTTGGTTATTTTTTTTTATTATTTAAATAAACATAAACCCTTCTGAGTTGGAAAAAAGGCAAAACAAAAACTAAAAGCAAAACAAACACAGAATATTTAACACAGAGGAAGAAAATAACTTCATTGAGGGTAAATTGCATATTCCAAGTATCAGGTAAATGTTATGTGACCAGGTATTACATTTCCATCAGACAGAAAAAAAGAAACACCAAAGTGTTTATCTGTATTATCTGATGAATAATTAAGGATTTTTAAAAAGCATATAAAAGCAATATGCTTTGATTGGGTTCTATAACTTCCTGCTTAGCCATCAACTCAATAGTGTTCTAGACTTTTACAAAATAAAGCTCCTTTACCATTTCCCCTTCTAACTTTTCTCATCAAGAACTAATCTACACATCCCATCAATGGATGTAACAACACTACCCTGCTACTCTATCCAAATCATCTAGGATAATTACTCATAGTAAAGATAAATAGAAAAAGGAGTTAATATACAGATTGCTCTATTTTACATGTTTGCATCCAAGCTGTAAACATATGTCCTTCTGATCTGATCACTTTTACCCTCAGATATGTACTTACAAAAAAAGAGATATCTTTTAGATATTAAAGGCATATTATTCAAAACATTACAATGAAGGCAAATAATTTTATCAATTCCATCTCGAAAAAAGGAAAAAAAGATGAGCCTGGAACTACCTTCCATCTATCCTACTTACCCATCACCAGTCTTTTCTACATAGCAACTTCTTTCATTATCTACAGAGGAACTTAAACCACTGAAATAATGATAATAATATTAATAAAAGTATTCTTCATCTCAAAGTAAACTGTCAAAGCCCAGAGAAGAAATATAGTTGATTTTAAGACAACAGTTCATTTGAAATCAGAATTCCTTAGCTTATGCATTTAGATGCAGTCCTTGAATAACACGTGTACATTAATCAAGAGGTCCTTGGAAAATAAGCCTTATGTAGCCTTGTTCACCAGAAAGCTGATGTGCACAGAATGGACATGCTGCATGAAAAGTGTGGGTACCATGAGGAAGAGGGATTTGAGACCAGTAGGCTGTTGTCTTTTCTGAGCACACATGTCCACATGGGCTGAATGCATGAGTTGGAGGCCCTGCATCCACATAAAATCCAGCTTCACATCCAAGCCATAGAGGCACATATGGACCAACAGACCGGCACATTGGACATTCCCGATCCTTGCCATCTCTTTCTTCTTTATTCCCCCAGTTATGGTATCCATGCACATGGCCACAGTTCAGATAAACCCAGGGTTGTTTTTCATCGACAACATCTTTCCTCTTCATGCTGGGAAAGGCTAATGTGTTAAAGCCCACAGGGCACTGAGGCCGGGCTGCATTGATTTCCTGCCTGAGAGCTTCCAGGTGCTTCACTGTTGGAGTGCGTGAAAGTCCTTCTGCTGTACGCCACAAAAGTGTGGCTCCACAGAGATCAATCAGTGACCCATCCTGGAGTTGGTTGGTTTCATTTTCAACCTGGAAGATTAATACAGAATTCATGAAATATGCAGAGTTCTAAATCAAATTAATCTTATTTCAAAAATCCAGTTATTTTGTTCTTATATGCCTTTTACCTAAGAAATGAATAGTGGATGTTTAAGTATCATGTCTAATATTAATGGTTTCTAATAGGAGAAACCAGGTAATGGCACTGAAACCAGTGAAATAACTAGAAATTTCCCTGCAGAGATCTGTACTTAAGAGAGTAAGGGAATAATTGCAGGAGTGACCCTCCATGAATGAAATTAATAAGCTTCATTTCATAGTAGTGAATTCTCCAACTATCAGTTTAGTTCTCAATGGGTTCCTTACCCCATTCCTTATTTGTCAGAATTCTACAGTAGTAGGTGATTACATTTATCAATATAACATTGATAAATAAGTAGTTCCTCTTTAGGCATGAAAAGTGGAACCTTGTGATTGCTGGCTTGAACAGACAAAATGGGACATCTGTCAGCAATCCAGCTTTTCATACTCAAGTCATCATTCTCCCAGGGCTCCACATCACTGTTAAAATGAGACCACATGGCCTGTCAAGACAGAATAGTGCCAATTAATACAAGGCTCTGGTTCAATGCATGCAAAGCCAGTCTGCCATAGGGAGCATCACAAGGAGCAGTAGAAACTCCCGTGACCAATAATCTAGTTTGAGATGATGGCACTGCTTAAAACTTGAGGTTGTGGTAAAACAAAAGCATGCTAAAAGATGAAATAAAATTCTAAATTATGCTTCTTGATTCAGGCAGCCTTCCAGTACACAAGGAAGAAACGAGAAGGGGAAGAGAAGCCACAAAGAGCCAAAGGTGCAATTCTAATCCCCCAATGCATTTCTTACCAACCCCCACCCTTACCCAAACTTTGCCTGGAATCCTGACACTCCATGCAAGACAGCAACACCCTTCTTGTAACTGTGCTCCTGGGATCTTGGAAGGGAGTGGGTCAGCAAAAGGTAAGGGCTTCTGGAGATTCTCTGCAAGTAAGCATTCCACTGTCTTCATTGATCATTCTTTTCCCTGGAGACACCACTTTCCTTCATCACC
Source organism: Pituophis catenifer annectens (assembly GCF_029215685.1). Taxonomy (NCBI): domain Eukaryota; kingdom Metazoa; phylum Chordata; class Lepidosauria; order Squamata; family Colubridae; genus Pituophis; species Pituophis catenifer. Next base: position 156,522,928 of record NW_027256881.1, on the reverse strand, counting down.
ATTTTTCTGGATGCACCTATGCCCTTTACTTCCTTGCCACCACCAAAACCAGTGGGAAAGCCTGCTACAGCTAGCCCCTGCACAGCCCAAGGAAGGCATTTCTCCACACAACCAGCAAGAACACAATGCATCTCCGATATGTGCAAATCTCACTGAGCCAACAGGGAAAAGGCAAAACAACCCTTCCCAACCTAGCTAACCACTCCCTTCAGTGTAGCTTGCAACTCCTACACTGAACCAAGGCTTCTCATCACATCTGGAACCAAGTACTTAAAATAATCCAGCTTTGTGTGGTCAGGTTGAAAAAGCCTCCCCTGGTACACCAATTTGCTCACAATCTCCCAGGGAGTCACCAAGGCCTGCTTGAGAACCTCTGTCCTCCTCACACTTACCATTTTGCCCCTCTGCTGAGCAGATCTTGTTTCGCGAAGACTGAACACATTCCCACATACAGATATCTCTCTCCACACCCCTGGCTTTGAGTCTTCAGTGAACCCATTCCGTGGATGCATTACAAGGACTCCGTTTGTGGTTAATCCATCCATTTGTCCATCAGGTGTTTTCCACTTGGCAGCTTTTTCCTACAGGGAGATAACAAATGACTAAAAATCATTTTGTAGTTATTAATATTTGAAGTTTGGAAAGCAAACCGAAATGTTACATTTGCCTTGAGCAATAGAGGAAGACAAGCTCCTTACCCCTAAGAAGATATTTTTGGAGGAGTCAAAGCCGGCAGCATATATTCTTGCTGTGAAAGGTGGATTTCGTTCACATATTATCCTGCAGGCAAACCTTGAGATGGTGCTTTGGACAGACTGAGTCTCTGAATTGCTCTGGCTTCCAGGAACAGTATCTGTCACTACAAAATCTATAGGACTTTCTGTTGATCTCCCAATCTAGCAAAAATAAAATGAATTTAGATTTGGTTATTAAAGTAATTATAAAATATTTGTATCAAGCCAAAATGTAATCTTTGATTTATACACATATATTGCAAACATTCAATGTTCTGAAAACTACCCATCTGTTATTTCAGCAATAAGAACCAGTTAAAAGAATGCAGAATTTTATTTTTTCATCCAGTATTCATTGGAGACTTCTTGCTTGCCTCTGAGTAAAAAAGTAAATTTGATAGGACTTTTCTTTTGCAGCAAGACTGGGCAAGATGATTGTGTTCATAAAATATCTCATCATTTTTGCATTTGTTTATAGATTTTATATACATCTCCATTCCTAAAAGGACTCTAGATAGAATTTATAGAGACGTTTGCTCTTTGTCTGAAAACTTTTAAGAATTTTGTTACTTTTTAAAATATCTTAATGTGATCCAAGACTAAGCCACAATATTTAATTTCAATTGCAAACCTCAATTTTCAATATATGATGGATAAAATAAATGAACATGGTGCCCTCCAGATGTGTTGAACTACAATTTCAGCCTGCATAGGCTGAAGATCATCATGGGTGACGATTGTGTGGGTTGTACTCTAACACAATGGCATCAAGCTCAAATATAAATAGGGGCCATTAAATCCCATTACATAAGGATCCCTGCAGACCATATGCTGACTTAGAAAATCTCACACATTCACACATATAGTTAATATGTAAAAAGGAAATAATACAAGTTTGCTGTTTTTTTAACATGTGTGTATCTCCACCGCCCAACTCTGAGCTTCCTCCAAGCTTCCTATTGCCAAACTATAACAAAAACCATCTCCATACTTCTACTTATCCCTCTAATTTCTGATATGCTGTGCATGGAAAATAATGCTTTTTTGCAACTTTTCTCAAACTAAGTACAAATTTGTGCACCATAATATGAGAATGTTATTAATTACATATATAATTACATACATAACCACATATATAATTAAGCAAATACATGCAAAAGTGATATATTAAGATATTTATGTATTTCTTAAAGTATAGAAACTAGAAGTAGCATGTCACATAGACACTTGGAAGGTGTGTCTTCAAGTAATTTTGGACTCCTGGCAACTGTTCTCTCCACTTTTCTTGGCAGCACTTTTCAGAAATGACTTGGCAGGTTTTGTTTTTCCTCTACTGGTAAGAGAATTGATTGCCCCAAGGTCACCCAGCTGGCTTTGTGCCCAAGGCAGGACTAAATTCACCATCTTCTGGTTTCTAGTCTGACACCTTAACCACTACGCTAACTGGCTCCACACATACATCTTTAAAGATTATACTATAAACTCACTAGTCACTTTATAGCTGCAATCAGTATTTTGTAAACATTTAAATTTCTTTCTTCCCTTGAATGTGGCATCATAAAACAAGAAAAAATTAGAAAAAAAGAAAGCAAGGCATTACATAAAAAGCGTTTAGATCACTCCCCCTCTTTCATTTCCCTCGTTCTTCTCTTCATGTATTCTGAAATTATATAAACTTTAATTATTATCTTTTTTATAAAGTGGATAACAATTGTGGTCATACACAGACTGAAGCTCACTAGATACTAATTAAGCCTTTATTGGAAGCTGGAGAAAAATAAAATTCAATCTGTTTTGGAGGCAGTAGGGAAAATCTTATTTTTTTTCTGGACAGGACAGAGGACGGAAATGAATTCAACCGGGTTTATTATTTATTTGTTTTCTATAGATGCCTATCTCACAGATTGCAGACTTGGGAAGTTTGCAATCAAGTAGATAATAACAAACATAAGGTAAAACAAAAATAAAAAACATAGTAGCCAAGCTTTATAAATAACCATCAGCAAATCCAAGAGGCCAAGTTTTTAGGGCCTTATGAAAGGATGGGAGGGTCAGGGCTAACCTAATCTCAGGTTTCTGGTGTCACCGCAAAAAAAGCCCTCCTCCTGGGCCATGTCAGCTGACACTCTTGCCCCTCTTGTTGGACCAGTGGGATGGGTAGAAACAACCTGAGAGAGAGAGACTGTCCAGTAAGTAACCTGGTCCCATAAAGGTTGAACACCTTGAATTGCACTCAGAAGGACACTTTACCTGTTTTGGAAGGATGTGATTTGTTTTGTTTTACAAGAAGGCGGGAAATGATATGTCTGCAGAAAAATAAGTTCAGAGAGCATCAAGGACCCCACAGAATTCAACCTGTTTTGGAGAGGCAGGTCCAGAGCAGGTGAGGACTTCCTGCCTGCTGTCCTGGGGGAACAAGCACAAGCTCACAGCCTAGTTTAAGTCAGTAGCACTGCTGCAGCGAAACTGAGAGGGAACTCTGATCCCATGGAGCTCTGGGTCATCTGTGCTATGGCAGCAGTAAGCAATCCTCACTACTCCAGCTAAGCTGAGCCAACAAACTTGTACAGAACTCTAAGTAAACTTTATAAAAAAGCTTTATGGTGGTTGGTGACTAAATTTATTATTATTTAGTTTTAAAATGTAGTATTAACTATGCTTTGTTTTTGTTTTTTTTTGCAAGTAGAAGGGAAATGTTTGTTAAATACTCTACTCAGAAGAGTTGTGAACTACATGTGGCCTTTGAATCTGTGTTTGTCAAATTCAGTATATTTGGAATTTAAAATTAAAATTACCTAGTAGCACCACTATTCTTTGGATAGTATATAGACAGAACATATGTAGACTATATAATGCAAGGTAAATGCAGCCTTTCTGACTGAAAATAATAGCCCAACAAAAACTTATTTTTTTTGGCTAAACTCAGAAAAACTCTGTGTGATAAGGGAACTGGCACTTTTCACACCAATACCAAATCATTGCCTTCAAAGAGACATCACAAGAATGAAGCAAAGCAGAACTTATTTCAGTGCAGCTGATTCAGTTCTTGTGTGTTACAAAGTTATTTGTGTCCTTATTCCATTCTTAGTGTTGTTGCCAATACAGGTAGTCCTCAACTTACAATCACAATTGAGCCCAAAATTTCTGTTGTTAAATGAAACATCAAAGTGACCATTTTATGACCTTTCTTGCCACAGTTGTTAAGTGAATAACTGCAATTGATAAGTTAGTAACCCAGTTGTTAAGTGAAATCTGGCTTCCCCATTGACTTTGCTTGTCCAAATGTTGCAAAAGGTGATCACATGACCTTGGGATACAGCAATGGTATGAACCACTTGCCAAGCATCTGAATTTGGAAAGGCTGTAACTGAAAAAAGTCATGTCACTTATTTCAGTGCCGTAACTTTGAATGGACACTAAATGAACTGTTGTAAGTCGAGGACTATCTGTAAGTTGTCTTAAGTAGTCTAACTTAATTACTTAATAACTTGAAAGGAACAGGGGAACTTTTTTATAATTCACAATTATAGCTATACTCTTTGTAAACTGTTGCTTTTCATTTTCACAATCACCAAGAAGTTGGAAATATTCAAATGAACTATTTAGCTATTAGAACCAAAACTTTCTAAGAATTGCTTTTACAATTCTCACTGGAATTGCAGCATCTTTCTCTTCATTTCCATTCCAAAGCATTTAAGATGGTACTTATACCTGCCCTATTAAAAAGCATTAAAAGACTCAAGAGCTTGATCTGGTTTGGAAGAATCAAGACCAAAATGTTTCATTTGTACACTTCTCTCACATGCCTCTTCGAAGATGAAGTTTTGGTTAAGTTCTCTGCTATAAAATTCAGCTCATATTTGCATAACCTCAGCAATGCACTCAAAAAGATCCAAAGGGGGGATTTATTTTTAATAAATATATTGCTTTGGGTCAGTGGTGGGTTGCTCCTGGTTCGCACCGGTTCGGTAGAACCGGTAGTAAAAATTTGTAGTAGTTCGGAGAACTGGTAATAACATTGGCTGGCCACGCCCCCGAACCAGTCCCGGCCCAGTCGCCACTCGCTTACCCCGCCCACCTCATCAGAGGCTTTTTAAAAAAAACTTTTAAAAGCATTTTTTCTACAACCTCTTCGGCCGAAAAAAATGCTTTTAAAAGTAAAAAAAAAAAAGCCTCTGATGATCGTGCGGCTCAGCTGGAATCTTAAGGTTAAGGTTAATCTTAAGGTTAACCTCTTAAGGTTGTAGAAAAAGTGCTTTTAAAAGTAAAAAAAAAAAAAAAAGTTGGCCACGCCCACCCAGTCACATTACCCCCACCAAGCCACGCCCACAAAATAAGCCAGGCCCACAGAACCGGTAGTAAAAAAATTTAGAACCCACCCCTGCTTTGGGTTATGTTACATGACTTTCTTATATTGTTCAAGTTCCTTACACTTAAGAAATGACTATGCTAAGTAAAGTAAAGCTACTAAGTAAAGGCCTCTTTTTGATATGCAAGGGTTTTTTTAAAAAAAATCATGGGAATACATGAATATTTTGAAGGGTGAAGTGACTGATTTCAGGAAAATGTTTACCAGTTTATACTTTACATTGTTGGCACACCTTTTCGGCACCAAATGCTGAAATAGGAGCACGTGTGTGCGCGCCCCCGTGCCAGAAACCACAAGAGCAGCCACCCAGCGTACGGATCTTCTGCTTTCTGGCACGCATGCATGCATGAAGATCAGCTGGCCAATACGCATGCAAAAACTGCAAGAGTGTCAATGAAGTGCCCCCTCAGCCTGCCACCGAGAACAAACCAATGCAGCCCCCCACTCCCGCCATTTCTGCCAAGGGAGTGCAACCGCTTCCCAGCTGACACGCCTCTTACCCCAGCACCAGATGTTCCTCCCGCATGGACTCAGCTCCTGCCCTTCGCCCTGCGGCTGCCACTGCTGCTTTTCTGGGGCACCTGAGCTGGCCAGGCACTCCGGACCAAGGATGCCGTGCAAGAAGCCCCCTTGGGCAGGGAGGGAGGGAAGCCCCGGCCCACCCATGCTGGCCGACAGCTCTGCTCCCCTAGGAAGTGACCACCGGGATCCCCTCTCCGCATCTTGGGCACACAAGCCATCGCCTATTGCTCTTCTGGGTTCCAGTGCACTGGTCAGCTGGTCTTGACGTGCGCAGGAGTGCCAGAAACAGGAAGAGCAGCTGCCCAGCATGCATGCACGAGCTGGGAAGATGATCTTCCGGTTTCTGCACATGCATGCACACCAGCCAGCTGGTCTTCGCACGCGCATGCATGCCAGAAACCAGAAAACCAATTGGCACCAGCCGGATGCTCTTCCGGTTTCCGGCAGTCCTGCGCATGTGAAAACCAGCTGGCTGGCACGCCGGAAGAGCAATGGGCTCGCGTTCCTGGAGAGATGGCTCTGCATGCCACTTCCGGCACGTGTGCCATAGGTTTGCCATCATGGGTATATTCTCTTAAGTTTCAAATGCAGCAGTATTCTTCAAAACTAAAACACTGACCACAAGAAAATGTGTTTATAACATTAAATAGTTAGATGGAGTTAGTAAGTAGCTAATTCGTAAATAACTTATCCTTATATTGAGGGCCTTTACAGCTGACAAAATTAGCAACATCTGCAGATTCTTGGCAGGATAGTACAATCTAAGGTGACTATAGTTTTGGGTTTTTTTGCTTTAATTTATATGCCGCCCTTCTCCGGAGACTCAGGGCGGCTTACAATGCGTTAAGCAATAGCCTTCATACTTTTGTATATTTATACAAAGTCAGCTTATTGCCCCCACAATCTGGGTCCTCATTTTACCTACCTTTGAAAGGATGGAAGGCTGAGTCAATCTTGAGCCTGGTGAGATTTGAACTTGCAGTAATTGCAAGCAGCAGATCTTAATTACAGTGGTTTAGTCCACTGTACTACGGGCTCTTGTTAGTTTACTATAGTTTACTAAAACACAGCTATTTTTCTGGAAACTGATTTTAAAAGACTGTTTGCTTAAATGTAAATTGCAACATGTGGGAAAGTATTACACACACACCACACACACACACACACACACACACACACACACACACGAAACAGAATTCCCAGAAAGCATGTAACAAAGAATCCAAAAGAAATAATATGCATGAGGAGTGTATTATGTGAATATATTATGTGAAAAATATTAATCAAATTTTGATCAAATGTTTTATCCAACTAGAACAAAATTGGAGTCTTATCATTTAAAATCTAGTATTTTTTTTAAATAGACAACCAATATATATCTAGGCAACAAGTTGCTACTTGTTGCAGGGTTAAAGTTTACTGTGAATTGAGTATCTTAACAGCAGACATAGACTGTAGACAAACAAGTTCAAAACAGAGTTCTCAGAAAATGTTTACTAGATGCATGTTTGTAATAAAAATTAACAGGAAGCACTTCCTTCCTGTTTCTACTAGCCATCCCTAACCTTAAATTCCCAGATCTTTTTACTCTAGTTCAGGAAATAGAATTGTGGAAGTTTTACCACTGCTCACACGCATTGCTCCCTGCCTCTGTTTCAATGTCAGAGCTCTGGATCTCTGTTATTGGCCGCAGAGGACTTTCCAGAAGGCCTCTGATCACAAAATGGGAGCCAGGGGCGACGTGCATGAGCGGTGGCAAGTGGCCACAGAAGAAATGGGCCAGCAATGGGCTCTTTCTGGTTGGGGCTGTTGGTGCCACTGCGATGAGGTGAGTCAGGTGAGTAGACATCCCCCCAAAATAAGACCTGGTATCTTTTTTGGTGGCAAAAAATATATAAGAGCAAGTCTTATTTTTAGGGAAACACAGTCTTAATACATCATTTATACAATTTCATCCATATTATTCATCATTAATTCATGCAATTCGCAACATATGAATACTTTACATATAATACCTGAAACATATCAGTGTTGCTGTCATGGGTATACTCAACCACCACTGTTTGCACTCGAGACAGGGTATAAGAAATGCTGTGCTGGTCCTTGTTGCTTATTGCCTAGTAAAAAAGGAAAAGAGGGGCTATTTCAGCAATATAAAACCATAAAATATATTGATTAGTAAAACATTACACCAGAGTTCAATCCTATTAGGTGAAATAATTCATGATTCAATATGGAAAATTTAGTCCCATCTGATCTACTTTCCCTAGTTAAGTAAAAAGAACATGTTATTTTAGTCAATAAAATAAAATAATTACTATAAAAATCCTATGATATATATCCCCAACTGTGATATTTAAGAACATGCACAATCAGGGAGTTGTGGCAGTTTCTTGGAAGAAAACTTTTAAAGAGCATCTTCATAGCTAACTTTCAGCTTTTTGTGGCTGTTCCTTTGTAATGCAACAAAATCAGTAATTCTTTGCATGACTCTCTCCCCCACTTTTCCATCATAAAGGCAGCAGTTCTTCTGAGCAATTCTGCTAACTAAGCATGTTATGGTTGTTACTAATGCCATCTAACCTAAATATGTTGGTCCCTCCCCATTCTCATGCTGTGAACCAGTCACTCACAAATTGATGCCCTGCAATATGACTAACATCACTCTCACTCCCGCCATGTGGCCACTAGCTGTGACATTATTCATTACAAAGGAGACTTAAGTAATATATTTTACCTACTCATTTCCTCCCTTACTCTATTCCCTGTGCCTTTGTGAAATTGAAACTTTAGAAGATATCTTTCCAAGTTGTAGATTTTACAAGAAATTCCAACCCTTAATAGAAAGACACCTGGCTCTTCAGAGCCATGGCATTTACAATTTTTCCTAAATGATAAGTGTCCTGAAACAATGCCAATAGCTATATTTTTCACTGTGTTCAGACCCAACAACTGAAGTAACTGACTTAATGTTATTTTGTTGTATTCTCAGATTGTATATGGTTCTCTTCACTTTTATTTTCTGGTCTTGGACTATAAATTCACTCATTTATTCCTTACTGTGCATATTGTATTGCTTGATCTTGTTGAATCAGTGTATCTGAGTAACTTGTTTTTATGGTAAATAGGAACACTACACCTATTTCAGGCCAAGAACATAGATAAGACTCAAATGCCTGATGTGTTACAGAAATCATCTGAGATTTTCCAGGGAATTTAATGCATGATTACATTGATTTGATGCCACTTTATTAGATATGTTCTATTTGTAACTATGTATGAGAAGGAAACAACATATAAATGACAAAGGCTCATACAATGGCTGGGAAGGTCATAGTTCTTTAGTTTAGGTTGCTTGCATGCTTTACATCTATCCCATGATTGGCATGCTATAGGATTTCAAATAGACAGGTTTGCTATCTATCCAAATTGCTACTAGTTTTTTATTCCCATCCACTTCTGGCAAGTCAAGCACATATTGGTTATTTTGAAGTTCATAGTATTGACAGCCCAAAGCACACTGAGTTCAGACTTTTGTATTATAAGCCTTCATTTTGCTGATTTTGAATCACTATGGTATTCTGAGAAGCCCATCCTAATCCATACGTCACACCAAAGCTGTGGTTTAAACTTAGCGTAATATGCAAACCATTCAAGGAAGGTTCATATTTGCAAATCACAGAGGAATTTACAATGGGTGCAATTCTCATGTATCGAATTCCTTATACAGTTCAAACAACCTATATATACAGTACTAGTTGATACTTTTGAGCCTTGGTGGCACAGTAGTTAGAGTGCAGTACTGCAGGCTACTTCTGCTGATTGCTGGCTGCCTGCAATTTGGCAGATCAAATCCCACCAGGCTCAAGGTTGACTCAGCCTACCATCCTTCCAAGGTGGGTAAAATGAGGACCGAAAATTGTTGACGGCAATATGCTGACTCTATAAAACTGCTTAGAGAGGGCTGTAAAACACTGTGAAGCAGTATATAAGTGTAAGTGCTATTGCTATTGCTAGTTTATGTCAATAGCTGGAAGGCACCAGATTGAGGAAAACCAATCAAGGGTATCAGGATTCAGACTCTAAGTAAAACAGTCCTTTTAGTAGGATATTGAAATAAATTACAATGAACATATTTTATTTAACAATGGAGGAAATGCTATGGCCATACCATTTCCAAATACAACTCTGTGACATAAACAAAGAGGAAAAAAATCACAAACATGTTGCATACAATTTACATGTACTCTTGTGCTTTGAGTCCAGTTCTTTCAGAAGCTGCTCTAAAGACCCTTCATTATTTCCCAGTCCAGAGCCATATACAAAGCTTGCATTTGAAATTAGTATTCCTGGCCTCCTGTTGAGCTTACTGAAACTCTGAACTTACCGATGCTAATTATGTGCAGGTGTGTCGCTTCAAAACAATGAACTGTAGAGAAACTTCTTTTTAATGCATGACTGATGTATTCAAGAAAACAGTCCCAACTGGTCCCATTTAATCTTTCACAACAGAACATATGTTGCTATGAGATAAGCCTATTAGTCATGGCTACTGTTAGCCATATGTTGGCCTAGACACACTGAATGATTAAGATCCTCAGGGCATTCAAATGTCACAAAAATGAGGCACAAAAAGATGAGGCCCTTAACATGACGGGTCAACATTGCCTCCATCCCTTCCCCTCAGTACACTAGGGTAAAGAGAAGGTTTTAAAGTTAAATAGCTTTTTAAAAATGTGGTGATCGATACATTAATTAGACAAAAAAGGTGCTATTATAAAAGAAAGACAATGGAAATCCCTCAAAGCGGGGAAAGAGCTACTATAGCAGATTTAGCTATCTGACAGCTAAAAGCTGTACGACTTGGGCTATGAGAGATATTGTGATTCATCTATAGCTGGCCAGATGCCACCACAGATTCATCTATGAATAGTGGTCACTGCCACTATGAGCTCAAGTTTATAGTCTGAAAGATTCAGTATGAAGATGGGGTCTTTTGCCAGTAAAGGCTTCTCCTTCAGCAAATGGCACTGAGCTTTTCTTTGAAGAGTTGCTCCATCCAAAATGTCTTCTCCTCTTACCACTAATACTGTACTCATATTGTATACCATATATTAGTATCCATGCCTCTTTTATGATTATAGGAAGGCATAAACGCTTAGGATAAATAAATAAACAAATCTTAAGATAAGGGAATAAAGTTATATAGGAAATACAAAACAAATCTTTACTTAGTTTAAGCGTCACTATCCAAAATAATAATCTCATTTTAGCAACCAAAGCTAATAAAAATTAGCTCTTTTTTTTTTTTTTTTGCTTTAATTTATATGCTGCCCTTCTCCGGAGACTCAGGGCGGCTTACAATGCATTAAGCAATAGCCTTCATACTTTTGTATATTTATACAAAGTCAGCTTATTGCCCCCACAATCTGGGTCCTCATTTTACCTACCTCGAAAGGATGGAAGGCTGAGTCAACCTTGAGCCTGGTGAGATTTGAACTTGCAGTAATTGCAAGCAGCTGTTGTTAATAACAGTGCTTTAGTCCACTGTACTACAGGCTCTTCCAGTATATGCTTCTATATGCTAAGATTACTTCTGAATACAAAGGGCTGCGGGGAGGGGGGGACATGACAAGGCTCGGACATGTTTCAGGCCCAGCTCTGGGAGGGAGGCACAAGAGAAAGCATCTGGTCTGGGCACACAGTGCCCCAGCGTGCACTCTCCCCCACGAGTTGCTCGCCCGCAACCCTGTCGCAGGTTGGATGCGGGACCTGAGGTGGAGGGGAGAGTGAGTGGGCAGCAGCCAAGAGCTGGGCCCGAAAGGAGGCCAAGCTTTGCCATTTGCCCCCGAGGCAGTCCTTCGGCAGGAGGAAGCCTGGGGAGGAAGCTGTTTTCCCCCCGACAGCTGAAAAAACCTAGGCAAAAAGCCAGCCCTCACCGGTGCTCAGCATCTCCGACAGTAGACTTGCAAAGGGCAATTTGGCTCTGCCTGCATCAAGCTAGACTGGGGGGCGGGAGAGTGTGAGCGAGCACCGAGGAGACCATGGGTGGAGGGAAGCCAGGCAAAGGGGTGAGTGAGGGGCATCTGGAGCATGCCATAGCACATACATTTTCCCTCAGCCCCCTTCTTTCGGAGGGCTTTGATTGGCTCCCCTCTGGCTTCTCCGCCTCTCCTCTCACCCCATTAGCCAGCCAGCCAGTGAGAGGTGAGTGGGTGGGCTTTACTGTTTTCCAGGTATTTCCCACCCAAATGACATGCCACATTTGCAATGGGCACTTTCAAGCCACTGGTTTTTGTGGGGCAGAGAGTCTCCCCCTTGTTACGCAGGCAGAGATGCGCTTCCCATTTCCCGTAGGGAAAATAATTTTTTTTTAAAACCCCCATGGCTCGGGCTGGGCTGCCAAGCTGGTGGCAGAACTTCCATGCCCACGCCACCCATAAGTGCATATCCTCTGGCAGTGGATGGTGTGTACAAAATGAGAGGCTTTGCAGCCCCTGGGCAGGAGAGCTGCATCTCTCATTAGTGCCAGAGAGGCTGAGAAAGCGTTGCATGTCTGCCAAAAAGTCTTTCTGACAGCCTCACCTGTAGCAGAGATAAGAATATCAACTGTCTCTAGCCCCTAATTCTCCTTAAGCATTGCCAAATGAGGAACAGTACTGGCAGACTTTCTAAGCCTAAAGCAGGGAGGGAGGGTGGTAGAAAGATATCCGATCCATCCTCTGTGAGTGTGAGTATGAGAGAGAGATGTGGATTCTTAGGGGTTTTGGAGAAGTGTCAAGAGAAATGCTAAAAGGGCAATCAGTTTGGGATTAAATTCCAAATGAAATTGGGTCTTCAGGGTAAGGAGACATAAAGAACTTTCAGCTGCAGGTTTCTAAAAATCTTATTAAAATGAATGTCTAAAGGCAGCTCTTTAACTCATTAGTCCAGAGGGAGCAAAAGAGATAGAGTATCAATGAGGGTCTTAGCTATTTAGCTTAGGCATAACAAAATAACAGAGTTGAAAGGGACTTTGGAGGTCTTCTAGTCCAACGCCCTGCTCAGGCAGGAAAACTAAGGATGCCAAAATCTGAGGAGGGCCTGGGAAAGGTGTCAGAATAACACTTAGAAGGGACCTGGGGGTCCCTATACCATTTCAGAGAAATGGCTGTCTAGTCTTAAAAACCTTGAGTGATCGAGCACCCAGAACTTCTGGAGACAAGCAGTTCCACTGATTAATTGTTCTCACTTGTCAGGAAGTTTCTCCTTAATTTTAGGTTGCTTCTTTCTTTGTTCAGTTTCCATCCATTGTTTCTTGTTTTGCCTTCTGCTGCTTTGGAAAATACATCTCCCCCACTTCTTTATGGCAGCCCCTCAAAAGCCTGTTTTGTGACCTGCCTATCACACTCTTGGGCAAAGCACGTGAGCCATTTCCTCCTTTCATGAAAGTACATCTATAGTATGCAGATGCAGGTAATAAAGTCAAAAAAAGGTGAACAACATTCTTACAGAATTATAGATATGTTGAGGCCAGGTGTGACAAGGAGGGGCTGGGAGGGGAGGGGCTGGACGAGGTGCCCCTTGATATGAATGATGGCGAGTTGGCCATGCCCACCCAGTCACATGACCACCCAGCCACGCCTACCCAGCCAGTCATTAGGGCATAGAACCTGTTGTCAAATTATTTGAATCCCATCATTGAGTACTGCACTCTAACCACTGCACTACTATGGCTCATTAATGTATGCTTTATTACAAGAAGCTATCTTAATAAACCATGGCTTAACCATGGCTTAACCTGTTTAACCACTGCTTTTGTGGTTGAACAGTATGATAAACCACACTCAACAAAAGTTAAATTGTTCCTCATGAAGAAAAGGAAACAAAGAGAATTAGGCATAATTTAATCACAATAAACAGAAAGGTGCAGTGAAATTCAAATGCAATATATACTCGCTCAACAGTTAAAAATGGGCTTATTTGCTATCAGCATTCCAGAAGTTCACGGTTTGCCTATCAACCCCAGCATCAGAAAGGATTGAGAGAACTGTTTAAGACAGTATTTCTTAACCTTAGCAACTTTAAGAGGTGTGGATTTCTGGGAGACATCTTAAAGTTGCTAAGGTAGAGAAACACTGAGTTAAGATCAGTGGTGGGTTTCAAAAAAAATTACTACCAGTTCTATGGGTGTGGCTTGGTGGATGTGGCATGGCTTGGTGGGCATGGCAGGGGAAGGATACTGTAAAATATCCACTCCCACCCCACTCCAGGGGAAGGATAATGTAAAATCTCCATTCCCATTCCACTCCAGGGGAAGGTTACTGCAAAATCCCCATTTCCTCCCAATAAACTGGGAATTGGGAGGCAGAGAATAAATGGGGGCGGGGCCAGTCAGAATTTTTACTACTGGTTCTCCAAACTACTCAAAATTTCTGCTACCGGTTCTCCAGAACTGGTCAGAACCTGCTGAAACCCACCTCTGGTTAAGATGACTGTGAGGCACTAGATAACCTAGTTCTGGTCTCTACAATTTTCCAAAGAGTACTCTTTTCCTAAGAGTAAACTCTGCTTGTTCTATAATATGAGGCAAAATAAGCAATTAAACATGAATTTCTATTAACTCACTGCACCTACCAAGTATATATCAATTTATCCATCATCATCTGACCAAACAACCATCTACTGTCAGCTTCAACATAATGCCTGCCTGATGCCAACTTAAAAAAACACATATAATTTCACACACACACAATTTCATTGATAGAAATTGCTGTTAATTTAGTGTGGTAGATCAAGAAATATAAGTCTGCTACCTCATTAATCAAGCTTACCTTGGCTGCCTGAGGTGTACAGGCAATATGCACTGTACTAGGTTTCACCCCATTTGCTTTAGGTCTTTTAAATAAAGCAAACCTACTTTTTCTTCTTCCTCTATCTCCATTTGGCAGGGAGCCATTATATCTGTGGAAAACAATGCAGGAAGAATTGAAGAGATGGGAGGATTATTAGGTGATAAAGGCTCTGAATTAATTTGTACATTTCCATAATGTTGCAGAACTAAATATTTTAGAAATAACTTTCTAAATATTTAATATATTATTGCAGTACACACTATACTTTTTAATGCCCATAAAAGAACACAAAGATTGTAAGAACACGTATTTCTAAAGAAAAAAATCAGGCAAACAACAAGCTACAGAATGTCAGAGGTTACTTCAGATGCATTTAAGAGCCAAGTAGGAAAATGATACAGCACTTTGTATTGCAGAATTGCAACTATATATTTTTTCCTATTTAGCAACCAAATTATAAAATATTTGCTAAAAACTTTGTCAGAAATAGATTGTTTTTGATGGTTCACATCCAGTGATGTTACTGTAAAAAACCCTGGACCAATCAAAACTTTTATACTTTACATGAGTATTTTGTTAAATCTATTAAAATATAAAGTTTTATGCATTCCTAAGACTTATCACAAACAGGTTCAGGTATATGAATGCAGAAATCAGATATTTGCCTAATGTAATAGGAATGCCATACCATTTTCAATTAGTTTTCATTCATTATATATCTGGTATAATTTGTAGCATGGAGAAAATTAAGCCACTGTTTTATTTTAACTTTATTTTAAGAATAAACCATCTCCTGTGCTGACAAGTAGTTTAGCTACAATCTATTGTAATACTAATATACAAATGCTATGAATGCCATTCTAAAGTTAAGCCTTAAGGATCTCATGGGAGAAAAAAACCTGCACTCAAATTTTTCTTAGTGAAATTTGATGAAGTTTAGAAATGTTTGGCTGCATCATATCCAACTCAAAAGACTAGGTGGATATGATCTAACCTTGATGCCATTGATGCTAATGTTGGAACATTTCAGACTGATGCTAATGTCAGTCTGAAATCAGGATGCTAAAACAAGCTGCACTGCAAGGAACTGCCATGTTTCAGAGAATCACATTGCAAAGCAACAAGGAAAACTAGAAAAAAACACTTTGGTTTGCAGGATTAACTAAAACTGCTCTTTTAGAAGTTCCGATGTCAGTGCCAGATACTTACCCCAACACAATCAGTTCACCATACTTCACTGGTGCTTTTGATGGATGATTTTCTTGATCAGGCGAAAACATGAGCCTAGTTAGATCCTTTTTCTCAAATTCCACTTCTCTAATCAAGAATCTTGGCACACTTTTGTCATTTCCTAAACAAAAAGAAAGAAATATGATGGAGAATGTTACATCTTAGAATCTGGTATTACGCGAACAAAATCCACAAGCTAATATGACCAATACAAATTTCAGCAGAGATTCCTAAAGTATTTTGTTATCACTTGCTAGATACAGAGATCACACTATATAGCTATATAAAGCTGAAATGACAACCCTTCTTAATTTGCTTCAAGTGGCAGGGGATGGTTTGAATTAGTACACTGGGAGTCTATTCATTCAGCAACTTTCAAAGTTATGATGGTGCTGAGTGAAAGGATGTACAAATAAGAGTGACAATCGATGGGAAAGATAGGAAGTGGTTATGCCCAATGGGAAATACCTGCGGGTTGGCTCAGGGAGCCACATGTAAGAGAAGCTGGCCAATCCTGGCACTTTCCCATTGGGTGAAACCACTTCCTGCATTGCCTCTTTGCAAAGAGCCCCTGAACTAAGCTGGCTGGCCTTGTGGTGCAAAAAAAAAAAGAGGGGTAGAAACCTGCTTTTGGTTTTTTCCCCCATTTTCTCAGTGTAAAATCAGCCCCATATGGCCTAGGAGTGTAGTGCAAAGAGGCACTTTGCCACACTCCAGCCTCTTTAAGATGCTTCCCTCCCTCTCTTTTTTTTGCCTTGAAAAGCCAGTTGCATATAGTCCAGCAGTCAGGCTGAGCATGCCTTGCCAGGAAGAAAATAGCAGCAAAGGTTAGCTGGAGCAGCAGAGAGCAGGATGACAGGGCCCAAAAGGGCAGAGGGGGAAGAGGTTAGGTAGGTGTCAAACTGTGGGGCTGTGAAGGACCATATCTGGAATGGCTTGGATTTGGATGGCTATTTGGCTAATGATTGGTAAAATTTGCTCTGGGAATTGCGAGGATTGCAGTCACTAAGTGATATGATGACACAATGCCTTGCTTTGTGACTGCTTAGCCACCAAAATTCTGATCTCAACTGTGGTTGTAAGTGGAGAACCGCCTGTATTTCAATGAATAAGTTTAAAAAACCCCCCGGAAAATATGCCAATTTAAAAGCAAAAACAGTTTTTACTTCTTCTCAAATACTACAACATAGTTTTTCTTTTGTATTTACTGTCTACCAGCATTAACTCGACTGTGCAGGATAGAACATATAATAAACAAGCATTAATTCAGTATGCATTTTTCTGCTCTCATGTATTTAGAAGTAGTTCTTTAAATCACAACATTAAGTTTGAAGGGGCGTTGGTCCTACCTGATATGCTCCTTCTCGTTGAGTGGAGACAGCAGCCAGTGTGGGTACTACTCATCCAATCAGATTGAAGGACTGAGTCAGCCAACAACTTTAAGTCCCGCCTCTGTTGCCGGGCAGACCCAGCTTTGGCGAAGACTCGTAAGACTGACTCGGCGTGTGGGCACAGAAGGCAGTATCTGCCACCAGGTAAGTAAAGAGAAGAGTAAAACAGACAGAGAAAATACAGCCGGAGAAGGGGGGGTCTGGCTGCTGTCTCCACTCAACGAGAAGGAGCGTATCAGGTAGGACCAACGCCCCTTCTCCATTGAGAGTGGAGACAGCAGCCAGTGTGGGACATACCCCAGTTCACTGTCCCGAGTTCAGGGTGGGAACCGGCTGGTCGGCAACAACAGTCTCCCCGGCAACGACACGCTGAAGCACCCGTCGTCCGAAAGCCGCCTCCGCCGATGCAAACTGATCCAATCGATAATGGCGTATGAAGGGCATCGGTGAAGTCCACGTAGCCGCCCTGCAGATCTCCAACAAGGGCGCCTGGGTCGCCCATGCAGCAGTCGTAGCCGCGCTACGGGTGGAATGAGCGGTCACTCGAGCTGGACGCGGAAGGGATCGAAGGTCGTAGGCCGAAGCGATGGTAAGTCGAATCCAACGACCGACCACAGCTGAGGAGACCTTGCACCCTTGGGAAACGGGCAAAAAAGAGACAAACAGCGACTCCGAACGACGGAAACCAGATGTCCTCTTAATGTAGATCCGCAAAGCCCGTCGCACGTCGAGCGAGTGCCATCTTCGCTCCCGTGGATGAACAGGGCGCGGGCAGAAATTAGGCAGAATGATTTCCTGCGAGCGGTGGAAAACCGAATTGATTTTCGGGACGAAGGTGGGGTCCAAACGGAGAACTACACGGTCCGAATGAAAGACACAAAGGTCAGAACGGATGGATAATGCCGCTATCTCCGAAATACGACGGGCTGACGTTATCGCCACAAGGAAGGAGACCTTGCAGGAGAGTAGACGGAGACTAGTAGTTCGCAAAGGTTCGTACGGGGGACCCATAAGCGACTCCAAAACTAAGGGGAGATCCCATGTAGGGTATCTGTGCACTACAGGAGGACACAAATTCGTAGCTCCCCGCAGAAAACGCCGGATTAGGCGATGATGCGATAATGATGGCAAAGACCCGCAGACCAGGACCGAGGACAACGCGGCCACATGCCTGCGTAACGTGTTGGAAGAGAGGCCTTGTGCCAGGCCCTGCTGCAGAAAACATAAAATGTCCACAATGGATGGCTGAAGAGCGGAAACACCGGACTCGGAACACCAGGAACAGAAGGCACGCCAGGTGGCAGAGTAAATGCGATCCGTAGAAGTGCGGCGCGAGGCTTGCAATGTCTGAATAACGTCCGGCGGGATATGCACCGCTGTCAAAGTGCTCCGCTCAACCGCCAAACGGTCAGGTTGAGCCAGGCGGGGTCCGGGTGTAATAGAGCGCCCTGGGACAGAACGTCGTCCTCGAGGGGGATGCGCCACGATGGGGCCACCGAGAGGGACACAAGGTCCGCATACCAGGGTCTCCGGGGCCAATGAGGCGCTACAAGAACCACTTCCGCCCGCTCGTACAAGATCTTGCGAACCACTCTGGGCAGGAGTGAGGTCGGGGGAAAGGCGTAGAGAAGACCCGCCGGCCATGGAATTCGAAGAGCGTCGACGCCCGCTGCCTGAGGATCTGGGAATCTGGCGAAGAACTGTGGCAGCTGAGCATTCGTGTGCGTTGCAAAGAGGTCGATAACCGGCATGCCGAACCTCCGAGACAGCTCCTGGAAGATTCGGGGATGGAGGCGCCACTCCGCATTGTCCACTCGACGACGACTCAGCCAGTCCGCTTGGGAGTTGTCCGCTCCGGAAATATGCTCTGCCCGAAGGGAGCAAAGGTGCCGCTCTGCCCAGAATCCCAGTCGCAGGGCCAGCAGAAGAAGTGACCTCGACCTGGTCCCCCCCAGCTTGTTCAGGTGCGCTTTTGCTGCAACATTGTCCGTCAGAACGAGGACGTGTGAGTTGGAGACCAGGCTTCGGAATGCTCTGAGAGCCAGGAAGATCGCCTGTAGTTCCAGCCAGTTGATCGGGCGACGGGACTCTGCCGGGCTCCAAGTGCCCTGAGCCAACTGACCTTGGCAATGGGCCCCCCAACCGAGGAGGCTGGCATCTGTGGTTACTATCACCCTCTGAGGCTCCAGGAACAACGACCCCGCAGCTAGGGCCGGGGAACGCCACCACCGCAGGGACCGACGAACCGCCGGAGGGACCGGAACCGGCCTGAATGAAGTGCCTCTGCCCGCCTTCTGCAACGGCAAGAGAAACCATTGAAGTTCCCGTGCGTGCAGTTGTGCCCAGGGAACTATGGAGATGGCAGAAATCATTTTCCCTGAAAAGTTGGGAGAGGACAAGAGGGGAAACGGCCCAGCAGGCTTCCACCTTGGAAACTAACTGACGGATACCCGCCTGTCTATCGGGGGACAAAAACACCCTACCCTGAACCGTGTCGATCAGGGCTCCCAAATGGACCAAACTGGTGGAAGGAGAGAGGTGACTCTTATCTAAATTAACCGAGAAACCATGGGCCGCCAACGTCTCTACCGTGAGACGAACGTCCGACACTGCCTGAGCAACAGAAGGGGACAACAAGAGAATATCATCGAGGTAGCATAAAAGTCTAACAGAACGGACACGAAGAAATGCCGCTAAAGCAGCCAGCACCTTCGTAAAGGTACGGGGGGCAGAGGAGAGACCAAAAGGTAACGCCCTATATTGATAATGGACCCCCCCGTAACAAAATCTCAAAAAACGTCTATGGGAGGGAAGGATAGGGATGTGCAAATAAGCCTCTGTAAGGTCTATGGAAGAGAGGAGATCGCCCCTCCGAACACCGGCTAGAATAGTTTGTAAGGATTGCATTTTGAATTTACGGTACACCACGTACCTATTTAAGCGTTTCAGGTCCAAAATAGGGCGCCACCCCCCTGAAGATTTGGGAACCAGGAAAACCCTGGAATAGAAACCCTGATGCTCCTGGCCCACAGGGACGGGTTGAATAGCTCTAATGGTCAGGAGATGGTGAATTGCTGTGTCCATAAGGGACTTTCTCTCCAAATTACGAGAAATCGGACAACAGACAAAGGAGTCAGGGGGGGTGGAGACAAATTCGATAGCTAGACCCGAACGAAGAGTGGCTAAGACCCACTGATCAGAGGTGGACCGTTCCCAGGCGGCTACGAAAATGGCCAATCTGCCGCCAATGGGAGGATTAGAAACGTAATTAGCGCCGGCGACGGATGAAACGACCTCCTCCCCCTCGAAAGGGCCGCTTAGACCCTAACGATCTACCCCGGAATCCCCTATCTTGCGAGCCCCGCTGTCTGCCAAAATTTGTGTACGGCCGGGGCGAGGGGAAGGAGGAGGAAGAAGGCCCACCAACAGAGTTACCTCGAAGGTGGGGTCGAGGGGGATATGGAGAGAAGCGGGAATCCCCCCTGCGGAAAACCGCCGCCAAAACCTTCCGTTTGTCTCTGGTTTCGGTCAAAAAGGGGTCTAAGGCGTCCCCAAACAAACGGGACCCCCCAAATGGGACCGAGGCGAGCTTCCATTTATGCCTGGCGTCCGCCTGCCAATGTCGGAGCCAGGTCAAACAGCGAGCCGTCACAGCAGAGGCCAGCGATTTGGCCGCAAAACGAGCAGCGCTGAGAGTGGAGTCCGCTGAAAACTGAACCGCAGCTACAATCTTATTGAGGTCATGCTTAATACGAGCATCCTCCGGTGACAATGTCTCTTGTAACTGGCGGAGCCACAACAACGTGGAGCGGTTAAAGAAAGATGCTGTAGAGGCCGCCTTAATGGCCCATGCTGCCCCCAGATGGGCCCTTTGGAGGACCATATCAGCACGGCGTTCATCAGGTCGTAAGTTCTCAGCAGGATCGCCCGGCACAGCGGCAGAAGAGAGAAGAGCAGCGATGGGAGCATCTATTGACGGGAGCTGCAGAAGAGTGTCCAGGTCAGATGCGACCTGGAAATTAGTACGGTCAGATGAAGAAGGGATAGGAGCTGACGCTGGGGAAGTCCACTGCCGTTTCACGACATCCAGGAAAAGTGGAGGTGTAGGAATGGTTGTAATCGGTTTGGGCGGCTCAGCGAACATCGGGTCCAAAGCTCCAGACGGCCCAGAAACAGAAGGATGGGAATCAGGGGAGGAAAGCCGAGCCGTATTGACGGCTTTGAACAGAAGAGACC
Source organism: Pituophis catenifer annectens (assembly GCF_029215685.1). NCBI lineage: Eukaryota > Metazoa > Chordata > Lepidosauria > Squamata > Colubridae > Pituophis > Pituophis catenifer. The sequence goes on along the minus strand of NW_027256881.1, from coordinate 156,501,612 downwards.
TAAACAAGGCCTGTGGAAAAAGGGCCGTAGACACCGGCTGATCAGGTGGAAGGTTCTCGTCATCCAACAACCCAGAGTCACTGTTGTCACTGATGTCCGCATCCGACAGGGGGGAGAGTTGACCAGCATGGGAGCAGGAAGGAGAGCGAGGTGGCCTGGGAGGTGCATGACCAGAAGAACGAGGCTGCTCTGGTGAGGCCGACCGAACAGACCCAGCAACACTGGAGGGACGACGACCCGCTGCCAAAGTCTTTTGCACTGCAGCCTCAATCATCTTTTGCAGTTGGTCGGAAGACAGGGGACAACTCACCGCCTCCTGAGGCAGGACAGGAACCAAGGGAACCGCAGAGGTGTCAAGAGGAGGTGGAATATCAGGAATCTCCTCATCCGCAGGCGGTGCAGTGACAAGGTCCGCAGGAACAGAGCCCCACAAATTTGAAGTGGAGATGGTGACCGGGCAGTCCCTGAGAGACAACTGGTCCGGAGTCGCCGGCCGAGAATCCTGCAGCGGAGCAGAAGTTGTTGAAGACTGAAGATCAGAGCTCGCCTTGGCGCAAAGTTGGGTGAGGACTCTGTCCCTCCGTTTTTCCACTCTTTCCAGCGCACTGCCATGCTTTCTGCTCTTGTGATGGGCGTGAGAAGACGGGGCAACAAGTGACTGCGCTGGATCTTGAAACGAGGCAGATTCATCTTCTGACTGCCTCTGAGAAGCAGAGCTGTGCTTACGCCCATGTTTGGATTTGGCCAATGACTTTGGCATAATGACAGATCCCAAGACAAAAGCAGCAGTCACAAAGTGAGGACCCGGTGGGGAGCGCGGCAACTCCACTAATTTCCAGCCCTGAGCACACGATCCAGAGGGCGAACAGCAGGGGGAGCGCAGCCACTCCACAAAATGGCCGCTGCAAGAAGAAAGCAGCAATGGAGGCTGGCAAGGGCAGCGGGGATACAGTAAGTTCAACAGCCAAAGGAAGGGGGCGCGAAGCTCCACGAACACCCGCACAGCCAGCCCAGTCAAGAACAGTCCAGACAGTTGCCCTTTAAATCTGCCCACAGTTTTCAGAAGGAGAAAAACAGCTCAGAGACAGTCGCTGGGAAGTTGGTGGGGGGGGGGGGCGCGAAAAACCCCACTCTCCAACTTAATTGGTAAACAGGCAGGAAGCCCCCCAGGAGCTGCAGCAGGGAAGACAACTAGGGAGGCACAGCAGCAGCGAAAAAAATTCCCACTAAATAGCTCCGTTGGAAGCCACCGCTTCTTCAGAGGGAGCCTGCAGCCCCGGCTCAGCTGTTGGTCGGCTATCAGCGCTGCGCTAATTAACTCAGCAGGTGGTGGTCGGAGCGGCTTGAAATAAGCGCTAGCAGCAGCGTGGGCAAGCACCAAGAAGAAGCCACCAGGAACCACGAAGGACAGGCAATCTAGCTTCCAGGGAGGTGGATTCAAAGTCCAAAGCAGCAGGCAGCAAGTTCTTTTAAAGTTCAGAAGCTGCGTTTTGGAGCGGAGGGCTTCAAAATGGCCGCCGCCACAGAAACGGCGCAAAAAAAAACGGCCGAGAAGACAATTAGGAGGCCCTGGGGGAAGCGGTCAGCAAGGAGAGTCAGGTCCTGAGGAGGTAGCTGCCAAGCCTGGCAGGGAGCCCCAGGAAGCCCCCCCAGGGGTCCCCAAAGGGAGAAAACAAAAAGCCCTCACAGCAGAGGCTTAACAGTTCTTAAGGGGGAAAACACAGGGCAAAAAACTTACAAAGTCCAAAGGCAACCAAGTCCATAGGGAGAAGCAGAAGAAAAGTCAGAAACAGTCCAGGTTCAAAAAGACCAATAATTCCAAAAAGGAGAGATAGTTTGGAGAAAAGCAGTCAGAGCTACAGACCCACACGCCAGTCCAACTGAAGGACTGAGCCAAAGCTGGGTCTGCCCGGCAACAGAGGCGGGACTTAAAGTTGTTGGCTGACTCAGTCCTTCAATCTGATTGGATGAGTAGTACCCACACTGGCTGCTGTCTCCACTCTCAATGGAGAATAAGCATTTTTACTCTTTTGCTCTGAAACTAAAATCTGTGCACAATGAAAGCCTGGCAAGAGGAAGGCAGTCTTTTGACATAAATGCATACCATCTGATTCACATGTGCGGTCACAGATTTACACTTCACTTTTCCTCCGACTCCACTTTTCCTCCATAAGTTTTATAACTCAAAAGTCAGTCCAAGCTTGAATTATTACAATCTATTTTACTGGTGGTTCAAAGAGGAACATTTCAGCCACCTGTAAATTGTATTGCATATGACTTTCTATGTCCATGAAGAATCAGACACCCCCCCCAATGTTTTAAAATCAGATCTTAACCATTTAACCATTAGAACAGTGGGTTAAAGACAGAGCTTTACAGTCTTACTGCTACATACCCTCAAAGTGGTGTGCCCTTAAAGTAAAGTAAGTAAGGTAAAGTCAACAATTTAGGATTGAGAGGATGACTACTGTTGCAAAAGCAAGCTATGTCAAAATTGTTACAAAAGTGCCACCCAATTTCACAGTGGAATGGGGAAGTCAACTCACATTAATACCATACCATGAAAAATGTCTCTAGACATCTTGCTTAGAAGTGCATGTACCAAATTAAAATCTTTATTATAATATCTGCATTTGTATATTTAGTACTATTAGATCTATGCTTTAAAGATTCCATTAACTAAGGCTAGACTGAATCAGAATACCTTCTTAGTGAAATGATGAAAGACTGCTAAAAAGATGTTTAAAACTTAATAAAACTAGTCGGCGACTTACAACCGTAATTGGGACCAGAATTTGTGTTGCTAATCAATGCAGTTGTAAAACATAACATTAAGTGACTGCATCTCGGTTGCCATCATTACTTCAGCCACATGGTTCATTAAGTGGAAAGTGAAGCAAGTCCCAGAGTAAGGAGTATGGAGGTGCCATGGGGGAGGTCCTGGGAGGCCTGGTGCAGATAGGGAAGGGGGGTTGTTGCAGTGCAGTGCAAGTTCAGGGAAACCAGGAAAAGAGGGGGTGGGGTGTGTGCATGCATGTGAGTGCAGGGAGCTGGGAGAAAAATAAGCTGCAGCTCAGGGGATTCTTGGTGCACCGTGGTTCCAAGAAGTCCAAGCCACAGCACAGCAGAGCATGAAGCCCAGCCCAGCTGCACAAAAGGAATTTTTGCCACTCCAGAGCTGCAACAGACCAACAACTACTTTTTACCCTGTGCTGCTGGGCCAGGCTGGGGCTGGGTTTTGGGTGCAAAGGAATTTGCACTGCATTGCAGTATGAAGCTCAGCCTCAGCTCGGTCCAGCAACATGGGTCACTTGGGAATCCCAGCTCAGTCCCTGATACATTCACCCTTGACATTCTGAACTCTGAGCCCCCTGCCACCCTACACTCTGCTGCTCCAGCTGACAAGGCAGGCCCAACCTGGCCCTTCACAACCAGTTATGGTTGTTTAACACTACTGTAACTTCAAATGGTTGATGAACAAATGGTTGTAAGACAAGGGCTACCTGTAGAGTAAAAAAAAAATTAGGATTATATAATTTGCCAGATCAGTTAAAGTTTTTTCTTGAGGCTACAAGAGAAATACTACTCAACAGATCATGTGTTAATCTCTCTGGAAGCACGGTTTCAATTATTATTTTAAATTTAGATAAATTTAGATTCTAAATTAATCCAAACATTTTAATAATATGTTGCATGCTACTGAACCTTAAGGACTGGTTCATTTCCCCCAAAATGGTTTGCCGATAGTTTTGCAATTAAGGCTTTCTTCACTTTGAGAGCCCAAAAGGTAGGTATGTAAATATTTAAAAAATGTCCCATGGCTTATTTTGCTTACTAACTACATGCAAAGATGCTGAACATTACATAGTTTTGAAAAAATGGTAGTACTCATTAAAATCAAGCAGGAACAAAGAGCTTGGTTTCTGAATTCAGTAGACTTCAGGCAACATGAATGAGAGGCTGGGAAGGAATCTATTATAAATTTCCCCAATCTAGGGTCTCTCTAGGTATGCTGAGTTTCAAATCCCATCATTTTCAATCAGTGTGGTCTCAGCATTCTTAAGGGTGTCAGCCACTTCTACAAAAACAGAACTACCAAGAACACAAATAGTATACAATATACTCAGTTGGTAAGACAGCAAGCAGCATTGCTTTTCTCATTTATGCAAATTCCCTTGTGAAAAAGTTTACCTGGGTTTCAGACATCTTTTTTCTACCTGCACATAAACTACTCTGATCTATTCCTTATGGCCATTAAGAAAGGGACAATAGTGTGCAAGCAATAGAACCTCATTTCCATAAGTCATATCTTGCTATTTCAAAGTAATCAGTATAAGAGCCTTATGCTAGGGCAATGGTTCAGGGAGCTTACAACCATATTAGTTATAATAAAACTTGTTCTAAATACATATTAAAATTGGCCTTAACTTCAGGAAAATAGGCAAGTGACTAGGACAAAAACTGTGTTTTAAGAAAAGCCATAGAACACTTTCCAATTATGAAAGAGCAACAGCTGATCCTCTTCTGAGGAAACCACACATCATCATATATATTATATGTGATGTTCTCAACTTCCCACACACAGATTTTCAGAATTGCACATATTTTTTGCACAGAAAGGCTATTTTAAATTTGTTAGCATGATATTATCATTTACCAGTAAAATTTATTTTTGCGTCAGAATAGTATGGCTAGGTACTGTGCTTCAATTCCACCCCAGACCCCATCCCCAGAGTAACAATGTCTTTGAACAGTCATACATATTCAAGCCACTTCAGAGCTTTAACAAATAATAATTATTACCAAATGAGAGCAAAGAGCCTTGATAGTACAGGGGTTTAGTGCACCCTGTTATTAACACAGCTGCCTGCAATTTCTGCTGGTTCGAATCTCTCCAAGGCTCAAGGTTGACTCAGCCTTCCATCCTTTCTAAGGTAGGTGAAATGAGGACCCAGTTTGTGGGGGCAATAAGCTGACTTTGTATAAAATATACAAAAGAATGAAGGCTATTGCTTAACGCATTGTAAGCCGCCCTGAGTCTCCGGAGAAGGGCGGCATATAAATCAAATTAAAAAAAAAAAATTACATAAGGCTATCTGTACAGCTTTCTCAAAGAAACATAGACGTTCTTTTGGTTCCTGAGTCTATCAAATATAGCTAGATGTGTCTTGAAAGAAAGCACTTTTCCTTTATTGTATTTTCCCAGTATCCGAGCATGTGACAATAATAATGAGTTAGTCTAATCCTTTGACCAGCTGACTCATTAAAGCTGCATGTTGCATCTTGATATTATCCTTCAACTTATTTTCTTGAATAAATGTGAGTTCTTTATAATTCTACAGAATAATCCTCTTTTTCAAAATATATAAATAATTGGGACTGGAACCTCCATCACTAAGTGATGGCTTAGTTTGATTTTATCGCTTTTTTGCCATAGTCAGGACGTGGTTGTTAAATAACTCCAGCTTCCCCCACTGATTTGTCAGAAACCCGCCGGGAAGGTCATAAATAATGTTCATCTGACTCTGTGATGCTGCAACTATCATAAATGCATATTGATTGCAAAGTGCCCAAATTCTGATTTTATGACTGTGAAGACGCTGCAATGGTGGTGTGTTCGTAAGTCACTTTTTTCAGCGCTGGCATAGCTCTGAACAGTTGTTAAATGAATGGTCATACGTCTAGAACTATGTGTATCATGTGAATGACATCCATATTGGTTAATTTATGGAGTTACCATTCAAAAAGCACCATTCTTTCCCTGATGTGCTATCAAATGTGTATTTGATCTTATGCATCACTAAATTTAGCCACATGCATTTCTATTTGGGAATCAATTTTACTAAAACAAGGGTTTTAATTTGCCCCTTGAAAATGATGGTTCAAATTTGAAATAATTTATTTGAAATAATTCATTTAGGTTTCTGAACAATCTCCTTCAAAATATAATGAAAACATCATACATCAACAACATGATAGAAAGAGTAGGCACAACTATAGTTTTCTATTATTTTCCATTGTTTTTCCAAGCCATGGTTAAGGATAGGAAGCAAACCCCCTTCCTTTTGGTACCCTTTTGGTCTTTTTGATTATAGGGTTGGTCTTCTTGCCAGCTGTATTCCCTTTTCTTTGATATATATAGTTTTCTTTTAAATTCTTTTTTAACTGTGAGTCATCCAGCATCACTGGAGTTGGGTGGTCACGAAACTGAAATAATTGAATTAAAATTTGATTAAAAACATACTACCTCTGAGAAATAATAGTGGATGGGGTGGGGGAGCAAGACATATTGTGATGATTGGATTTGAGAAAGTTAGATGTTACAGTGGAGAGAAACTGAAAACAGAGCTGCATTTTAGTTTTGGGATAAAAGAAAAGTCAGGAAGTTGCCAATTTTCATATCTTTTTTCTTCATAAATTATATGTATTTTCTAACAGATCTAACAATACGGATTTGGTGTGATACGATTTTTACCAACATTACAAGAAGAATCATACATTTCTTTAAGTAATATAGTCCTAAAGAATGTTTAAGAATGCATTTGAACTGTTCATTTAAAACAATCATGAAAAATTCTAAGTATTCAACTTAGCAATATACCAGTATTGTAGACAATAACTGGCTTCAGTTTAATTTTACTTATTTAGGCTGAATCCAGATTTTCTCAAAACTGGAAGTACTTCAAAATGCATTTCAGTTATTTGTTTTTAGAAAGGGTAGTGAAGGTATGTATCCAGGTCATTTTTATGCACTAAATTATTTCTAATTTCTCTGCTTTCTTTCATGATAATGCTATGCATATTAGAATCTATGTAAGACCTTATCTGCCTAAACTGTAGGTTCAAGGACAGATCCACAATATTTTAATCAATTCTAATTTAATTTGTAATTTAAGAAAGGTGTTTTACACATTATACTTTTTCTTTATGGTGCAGTGGTTAGAATGTAGGCAAATTCAGGCTGTGGGCAGGCAAACTCTGCCCACAGCCTGAATTTGATCCTGATGAGGCTTGAGGTTGCCTCAGACTTCCATCCTTCTGTGGTCAGTAAAAATGAGGACCTAGATTGTTAAGGACAATATGCTGTCATTGTAAACCTCCCAAGGAATGCTGTAATAGTACTATGGGGTGATATATAACTCTAAGTGTTATTGCTATTACATAAACTATGCCTTAATATACAGTACTTTATAATGTATACACAAAATAATTGATACTGTGGGATTTTTGTTTTTTGCTACAATAGTTTTCCAACTTCTGCACATACATAAGCAAATATGATTACACAATTATTCAAAAATAATAATGGTCCTTTTGCTCCCATTACCCTAAAGGCACAATTATTAATCACATATCTCAATCTCATTTAAGATATTAACGCAACTCATATTTCAGAAATCAATGAGGAAATACATTTCAAACATTTTCTCAACTCCTATTTTCTGAACTCAACTCAAAGAAATCAATTCCAAGTTCTTTGGCAGTTCTCAGAAGTCCCCCCCCCCAAAAGGATACAGCTGTAATTCTAGAAATTATTTAAAATTCATAATAATTTTAATGGGGTTTACTTGCCACCACTATTCAGTTTGTGGTTCCCCAAACTCGTTGGGAACGAGGCCTCACAAGCAGACGGTGAAACGCTCCATTTGTGAAGAGGTGTGTGCACATGTGAAACCATCCCCTCTCCCATCGCCATTTCTGCTGGTTCATGGAGCCAGAAAGGTGACTGCTGATTTAGAATACAAATTAGAAAGATAAAATCTGCTCCTGTGTTCATATATCTTTTACAATCAGTAATGCTCTTAATTTGTTCAGGATCATTGAGCAAATTACAGGAAAATTTCTTGTGCTGACTTCTTTGGCCCTTCCTATTATATTCCTGCTTATCCCATATATAAAATATTCATATTGTGCCAGTGAAAAAATGGAGTGGAAGGGGTAGTCAAACATTTAAAAATAATAAAAAGGACAGAAAAAATTTACACAATCCTCAGGTATGTTCCAGGCAGCTCCAGTCAGTCTTTCTTTGTGTCTTTTTTACTTTAACCACTTGGCTTATACATGATGACTTGAAAAGAAGACCGGTCTGATTTATGCAAGCTGGATAAACACTTGGATGTTAGAAAATTTCACTTATCTGGATCAAAGGTAGCATCTTGCTTCCCTTCCTTAAAATTAATCTCAGACTCCAAAAACGAAAAGGAGGAAGCAGAGGGTGTAGAATACAAGTTTTCTAACGACATAGTAGCTTGTCAGGATTGGAATGCTGGAGAGACTCTTCTATTTCCTTGTCAGTTTGTGTTATGTAATTGTACCAATACACACTACATGATTTAGCGTTTATTAGATAAACGAGCTTTCTTCACTTCCCACATCATCAGTGACTCTCTTATACAGTAGATATTTTTTGAAAGGCAGAAGCACCTCTGGCAATTTGAATCAAAGAAATGTAAGATTCATCCATTTCAATAAATATACACACACCTACTGATCAGAAGCTATGTGTAATCCACACTTCATTACTGAAAAACACTTGACTTTAAGAAACTATCCTGACTGTTCCCTGTTTTGTGGGCTGAATGTTCAGTTTCTATACATATGATTCTGCACACAGAGGTAGTTAATGTGTGGAGAATGCAGAGTTGTTCAGTGAACTATAGTTCTAAAAAGAGATGTACTAGTTTGACCAGCTCAAGCTAAGGGGGAATAGCCAACACTTTAGAAGATTGATAAAGATACAGAAGAATCTTGTCACACTTGAACACATAGCCAACAAAATTCAATTCAGTAAGGTTTTACTGGAAATGCAAGGAAAATCAAATGCAGAGGGATGGAAAAAGTGGTACCTGGCTCAACAGCAGTAACTGTGAGAGGAATCTAGGAGTTTCTTAGTGAACAACATTTTGGATTCTCAAGGCAGTACATCGGAGAAGAGTAGAGTACAGAAGAGCAACAAAGTACAGAGAAGAGCAACAAAGATGATTAGAGGTCTGGAGGCTAAGATATGATAAACAGCTGCAGGAATTGTACGTCTAGTCTAACGAGGAGAAGGACTAAGCATGGCATGATAGCAATCTTCCAATCTTTGAGAGGCTGTCACAAAGAAGAGAGGACAACCTATTTTCCAAAGTACCTGAGGGTAAAATAAGAAGTAATGGATGGAAACTTTTATCAAAGAGAGATCCAACCTAGAACTAAGTAGAAATTTCCTGACAGTGAGAACAATTAATCAGAGGAACACCTTGCCTTCTAAAGTTGTGGGTGCTCCATCACTGGAAGTTTTTAAGAAGAAATTGGACAGCCATTTGTCTGGAATGCTATAGGCTCTCCTGTATGGGCAGGGGGTTGGACTAGAAGACCTTCAAGGTCCCTTCCAACTCTGTTATTCTGTATGACTGGGTCTCAGGTAATTCCAGCGCTGAACAGTGGTCTCCAAATTCATAGGATTCAAAGCAGAATGTAGAGGAGATATTTTGAAAGTATATGAGGCTCAATCTTACAGTACACTTTAAAGTGTTATGCATCAAAATCATTACTTGGCATTGAATCAAGTATCAGGGGAGTAGAATTGTTGCTACTTCAGTAACCTTAGAAATTTATTGCTGATTCCTTTTGAAGCCTTGAGGAATCATTGTGTTTTTATCTAGAATAATTCTGGACTCCATGTCCTTTATTTTTCTTCTTGCCTTTTGTTCCAGTTCCATCCCATTAAATTTAAAGAATATATTAGGACCATTCAATAAGCTTTAGCCTTGGTCTCCAAGTCTGGTTCTGCCAGGTTTAACTACTGTATCTGACCAGCTACGTAAATATATAGTGAGGGCAGAAAAAATGGTGCTAATTTTAAGTATAAATGTAGTAAGAATAAGAATTCCACTAATTAGTTATCACTAATTCAGTAGTCAAAAGCCTTATCATCCTTCTCAAAATCCTCAATACTTTCCTAAGCAGTAGAACTAAATGATCTGTCTAATTCACAATGGAAGTAACTACAGGCAATTGATGTACCGTAGTTGATCAAAACAGTAGAGAAACAGACTAAAATAGATATATGACTTGATGTATTTGATCCAGATAGGACACCCACAGACAATAAAATAATGCTTTCAGAATGAACCGTTTGGAGACTTAGAAAGTTTGCACTCACCAGTGTAGCAACTGAAGAGATGAATATATTCCATTTAAGAAAAAATGTTAAGACATTTTACAACAATTCAAAAGCCAAGGAATTAAAACAGAAACAGCAGTGATTAAAACTGCTGGTACAAAACTTTCTCTCTGCCTGTTTTTAAGAAAATGTTTTATATAGAAACATTGTTCATTGCAAAACAAAACATGGACTGATTTATTTTTACCATTCCCTCTAAAATTCATGCAAATTTCCAAATCAAACAATTTCAAAAGATTGAGTCTTGTACTTTGAAAGTATGAGATCCTACTATTGCAGGTTTAAAAAAAAAAAAAACAATTCCAATGTTCTTGAATGTTACAAAAGTTGAGCTTGTGACACGGAATGTCTTATGAACACAGAAAATATTTCAGAGGAGCACAATAGACCCGACTAATTTCATGAAGGTCAGTTCTATTGCCCTGTATGCTCCAAATACACTGCTTAAATCTACAGGAAGTTTTTACATGCCATCATCACACTATTATGTTCACATAGCAACTGAATGGCATGCTGTTCAGCTGTCATCAGAAGCAGGAATTAGTGAAGTTTTCCAAACAGACAAATCTGTGATCCTACTGCCAGAAAACTGAATCAAGCATGCCTCATTTTTAATATGCAGTAAAGAAAAAAACTTAAAGGACTATTTTTATTGACAGAACCTAAGATCACACTATGAATTTATCAGGAGAATGTAAGCCACTGTTCATTAACTTACTTTTGTAATATTTTGTAATGTTTGCAGGACTGCAAAGACTGTAAGAACATTGGAAATTAATTAAGTAAATAATATCTGAGGGGTGGTAAATTTGGGGGGACAGGTTTCCCAAAATGGAAAAGACTTCAGAAAAATACACATAAAAAAGTGAAAAGCAATCACAGCATACTCTGTAAGCTAATGCGCCCGCTCTAAAGTTAAATACAATTTTCGGAATTGTTGCCATATGACAAAAATGGATGCTGAGGTAATTAAAATTAATTACTATGAAAATAGGGTAAAATGTGCAAAGAAAGAAAGAAAATGTATGGGATAAAAATCTTAAGTGTAAAGCTTCAAAACTCAAAGAAAAAAAGAAACAAAGGGGCACATTTTTGAAATTCTAGCAACACTGGATGATGAATCAAACCACCGCGGGGGGGGGGATATGTGCCAGAATATGATTTTGCCTAAGCACCAATATGTCTAGTGCTGACTCTGAATATATGAAATGAGACAAACTGCAAACACTTACAGCAAGTGGACAGCAACTATTAGTAGTGATATCATCATAGAGTTATGATGACTGATTCTTTGACATTTAGAAGCAAAATCAAAAAGTTAAAATCAAAGCTACTCTGATTTTCCCTTTCAAAACTTTTAATTCCTCCCCCCTCAACCCCAAAGTTTTTTTTTTCCTGTAATGAAAGGAGAAGTCTTCCAAATTATTCTGAAACCTCACCAAATTCCATAGAGGGCTTATTGGCCATCATCCAGGTCTTTTTGCTTTGAATTCTCTGCATGTACTTACTAGCTATCACCATTTTATGTGCCGTACAATTATGAAATTAGATATCTAGAAGCATTTACTTTCTTGTTAGAGCAGCTTGAAAACTTCTTCAGGCTAGAGTCATTATGGTTTAGTATATAGCAAAAATTGGTTTGGGTTAATTTCCATTAGTGCCTTCAGTTCCAACAGACCTTGCAGGTAATGGCCCACCACTAAACTAGTTTAACCAGCATTTCCAGAAAACTAACTTACTTCATTTGCAGATACATATCAAGTACCAGTCTGACATGTTTTCTGTTTCAACATTAGTCAATAAATGTACCATTATATGAGCAAAGTGAAGTTCCAGTGCAAATGCTGTGGCTTCAGGGTAGTGGAAAATAAAGGTTCTCCTGTGAACCTCACCAGGGAGCGCCAGGCAAGCCAATCTGCCTTGTGCAGCACCCTTTTAAAAACAGCCAGGACTGTTTCCATAGTACTAAACTTTAGTGCCTCCCTCACTACATGTCCTACTATAAAACAAATCCCCTTGTATTAACATAGCACTTGGAACACACAAGATACTTATGAATAACAGCACAGCATAGCTTATCCTTTGTCATAAAAGCCCCTATATTTCCAGTTGGCTGGCTCCCTTTTGCTGCCTAGTGTATGTCTCCAAGAGTGGAATTAAGGCTTATTGTCATCCAAACTAGATCTCAGTATGCTGAGCGTACATTGCCCAGGATAAGAGATTCCATTCAAAATGAATTGGATGATACATGACAGTTTTGTGTATCTTAGAAATTCTACATTCTTTTTTTTACTAAACATTAGCCTTCCCTTCCCCCCCCCCCACCATTTAATCATTAGAATATCAATTAGAACATCCAGTATTTAAGTAAACACTAGGAAATTTTAGGATTCAAAATTACTTTTGTCTTCTTCATATAAAAAGACAGGCACATAACTTTCTCATTCTTAACAACTTCATGGCACCGTAGGAAAATGAGAATAATCAAATTCAGTTGAAGTGAAGTAAAGAAAAAATAATAATAATAGGAGGCAAGTACGTAACTCTGCAAGCTTTCTTATTACCTGATATTTAATGTCTAAAATAATGTCTGCTATTCAGAACAAATGCCAAACTTGCTCCCAAGGATAATAATAATAATAATTTTATTTCTATACTAGGATATATTCCTAGTCAAGGAATTTGACCATCCCAGATAAATAGCTGCCTATACTTTGTGTACTTAATTTAAATAAGTTATGTAGCTAACCATCTTTCATACATAAGCTGTAATAAAACTTTTAATCACAAAGGGCAGAAAAAAGTAACTGTAGAACAATAAGCAATACTGTGCACTGTAACAAATTTACAACAGAAGTGCACCTCAGATGGGCTCAACTAACATTCTGGTATAAATTGGAGAAAAGCCAGTTCTTCATGGCCTTCTTGAAAGCCATGAGAGGTGGGGCCTTCTAGATTTCAGGGGCTGTTCCATAGAGAAGGCACCACACAACAAGGAAGACACAGACAACACACTGTTTAACAGAAGAGATGTAGAGCAAGTCTATCCTGTTGGGTCTGGTGAGACAAACACTGCCCAGAACCATCAGTTTTTGGCACCGCCTTTTGTCCAAAACTGTGGAGAATAAATCCACAGTCTCTTCCCTCTGACATAAGTATTGGAAGACTATTATGTGTGACCATTGGACTCTTCCACATGACTAAGGGGAAGCTTCCCATAGTCGAGTTATAACTACTATTTCTTCAGCAGCATCATAAATTCAGCCATTGAATGAGTGGTCATTAAGCATAGACCGCTTGTATTAGCTTTCCCCTTTAATTATGGCTAATTATGGACATTATAAAAATCATCAGGATCTGAGATAGCATTCTTCTGAATATTAGTTTATAGAAAAGGGAAAATTTCAGGAATGAGTAGCAGGTTTTATGACCTGTCAGAGGCTTCTCAGAAACAGGTGGACAGTTTGTTTGCAACAACAGGATGGATCCTGGAACAATGTAGCAGAGTAACGTATATTCTCATTTGGACTTGATCCATGCACCTTTTTTTAGCACAACAGTATATCAGCAATATAACTGTGTGCTATCAAATCAATGTCCTTGACTTATGACAATCGAGACCAGAATTTCTGTTGTTAAGCGAGATGGCTGTTAAGTGAATCACGCCCAATTTTATTACTTTTTTTTTTCTGCCACAGCTGTTAAGCAAATCCCTGCAATTGTGTAGCGAATCATGCAGACATTAGCGAATCCAATTTCTCCTATTGACTGCTTGTCAGAATTAGGTTGGGAAGATTGAAGATGATGATTCACATCATTGCAGGATGCTGCAACTGTTGTAAATACATGCCGGTTGCCATTGCACCTGAATTCTGATCATGTGACTGTGAGATGCTACATTGGCTTTAAGTATGAGAACCAGTTTAGTCACTTTTTTCAGTGCTGTTGTAACTTTGAATAGTCACTAAATTAATGGTTGTAAGCCAAGGACTACCTGTAGATAAGATTTTTGCCATGACAATCTATCTATCTTCCCGATCTTCCAATAGTTCACTCATTGCTACTGTGTACTGAGTCCATCCACTTGGCTGCTGGTTATTCTCTTTTCTTCTACCTTTCCCAGCATAAGAGCCTTCTCCAAAGAGATAAGCCTTTATACAAAGTATCAGAATTAGGATTATTTAAACTCGGTCATTTGTGTCTCGAGTGAGAACTCTGGATTGATTTGAGGATCTACTGGTACTTATTTGTTTCCCAAGTGTCAAACAACATTTATTTCCCCATTTCCCCCCTTCCCCAAAACTGATACCCATCCCTTAAAAAAGGAACATTTGTCACCCTTCCCCCATACTTTTAGATTGCTTGGATCAAGAGTTATCCTAAACAATGAAAATTAAATCAGCAGCTGAAATGAATATGATTAGCAATTTAAGGTATTTCAGCACAGATATGCTTACACAACATTGCTGGAAACCGATAGTTTGAGAAGAAAAATCATTTCAAGCCAATCTTTTCCACAGCCAACCTTAATAATCCGTGGGTGACATACAGCCAGAAATAAACTCTTTTCAATCCCCTTCTCCCCAGGTGCAAACTTAGAATTAAAAACAAAAGGTAACAGCCCTACCTGTAGGAAAATCCATTGGTATCTGGCTTGCATCCTTAACATGGCCCGCTCTATGCATTCAGCCTTATGAGAAATCCAAACAATTCACAAGACCAAAAGAGCACAAATGATCCCTAATTGTGCACTGCATAGGCTAATCATTCCCCACAATTCTATTTCCACCAGTTCTCTCCACCCACTTCTTCAGTATCTCAACAGAAAAGTTCCCCAGCAACTGCACAGAAGGAAAGGCCTACACACCACCTGCTTCAAGACTGTTCATTGGTATGAACTCCCACTCATTCCTGAAGCCTGGAGGCTTGTGCCTCTGGTTCCTTTTGCTACTAGCTTGCAAAGCATCCTTTGGAGCAAGACGAAGAAAGGTAGCACAGCTTTTAACATGAAGACAAAATTCTGATGTCAATGTGTAATAGTATCCCAAATCAATAGACAGCTTCCAGGGTTAATGTTATATAATAAAGGTAAAGGTTCCCCTCGCACATATGTGCTAGTCGTTCCCAACTCTAGGGGGCAGTGCTCATCTCCGTTTCAAAGCCAAAGAGCCAGCTCTGTCCAAAGATGTCTCCGTGGTCATGTGGCTGGCATGACTAAACCCCAAAGGCACACGGAACGCTGTTACCTTCCCACCAAAGGTGGTCCCAATTTTTCTACGTGCTTTCGAACTGCTAGGTTGGCAGAAGTTGAGACAAGTAACGGGAGGTCACCCCGTTATGCGGCACTAGGGATTCGAACCGCTGAACTGCCGACCTTTCGATCGACAAGTTCAGCGTCTTAGCCACTGAGCCACTGTGTATATATATATAATATACAATATATATATATTATATATACTGAATTCCCAAAGTCTGTTGGAAAAGGCTTCCTCACCACAAATATAAAAGCAAAAATTTAGATAACACATGAATGTATTGTACACATATAACTTTATAGAATCTACCAGCATAGCAGATTCCTTCTCTCTCTCCATAGTTTCTTTCCAGAGTCCTCAGCAGCCTCTTTTTGGGGCTGCAGGAACCTCCACAACAGATTTTGTAGACATGCAAGTCAGAGCAAGGAAAAGACAGGAAAAGCTCATTACAGAACAAGAGCCAAAGCCCACATGTGCATTGTTGGATGTAACCACTGGTTTCAAGCTGTTCAAAAGGAATGTAGCTTAAGATTTGCCAAAGGGCATTAGGAGCAATTTAATTTATTTGTACACTCCAGAGATGGTAAGAGACTCCACAAAGTTCCAGCTTCTAAACAAAGAACACTCAGCCCAAACCATCCTTGTTTAGGCTTTGATATATTGTAAAGAACTGCTGTAATGCAATTTGAAAATGTTTCTTCTAGCTTTAATTTTCTTAAAAAGATACAGACTATTAGAAAGAAGATAAAAGACTCAATAATTGGGTTCATACATTGCAGTAAGCCATGATTTGTTGAACTATGGTTTATTGAATAAATAAAAATCGATTTAGACAACGGGCTAAATCAAAACCAAATATTATGGCTTAACCCAATCTTCGTAACAGATCAATGGCTCTATTCAAACATAAAGCAAAAGTATGATTTAGCACTATGTAAATGGAGCTGGGCAAGATTTTGTCTACAGTACTCTTCTTTTCAACAACAGAATCAGAAGCTTGCACTTATATTTTGACAAATTATAGTTCTAGCATTATATCCAATCCTAGAAAACCAGTGAATTAAAAATTTATGATTTTTAATTCACTAGTTTTCTTGTTAATTAATAACTCAATAAATCAGGTTCATTGGGTCACTGGTTAGTTTGTTTTGATAAATTATTTATCACAATTTAGAAACACTTTGCTATGCTGCTTATTTCTTCCATATGTACCTGCCAGAGAGGAAAACAAATGCTTTCTATATCTCAATGAATATGTTACATTGACATTACTTTATTGCAAACCAGATTATAAAGTGAAGAAAATGCACACACCAAAAACTTCTCAAGTATTTGTATTCTCAAATGTTTGTACTATGAGCATGAAATAAAATTAGAAATATATTCTTACACTATGGGTAGTATACAGAATGAATACCAAGATTTCTTCGACATATAAAAAAAACCCCACCATACCATAATACATTTATAATAGTTCTAAATGTTAACATGTTCAAGGAGAAATGTGTTTAAAAGGAGGTGGTTTCTGAAGATATCAGGTCCACAAGCAATACGATCTAAATCATAAATTCAGAAGCTACTGAAAGTCAGATCAGTATCACTGCAATGGATGATGTGTGATTCTGGCAGCTCTTGCTCACCCGTAGACAGAGTGCTGCATTCTGAGCCAACTTGAAAATCAGCTGTGTGTGTTTAATGTAGTATGCATTGCATTATATGGTAGTAGAAGTCCATACAGTCATGGCTAACAAGTGACAGAATCTCCCACTTCAGGCAAGGCATATTAGCTAAAGCTGAACAAAATCCCAACTAACCATTTGCTTGTCCAGCAACCATGAATCTAGGAGGGCAGACTTGCTCCATCAGGGAGGGTATTATCTCAAAATATGGTTTGTTGACAAACAGTGCCTCTACCTTGAGGGATTCCACTGCAGTTGTATCTTCCTATGGAGTCCTTCACAGCCTCTAAACATGTAGCCTCTAAACATTTCTGCCTTACCTAGTCAAGATGTATATCTGAGTATTACCCATATTTTGGTAATACCTCACACTGAACTGATTGATGAACATTTTTGTATTTTTAATAGCAATTTCATTAAAAATGACAATAGTAAAAAAAAACCCTACAAAAAAAAAATAGAAGTGTAAAGAAAAAAGTGCAGAAAAGAAACTGAAAGAAAAATAATAAAGGAAAAGAAATATATAATAAATGACTTCTCCCTTCACCACAAATATAAACAATTTTGGTAAATTATCACGTTCTCTTAAAATACAACAATGATCTCTTCTTTCTATATCCCATCTCGTGTTATGACCCAGGGCTGGGTGCGTAAGCAAGACAGATGTGTAGGCTTATCCCCCTTTATTGAATCAACCTTTCCCTAAAGTCCCCATTGTTCACTTTCAGTCCACAAGCAAGGCTCTAACGCACGCACACACCTCAAACAGTTTCTGGGATGCGAGAAGTCCAAGGGAGCGGCACAGTCCTGAGAACAAAACTAGGCTAGGAACCTTAGCCACAGGAGTCTTCGTAGCCCAGAGAGTTTGCCAGGAACACAGCACAACCCAGAGCGGAGCTGTGTTGCTGCGACCTCACCAATGGCAAGATTAGGCAAGGCAAGGCAGCAAATCGTCGGTAACAGTAAGGCTTCTCACCTCACTCAGTCATCTTGCACCCTCCCTTTCTCTCTGGCGACCCTTCTAAGGTCCAAGAGACCCGGACCTGTCTTGTCCTGCTCCTGCAGTTATTCCTCCTGGGCCAGAGAGGTTCATCCTCGGAACTGGGCTCTGACAGGGCCATGACATCTCTTATCTATAAACAAATCTTTAAAACTTCATTTCAGTCCTGATCAGCAACAGTTGTTTAAGGGTAACCAGAGATAACATATGTATTTAACCTTGATCAAATGAATCAACTTTATATACCTTCCTTTTTCTTTGAACAATAGGATCTTCAGTTCCTCCAAATAATATCCTAGAACAGGGGTCCCCAACCTTTCGGACCTCAGGGACCACTAAATTTGTAATTTTAAATTTCGCAGACCACTAATATGATCTGCCTAATGACCGGCTGGGTAGGCGTGGCTAGGTGGTCGTGTGACTGGGTGGATGTGGCCAACTCAATGTCACTCACGTCAAGGGGCACCTCACCAGCCTCTACTCACCCCTCCCACCCATTCCTCTCTTGCTCGCCTGGCCCCTTAGGGTCCCAACAGGAAGCAGTTGTTGGAGCTAAGCAGCCACCAACGAGAAAGTTTTGGCAAAACAGTTCAAATTGAATCTGACCAAGAAGAAGGCTCAGCAGAAGCACCTCACTGAGGACTATGAGTATAGGCTTTCCAAGCAGAGGGAAGACCTGTGGGAGTGCAAGATCAGATACTGGCGCTTGTAGGCTCAGCAGGATGAAATGGTCAGCCAGTTCCAGGCCATGATGTAGTCCCACTGGAACAAGATCCTTCGGCTCTTAGCCACCAGTGGCACTTGCCTCCAGCCTTTGCCCAAAGCCCTGCACCAGGAGGCTGAAGCAGACCCCAAGTCGGAATTTCTGCCCCCCCTCCGACCCACACAAAAAGACCCCAAAAGGGGAGACTCTCTGCAGCAACACAAACGTTAATTGCACATATCCGGCCAGGGGCCATAGTTTGAGGACCCCTGATTTAGTGCAATATGAAAAAGGCAAATAATTTTTCTGCAGACCACCAACATTTTCTCACGGACCACCAGTGGTCCACGAACCACCAGTTGGTGACCACTGTCCTAGAATTTGATTTCTTTTAATGTTTTTATTTGTCCCTTCTTACAAAATTCTTCGAAGTTTCAACAAGTGTCTTTGTAAATAGAATATAAGAAAGTTATTCAGGTCACTCTTTCGGTTTGTTATTTGCATATCCCTTTTAATTATCCAGCTTCTTTCATATGTTGAGTATAACATCTTTTTCCATATCATTCTTGTAGCCTGCCATTTTAAAATCCACTGTCAGATCAATCTCAGTCTTATTCAGTAAAATGTATTCCCCTTTCATAACATCTTTTTACAATATTACAAGGCAGTAACTATTGCTTTGACCTCCCCTTCCCACAACTAAAACTGCCCACTCAAAGAAAAGCAGAAGCATTGTAATGCCTCTGCTGTATGTGCAATTTGTTTGCTAGACAGGCTCAGATATTCAATCCTGAGTGGAGCCTGAGTGGCGCAGCAGACTAATGCTACTGTTAAAGGTAGTATTTAGCTTCCAGCTGCCAGCAATTACCGCGAGTTCAATTCTCACCAGGCTCAAGGTTGACTCAGCCTTCCATCCTTTCTAAGGTGGGTAAAATGAGGACCCGGTTTGTGGGGGCAATAAGCTGACTTAGTATAAAATATACAAAAGTATGAAGGCTATTGCTTAACGCCTTGTAAGCTGCCTTGAGTCTCCGGAGAAGGGCGACATATAAATCAAAATTAAAAAAAAAATCCACATTCTCTCAATTGAGAGTTGGCTCTTAATCATATACCAAATCAGATTACCCCAGCCCCTCCTTCTGCTGAACATAAAATATTTATTCTTTTTTAAATCAGAAGCAAAGCTGTGAGCTGAAGCTAGAAATGAGTAAAGCTTACCATCTCAAAGCAGCTTCCAATTAAAGTTTGGAATTTCCCAGAGTTTGGAAATCCAGGAAAACTGAAGCAGAGGAACTGATGTTATAGTATAGGCACTGTTATTTCAGAAGAAATAGGTAAGTCTAGACAGGAACTTGCATTAGGGTCTTAATTTATCCTGTGCTGTGTTGGTTTGATATTTTTATTCCTCTGAACAAATCATGAAATTAAGTATGTTACCTCAGCCTTTTTTCCATTTGTCAGACTGTATATGGAGACAAATTTTCTATGAACTTTACTGTATTTGCTAACATTAATTTGAAACTTCTATCCATCATCATTTTATGAAATGTTGAGGCAGGTAATTAATAATTTGTAGGAAACTAGTCTAATCTTGTACTCTGCCTGGAGCATTGCATTTTCTTTTCTATGTTTCTTTTAACCAACTGTTTTACTGGAATGGGAACAGCTCTGGAACTTGTTCTCTTTCCCTTTGAATGTTTGCATTTTCATACTCTGTTAATAAGGGTTTTATGTATTATGTTTTCTTCTGTTTAATAAGATTTAATTTGTTGATCTCTGGTGATATTACTCTATAGCCCAAGGAAGCAAGGAAGGGTTGAATCATTTAGTCACATACCTCTATGCTACACAGTCGGGGGCTTACACTATTGAAATGTTATTTTTTGGCAAGTTTACTTTGAATCAAGTGAAATGCAGCACAGATTATAAGACTTCTGTTGTCAAGCTATTGATAGCTCATTAATGTATGTATACCTCAAAAAATAAAGTTCTCATAGAGGCTTCTTTATTCAGACTTACTGAAAGGAGAAAAGGATTAAGGTGACAAAAAACTCAGCAACTAAAACATTTCAGAAGTCATTTTATTTTCCAGTATGCTAAGGTTGGAAGTTCTCAGCCGTTTAACCATGGCCTCTATGGGAATTGGAGAAGGAGCCATTCTTTTAGCTGATAAGAAGAGAAGTGCCCAAAATGGGAATATTTCTCCAGCTCAGAACCTACCTTTATGCCTAAGTTATGGGATGGAGGCCATGTAAAATGTCCCTTGGAAGATAGGATGGTGACAGTGGGAACTACCAAGCCACTATCTCAAAGCAGGAGGAATGGTGAGTATGTGAAAATCCATAACGGTTAGGGTTCAACCAGTCTGCTATAGTCCCTGTTCCCAACCTTTGCATCATTTATTGCTCTGGTTGATGATAGGGTCTGTTTAGAAGGACCAAGAGGGATGCAATCTCTCAGCCAAGTTCCTAGAAAGATCATCAACCAGAGCAATTAATGGAATTCCTAATTCCTATGATCAGAATTGAACATTTACTGCTAAAAAGGGTCAAGATAATCCACCTCATCTAGGACATTCTGTAATTGCAGTCCTACCACGTTCTCAATCTTTTCTAGCCTTACATAAAACCAAAAAAGGCCTTTTTAGGAGGGGTACATCACCACCTTTTTCAAAGTAATTTTATTATAGCAGAAGAAATGTTTTGGACAAGAAAAAAGACCCTTACTTCTGTCTTAGATGATATTTGCTAGCACATTTTCAAACAATCATCAGGAATCAATTTTTACCAAAGGTGTGTGTGTGTTTGTGTGTGTGTTTAACTATATTTCACAATACCATAGTAAGTTAGGTAAATATAGAAAATCAAACACTTATAATACTAGGCTTTTCTATGGAAAGTCCCATTTAACAGAAAGAAATATACCCCGTTTTCCCCAAAATAAGACATCCCCTAATAATAAGCCCAATCAGGTTTTTGAGCACATGGCAATAAGGCCAAGCGCTTATTTCAGGTTTCAAAGAAATATAAAACGGGGTCTTATTTTCAGGGAATAACCCAACAAAAGTCTCAAAGAATTATTAGTTTCAGTTCATAGAGATCCCATTACAATCTAAATATTCATCAAGAGGATGATGGTTGTTGTGAGCTGTTGTAAGAATATAGGTGGTCAGGATGGG
Source organism: Pituophis catenifer annectens (assembly GCF_029215685.1). Lineage (NCBI taxonomy): Eukaryota > Metazoa > Chordata > Lepidosauria > Squamata > Colubridae > Pituophis > Pituophis catenifer. The sequence goes on along the minus strand of NW_027256881.1, from coordinate 156,479,629 downwards.
GTGAGCTCCCATCACACACTCCAGCTCCTCCCAACCCAGCAATTTGAAAGTGGGTAACCATGAGTAGATAAATGGGTACCACTTTGGTGGGCAACTTTACAGTGTCATAAAAGGAGCCCCAAACTGGATGTCCCCCAGGCAATGGTGATGTCATCGGCAAATTCTTTCATCACGGAAGCATGGAACTATTAGTATAGTTGCCTATTATCAGAAAAGCAGTTAACAATTCTAAAGTAATAGTTTACTGCTGACAGAAACCTGGCCAAGAGCATAGGGGCACTTCTGGCATGAACCAAGTGGATTCTATAGCAGGAAACCTTCATTGACAGAGAAAAGGCTTTCCTATCTCTGAAGCACTCTTTTAAACTGGGAGAAAAATCTTAGCAGCTTCTTTTTTCCAAGATCTTAATTAGGTGAAGGACTGCCTCTCTAGTTGATCTGTTTGGAACAGCAGACAACTAACAGGGATTTCTTCCCCTTATTCCAAGACTGCAGAACAAATAAGATCAATGTCGTAAAGGCACCATGATCTAAAGGGTTGCTCTGTAAATTCCTGGTTTTTTTCCAGTGGTATCCAAGTGGAACACCAAGTAAGATGCACAGTGGATAGGTGATTCATTCTGGCCTTGGAAGGCTTGATTCATCACACTAATGGACATGAGGGAGGAACACCCATGCCCTTTCCTGAAGTGACAAAACATCCTAACCCATGGTGCAACAATGCATCCAGACTCAAATAACTACTATAACAACTACAATTATATGCAAATTGAAACACAGATCTTCCAAGTTTGTAATACAGTCTATCTTAATCCCAAGGAATTACTTCTATCAGTTAACTCTGCATTTTTGAACAGGGGTACAAAAAGAAAAACTTTTGATTTTCAGGTTTCCTGAAGGTAGAGCTTTATAAAGGAATACAGAGATAACCTCAAGGAAAGAATGCAAAAAATGTTGAGCAGATTGTCTCAGTCTCCAGAAAAGAAAAAATATGAGAGAAAAAAAGATAATTCTGCTTTCATTCTGTTTGATGTGAGAGGGAGTAGAGGAATATTCCATAATGCTTCCAAAATGCTGCTGTTATTCTCTATAACAATAAAATGGAGTTCCAATAATCATTGTGTTGTCTGTTTTGTGATTGGCTTATCTCAAAGGGCTGACAGTCTGAAGAGGGGATAGAGGCATATCTGCTGCATAGACAGGCAGTCAGTTCAGACTCTATACTCCTCGGGGGGCAAAGAGCAGTATTTTTACATGCACCATTTCTTTAAGGGTGTGCTCTTTTCATCTCCAGTGATTCACTGTTTCTTCACATGGGATTTACCATGATGTCAGAGCCTCAGTGACTTCCACACTTCAAAACTATTAGATCTCCATTACCATTAATAAAGGACAGTTTTCTTGATTGCTCTAATCTTGATTTGGAGAGTTAAAAAACTTAAGGGCACCTTCGGGGATATAAGTATACGTGTGGTCAATCTGGACAAAATGGTTTTTAAAAACATTTCCCTACTTCATGTTCATGTTCAATTCCAGTTTCACTGAGTGCAAGAGATTGTGCTTCACAGCTTATTTTAGACTCAATCCTCCCTAGAGGTCAGAGGTGGCTCAAGCCAGAGGTTTGGAAGGTTCTGACCATCTACTTCAAATATACACTGAAAGGAAAAGTGCCTGACTATCAAGCAGGAGATCAGGCAAAGTAAGTTTTTCTGCTTCACAATTAGTAGATCGGTTGAAAAAATGTCAAGTTGGAAGAACACGATCTGGTAACAGATCTATTTGATACCAAAACAAGAGATAGATGGAAATTGGGCCTCCTGTAAATAAAATGTCATTGCAAAGCTTGGGGCGGAGAAGGATGAGCAAAAATGTGAACATTGATTTCCCTATAGATAAGATTTTTGTTTGAAATATAGCAGCTACTGCAATTCTATTGTAATGGCTTCGTGGCCATTTTCTACAATGACACTTATCAAAAGTTCTGGATTACAGTGTTCTTGTTTAATTGATTCCAGTCCAGCTTTCCAGGAACTCAGTATATTGAACATAGAGGTTTCCTCCATAGGACAGTTAGGTTTTTGCCTTTTAGCTTGAGGAGATGGAATTTCATATTGATTCCATCTTCCAATGACCAGAAAACACATCACAGAAGTCCAGCTACTATTCACACTTCAGTAGGGAGAGCTAGACTTAAGACAAAAAGCAGTGTTTCTTTACATAGTCATTCATATGGCAAGAATACTGTACTATTTGGATGAGCAACTTTGTCCATGTGCTACAATTTAAGTACAGATCAGACATCATGCTTTACCAGCAGGGAGCTTATAAAACTCATGAGGGAAGTGCATACTTACAACTGTGAGGAAGGAGGGAACATAAAGTTTCTCAGTCACATAGATGTGTTGTCCAGTAGTAGGATTCAAATCCCGGAGCTACTAGTTCGCTATTGGGAGCACGCGGGGCACACGCGCTTGCTTTGTGAGCGTGCGGCCCTTCTGCGCATGCGCAGAGCATTTTTGATGATGTCTGGGTGGGTGGAGCCTCCCGCCGCCGCCGTTACCAGTTTACCTGAACCAGGGTGAACCAGTAGCAACCCACCCCTGCTGGTGTTGTTGTTAGTTGCAAAGTCATGTCCCACCCATCGCGACCCTATGGACAACTTTCCTCCAGGCCTTCCTGTCCTCTACCATTCCCCAGAGACTATTTAAGCTCACGCCGACTGTTTCAGTGACTCCATCCAGCCACCTCATTCTCTGCTGCCCCCTTCTTCTTTTGCCCTCCATCTTTCCCAGCATTAGGCTCTTCTCCAGTGAGTCTTTAGACGTACATAGACATACATACACATATTTCACAAACTCATTCCAGATATAAGAATCTCAAGTTTTCCATACCAAAAATGTCATAGTGAAGGTAGGATTTCAGCTCAGATTGCTTTTTGAAGGACACACTGCAATAGAATTAACTTTCCTCCCTGAATGTAATAGTGATTTGCTTGAAGATTTGCTTGAAGCTAGGGGATTCTGATTTTTGTCTGGAAGAAGAGTCTTCTTCTTCTTCTTCTTCTTCTTCTTCTTCTTCTTCTTCTTCTTCTTCTTCTTCTTCTTCTTCTTCTTCTTCTTCTTCTTCTTCTTCTTCCTCTTCCTCCTCCTCCTCCTCCTCCTCCTCCTCCTCCTCCTCCTCCTCCTCCTCCTCCTCCTCCTCCTCCTCCTCCTCCTCCTCCTCCTCCTTCTTCTTCTTCTTCTTCTTCTTTCTTCTTCTTCTTTTTGTCTTCCCCATTGCCTTCCATTGTAGTAAGATAGTAAATTCCAGATAGTAAGTTCTATCCTTTATGCATCTGTTTCTGTTAAGAGCATCATCCGAAAATTCTATCTAATCCAATATTCTTCTCCTGCAGTGCTTAAAAAATGCCAATCCAATCTTATTGCTTGATTCCCCCCCACCAAAAAAACCCCTCTCGCACTCTTTTTACTCTCTATTCCTTGCCATTGGATAAATATGGGAAAGTAGAGGGTTTCCCCTCTCCCCCAAGGGGCAAGGTTTGTCTTCAGTGTTTTCCAAGGGTACTGGTAATCCTCAATTTATGACCACTGCTGGGACCAGAACTTTCACTGCTGAGTGAGGCAGTTGTTAAGTAAGTCAGACCCTATTTTACTACTGGTTTTGTCACAATTAAGTTAGTTACAGTAGTTGTTAAGTAAATCATGAGGTTGTTAAGTCCATCTTTCTTTTCCCATTGATTTTATTTGTTAGAAGCCCCCCAGTGGTGGGATCTTCCCGGTTTAACAACCGGTTCCGTGATCACGCACTTTGCTGCGCCCGTGTGCGCAGTTTGAAGAAATCTTCACTTCCGTGTTTCTTTGGAGGAGTAACACAGCTGATTTGCTTGGCAACTGGCTCTGCCGTGCAAATCAACTGAGGAGATAAAGGTAGGAAAATAACGCGGGCAGGCAGGCCCGGCTGATCATCGGAGCTACCGGTTCGCCCGAACTGTTAGAATACCACCACTGAAGTCCCCTACAAAGTTCATAAATGGTGATCATGTGACCCCAGGTTGCTGCAGCTATTGTAAATACATGCCAGTTGTCAAGCACACAGATTTTGATCACATGACTGAGGGAACACTGCAATGGTCATAAGGGCGAAGACCAGTCATAAGTCACTTTTTCCAACACCATTGTAGCTCTGGTCATTAAACAAATGGTCTTAAGTCATTGACTACCTGTGTTTTTTATTGATTCTGATATTTGGGGTTACTTTGATTGCTGATTCCTCCCCTTTGGGTGTACACTACACCCAGAGTGTAGCAGAGAAGACATGAATCCGTATTAAAAGGATTAGAGGGGATAATTAAATTTGCTGTGTGAACTCCATTGGGATCAAATCTCTAATTACTTTCAAAGCTTTTTACTTGAGAGTATGTTTTATGTATTTCATTATTTATTGTTGTAGGCTTACCTGGGAAATACCATGTTTCTGATTGGGTATTTAAGTAGGTTTCTGACAAATCCCTGAAACTACAACATTGTCCAACAGGATTAGTTTCTACCATTGATTTACAGGGCATTCAGGAAGTATTCAAACTCCCTTCACTTTTGTCAATTTTGTTATGCTGCAGCCTGATTCTACAGTTGTTGAAATTCATTTTTTCTCATTAATCTACACTCAATACCCCAAAATGACAAAGTGAAAATGGAATTTTAAAAATGTCTTTGTATCCTTGCTTTGTACCAAAAACAATTTGATTTTTTTCTTTCTTCCAAAGAAGAATATGAGGTTAGATTTTGATGATGGTCCACTTCCCAATTCTGAAGAATTAATCTGTCATGCCACCAGTTCCAGTTCCAAAGTGACAGATTTGGAAGCAAACAGAAGGAGGTTCCTAGCTATATCTACCACAATTTCTGTTGTTTTGGCATGTTTCTTGATATCATCTCCTAGGAACTAATTATCAACCAACAATTCTGGGAGGAAATAATTTGAACGTACCAATGGGAGTCCGGAAAAAATAGCTGCATTCTTGAGCTCTCTTCTGCTCAATGGGTTCTACAAGCACCTCTGATCTTTCCAGAATTTTCTGGAAAGTTAAGGATATTTCTGGATAGGTATCACCAGCTATTTCATAGTTCCATAGGTAGAAGATACAATTTGCTTTCCACTAAAGATGCCACAGGCCATTTTCTACTCTCCCTTGGCTACTTGGGAAACGGAGTATGAGAAATGAGCTCTGAGATACATAATCATCATAGTAAGAAAAGCTTCCTATTGCCCCTTGGGATTCTGTAGACACAGTGGTTGTTGGACTGTTGGACGTGATCATCTAACTCTAAGAGGAGTGTTTAACTGGTTAATTAATGATCACATAATATGATTAAAGTAGGATAATTTGAACTTGGCTATGCATCCATTGAGAACCCTGGATTGATTTGTTTCATGGTCCATTTATTTGTTTTCTTGGTTTTTCATGATATTCCCAGGAATTTTCTCCAAAAACAAAATTCAAACATGCCAATACTCTTGCCAATAAGCTTCCTATTCTGCGTCAGCATATTGCAGGTTATTGATGATTATTCCCCAATTTTAAAATCATGCTAAACTACTTCCAATTCAGTTTCCTTTAATGTATATTCAGCATATAGGTTGAATAAACAAGGGAAGAGATTGCAGCCTGGTTTCTCTAACTAGAAAAGATGGAGTTAATCCTCTTCCTGTCACTTTGATCTCCCATGATCAAGAAATAAGCTTGCTACATCCAAATCTATTATACATGGTATTTAAGTGTACAAACTTTAGTAAGAAAATGATCAGTCACTGAATATGGGTATCAACAAAAGCTATAACTGAAAGCGTCTTTTCCTTGAAAACAGACAGCTAAAATAATATAAATATTCCCATCCCACAACTATTACCATATCATTTACCATCTTAAAGGCTGATTCATATATCAAGAGAATATAATTGAAAAGGTTCCTAATCAGTTATATAAAAACTCTATTATGGGAACATTCTGAAAAGTACTTCAAATGGTCGTTGCTTACCTGAACGACCCTTTTATACTCGACGTTCAGACACTCCTCAGTCTGGGTTACGATCACTCCTATTTGCACAGCTGAGTGTCAATCAAATCCCTCTGGAGCTGCATCCTCCTCACTTCCTGCTTCCTCCTCAGACTTTTCACGAAGACAACTTGGCTCAACAGCAGCAGGATCGACCATTAGAAACTCCATCAGGTAGACACACAGGAAGCAGACAGCTACAGAGGGAGAAAAAGCAGACCTCCACCAAAGCCAGGCACGGCCAAGAAAGGGAGGGACGGAGTGTCTGAACGTCGAGTATAAAAGGGTCGTTCAGGTAAGCAACGACCATTTTCCTACTCGCCGTTCAGACACTCCTCAGTCTGGGATATACCCAAGTTAGAAAGAAAAGGGAGGGAATTAAGCCGTAGACTGGCCTTGTGGAGAGATTACAGCCTGTAATACCCTTCTGCCAAAGGCAGCATCTGCAGAAGCAAACTTATCCAGCCTATAGTGACTTACAAAGGATGAAAGGGAAGACCATGTGGCCGCCCGGCAAATATCATCTACCGAAGCCTGGGTAGCCCAAGCCGCAGAGGTTGCGGCGCTACGGGTAGAATGGGGCAATATACCACCCGGGACAGGGGCCTCTCTTAAGTCATATGCCTTAGAAATACAGGCTTTGAGCCACCTTCCTACTGTGGTTGAAGAAACCTTCTGACCCAGGGAAGAGGGAAGGAAGGACACCAACAGAGCCTCAGTCTTTCGAAAAGGGGCAGTCCTTTTAAGATATCTTCTCAATGCCCGTCTCACATCTAGAGTATGCCACCGCTTCTCAGCAGGATGACGCGGGTTCGGGCAAAAGTTAGGCAAGACGAGTTCTTGGGCTCGATGAAAACGAGTATTCACTTTGGGAACGAAAGCCGGGTCGAGGCGTAGAACAACCCGGTCAGGATAGAAGATGCAGAGATCACTTCTCATGGACAAGGCAGCAATTTCGGATACTCTGCGCGCCGAAGTTATTGCTAACAAAAAGGCCATTTTTAAAGACAAGTAGCGTAGACTGGACGAAGCGATGGGTTTGAACGGTGGACCCGTCAAGGCCTGCAACACCAAGGTAAGGTCCCAAGTGGGGTAGCGATGAATCGGTGGAGGCCGCAAGTTTGAGACCCCTTGGAGAAAGGAACGGATCCTGGGGTCCTGAGACAAAGGAACACGAGATTCTCCTGACAGGACAGTGGCTAGAGCCGCCACCTGTCGGCGTAGAGTCGCGGGGGCCAAGCCCTTGGAGAAACCCGCATGCAGAAAACACAGAATGTCCGGAACAGAAGCAGTTGTGGGGTCTACGTGATGATCTCCGCACCAACTCGTGAAGGCCGTCCATGAGGCGTTATAAATACGAATCATTGATGGTCTTCGAGCTGCCTGAATAATGGAGATAACGTCGTCAGACAGATTGTCCTTGATGAGCTTTATGCGCTCAAATGCCACACGGCTAATCGAAGCCATTCTGGTTCCGGATGACGGATGGCTCCTTGAGTTAGTACTATTTTGTCGGGTGGAATCCTCCACGGTGGCTCGACCGATAAGTTCTTGAGGTCGGCGAACCACTCTCGACGGGGCCAATATGGTGCTACTAGTAGAAGGTTCGCCCGTTCGTGAATGACCTTCCGCACTACCTTGGAGATGACAGGAAGGGGAGGGAAGGCATAAAGAAGGCCCCGGGGCCACTGACTCCGAAGAGCATCCAGCCCCTCCGCTGCTGGGCATGGATAGCGGGAAAAGAATCTCGGCAATTGGGTGTTCTTTGCCGTCGCAAACAGGTCCACTAGAGGAAGGCCGAACCTCCTGGACAGGTCCTGGAACAAGCCGGGGTCCAACCTCCACTCGGCATGATCTATTTGGTCTCTGCTGAGCCAATCTGCTTCTCGATTGAGAGTCCCCGAGATGGGTTCGGCTTTTATCGACGAGAGGTGGAGCTCCGCCCATGACAGAAGACGCTCCGTCTCCTGCATCAGTGTCCAGGAGCGGGTCCCCCCTTGTTTGTTGATATGGGCCTTGGTGGCCACATTGTCCGTTAGAATTAGAAGGTCCTGGCGATATACAAGGCGTTTGAAGTGTATCAGGGCGAGACGGACCGCTCTGAGCTCTAGCCAATTTATATTGTGCAGCTTTTCCGCCGATGACCAGGCACCTTGGGCTAGCTGACGGTCGAGGTGAGCCCCCCAGCCTCGCAGACTTGCGTCCGTGGTCAACACCATCCGAGCTGGTTCGAGAAAGGGAGAACCCTTGTTGAGGGCCGGAGACAGCCACCACCTCAGGGAAAGGCGAACTGGAGCTGGAACCTTTACCTTGAGAAGAGACTCCGCTCGACCTTGTCTCTGGTAAGGGAGCAGGAACCATTGGAGGCGACGAAGATGGAAACGCGCCCACGGAACAATGTCTATGCAAGATATCAACTTCCCCAGAAGCTGGGAGAGAGACAGTAAGGTCACAGTCCGGTGTAGTAAGACTTGAGATGTCAGTTCCCGAATGCTGGCTTGTCTGTCGGGAGATAGGGAGACCACACACAGTGCCGAATCTATTGTTGCTCCGAGATGCAGGATACTCGATGTGGGAATAAGATGGCTTTTGGCAAGATTCAAAGTGAACCCGTGGTTTTGGAGGGACTGAAGTACTACCTCCCGGTCCTGGGTTGCCTGTTCGGGAGAAGACGACAGGATCAAAATGTCGTCGAGGTAGCACGCCAGACGAACAGGAACCTTTCTGAGCGACGCCGCTACTGCCGCTAACAACTTTGTAAACGTCCTCGGAGCGGACGAAAGGCCGAAAGGCATCGCCCGATATTGAAAATGGTGGTCTCCAAACGCAAACCGGAGGAACTTCCTGTGCGACTGATGAATAGGGACGTGCAGGTACGCTTCCTTTAGATCTACAGATTGCATCAGATCTCCCCGACGAATGCAGCCCAGCAGAGACTTGAGGGAATGCATTTTGAACCGACGGTACAAAATGTGTTGATTGAGACGTCGAAGGTTCAAAATACCTCTCCAATCGCCCGAGGATTTCGGTACCAGGAATAGTGTTGAATAAAAGCCGGTTTTGAGTTGATCCAATGGAACCTGTTCTATGGCCTGGATTTGCAACAGATGGTGAATTTCGAGTAACAGAAGAGATCGCTTCTCCGGCTGAAGTGGCCAAGGGCATTGAAGGTAAAAGTCCTGTGGTATGTTGGTGAATTCCAAACGTAACCCTTCGGTGACAGTTTGGACAATCCAGGCATCCGAGGTGGTAGATGGCCACAGGTGAGAGAATGCCTGGAGCCTGCCCCCGATTGGGACCAGAGGCGGTGAGTCACTTACCACGCCTGGAAAAGCGGCCCGCCGACTGTCTGAAAGGTCGCCTGAAGTTGGATTGTCGGCGACCGCGGTCATGAAAAGGCGCCCTGTCCGAAGTTGACTGGTACTGGGACTGCGAAGATCTGTAGTAAGAGGCGCCCCCGGCGCCTTGGTCTTGTCGAAAGGGCTGTCGATTATAAGGAACATAGCGCCTGTCCTGACGTCGGAAAGACGTGGGTAACACCTTCTTCTTATCCCTATTCTCGACCAGCACAGAGTCCAGGGATGAGCCAAATAAGGCAGGGCCCTTGTAAGGGGCAGCAGTCAAGCGCCATTTGGACTTGGCGTCAGCTCTCCAGTTACGGAGCCACAAGAGGCGTCTTGAAGATACAGTCGAAGCTAAGGCCCTGGAAGCGAACTTAGCTGCGTCTAAAGACGCGTCAGCCGAATATTCAGCAGCTGCGACCAGTTTGGCCAGGTCCTGCTGTAATCGTGCGTCCTCCGGGGGAAGCCTGTCCTTCAATTGACGCAACCACACCAGCGATGCCCGATTAAAGAATGATGAGGAGGTTGCAGCACGAATGGCCCAAGCCACCGCTTGGTGTGTTTTGCGAAACCCCATTTCGGCTCGTTTGTCCTCAAACTTGAGGCCATCCCCCGCCTCACCTACCAGGATGGAAGACGATGTAAGACTCGCTACCGGATCATCAATTGAAGGTAACTGCAGGAGGGCATCCAGCGCAGGGGCCGAGGCATAGAGCTTTCGATCAAATGAATTCGGACCCGACAACGAGGCGGGGCGGTCCCAAGGCTTTTGAACAACCTGGCAGAAAAGATCCGGACAGGGAACAAAGTCCTCATCAGGTTGAGGTAGATTGAACAAGTTACTGTTGGGGCCAGATGGAGTAGAAGAAGAGGAGCCCTGAAGAGGTGTGGAATCCATATTAGTGGCAGCTTTTGCCTTGCGTAGGAGAGAGCGAAACAAGGAAGGCTTAAATAGACCCGGAAAAGCCGGCTTGTCCTGAATCTCTTCTTCATCCTCTGACATCTCAAAATCTTCTAGGAAATCATCCTCCCGGGCTGATTCAGGCACAAGGCTACAGGCAACAGATTGCTGCTGAAGTTGTGCACCAGGGGGATGCATGGAAAAGGCAGAAGTAGTGGGGCACGTAGGAGCAGAGAAGGCACCAGAGGCTTGCTGCAACCCCATTTGATACATATGGGACATGGCCTGGGTAAAAAAGGACTGAAAATCCACAGGCTGAGGGAACCCTGGGCCCGCTTCAGGGCGGAGGCCGGCTGCAGTGGGTGTAAAGGTAGCTTCAGGACCTGGCCTAGAAGCTTGAGAAAAATGGCTTGCAAAACTAGAGGAGCGGGACCTTACACTGGTCCTTGACTGATTAGTCGCAGGCCTTGGAGCCTCCTGAGAGGTCGATGGGTCATCCTCCCTCAGACCACTGGCCAACAATTCTACATTATGAGAGGCCGAGGGCTCACAGGTCACCTCATGGCTCAAGCCTTCAGGAATTGGCCCTTGACCAGGGTCCTGGGCCCGTTGCCTAGCCTTATCAAACTGCTTTTCTAGTGCTTTATGCCTCCTTTGGGCATCTTTATCTACTGTGGCAGATTTGGAGGACTTTGCCTGCCTGGAAGCCTTACATTTCTTCCCCCTGAGCTGTTTAGGGGAAGGTACTGGGGAGGGGGAGGGACTCCTGTCCATATCAGAAGAAAGAGCACCTTCCTCCCTGTCATCCATGATCAATCACCCCAATGAATTATTAATTAATTAATGAATTAATTGTAAATAGAACTTATCAATTCTATATATATGATTGTATATTGGTAATATAAATTGTAATATATATATCTATATGCTCTTTTATAATTATTATTATTATTATATATATATATATATATATATTATTATCTTTTAATTGTAATAAATGCAAGAAAAAACTACAAGCACAACCAGTCTATCAAGATAACAAGGCAACAGCCCCCCCCCCTTTTTTTTTTAAATAAGAATGTAAATTAATTTAAGCAATGTGTACTTCCCTGAACTTTCAGGCACCCCTCTGCAGGCCGTTGTGAATTGCAGGTACGATCAGGACAGCGTCCCCACCTGCCAGCCACCTAGCGACCCTGGAAACCAAAGCCCAGGTCGCTATGGCCACGGAGATCCAAAAACGTTGCCGATGATCAGGGCTCAAAATGGCGGCCCGCGAGGGGAAATTCCAGAAGTCCTAAGCCAGGCGAAACACAGCGCCTGCGGCCGGACTGAAGCTGCAGCCAAAGAGCAGTCACAATTTTCAAAGGCAGCTGATGAGTATGCCAGCCGGCAGGGACTCAAGCCGCTCGATCAAATGGCCACAAAGGCAAACCGGAGCCTCGCAAAGTGACTGGCAGCAAAAAGGCGGCAATGGCGGCAATGGCGGGAAAACCGTTAGAAATAAAGCGCCAGCCAAGCCAAGCCGCAAGCGGCGGCCGGAGCCCCGAACCGCCGCTACGCGCTTTAACCTTCTCCAAACGAAGGCAAATGAAGCGCAGCACTTTTAGACAATAAATAAATAATATTTAGCCAATTCAGAAAGAAATAACTAAATTAAGAACGAAATGTAATCAAGAGAACAGACACTCGATGCTATTGCAATGGCTGAGTGAAAAAGTCTGAGGAGGAAGCAGGAAGTGAGGAGGATGCAGCTCCAGAGGGATTTGATTGACACTCAGCTGTGCAAATAGGAGTGATCGTAACCCAGACTGAGGAGTGTCTGAACGGCGAGTAGGAAAATACTTCTAAAGCCAACATTTTCATAATTGTAGCCTAAGCGGTATAAGATTAGGCTCTAGAATTTTCAAGGTGAGTTACATGCACAGTGGTAGGTAAAGTGTCCCTTGAGTCCAGCTCACCTCCTGATGACTACATGGGCATGTCTATGTTGTTTCCTTGGCAACAATAAGGAAGAAGGTTGTCATTGTTTACTCCCAATAATTTCCAGTTTCCCAGTATAGTTTAAAGTATTGAATGTTCTGGTGATTTCCCACCCAAATACTAACTAGCTAGAGCTTCCCCGCCACACCAACAAGTCATGCCCATCAAGCCACACCCACAGAACAAATTTGAATTCCACCACTGAAGTAAATGAGATGTAAACATTAAAAACACAGAGATAAACATATTTCATCCAGTTTTATAAATGCATTCCTTCAGTATTTGCCTCTCCAAAAAGAAATGTCAAACTAAAAAATATTTCCAAAATTTACAGTTTCATCTTCAATAAAATTCTGCAATAGATATTACTGTCTGTTAAACATTGACATACTGCTCTGATTCAGGGTAACTATTTTGCCATTGAAAATGAGAAGTAAAACAGAAGGGAAAACTCATTTTCAGCCAAGCCGTATTTGAAAGTATTTAGCAGCAAGATTTTTTTTTTTTACCTCCAATAAATTTTTAAGGGAAAAAAATGAAGAGAAAATTCTAAAGGCTTAAAGCAAACACAGACAAAAGCCTCTCTTAAAGTCAAGGTAATAGTCTATTAACAAAACAGAAAAACCATGCCAAAACCTTTCAGAAATTAGTCAGTGATACTTTCCCACTATATGCTTCGGCTTATGGCTGGCAATTGAGATTTGGTTCCTGAAATTCAACTATTGGGACATTCCTATGATCTCAAGATGGCACTGACACAGCAGTTTCGAATCCTTATCTATTAATGGAATAATAATTGTCCCTACACAGAAAATCTGGAAAAAGCATGATAGGAGATATTTGGGACAACCGTTCATTATATTTACAAATATCTTAGTTTTGAACTTCTACCAAAAGCTTCCACAATATTTAGACTTGGCTCATTTCACTCAGACTTCAATAATTTCCTCTGCAAGCTTGTTCTATATCAAATCAAGACAGTTAAAATACTGCTAATTATAAATACAAACCATTAGTAAATTAAGGCTGATGTTTAAAAAGAGATAAAATATCAATCCCAACTCTGTACCTACAGAGTTTTCTTGGCAAAGTTACTAAAATGGTTTGCCATTGCTGCCTTCTGGATTTTTTAAAAAAATTACTTCCTACTATAGCAACATTACTAGGTTCCCAACCAGTTTCCCAATCCAAATTCTAACCCAGCTGACTCCTCTTAGCTTCCAGGACCAGTGAACGTTAGCTATCTGCTACCACTTGCTCAATTACAGTACTGCAGATCACAGTAAAATCAGTAATCACAGACAAGATTTTCACAGGAGCTTTGAATGGAAAAACGCACACTAGGTTTCCCGCATTTCCCCCAGAGTATTCCTGGTTTTCTGCATCAGGAAAACAGTCACTTAAAAGCACTACTGCTCAAAAAAACCAACAACCTAGAGTCTTTCTTTACAACAATCTTGCTTATACAAGGTTGTTGGCTGTAAGTGGTTAGTGACTGGATAGGGAGATATTTTTTGCCTCCACAGTCAGCAATGATAAAAAAGTCCAATCCTGATCATCCCTAGAGAACTTTTCTCCTCTCAGGGATCCTGCTTTCAATGGTAGGAGAGAAAGGGCGCTGATCTTACCTGACACGCTCAATGGGCTGACTGAGAATCCAAAGTATGGGTGTTGACTCCATTTTCTTCCTTTTAGAGACTGAATCCTTTTAACTCCTGGCTGACCCCCCGGTTGAGGAAGACGTAGCAGATGACTTGACATATCATTAATCTTGTTGTCTGCTCCTGGACTCTGGACCAGGTGGTCGCCAGGGTGGGGTTGGATTCTCAGTCAGCCCATCGAGAAGGAACGTGTCAGGTAAGACCAACACCCTTTTTCCGATGGGCTGACGTGAGAATCCAAAGTATGGGTCATACCAAAGCCGACTTGTTCTAAGGGTGGGCTGCACTCTGGTCCCAAGTCCCCAGGTTTGTATGTACTTTCTGAAGGACCCTTCTGCCAAAGGCCACCTCAGCTGAGGCGAATGCATCCAGCTTATAGTGTCTGATGAATGGGGACAGTGAGGACCAGGTCGCTGCCCTACAGACTTCCTCTACAGAAGGCCTGTGTTGCCCAAGCAGCTGTGCTTCTGGTAGAAAGGGCGGTAATGGAAGAGCTTGAATCTCGTAGGCCTTGGCAATGCATGTCTGTATCCACCGTCCCATTGTTGATGCAGTAACCTTGCTACCTAGCACAGAAGGTTGGAATGACATAAACAGTGACTCTGTTTTTCTCAGGGGAGCTGTTCTTTTTATGTAAATGTGAAGTGTCCTCCTGACATCCAAGATGTGCCACTTTCTTTCTAGTTCATGGTTTGGACTCGGACAGAAGTCTGGCAATATGATTTCCTGCACCCTGTGGAACCTTGAATTAATCTTGGGTAAAAATGAAGGGTCTAGAAGCAGTACTACCCTGTCTGGATGAAATGTACACAGGTCCTCCCTTACTGAGAGGGCTGCCAGCTCTGAAATTTGTCTGGCCAAAGTACTAGCCACGAGGAAGGCTACCTTGCATGTGAGGTATCACAGGCTAGCTTCTCGTAACAGTTCAAAGGGATTTGAGGAGATTGCCTACAGGATCATAGAAAGGTCCCATGTGGGATACCTGTGCACCACCGGAGGCTTTAAATTGGTTGCTCCCTTAATGAAGCTGCGCACCATAGGATGATGCACAAGGAATTCTAGGTCAACACTGATGCTAGTGCTGCGACCTGCCTGCGTATGGTGCTTGGGGATAGTCCTCTGTCCAGCCCATCCTGAAGGAATTCCAGGATTTAAGCCACTGTTACTGAGATGGGATCGATGCTGCCCTTGGAGCACCAGTTACAAAACGTTTTCCAAGTCGAATTGTAGATCCTGTTAGTTGACGGTCTCCTGGAGGCTTGGATTGTTGTGATTACTCTGATAGACAACTTGCCCTGTGTCAGGGCTCTCCGCTCAAATGCCAGATGGTCAGTTTTAACCATTGTGGCTCCGGATGCACTAGAGCCCCCTGGCTGAGGAATAGCTTTTCTTGCGGGATCCTCCAGGGACTGCTTACCGATAGACTGACCAGATCTGCGAACCACAGCCTCCTGGGCCAGTGGGGGGCTAGGAATAATACTTCTGCCTTCTCCTCCAGTACCTTCCTGATTACCCTCGGGATCATGGGAAGAGGAGGAAAGGCGTATCGGAGTCCTCTTGGCCACGGAGTGTGGAGTGCATTGGCCCCTTCCACCCTCGGTGTTACGAACCTGGAGTAAAATATCAGCAGCTGGCTGCTTGATGGTGTGGCGAACAGGTCCAGGACCGGAGTCCTGAACGTTCTGTTATTTCCTTATGTTCCGGATGCAGGCGCCACTCTGCGTGCAGTCTGCCTGGACATTCGTTGTTCCCAGATGTGCTCCGCTCTGATGGAGAGAAGATGCTTCTCCGCCCAGAGGCCCAACAACTCTGCCTCTCGCATGAGCGCTCTGGAATGTGTGCCCCCTTGATGGTTGATGTGGGCCTTGGTGGCTACATTGTCCATCAGAATGAGGATGTGATGGCCAGTTATCTTGTCCTGAAACCCTCTCAGGGTCAGGCGACCTGCCCTGAGTTCCAGACAGTCAATATTGTTTGCTAGGTCCTCCTGTGACCATTGTCCCTGTGCCATCTGTGCCTGAAAATGGGCACCCCAGCTGAAGAGGCTGGCATCTGTTGTGATGGTTAGGTGGTTGGCCTCCTTGAAGGCATAATCCCTGTCCATGGCCCAGGACGTCCACCAATGGAAGAACTGTAGCACTTTGTGTGGGACCAGAACCTTGGTGTTTGAATTGCTTTCTCCTGACCTCTGGTAAGGTAAGAGAACTCACTGCAAAGTTCTTGCATGTAGGCATGCCCAGGGAACTATCGCAATGCATGATACCATCTTGCCTAGGAGTTTTGATAGAAGGGCTAGTGGGACCTTGCAGTCCACCCGAACCTGATTTACCAATGCCCTTATGCTGTCCTGCCGCTCCTGTGACAGGAAGACCTCACATAGTGAGATGTCTATGATCGCCCCCAGGTAAGGCAAACAGGTGGTAGGAGTCAGATGGCTCTTTCTGTAGTTGACATAAAATCCATGATTCTGGAGAGTCCAGATTGTGACCTGTAAGTCTTCTATCACTCGATTGTGGGAGGAGGACCGGATTAAAATGTCGTCCAGGTAACACTGGACTCAGATCGGTAGTGCCTTGATGTGGGCCGAGAGTGCTGCCTGGGCTTTGGTGAACACCCTGGGAGCTGAAGACAGACTGAATAGTAATTGTAATTGGTAATATTGACCCGCATAGTAGAATCAGAGGAACCGTTGGTGTGATGGTAGTATGGGAACGTGGAGGTACACCTCCATCAGGTCTATGGATGTTAAGAGGTCACCCTCCCGGACGCTCTCCAAGATGGACTGGAGAGATTGCATTTTGAACCTCTTGTAAATGAGGTACTTGTTCAATCCTTTTAGGCCTAGAATTGCTCTCCACCCCCCCCCCCCCGAGGCCTTGGGAACTACAAATAGTATCAAGTAGAAACCTTGCTCCTGTTTGCCCGCCAGGACCAGCTAGATAGCTTGAATATCTGCGGTCTCTATGAGGCCCCTCTTTGTATTGTCTCTCGGTACAGAGCAATTTATGAAGAATCTCGGGGGTGTGGAGAGAAATTCTATCTTGAGGCCTAGTCTCACTGTGTTTAGAACCCAGGTGTCTGATGTAGTTGCCTCCCATTGGTTCGCAAATAACACTAGGTGGCTGCCAATGGCAGGGTCTGACCTGGGGTCATTTGTAGCGCCGGAAGGGACAGCTTCCAGAGCCACAAAATGGTTTCTTGGCCTGGAACTGCTGCTTGGTTCTTTCTCGGAATCCTGCTCTATCTGTTTGTCGATCAGTTCCCTGTGGAAATCTCCTTTGGAAGTAGTCTGGGCAGTCTCTGCTGTCAAAAGGAGGAACTACATACATAAAGCGAGGGTCGTCGATCTGCTTATCTGTGTAAGCATGGCAGGATTTTCCTACCAAGATGGGCTCCATGGCCTCCCCAAATAGTTTGCCACCCGTGAAGGGTGCAGAGGCTAGTCTCCATTTGGATTTGGCATCCGCCTGCCAGTTGCGGAGCCACAGCATGCATCAGGCCATCACCGCTGATGCCATAGCCCTGGAAGCGAATTTGGCTGCATCCACCGAAAATTCTGTCGCCATTATCAGATTGGTGATGGCCTGCTGAAGGCCTTGGTTGTCAGCTGGAATCCTGCTTTGCATCTAACACAGCCAGACTAATGAGGCCCTACTGAAAAGTGAGGCAGTCGTGGATGTCCTGATCGCCCAGGCTGCTGCCTGATGAATCCTGCAAAGGGCTAACTCTGTCCTCCTATCCTCTGATTTCAGAGACTCTGCTGTGTCTTGGGACACAGGTGCACATATACTAAAAATGGAACGATACAGGGACACAAGGTTAGATGAAGTTAAAGCTGCTACCAGCCCATCTACTGCTGGTAATTGCAGTTCCTCTGCAAAGTCTGTGGCTATATTATAAAATCTCCTGTCGTTCCCATTTGGGTTGGGATATGTTCCTGGTTGGGTCCATTGTTTTCAGATCATGTCATGGAACAATTCTGGTGTGGGAACCTCCTCATTCTGCACTACTGGTTGTGAAAATAGGAGGGCATTTGGGTCTGGTAGGCCCAAGGGTGCCTTTGAAGTACTAGGTTCCTCCCCCATGTTGGCTGTGGCCTTGACTTTAAACAGGAGAGGCTTGAAGAGGGGAGGTCGGAACTGCCCTGTGAAAGCTAGGGGCTCAGGAGCCAATCCCTCATCTTCTGAGAGACTCCATTCTCTCTGGTCCTTCTCTCCTGAAATCCAAACTCTGTTCTGTTCTGTTCTGGGGTGCCAGGTACTGGCTATACTCCAGAGCTGAGCCTGATCTCATACAATCCTTCTGGTTTCCCTGTTGCAGGGATGTGACCAGTCCTTGCGTTAAGGATATCAGAAGGCTCATCTGCTCAGAAATTCCTGAGCTTAGACTCTCCCCTGGGTGGGTACCCGCCGCTGTGGGGGTGAAAGTGGCCTCTGTGACCCTATGCATCCTGTTTTGGTCAGATTCCCCTTCATTCTCTGGCGACAGGTTATTTGCCTGTGAGGATTGCTCTATAGTGCCCTCTAGTAACCAATTTGGGAGGCTTAGATGGCTCTCATCCCTGGCTGTCTCCAAGTGCCCTAAGGAATAGATGCTCTCTTTTGCCCCAGAGAACTCTGTTAGTAATCTTTGTTATGCCTGTCTTTTTGCCTTTGAAATCTCTTTTTCCAGGGCTCTTTCCCTCCTCTGGGCATCCCTTTCCTCAGCTTTAAAAATTTTCCTCTTTGATGTTGCAGGGCTTCTTTGTTCTATCTGGAGATGAACTGAAACCAGTGGTGGGTTTCAAATTTTTTTACTACCGGTTCTGTGGGTGTGGCTTAATGGGTGTGGCATGGCTTGGTGGGCGTGGCAGGGGAAGGATACTGTAAAATCTCCATTCCCTCCCGATCAGCTGGGATTTAGGAGGAAGAGAATAGATGTGGCGGGGCCAGTCAGAATTTTTACTATCAGTTCTCCGAACTACTCAAAGTTTCCGCTACCAGTTCTCCAGAACTGGTCAGAATTTGCTGAAACCCATCTCTGACTGAAACGGGCGTTGTCTTACGTGAACACCCCTTCTGGTTGTTCGGGGTCCAGTGGTCAGGAACGGGTTAAACTCCCTCCGATATGATTGATTGAGTCTGCTAGCTGAGAAGCTCCTCCTCTTTGCCATGCTTCTCAGCTTTCTGATGAAAGACGATACAGCAGACCGACACATAGAGCTGAAAAAGAGAGAAAAGTAGGCCGAAAGAGCCGCCGAGCCGGCAAGGGCCTAAACAGGGTGGGGCTGATCACTGGACCCCGAATAATCAGAAGAGCAATTCAGGTAAGACAACGCCCATTCTCGTTGATTCTGGGTCCAGTGGTCAGGAACGGGACATGCCCAAGCAGAGACCTATTGGGAGGGACCCACCTGAGCCGGAGAGGCTGACCTACTGTAGACCTGTTGGAGGACCCTGCGTCCAAAGGCCGCATCCGCTGAGGCAAACCAGTCAAGCTGGTAATACCGGATGAAAGGAGTGGGCGAAGCCCAAGCAGCGGCACGACAGACTTCCTCTAAGGACGCCTGAGTGGCCCAAGCTACCGAGGTAGCCGCGTTGTGTGTGGAATGGGCTGTGATGTGACAAGGGACAGGGAGAGACTGGACCTCGTAGGCTTTGGCAATGCTAGCCCTAAGCCAACGTCCCAGGGTAGCCAAGGAAACCTTCCCGCCCAATGAAGAAGGTTGGAACGATACGACAAGGGATTCCGTCTGACGGAAGGCCGAGGTCCTCCTAAGGTAAATACGCAAGGCCCACCTGACATCTAGGGTGTGCCAGGCCCGTTCCAAAGGGTGGGAAGGGTTGGGACAGAAATCAGGAAGGACAAGTTCCTGAGCCCGATGGAAAGGGGAGTTGACTTTAGGGAGAAAGGTGGGGTCCAATCTAAGAACCACCCTGTCGGGGTGGAAAATGCAAAGGTCCGCCCGCGTGGAAAGGGCAGCCAGTTCTGAAACATGCCTGGCCAAGGTGATGGCCAGGAGGAAGGTTACTTTGTATGAGAGAAACCTCAAGCCGGCCTCCCTGAGAGGTTCGAAGGGAGCTCGGATGAGGGCATCCAGAACCCTGGGCAGGTCCCATGTGGGATATCTATGGATAGGGGCCGGACGGAGGTTAGAGGTGCCCCCTGAGGAACTGTCTAATGAGGGGACGATGGGAGAGAGACCCCTTTGTCCCACAGCAAAGGATGGAGGAAAGGGCAGCTACTTGCCTGCGGAGAGAGTTGGGAGCCAAACCTGTGTCCAGACGATCCTGAAGGTACACCAGTATCTGTTCCATAGAGGCCGAGGTAGCAACAATGGAGTTCCTTTGGCACCAGGAAGAGAACGTCCTCCATGTGGAGTTGTAAATACGGGTCGTCGAAGGGCGACAGGCTGCCTGGATGGTAATGATGACCCTGGGAGGAAGTTTTCGGTCACTCAGTCTCCAGGCGGTTAGCTGTAGCCAGCCAGCGTCCGGATGTTGGACGGATCCTTGTCGAAGAATGAGTTGTTCCGGAGGAAGATGCCACGGGGGGCAGACGGAAAGGGCCTTCAGATCCGCGAACCAAGGTCGACGAGGCCAATGGGGCACGATCAGAAGAAGTTCCGCCCTCTCCATCAGCATCTTCCGAATGACTTTGCTTATGAGGGGGAGTGGCGGAAAGGTGTACAGGAGACCGGGAGGCCAGTTGCTGTGCAGAGCATCCACAGCTTCCGCATCTGGATCCGGGAACCGGAGAAGAACCTCTGTGTCTGACGGTTGTTCCGAGTGGTAAAAAGTTCCACCCCCGGAATCCCAAAGAGAGACGTGATCTCCCTGTACAGCCGTGGGTCCAGGGCCCATTCACTGTGGCCCGGCTGAGCCAATCCATCTGAGTGTTTGTCACCCACGAAATGTGAGTGGCCCATAAGGACTTCAGATGAGACTCCGCCCAGGCTCCCAGCCTCTTGGCCTCCTCCATGAGGTGCCGAGATCGGGTCCCCCCTAGGCGGTTTACATGGGCCTTGGCGGCCACGTTGTCCATCCTGATCAGTACGTCTGTCCTTCACCTTGTGAACGAAGACCCTGAGAGCCAGGTGGATGGCCCGGAGCTCTAACCAGTTTATGTTGTGCTCCAAATCCACCCGGGTCCAACGCCTCTGGGTGCGAGATGAAGAGAGATGGGCACCCCAGCCATGAAGGCTGGCGTCCATGGTCAGAATAAGACAGTGGGTTTTCCTGAACTCCCTCCCCCGAAGAAGGGCCTCCAAACTCCACCATTTGAGGGACAGGAGAACTTTGGGAGACAAACCACCCTGTGGGAATTCCCCCGATGTCGTTTTTGGAAGGGAAGGAGAAACCACTGTAGATGTCTGCAGTGTAGACGGGCCCAGGGAACTATCCCGATGCATGATACCATCTTCCCCAGGAGTTGGGAAAGTGACGCCAGGGAAGAGACCCTCCGTGTCGTCACTGACCTGACCAGAGACCGCAAGCTGGACAGGCGATCCTGGGAAAGATAGACCCTGCACTCCATCATGTCTATGATGGCCCCCAGGTGCTGGAAGCGAGTAGTCAGCAGCAGGTGACTCTTGGCCAAATTGACAGAGTACCTGTGGCTCCTCAAAACCTGTAGAGTGGAGGCCAGGTCTTGATGTGCTAGCCGCTCCGAGAAAGACTGGATAAGGAGGTCGTCCAGGTAGAACTGCATCCTTATTGGCAGTGTCCGGAGGTGGCCTGCCAGCGCGGCCATCAATTTAGTAAACACTTGGGGGGCCGAGGAAAGGCCGAATGGGAGAGCCCGGTACTGGTAATGTCTGTTCGTGAAACAGAACCTGAGGAAACGACGGTAGGAGGGGCGGATGGGGACATGGAGATACGCCTCCGTCAGATCGATAGACGTGAGGTAATCCCTGACCCTGATGCCCTCCAAGATGGACTGGAGGGACTGCATCTTGAATCGCTGGTATGCAATCTGGCGATTCAGGGACCTGAGGTCGAGAATTGCCCTCCATCCCCCCAATGATTTCCGAATAACGAATAGGCGTGAATAGAAGCCTTGTTCGTGCTGCTCCTGAGGCACCGGTTCGATGGCCTGAATTTCAAGAAGATGTTGAATGGCCGATGCCACCAGGAGCCTGGAGGACCTGTCCCGGGACAGGGGACAGCGAAGAAACCGGTCGGGAGGAGTGAAGAGGAATTCTAGAGAGAGGCCAAATCTGACCGTCTCCCGGACCCAAGCGTGCGACAAGGTAGCCTCCCATTGGCTGGCGAAGGACGCCAGGCGGCCCCCAATGGGAAGTGAGGCCGGACCATCATCGTGATCTGCAGAAACCCCGCCCCCTGCCCCCTCAAAAGGGACGTTTAGATTGACCCCGGGATGAAGAAGAGAAACCTTGTCTGTCGTGGGGTCAAAATTGTCTAGGGGGAAAGGACCTTTGTCTACGGGTCCCCGTAAATCCTCCGTCAGGGTTCCTAAAGGGTTGAAAGGTT
The DNA here is from genome assembly GCF_029215685.1 of Pituophis catenifer annectens. Taxonomy (NCBI): domain Eukaryota; kingdom Metazoa; phylum Chordata; class Lepidosauria; order Squamata; family Colubridae; genus Pituophis; species Pituophis catenifer. Next base: position 156,457,219 of record NW_027256881.1, on the reverse strand, counting down.
GACTGAGACCTAGCGTCCGACCAATGGGACAAATTGGGGAGGATGCGGCGTTTATCCTTGGACTCCACCAGAAGAGGATCCAGGGAGGTTCCAAAAAGCTTGGACCCCTCAAAGGGGGAAGTGGCTAGGTGCCATTTAGATTTGGCATCAGCCTGCCACTGGCGAAGCCAGAGCAGGCAACGGGCAGCTACAGAGGAACCAATGGCTTTGGCAGCGAAGCGTGAAGAATTTAACGTAGCGTCCGCTGAATATTCTAATGCCACAATGACCTTACTTATGTCTTGTTGGGCCCATAGATCAGAAATAGGGAGGCAGGCCTGTAGTTGACGTAACCAAAGGATGGAAGCCCGATTAAAAAAGGAAGTGGCCAAGGCCGATTTAACCGACCAGGCCATGGCCTGATGGGATCTAACCAAGGAATTCTCTAGGCACCTATCCTCTAGGTGGAGGTTGTCCTCCGGGGGCCCTGTCAAATTAGAGGTAGCCGACAATTCAGCCACTGGTTGGTCGACCGAAGGGACTTGCAAGATAGAGGCTAATTCAGGAGCCAAATTGTAGATGCACCTGTCCACCGCATTAGGGCTGGGGCCCAAGGCCGGGGATGACCATTGACGTTGTAACCCGTCCCTAAATAGCTTAGGCCCTGGGATTTCCTCGGTTTCGATAGCTGGTTCCTCAAAAAGGCGAACCGCTGTGGACACCCCCTCTCCCGGGCCGGCATCCGGTGGTCTAGTGGTTCCTAACCCCATGGTGGCCTTGGCTTTGTGGAGAAGAGAACGAAACAATTGAGGCTTAAAGAGACCAACAAAAGCTGATTGGTCAGGGGCTAAATCCTCATCTTCCGACATCTCCTGATCTAGGAGATCAGCTCCAGGTAAAGATTCCTGTCCAGATGAGCAGGCAGATGCCACTCTAGTTTGGCCAGACCTTAGAATCCCAGTATCCTGTGTGATAGCCTGGTCAGTAGAAATGATGGAGCCCTCGACCTCTACCTGAGAACAGGCTTGGTCAGAAACCCATGAAGAGGTTCTTTGGAGAAGTTCCTGTCTAACCCCTTCCCGGATTGCCTCCTGGATATATGAAGCCAGGACAGGAGTGATGAGAGCCTCAGGAGCCAATGGGACTGGGGCCAGGGGGGCATCAGACTGTGCCGGTTGTTCCAAGGGTTGAGGATGGACAGGGCTGGGAGGAGGCTCCGATTGAACCCCAAATAGTGTAACATTGACCTCCTTCTGACCCTCAGCCAATGGGGAAGAGATCCCCATTCGGGGATAATGCAGGAGTAGGGGCCTGGAGTAATGGGGAACCTCCTTGTGTTTGAAGAGAAGCCCTAGGAGGAGCAGCTGACTGAGGGCTAAGTATGAACTTCTACCATAAGGAGGCCTCCTTGGCAGCCTTTTGAATGACCTTTTCTATGGCCTTGTGGAGCTTTAACTCCTCTTTGGCCAAGGCTGCAGCCGACTGGGAGGCCTTGGATGTTCCAGAAGAATAGTGGGTTTTCCTGCTTTTCTTAGCCGGAACTGGGGCAGATCCTGTTGGCTCTTCACCTTGAAGGCGTTGCTTGGAAGCCTTGGTCTGCCTCTGAGAAGCCATCTTGTCTCTAGGAATAAGGACAAAATGAATAAACTATTTCCAAGCCTTCCAGTCAGGAGATGTAATAATTAGGCTTAGGTTACTAACTGCCCCAATTACTGAAGCCTTCCAAGCTAATGGCGATTTGGCATAACCAGGCAGACCAACTGCCTGAATTTGTGTAGGCCTCTAAAAGCCACGAGGCAGAATCAAAATGGCCAATTCAAAATGGCCACCGGGGGAAAAACAATGGCGACTGGTGAATAAGGAGCTTCCCCTCGTCCAGTACCTGTCGCCTGAAGACTTCTGTCTTTAAGGGAGATGACCAGACAGTCTGGTCCACCCACAGAGCCGAGATCTCTGCCCCGAAAACTGCTCTGTTGTTCCGTTGCCGCTAGGCAGCTGCCCGACAAGCCGCGGCTGCAATTCGAGCCCCCCATTCCACATGGAAGGCGATTTGAATCGCTGCGGTGAAAAAAACCTCTGGAAGGAGATGACGGCGGCAGCAGAGTCGGCTAGGCGTCCTAATCGCCGACTCCCAAGCACCTTCGCATTCAAGGTGGGCGGCTCCAGCAACCTAAGGTTGCTAGCGGTTTCAGGCGTTAGCCTTTCGCGCTGTTGTGAGGGCTAGGCTCAACCGGCCGAGAACCTGCAGCCCCCACTCAGCCAATGATGGCCTTCAGCGGGCTCGGGTGCAAACCCCTTCTCGCTGGAATGCTCTACCTGAAATTTCTGGGAGCAGTGGTAGGAACAAAGTGCAAAAGAAATACTTTTGCCAGGAGCTCAGCTCAAACATGTCTTTGTCAATCGGATTGAGTCAGAAAGCTGGGAAGCATAGCAAAGAGGAGGAGCTTCTCAGCTAGCAGACGCAATCAATCATATCGGAGGGAGTTTAACCCATTCCTGACCACTGGACCCAGAATCAACGAGAACCCCCCTTTTCCCCCCACTCATGGGAGCCACTTCATAGCTTTCTGATGTAGCAGTATTCTCTATCCTTTTATGTGCTGGGGATTTTCCTGACCCCTGCCAGGGAGGCGCCAGGATGTCTGCTGAGGAAAGCGTGCCAAACATTGGCTCTTCTGGGAAGGAGCTGGAAATGGCGCCTGGGCTTAGTGACTTAGAACTCCCGCCACTTGATTTGGGGCTGGCGGACAAGCCGGTTAGCCAGCACTCTCCTTTCAGCGGATGTGCCCTGGAAGATCCGCTTTTTCTTTGTAGCAGTGCTGGTCAGACCGGGTAGCCTGCTAATTAGTTGTAGCGGCTGTCGGGCAGCCAGCTGGTTCTTCCTGACAGTGTCCTACCCCTCCTGATTAGCAGTGTCCTTCGAGGACCTCTCTCACGCACCGAAAAAGTCATTTAAATCTAAGCCGCACAGCTGCGGCGTTCCTTAAAGTCTTCCTGTGCTGATCAGCTGTTTTTCGGCTTCCGGCCTTGCAGCCGTGATTCCATGGTGCATTGATTCAAACCATTCCCAGCTCTCAGCTGATTGCCCTGTACTTCCCCAGCGCTCTACAGCTGACTTCAGTAAATAGCTAACAGAAACAGACCTTCCTTCTAGACAGGCACCCCTGAAGCACCGCTTCCAATGTTCCGCCTTTCCCTTCGTCTCAGCTGCCCTTAAAGCAGCTGAGTCTCTGACATCTGGAAGGCTGAGTTAAACTGCTTACTTAACTTTGATAAATTCCTCTCTGATCTGAGAATCCAAAGTAAAAACAAAGTAACTATAATCCTTTGCTCTGAATAGCTCTACTAAACACGTCTCTCTCGGATATAAGACTGAATCAAACTGGGAGTCAGCCAGGAGAGGCATGGCAAAAAGTTAAAAGGATTCAGTCTCTAAAAGGAAGAAGGCAGAGTCAACACCCATACTTTGGATTCTCACGTCAGCCCATCGGAGAACATATGTACCTCTGAAGGCTAGATAGATCTATATATATAGTCTTTTCTTGGTCTGTTCCCGATTGTTTTGGATCTGGCTATTCCTTCTCTGTAATTTGGATATGGTTTCTTCTTGGATCAGCAGGTTCCCGTTAACAGCACATAGGGCATGAAAAATTCTTTGTGACTTGCTTAGGTAGGTGAAAAGTGGAGGTGGAACAAAACAAAATTCAAAATGTAAACTGGAATACACCTAGGCTTATATTCACCAATACAGAACTAATTTATAGTCTTGCTTTCAATTATCTCCCCTACCCCATTCTCTTAGATAAGCAGCTATCTTGCCTGTTCAATAAGCTTCCTTATTCTGATATACTTAGAAGATCATACATTTGGTGTTTTATATTCAGCAATTCTGTCTTCAACTTCTTTATACAGATCTCCTTATAATTAACATTATTTCTCTAGAATAAAACTCTTTATATCTTCAACTCAGGTTTTTATAGCCGCATCAAGAGTCTTCTGAATGTAATACCTGTTAGAAAAAGATCCATATATTTTTAATTATGGTTCATTTAAAATTTACTACATATATCTTTACTCACCATATTTTAGATATTAAAACACTTAAAAGGAATTTTTGAAATATTGATCTGGAACACAGCTTCCAAAAAATACATTATGGTGTTTTGAACAACTTTCAACTTAACATCCATTTTGACTGTAGTTTGCATTTTCCAATAATTTCCCAGCAAAAATATCTTGTCGCTATTAAAACTAAACAAATGCTTTTCTTTTAGTTTGTCCAAAGGCAAAATCAATATTTATAAATTGTTTATTTTTCATGGTGTCAGTTTATATACATTGAGCCAGTCTGTGACATTTCTCTGCCATGTTATTGACTATTCATTTTTGTATGCACTGCAGAAGAGTTCTGGAAACAAATTATATGTTTCTTGTTCTGGAGTTTGACTACATTTCACATTATTGCCTTCCAAATTTATTATCCTACTTCAAAAAGTCAAGAACAAACTTTCTCTTTTGGGCGGGGGGGGGGGGGCGGGGGAGTAGAGTGACTAGTTTGATAGACAAAAGGATTAATATAGATGTGATGTTTCTTGATCCCATTAAAGTGATAAGGTTTTTCATGATAATAAGTTAAATAATACAGTAGTGTAACACCAAAACGTCATTCATAAATGGTTTAGCATTGTCTTGGAGGACAGTACAGTAATTCATGAGGTCCCCCAAGGATCCATACTCATCTCAGTGCTATTTAACATCTTTATAAATGACCTAGAGAATGGAATAGGAGATAAGGTCATCAGACTTACATATAATAATATTTTAAGGAATAAAAGCACAACTTAAAATGATCTTGACAAGGTTGTTCACTGGATAAAATGCAATACTGTAGAGTGCTCAACTGTGACAAATAAATGGTCCTGTATCTGAATAGAAAAAAAACCAAAACCACAGATTGAAAGGATCTGACTTGACAAGCAGTATATGTGAGAAGGATTTAGGAATTCTAACATATCACCACCATGAACAAGCACTATGATGCAACAATGAAAAAAGCAAGTTAACAAAACTATTGGGTTCAGAACACAGGAGTAATAAATCTCTTATACTTCATTATTACGCCCAATTTTGGACACCACACTTGATGTATGGTGACTGTTAAAATAATGGGGGGGGGGAACCTGCCTAAACTCCCTCTCATTGGAAGTTTTCAAATAAGTACAGGACATGTCAAGATTGGTTTAGTGGATTCCTCCCTTCAAGTGGGTGATTGAACCAGATGTTTTACAAGAGCCATCTACCTATATATTCTACCATTCTAAAGGAGACTTTTAATCCTTAGAACAGCATCTTTCTCAATCCAAGAGTAGAATTCACATACCCTGAGATAGGTTCTTCACCCCCTTTTTCTATACCATTAAGGTTGTTTTAGATTTTGTCTAAAGAGGTAGGCTTTGTTTCTCCCTATATTGCGTAAAGGGGCAGAGGAACCTAGAACCCCACAGTGGAAATGCAGGCCATTCAATAACACTAAATGCAGAATGTAAAACTGAACAAGTTCTGATTTGGATGTTTTCAGCATGTATAATACAAATCTGGCCCCAGCACTACTGAGTGCAAAATGCTTGCAGATACTGTCTGCCAAGAACCAATAATATACCAACTATTTTTTGAAGAACAAAGCAGGCCTACTTATTGTTTACATATGAAGTATTTTTCTAAAAAAGATCACAAATACAAGATATTCTCCAAATGCATTACAACATTAGAGCTATCTGGCAAACTTTATGAAATGCTGTACATAAACTGCTAATAAATGTGATTCTGAATAGCTACAGAGGTTACAAAAAGCTATTAAAATTTACAAATTCACTGTTATCCTAAATCACATAAACAATCTCTAACATCACCATACCCTCTCTTGTCCATGTGACACTATAGTAAATTTCTGTAGCCTAATGTCATTGAGATGCACAGCATTAGAATGCCCATTACCCCTAAGTCAGAATAGAGGCCAACCGATGGGATTCAAGAACAATAATATTTTTAACAGGAAGCAGTTCTTCTAAACTGATTTATCAAATTGAATCTTACACTGAATTGCTACTTGTGTTTTTCATGCAGTTCATTTGTTTATAAATATCAGTTGTAAGCTTTCAAACGCACACAAGTAACATGGCTGAGTGGTACATTCTTTCCCAAGTAGTTATCCTCATTTCTGATATAGACTTATCACAATTAATTTCTTTTGTTTTCATGTGACCAGAGGTGTCCATTTGGATGCTTTGTTGAATGTGTTCTCAACTTTAAGACAATAGGAAAATAAAATGCCACAATTTGGGATTGCAGAGCGAAGTGGAATTGAAAGCCAAGGCCAGTTCACATTTAATGCCAACTAGTATACATCCTTCTGAGGTTACTAGGCAAGGTTTAACAACATTTACCTCGATCCATAAAATACAACAGAACTCTGAAGCAGGCACTTTAATTACTAAAATTTCATCCTACATTCCAACATCTGTTAGAGAAAACACTCATTTTCACATATCAGTTTAAAAGCAGGGAGGAACCGATGTTACAGCACATGATGGGAAATCAAAGATACATTTTTAGAATTAACAACATGCCCCAAGTGATACAGTACTGAAGTACAAAAGCTATGGCTTGTTTTGAAAGGAAATTGATTCTTTTTTTAGTAAGCCCACATATGGGATGCTTTTTTAATTACGTGCCAAATGTTTAGTACAGCTATGTGTTATTTTAACATACTTTCCCCTACCACTGAACATATTTGAATACTCATATTTCATTTATATTGATAAGTTTGAAATAATTGCAGCTCTTTCCATTAGTTTCATAACTGAAGATTTAGTCAGCTGTACTGTAAACACTGCATTCATGACAATAGTTGATAATTTGAAACTGTTATACCTGCTGTTAGACCAATAATAGCTCATTCACACATGTAAATAATCTCTCAATACTGCAGATCATATAAGAAATAGTGGAATCACTTCAGAATATTTGCATAATCCCAACTAAACTATCAAATTTTAATTCTGTTTGAATGTGGGAGGTGTAGAAGGCAGACTCTCCAGCTTGCTAGCCTGCTTCACCTGTCAGCAGTAAAGAAAAACTTCAAAGAGGAAAGGAGATGCATCCTGACATATGCAAATCAACTGAATATTTGTATCTTATCATACAATCAAAACTCGCTGACTGGATAAATTAACTGAGATGCCTCATGCATCTCTTAGACTGTATAGAAAACTTGCATGTTTTCCAACTCCTCAATTCCAAAAATATTTCATGAACGTTTTCCAAAACTCTAAAAAAATGATAAAAAACATAGAAAATTATGATCACTTAAGTTGTATGGATGCTAATTTCATTTTAAAGATTCACCTGTTCAAAAATATCTTTGTATAGGACTAAGGGCCTTGGTCTGAATACATTTTATATTGATGTTTATACTATAATCCTAAAAACCATATCTTATAAAATCAACATTAAGAATATTCACAAAATGAGTTGCATATCCATAAAAACAGCAAGGTCTTTTTTTATATATCAATTACCATTATAAGTTCCTTATCAGCATATATTTATGCTACTGAATTATATCTTGAGGTCCAGATGTTGATCACTGAGATCTAACCCATCGCTCTGAACTGTGTTTGTGTATTTAATGTATGCATTTATTAAAATAGTAGCAAATGTTTCATTTCCATATTTAGAAAAATAGCACACAACTTTACTATTTCCTTAACAAACACTTTCATTTAGTGTTCTTTTCCACTCCCATCCTCTAAAAACAAGAAGAAAATTCATAGAAATGATCAAACAATAGCTATTACTTTAAAATGTTTGAAATATCTGAACCCTGTCTAATGCAGTCTTCCCAATCTGTTTCTCCCCATATGTCTTAAAATTTTGATTTCTAGGGTTCCATCATCCTGGCCAGGAAAAGGTATAGAAGGCAATGGAACACGGAAAGTCTTAGCTTGCATCTATCAAGCTGTCAGAAAAGATAGGTGAAGTTTATTCTGTAAGTAACTCACAAATTCAGTGCACCAGTTCAGAATATATATTGTGACATGGGTATTGAGACTGAATGTAGAAGTCAACTTATCTAATTAAATATAAAACAGTGAATCAAAAGAAAGTGTGTGAGCTTTCTTCCCTTATAGATATTACTTGTCAGCATTTAATGTTACTTGACACATCAATACTTTGTTAGCATTTCTGGTTTGGGAGCTATTTGTGCATTTAGAAACTGTGGAATAAGCATGTTAGAAATCAACAAGGTGAATTCCTAATGTTCCTCAAAACAGAGTAATTACTATGCTAGTCATTGACCAAAATAAAGGAATGTATGTAAATATTATGGCTTCAAATACCAGGCAACTAGTGCTATTTTTAGTGTTGGGAAACATAAATGATCTAATGTGGGAATATATGCATTTCCAGGATAAAATGATTGGCTTTTGTTTTTAACATGCAGTAGTGAAACATAAGGGGCAGAAATCAGAGAATTCAAGGGCAACAGTATATACTATTAATTTTTAATTAATTAGCTAGGCAAGCTAAATATTGTAGAATAAAGACTACCAATTAAACATATCAGGAATCTAGATATTGCTGGTGAGACATAAGCTGATGTTATATAGTGAACCTATAAGACTGATTAAAGAAAATTGAGAATTCCCTCCAGTCAAGATGAACAATGTGTAGGTTTCACAGTAAAAATAAGGAATGGATTGCACATATCTTTTTCTGGATGTGTTTTCAACTTCTCATTCTAATCCAAAGCCTTTGAACTTTCTGGTGATCTCCCATTCAACCCTAACCAGGCCTGATCTTATTTAACTCTTGATTTTGAAGCAAGCCAGGTACTACTGTCTGACTGGGGCATCACTGGTTCTATAATATAATTCACCTTTTAATTCCTCAAGCAATATGAATAACTATGATAAATAGTTTATCAAAGAACAAGGTTTAAATAAAGCAATGGTAAATTCGCCAAATATTTCCTTTATCAAAGCCTCTGAATGTTGCTCCTTTTTTTCTTTTCTTTTGATATTGAATGAATCATCCAAAAGCTGCATAAAAAATCAATATTGAAGGCCATTTAGACTATGTTATAGCATTTTTTGTGGGTCTTGTAATCCAGCATTAAATGGATGATTTACGAAGTCAAACTGACTTCACTAAAATTTTGGCATCTTAAGTGGATACAGAGCTATAGACTTAATCTTTAATAAAATGTACTGGTAACTATTAACACTTATAATAGTCATGGTGGCGCAGTGGTTAGAATGAAGTATTGCAAGCTAAGTATGCCCACTGCCGGGAGTTCAGTTCCGATGGGGCTCAAGATTGACTCAGCCTTCCATCCTTCTGAGGTCAGTAAAATGAGGACCCAAATTGTTGGGGGCAATATGCTAACTCTGTAACCTGCTTAGAGATGCCTGTAAAGCACAGTGAAGCGGTATGTTATTGCTATTATACAGTAGAATTTTTAAGTAATGAACTAAAAACATATGATCAACATAAGCAGATGTTATGAATTACATAGGGCTGTATTTATTTGCATTATAATATTATGATAAATATGCATACTTTTGTTTAGGAAACATCTTTAGACAAACCTGATCTATATTTTTGACAAGGTAGTCCACAAACCATATAGAAGAGTCCTTTTGCAGATTTACTGCAAAAATAGAGTTTTATATGCATTACAAAGCTACAACAGAATCAATACTATAATTCTTGCACATTTTGCTTTATATGTAGATTGTGGGAAAACAACAGGAAGTGATATTTGTTTTAGCACAGCAACTTGAATAACATAAATATCTTCTTATGCATATTGTTAATCTAGTGTGTGGGATCTTCTGCAAGATTTGGCATACAATCAAGAAGTCCCATGTTTACACAACACTTTCAAACTTTGTGGTCAATTTTATCAACTGTTTTGATGACATTTATTTATACAATTTATATGGCTGCCCCATTCATGAAATGTAACTCAATATAGCTAACACAGGAGTCAAAACAAAACCAATGCTCATTTTTCTTTTTGCCGAAGTAAAGATTTGTTGCTGAAATAAATTCCTGGAAATATAATCCCTATGTTATACCCAGCTTTGATCAATCAAATGGAACACATTTTCTTATTTATATAACTAGCATCCAGTACATGGATTACAAGAGAATCCTGCATCATATGATCTACTCTCTCTTAAATAGCCTACCAATATTGCAACCAGTTTCAACCTCACTGAACTTAAAATGCTAGTGTTTCACAATAAATGCTCTAATTCAAACATGGTTCCCTGGGCAGGCTCCAGTCATATATCTAGTTACAGTACTTAGGACCAATGAACACAATCAGAACTCTTCTAAACTTGAGGCAAAACATGAAAGGGAAAAGATGTAGAATTATGTTATCCATAGTAGGCTTTCAGTGATAAGGTGTATTAAAAGAAAAGGGGAGGTCCTGCTGCTAAGCAGTATCAGTGTATTTTCTGTCCTTGCCCTTAATAAAACCTGTGTAAATACTGTGACTAAAGATATACCATATACCATATACCATATACCATATTCCTTTTTCAGTCTCAATTGAAAAGCAATGCACAGTACATACAGAAATTTCTAACTTGTTTAATATACATTTTCTTATGGTCTTCACTTAAGACGATGATAAGTATTCAGATACCTTGAAATGCCAAGTTAATCGCAGAATCGAATTTACTAACAGACTGATTTCAAAAGTCGTTAATTTAACACCCCAAAGAAAATATGTAAGTTACTTCTGCTATGTAATAACTTAACCTAAGTTATTGCTAAAATAACTGATGTAACAAAGCAGCCTTAAAATGTCAATATTTTCTTCATATTCCTTAATTTAAAATATTAGGAGCTACTTAAAAGCCATGCTGCATTACTTTAACCACTACTTTTAAAATAAAGCAAATTTCAGAGAAATATTTTTAGCATTAGCTTTCAAGTGAGCAGAGAAATATTAATATGAAATGAGATTATGACATCTCAAGTATCCATAAATTACAACAAGATCTTTGGAGAGAGCAAGTCAGCCCAAATGTAACATATACCAGATACAAAGCAAGACTTAAAGCAGCAGCACAGAATACATTGTTTATGTTTATGAGATGCAAACTAAAGTCAGAGAAACAGATTTCTTGCTCCTTCTTCCTTCCTGTAGAAATTCAACATAAATATTAAGCTAAACCTATTACTGCATAACTCAGAAAATTGTTGGGAGGAAACCGAGAACATTACTACAGTGTCACAAAGATTGCAAAAAGTAACCAGCTAACCAGCAGCCAAGACAAAACAGCCTGTCTGTAAACAATACACTTCATTGGAAAGTACATGATTACATGCATCTACTCGTGGAAATACTCTATGCTTTACATAACTGCAGATTTAAAAAACCCAAACAATACAAAATTAAGACACAATTTAGCGGCTACCTCAAGGGTATTCTTTCTTAAGGAAAAGTGAGTTCCCTTTGGAGGCTGAAATGATTTCATACTGAAACTAAAAAAAAAAAAAAAAGACCCTCAACCTCATCTTCCATGAAAAAAAAGGCAGAAAAAACGAATAATGGCTAATATTCCCTGCAGTAATTTAGCCATTTGAAGCTAAAGGCTTTTGAGGAAATCAGCTAAATTAGAAAAATAGAGATTTCTTACCAACACATCGGATTAGGAATATTCTACAGAATATAAAGGGCAGTGAAAATAAAAATCATAAAACAAAGGACAAAGATCACCTTATCTGAAAAATGTTATTTCTTGGAATGGTTGAAAAAAGGAGGGTGGAAAAGATAACCAGAATACCGAAGGAATCACGCTGTTGTTACACATCAGCACAAAGGAGTCGGATTCCTTTGTTTTACCCCTTTTAGCATCAGTTAGCGTTTCGGCCTGCTCGCTTACCTCGGGCAAATTAGGAAACGTATTCAGAGTTTCAAAGAAGCACGTATCTTTCATGACCTTTCACACGCTGCTAAGGCACAGACACATACACACACACAAACAAGTCAGATTTCCCAGCCGAAAAGCTCCCCGACAAAGGCTTCCCAGACCACATACATACACCAGGTTTTTGTGGGGTTTTTTTGCTAAAGGAAGATGAAGACAGGATGTGGAAATATTCACCTCAAGACGCCTGAGCAATTTCCTTTTTTCAGAAAGAGGACAAAGAACATGCAAACGCAAAGCCTACACAGAAACACAACAGGAGGCTAAAAACAAACGTGGAGGGAGGGAGGGGGTTGTGTTGGACAAGGAAGGAAAAAACGGCGGCGGGGGGGAGGCAATTCTTCCTGCTTTCAAATTTCCTCTCGCTTCCCCCCCACCCCGTCTCTTCCTCCCCCCTCCCAGCTATTCCCACCCCCCACCCCCTCCCCAGTCAAACCGATACATTCTTACCTTGTACGGACTGAGAGCCGGGATAGTGACCCGGTATGAACTGGTGGCGTTCCTCTGTACCGAGCTCTCCTCTTCCTCCCTCTGCTAACACCAGGTAGACGAGACCCCCGCCGCTGCTCCTCGCAGAACGGCAGGGGGAAAAAAAGGCTGTAATAAATCAATCACCTCCAGGAAAAACAACCCTCACCCAAATGCCAGGCAGGCAGGCAAGGCAGGCAGGCAGGGCGGGAGAGCAATTCTGCAGCGGAGCTTTCAAGTAATCCTGCCAGCGGCTCGCGCCAAAGCGGACGTCGCGCGCCTGCAAACCCTGGAAGGGGATGGTGTGTGTGTGTGTGGGGAGGGGGGAGCAGGGGGAACAAAGTAGCTCGCCTCCTTTGTGGCTGGGAACGAGGCGGAAGGAGGACAATTCCCCGATCAACCAACCTCGAGTCTAGAACTAGCCCTCTGGGTCAGCGATAGCTCCGCCACACATATACATAAAAAGGGGCGGGGGTATAGTGACCTCATAAAAACGCACCGCCCTCTGAAGGAGTCTGGGAAATGTAGTTCTTCAGGCTGGAAAGACGCGCCGAGCGTGAACGGTTCTAACGACCCCGTGGCGGGTGCCTTTAAACGTGAATGTAGCGATTATATTAAAACGAGCTGGCTTGCCTCAGATGCTATGATAAACTAAAGCAAAGGGAAGAAAGGGAGTGAAGATTTTGCTTCACAAGGCGATTCAACTGCAAAATATTAATTATAGGGCTCACAAAACCCTTGGAGGTATGAAGCGAAATGCTGAATACGCAGCATCCTTCCTCTCATGACTTAACTTTTTTTTTTTTTTTTTTGGTAGGGATGCTGGTTCAAAGAGAGTTTGGGGTACAGGTAGTCCTCGACTTATGACAGTTCATTTAGTGACCGTTCAAAGTTACAGTGGCACGGAAAAAAGTGACTTAACAACCAGGGGTGAAATGCTCCTGGTTTGGACCGGATCACCCGATCCGGTAGCGATGGAGGCGGGTGGTTCGGAGAACCGGTAATAAAAATCCCTGCCCACCCCCTGCCCAGCTGAGCCGTGCGATCATCAGAGGCTTTTTTTCTTTTAAATGCCTCTGACAATCCAAGCTGAGCTGCATGATCATCAGAGGCATTTAAAAGAAAAAAAGCCTCTGCTGATCAGGCAACTCACCTGGGATCGTCAGAGCTTTTTGAAAACATTTTTTAACAACCTCTTCGCTGAAGAGGTTGTAGAAAAAATGGTTTAAAAAAAAAAATTGGCCACGCACACCCAGTCACATTACCCCCCCCACCAAGCCACCCCCACAGAATTGGTAGTAACAAATTTTAGATTTCACCACTGCTTACAACCCTTTATTACACTTACGACCTTGCAGCATCCCCACGGTCATGTGATTTATATTCAGATGCTTGATAACCAACTCACATTTATGACTGTTGCAACGTCCCGGGATCATGCAATCGCCTTTTGTGACCTTCTGACAAAGTCAATGGGGAAACCAGATTCATTTAACAACCATGTCCCTAATTTAACAACTGCAGTGACTTAGTTAACAAATGTGGCAAGAAAAGTCTTAAAATGGGGCAAAACTCACTTAACAAATTTCTCATTTAGAAACATAAATTTTGGATTCAATTGTGGTCTTAATTGTGGACTACCTGTATAGTTCAGGGCAATCACTGCGCTCTGGTTAAAATGAAACTTTTGAGAGATGCAAACGTTACAGACTAAAATATTTTAATAGCAATAGGAACTTATCAACAAAGGTCAGAAAGAGCAACAAGTAGATGATAAATTACGATGATGATTAGTTTGTTTTTCTGGTAACAACTCAAAACTCTTTTGAGCAATATGAATATTAGAGCTTCAGTAATTCAGCCTTAACACCAGCATTCAGAATTTAATACTTAACTACTCAGAACAACCAAAAGGAACAATCTCAAAAATATATAAGCTATTATTGCAATTAGAAATAGGAGTTTGACCCCATGGTTTTAAAGGAAGGTTAGGATACTAATCTTGGTAAGAAATTGGTAAGAATTATGGAAACTGGGTGGATTTGCTTCAGCTTCAACGCAACAACTGCAGTGGAAAATTGTTATGTTGCTGGCACTTGACTCCTTTTTGATTTGCACACATATATCTCAGAATTATTTTTTGAAATGTTGGAGAGGTTATTAAAAGTTTTTATTTGCAATGGTCATGTAGTGAAGCTACAGTATTTAGAAACCTACTGCGCATGCTCCAAGATGGCGACCCGGCTCTAGGTTCGCTGTGATAGAGATGGGGTATCCTGGCTTGTGAGGGTCTCCGGGGGGGTCGTTTGACCATCTGGGACCCCCTGCCCGGCAGGCGTGCTTCTAGCCGGTCGATTGAGAGCTTTTCGGGCTCTCTAAGGTGCCGATAACAGCGTGGCACCGACGTCCCGACGCTCCGACGAACAGCTGTTCTGAGGCCGCCATGTGAAGGGCGGCGTGTGTGATCCATGGGCGGCGGCGGGTAGCGGCGGTGACGGAGTAACAGAAGCGGCCAGCCTTCGGCTATGTTTGGATGGTTGGTGCAGCGGCTGCGGTGGGGGCGCTGGCATCGCGGACTGCACCCCCCCGCGTCAGAATAGTGGAGGCAGACGCCGGGGGGAAGGAAGCGGACGTCGAAGGAGGTGAGGGCGAATGGAAGATGTTGGTGCCTGTGATGATGCCAGCGCCTCCGCCGACGCCGTTGTAGCAGCCATTGGGACAGCTGGAGTCGTGTAGCCGAAGAAGAACGCGAGGGGGGAGCCTCCATTTCTGAATTTTAAACTTTGGCAACTTTGGGCCGCCAGGGGGCTCTGGGGTAATTCCCAAACTTTAGCCCCATGGCGAGGCCTCCTTTATAACCATCTCGGGGGGCTAGGACTGGGCATATAGGATGGTCGGAAGACCTGGAAGACTCGAGGGGGGGGGTCAATGAGGGTGGAGGGGCTGTTGGAGTTACTGCGCAGCCCTGGTTAACCCTCTCCCCCCCTCCCCTCCCGTCCTAGTTGGGCCATTATCAGGCCCTAAGATTAACATGCTTGCCCTGCCAGTTTCTGTTCGATGGAGGTGGCTCCCACTTATTTTCCTCTATTTGCTTGCTTGTATTATTCATCTATACGCTACCTGCAGGAATATTGTGGACAGCTTATTTTCTTCTAGAGACCTTGGACCTGGCTCTGTTTGTTATCTAGCACGCTGGCTGTATGAAAAATGGCAGTTTACAGGAGGACGAACGGAGCCGGTTTCTATCATTGTTTCACTACCGATGGGATGTACCATCTTCCCCATGGCGAATCGGCCAGCCATCGTGAGAGGCTGGTTGGACGATTACCCTCGAATTGGTTGGAACATTGGACTCCCCCACTGCCGTGAGAGGACAGTGGAGACTCTTCCGTTTATGGTCAACCTGCCTTTTTCAGGACAATTTGGACTATCATGGAGCCCTGGGCCATACCTTATCACTACCTCAGAGCTTAGATGTACCTAAGGGCACAGCTTCTTGCATTGCGAGACTCCCCCCTCTCGCAAGCCTGGCCCTCCACGTTATCGAGGGCCTACCTCAATGACGGGTCTTGGAACCCAGAGAGGTGGCATGCGGCGAAGAGGGGGTTGAGGGGTTTTTTATGTAAATTTTTGGAAAAAATCTTAAGGGGTCCCAGGGGGGGGGGGAGGCAAAATTGGAACTAGGGTAGTGGGTTTGGGGGATAACCCACCAAGGGGAAGGTCAGGCCTGGCCACTATATGCGGCGGGGGGGGTGGGAGTTCCGGAGGAAATGGGGGGGGTCGAGCTTGTCCAGATTGTGTTTTTACCATCGGTACTGTGAGGGGGAGGGGTAGATATGGCGGGAGCAGGGGGCCATATCATGTTAAGGGAGCGCGCACCCGCTGTCTTCATGCGGTAGCGTGCTCCGGCCCCCAAGGCTCCACTCGTTTTCCAGGTTGCACAGACCCTCAGGGCCCGGGCCTTCGGCTGATGTTGTGCAATGCCAGGTCCGCAGTAAATAAGGCCCCCCTCATTTGTGATCTTGTTCAGGAGGGGGGGAGCGGACCTGGCAGGTATTACGGAGACCTGGTTGGGCCTGGAGGGGGGGGTCCCTCTGGTAGAAATGTGCCCACCAGGCTTCCACGCATTCCATCAACCGAGGTCTCAGGGGAGGGGCGGGGGAGTAGCGGTTATTATTAGAGAAGGTTTTAGGCCGAGGGAGGCCACTGTTCCTCAGACGGCCGGTTGTGAGACCCTCCTTGTGAAGTGGGGTCATGGGGTTCAGATGGGTTTGCTGATCACGTACCTGGCTCCCTGCCACGTGGCAGCAGCCCTGCCCGAGCTACTCAACGTTATCGCTGCGGTGGCGGTTGATACCCCCAGACTTATGGTCATGGGGGATTTCAACCTGCCGTCCGTGGGTGAGACGTCTGAGGTGGCTCGGGAGTTCATGGCTTCCATGACGGCTATGGATCTGACCCAGCTAATTCATGGCCCTACGCACATGGGGGGAAACACACTGGACTTGATTTTTGTCTCTGGACAGTGGCTGAGTGATCTCGAGATAGGGGACATAGCCATCGAGCCCTTGTCATGGTCGGATCACTCTCTCCTTCGCCTTGATCTTCGAACCGCTGCTCCCCGCCGCAGGGAGGCGGAACCGATAAGATGGTACCGCCCCAGGCGCCTGATGGAACCTGATAGGTTCCAGACGGAGCTTGGGCCAATGCCTGAGGTCCTGGCTCACGCCTCGACTGGAGACTTAGTGGCCGCCTGGGATAGGGCGGCCGCTGGAGCTCTGGATCGAGTCGTGCCTTTGCGGCCTCTGACCCGGCGCCGATCTCACCTGGCTCCTTGGTTTACTGAGGAGCTGAGGGAGATGAAGCGCCGGAAAAGACGCCTAGAGAGTAGTTGGAGGGCCAGTCGCACTGAATCTGACCGGACACTGGTAAGATCTCATATTAAGAATTACCTAGTGGCGATAAAAGCAGCAAAATGTACTCATCTTGCTGCTCTTATTGCGTCATCAGATAACCGCCCGGCCGCCCTGTTTAGGGTGACCCGCTCCCTGCTCCATCAGGAAGCGAGGGAGGACCCCTTGGAGGGAAGAGCCGAGGACTTTGTTCAGTATCTGTATGACAAAATCACTCAGATTCGGGAAGATCTGGACTCCGACTGGGTAGATCCAGGGGGGATGACGGGGGCAGGTCCTGAGAATGTTATCTGGGATGAGTTTGACTCTGTGACCCCTGAGGACGTGGACAGGATTCTGGGTAGACTGAATGCGACCACATGTTTGTTGGACCCGTGCCCCTCCTGGTTAGTGCTGGCTTCTCGGGAGGTGACGCGAGGCTGGCTCCAGGGGATTATAAATGCTTCATTGAGTGAGGGTGTCTTTCCCGCTGCCTTGAAAGAGGCGGTGGTGAGACCTCTCCTCAAGAAGCCTTCCCTGGACCCGGCAACATTGGCTAATTATCGTCCAGTCTCCAACCTTCGCTTTGTTGCGAAGGTTGTTGAGAGTGTGGTGGCACGACAGTTTCCCCGGTACCTGGATGAAACGACGTATCTAGACCCGTTCCAGTCGGGCTTCAGGCCTGGGTACAGCACGGAAACGGCATTGGTCGCGTTGGTGGATGATCTCTGGAGGGCTCGGGATAGAGGTTGTTCCTCTATCCTGGTCCTATTAGATCTCTCAGCGGCTTTTGATACCATCGACCATGGTATCATGCTGCACCGGTTGGAAGGGTTGGGGGTGGGAGGCACCGTATTACGGTGGTTCTCCTCCTTTCTCTCCGACCGGTCGCAGTCTGTGTTGACAGGGGGGCAGAGGTCGACCCCGAGGCCCCTTATATGTGGGGTGCCACAGGGATCGGTCCTCTCGCCCCTTTTGTTCAACATTTATGTGAAGCCGCTGGGCGAGATCATCCGTGGTTTCGGGGTGGAGTACCATCAGTACGCTGACGACACCCAGCTGTACATCTCCACCCCAGACCACCCCAACGATGCCCTTGAAGTGATGTCCCGGTGCCTGGAGGCCGTACGGATCTGGATGGGGAGAAACCGGCTCAGACTCAACCCATCCAAGACTGAGTGGCTGTGGTTTCCGACGTCCCGATATAGTCAGCTGGTGCCATCGCTGACTATTGGGGGCGAAGCATTGGCCCCCACGGAGAGGGCTCGCAACTTGGGTGTCCTCCTGGATTCACGGCTGTCTTTAGAAGAGCACTTGACGGCCGTGACCGGGAGGATTTTTCATCAGGTTCGCCTGATTCGCCAGTTGCGCCCCTTTCTGGATCGGGACTCGTTACGCACGGTCACTCATGCCCTCGTCACCTCCCGTCTGGACTATTGTAACGCTCTCTACATGGGGCTCCCCTTGAGGAGCACTCGGAGGCTCCAACTGGCGCAGAGTGCGGCCGCGCGGGTGGTGATGGGAGCGACGTGGCGCTCCCATGTAACGCCCCTCCTGCGCGAGCTGCACTGGCTCCCGGTGGTCTTCCGAGTGCGCTTCAAGGTTTTGGTTATCACCTTTAGAGCGCTCCATGGCCTAGGACCTGGTTATCTACGGGACCGCCTGCTACCACCAATAGCCTCCCACCGACCAGTACGCTCCCATAGAGAGGGGCTCCTCCGGGTGCCGTCGGCCAAACAATGTCGACTGGCGGCCCCCAGGGGGAGAGCCTTCTCTGTGGGGGCACCTACTATCTGGAACGAGCTCCCCCCCGAGATACGGAGGATTCCGGATCTGCGCACCTTCCGTCGCACGCTTAAGACGTTTCTATTCCAGCAAGCCGGCCTGACTTAAACTTCTCCGTTTTTAAATGGGAATTTTAAATTCGGTTTTAAATTATTGGGGTTTTAAATATGGTTCAGCCAAATTTATTTAATTTGTTTTATCTCTATTTTAAATTTTGTATTTATATGTTTTATTTTTATGGCTGTTCACCGCCCTGAGTCCTTCGGGAGTAGGGCGGTATACAAATTCAATAAAAACAAAACAAACAAAACAGTATAACTTTTGCATATAACTTTTGGAGATTACTAAATAATAATTACAAATTATTGCTAAACAAATAATTGTAAGCTCCCTAGAGTTAGGCTTACTGCACTTATTTATTGGACTGAAATTCAGGCTTAAAAATAAGGAATTTATTATCTGCTCAATTTTAGCAGCTGAAATAATAATTGCCCAACACTGGAAAACTCTAGATAATATAACAATTGTGATGTAGATTAATAAGGCTTCTTCAATTGCTACAGTAAAAACAAAACAAAACACAAAATTAACATAAGGGAACATCTGAGCCAGGAAGTATAAGTCTATCAAATTTGGATGGATTTTATAGTATTATTTTAATAGCAAGACCATACTATGATAAATCTGTATGTGCATCGTATCTGTCCTTTTACTTATTTTTCAATAAATTTGTTTGTATTTTCTATGTCTTATTTAATATGCATCATAGATTTATGTCATTTAGTTATTTGATAGTATTTATTAATCATAATTCAATTATTTTTAATTGAAATGGTGTAAAAGGAGGGTTCATATAGTTAAATCAGTGATCCAGCTTCCAAGATACTATTAGGTGAAGTCTAATCTGTTAAAACTGAAAATAGGAGCAGTTCCCAGATTTCAAAATTAAGAAAATCTCTGTTTTCTGGCTAGTACTCCTGAACACAGTTGCAGTTTGGGATTGCTCCTGGATCCAGCATTTTATTTGATTACTAGATGACCTCATTACAGTTAGATACCAAATATATATATTCTTGAAAACACAGACTAGCTGCTGTGTTTGAGGCATTGGCAAACACCAGATTAGATTTCTATAGTGTGTTTTATTCAAAGGTATGAGATCAATAGGGGTGCCACCAGTGGTGGGTTGCCCCGGTTCGCATCGGTGTCAAGTTTCCGAAAGATGCCCTAATTAATTCATGAGCCATGATCCAAACTTCAAAGGAAATATAGTCATTTATTAGGAGCACCATTCCGGCAATACTGGGATGCAGTTAGGACTGATCCTGCGCAGATTTATATTCCCCTATGACCCCGTCTCTCCCCTCCTTCCTGGCCATGTCATAAATCACATTCTCCAATTAACCACTTTGGCTGGCTGTGAACCTAACACCCTCCTTCTGATTGCGGTGAGAAAGAATGTATGGAATTCACTTCAGTTCTCACTCACTCCTGCTCATGGCAACTTGAAAGCTTTGCAAGTTGACAATTGGTTTTATAGAACCGGTAGTAAAACCGGCGGGAGGCTCCGCTGACCCTGATGTCATCAAAACGCTTCTGCGCATGTGCGTGGCCCCGTTGCAAACCGGTAATAAAGGTAAGTAGAACCTACCCCTGGGTGCCATGCTACACATATATTGTGAACTGGTGGTAGCATTGCTGCCAAGTCAGCTTCAAGCTATTCAAACTCCTAGCAACTCAGGACTAAGTTATTGTGTAGACCATCAGTTCTGCATTGCTTATATAGTTTAGACTTTCTTGGGAAGTGTGTTAATAGCAAGCTCATTAATCCTACATAAATACTATTTTTACCTGTTACTTTATAGCCGCTTTTCTACTATAGGAATCAGAAGATTGATATATTTTGCATTTTGGTGTTAGTTCTCCACCTTAAAAAATTGAATTGTTTGCTTATTCATGTCAGAAACATCACAATTAAAATAAGGCATATTATATGACATAAAATTTAAAATATAAAATACAAGGTTAAAATATGTTCAAATATGTACAGATTAAACAGATCTTGCCCTGGGCAAGATGTGTTTAATATTTGAATAAACAGGAGGTATACAGATGAAATAAATAATAAGTAAGTTATAAGTATTTTGATAATATTTATCTTAGAAAAAACTACAAACTTAGTTTTTTCAGGAAGAAACTTCAAGATATGTATGGTTATATTTTATTTTTTGGACTTGTAAATTTGTACAAGTTAATTAGTTCAATTAAGCAGTTACTACCCAAAACTCTTAAACTGGCAATGTTTATTTGTTTTATGCAGTGGTGAAATCTAAAATTTGTTTCTACCGGTTCTGTGGGCGTGGCTTAGGGGAGGGGGTAATGTGACTGGGTGGACGTGGCCTTTTTTTTTTACTTTTAAAACCATTTCAAAAGGCTCTGACGATCCCAGCTGAGTTGTCTGATCGGCAGAGGCTTTTTTTTCTTTTAAAAGCCTCTGCCGATTAGACAACTCAGCTGGGATCGTCAGAGGCTTTTAAAAGAAAAAAAAGCCTCTGGCGATCAGGCAACTCAGCTTGGATTGTCAGAGGCTTTTAAAAGCATTTTTTTTGCTTTTAAAAAGCATTAAAAATGCTTTTAAAAGCCTCTGACGATCCCAGCTGAGCTGTGCGATCATCAGAGGCTTTTTTTTTTACTTTTAAAAGCATTTTTTTAGCCGAAGAGGTTGTAGAAAAAATGCTTTTAAAAATTTTAAAAAAAATCCTCTGCATGGCTCAGCTGGGCGGGGGGAGGGAGCAGGGATTTTTGCTACCAATTCTCCGAACCACCCACCTCCATCGCTACCGGATTGGGTGATCCGGTCCAAACTGGGAGCATGTCACCCCTGGTTTTATGGTTATAATAAATTATCAGGCTCATTTCAAATTCCTAAATTCAGTCCAAATTTCACAGACAAACTAGGTAGTCTATACATAGAGAAAGCTCAAAGACTAAGCAGGTCAAATCTGAAGAAAGATCTTTGCAACTAGGAGTCCCAAGTTGTGAGAGCAGGACATGTATAACACTGTATGTGCTTATCCTTTGCTTTAAAAAATGTAAAGAAAAATTTAAACACAGAATTCTGATTAAGAAAACTTTTACTGAGATACAGCAATGCTGTACCATAAGTTACTCTTGTCCTTAGTTTTATGTAGGCCAGCTATGTGGAAGCTACATCTCTTTACATGTTGACCTACCCTTCCTACCTTCTCTTATAATTGGTCCTTTGCCCTGAATGTTACTTATTATTAAAGAATCACTTTAACAGAGCTATTCTATCCCTATTTTTTTAGTTGTACAATCTTGCATCAAACTTTATGCTTATATTTCTAAGCAACAAATCTAGGATATTGATTAAAAATAATGATTCTTGAAAAGGCTGAAAATTGTCTAGGGTGGTTGTTAATTACTATGCTGTTTTTGTATTCCATTTTCTATACAGCTTTGTCTATTGGGAAGTGTTTTTAAGAACATACACAAATAGCAATAATACTTGACTTATAAACCGCTTCATAGTGCTTTACAGCCCTCTCTAAGCAATTTAGAGAATCAGCGTATTGCCCCCAGCAATCTGGGTCCTCATTTTACTGACCACAGAAGGATGGAAGGCTGAGTCAACCTTGAGCCAGTCGAACTGCTGGCAATTGGCAGAATTAGCCTGCAATACTGCATTCTAACCACTACGCCACTATGGCTCATATGTAAGTGCATCAGGTTTAATCATATCTATTTTGGTTTTATGTTTGGCCTCGATTTAAAAAAAAACCAGAGGAAAAACGTCTTAAACACTTTGTAGACTCATCCTCATTTCTCCCAAATTGTGGGAAAACTGGCCCTGAGCACCATTTTTAAGTGCCTTTTCCTTCGTTTCATCTCCAGTCCATAGCAGAGGCAACTTCATTTGGTTGTTCCAGTTTTCAAGTAAAAACTTTTCTTTTGAGCAATTTATACTGTGGATTCAATCTAGCACACCTCATCGATTATGTGGTCGTGATGCCATGAAAAGTAAAGAACAGCACATGTGGCCAACTTCATTATAGTGAGACAATAAGATTCAGTGATTGTGGCAGCAAATTTTGGCATTTTTTTTATTATGAAATTTATATGCAGCTCATCCCTGCCAGGAAGGATGGGGCTTACAACAAGTAAAAGCAACAAAATAAAACATTACAATATTAAAATAATAAATACTAGTAGAAAAATTAACCTTAACATTGACAAAGTTGGAGAGGAAGAGAACAAGCTACACCTAGGGTAGAAGTAGAATCTTCTTTTAGCCTATTCCATTTGGAGGCTCAAGGACTGGTGGATAAACTTTAATGTGTCTCTCCTTGTGTGTTAATTTCCTCTGAACTGAATTTGCATGGCCTTAGGTAGCTGCATGATTAAGTTCTAGTAACATCCAGTGATACTTCTTTCACATGCTAATCATGTCAGGGCATGTGAAGAGAATGTAAACGAAATGATCATGAGCTGATGAATGAATGCAGGCTTGCAGTCTGATGCACAGGCAAGGAATCTAAAAGGCAATCTGTTGTAAATTATGATGTTATATCTTATCATCCCTATATATGATGCTTTACAAGATAATATCAATAAAAAAAAGGAAAGCTTTAATTCTCCAAGTGCTTTTATCTAAATATGTACAGGTGTAACATAGGGGGAGAAAAAAAAGGGGAGAATAAATGAATGTCCCAATCACAGAGGTTGATTCTTAAAAGTATCGACGTATTTTGTATTTTTTGCATTAGTGGACTCATTGCCACTAATTTAGTGACTGAATGTAGACTGCCATTCCAGACAGTCAATATTCAGCTCTTATTTAAACATATTCACATGGAAAAGAAGAAAATATTTACACAACCAAAAATGTTCAATGAGCTATTCAATTATTCAATATGGAAAATACACCAGGTGTGACTTAACTTTAATCTAGGGGTCCCCAACTTGTGGGCCAGGGTACACTACCAGTCTGTGGTTTATTCGCAACCGGGCCACATGAGTGGCTGGCTGGTGCATGCACATGTGCATGCATGCACAACCCCACTCACGCAAGTGTTGGGTTCACGGCCTCACGTGAGCATTGCCAGTATTTGCGGTTCCACCAGGCACTTATGACCCTGTGAGCGCAGACGTACACACGCCTGCCTGTCCCACAAAACCATCCCCTCTTTCCCTCCCCCCACTCTGGCCCACCAACCTCCCTTAATCTATTATTCTTGTAAAATTATTAAGAGCCTGTAGTATAGTGGACTAAAGCACTGTTATTAACATCTGCTGCTTGCAATTACTGCAAGTTCAAATCTCACCAGGCTCAAGGTTGACTCAGCCTTCCATCCTTTCAAAGGTAGGTGAAATGAGGACCCAGATTGTGGGGGCAATAAGCTGACTTTGTATAAATATACAAAAGTATGAAGGCTATTGCTTAACGCATTGTAAGCCGCCCTGAGTCTCCAGAGAAGGGCGGCATATAAATTAAAAAAGCAAAAAGCAAAGCAAAATTGACTCAGATCATTTGACAGTCCAACTTACTTTTTTATTTGGCAGATTCAGATCTTTAAAAATGTCTGCTTTTACAGACATGGAATCTTTTGCATAGTAAGCCAGCAAGTGCTGGAAATGATTATTTGGCCAATTTTGCTAAAGCGTTGCTGTCTATACAGCCATGGAGGAAGCTTCAGGTACACATTTGGTATTTGTTATATCAGTTTACCAAATCAAGAAGTAGAAATGAAACAATTTATCACAGTTATATTAACTAATATTTATTTATTTATTTATTGGGCCAACTTATATAGTCTCTCTTGTTAGCAAGCAACTCTAGGTAGCAAACAATATTTAAAATCACATCTACAAACTTTAAAACACAAAAGAGACACAATAGCCAAGAGAGATACAAAAATCACTAACACAACCAGGAGATGGATCTCTTCCAGTGGTGGGTTGCTCCCGGTTCTGTCTGGTTCTTTAGAACCAGTAGTAAAGTGGCAGGAGGCTCCGCCCACCCGCCCGGACATCATAATTGACTAACTGCACGCACTCCCATTGCGAACTGGTAGTAAAGGTAAGTAGAACCCACCTGGTCTCTTCATACACATGGGGCTGAAGTCCTGGGCACAAAATGACAGCTTTAGTGCCTTACAAAAGACCAGCAGAGCCAGGGCCAATCTAATGTTTGGAGAGAGAAGAGTTATTATAGATAGTCCTTGTTTAACAACCACAATTGGCATTAACAACTTGGTCATTAGGCAAAGCTGTTGCTAAGTGAAATATCACTATTTTACAGCCATTTTCTTTTGCTTTATAGACCTGTGAAGATTGTAAAAGCATGGACTGGTCGCAAAGTTATATTCCATCCTTGTAACTGCAAATGGTCCCTATAGGTGTTGTGATCCAGGCCCAAGTAAATAGTAGGAAAATCAGTCAGTGAAAAAACAAACAAACTTTATTCGAACAGCTGAGAATTACTTCATTCCCAGCATCGTTCAACTAAATTAAAGCAAATTCCTCACAACACAAATTCCTCAGTCCTATTGCAAACCTTGGTCCAATTAGGCAAACTGCCAAAGGCCTTTCTTGGCAAATGTTCAGAAGTCACAGATACAAAAATAAATACAAGACATAGACAAAGAAGAAGACAAAGCTACCAATGTTGTTTTCCGGCAAAGCCCAAACGCCATTGCTGGTCTGTTTTAAGCCTTATGGGAGTGGCCAATCATCTCTTGGCCCTACTCCCAAGTTGTTCTCTTTGCTTGAGCTGCTCTTGCCTTCTAGCAGCTCTTCTCATGCGTGTATTAGGAACAGGCTCCTCCTGTTCCTCTGCCTCACTTCTATCAGTCTCTGGAGGCTCTGGAGTCCGCACCTCACTCCCCGATGGCCCTGGCCCCATCTCTGCCTCTGACACAGAGCCCTCATCCGGGCCTTCCCCAGCCTCATGTTCTTCCTCAGCCTCATCGCTATCTGACTCCGCTGCCAGCTCCGCAGGCTGCTGGCGGACCACAACAAATAGGAGGTAGCCACTAAATGGTAACAACCTGTATGATTTTTATCAAAAATGTTCTTAAAGTTCATATAATAGAAATGATATTTATATAAAAAGAATGATTAGAGGGTGTGTAAGATGTTTCACTCACCAGAACTGCCCACCTAACCAGAGCAGACTGGGATGAATGTGGTCAGAGCTTCTTCTTTTGGTTGTGCTGCCACCTTCCTTCTTCACTCTCCCCAAAGCAAAGAGGAAGGCAGTCAGAAAGTTGAAGACTTTTACCATTTTTTTAAATAAAACTAATCTAAGCCCAGCAACTGGTAATGAGATTGTAGAGATCTGCAATATGTTACCAGAGCACATTCTCAGAACACAAAGTGTCATCAAAAATATGTTTTAAATAGAATTTATTTTATTCCTCTGGACAACAGCACAGAGATACATGGATAAGTATTCAGTTTAGAAAAAGATGACTGGACTCAAAGACTAAACCAAAGAAGAATAGAGAAGCTTATCCAAAACAGAGACTGAATTTTATGGAAAAATAGTGATGAAAATAATGGGTCAAATCTTTAAGCATATCCAGAATAAATTCTAAACTCTTGTCCAGTATAATCTTTAGGGTACAACAATCTTTACTTTAGGGTACAACTCGACAACCACATTAACATGCAATGCATCAGTCCTAGAGCCAAGAAAAAAAAATAAACTGGTGGAAAAGTTGCTGCCATGATGTACAGTTCTGTTCTTCCTCAGTAATCAGCCCAACAAGGGGTGCTATTCTTTCAGTTTTAATGCCAGCAAGTTACCAACTGGGAGTTCCTCCTGGCTGAATTTCTCTGTCCACTAATCATAATCTGCTGGTAGAAAAAGCAACTACTCACTACTCTTCCTAACCTGTGGCTGGAGCTGAGGGAGGAGGCTCTGCTGTGGGAGCTGCTAACTCTTCCCCAATTCACAGAGCAAGGGATGCAGTAGTGGGTTTCAAATCCCGGGGCTACCAATTCGCTATCAGTAGTGTGCGGGTGAGCGGGCGCGCTTTGTGCAGAGCATTTTTGATGATGCCTGGGCAGGTGGGCGGAGCCTCCTGCTGCCACCGCTACCAGTTCGCCCGAACCGGGGCGAACTGGGAGCAACCCACCACTGAAGGGATGGATTTGCAGGACTTCCATGGGGTGGTAGAAGCTTCCCAGGAAAGCAGTGGGGAATGCCGTTACTGGAAGTCTATGCTGTTTTTTACAGATAACGTATTTTTTTTCTCAACATGTTTTTAAGGAGGGTGAGAATTATGGATTTCTCCCCCTCACACACATTGCTCCAGAAATTGCATAGAAGCAAATAAGCAATGACCTGTCACATCCACATGCCTAGGAGCCATAGCACATCCTTATATAATGCACAGATTCATTGAGGTTCATTAGTTATCCAAACATGTAAACAATCTAATGATTTCATCGTCTTTAACTGAACAGTGTTTGGGCTCCAAGCTCTTCCTTTGATTGCCTGAGTCACAAGAAAAACACTAGAGTCTGATTAATGGCACACAAACAAAATGTTGGACACCTCTCTACTTCTTGGTTATTGATTAGTTCTTACATGCTTATGCTTAGTGATACATCTTCAGAGTTTTCACACAGAAAGTGCACACAATGACCAGAGGTAGTAGAATGCTACATATCATAAAGAATGACATAGATTCCTCATTATTTCGTGGGAAATAAAAATAATGATAATGTGAATGCAAGACCGGTTCCATAATGTTGCCTTTCACAATAGGATTAAACAACATCCTACTTTCTTAATGGAATCCATGACAGAATTAAAACCTACAGGACATCCTGATCAAAGGCTTAAAAATATTTTTAAAGTGGACATTTCTGGGATATTTCAAACATGTATTAAAGAACTGGAACTTCCAATAAGGTTGCATCAATGCACTCATGTTCTTAAAAATGTTAAAATGGTATCAATACATCTGAAATTAAGGTTGATTCATAAAAAATGAACCAACCTTATATTGGACACCTCAAATAATATATTTGAAAGGATAAGAATCAGATTGTATTAAACTGGAGGTGAAAATATTTGAGAATTCAGTGAGCCATCTGATATGGTCATTTGGTATATTTTGGGGAGAATGTATTAATATACAGTATATAAGTAGATTTATGGGGAAATCTTTAAATATTAAAGTTGTTAATGAATGTTGAACTACAGATAGTCCTCAGGTTGTAACTATAGTGACCATTCAGAGTTACAATTGCACTGAAAACAGTGACTTAAGACCATTTTTTGCACTTACGACCATTGCAGCATCCACATGGTCATGTGATCAAAATTTGGCTGCTTGGCAACTGGTTCATATTTATGATGATTGCAGTGTCTGGGGACATGTCATCACCTTTTCTGACCTTTTGACAAGCAAAGTCAATGGGGAATCCAGTTTCACTTTACAACGGTGTTACTAATTAACAAATGTGGCAGGAAACATTATAAAATGGGGCAAAACTCACTTAACAACTGTCTCACTTAGCAACAGAAATTTTGGGCTGAATTGCAGTTATACGTTGAGGACTACCTGTATATATTTTCTACTAATCAAAGGATGTTACAATGGCAGATATTTTGTGATATAACAGTATTTTGCACTGTTATAGTAGCAAATTCATTATTAAGCCAGTAACTATTTATAAATATAAAACATAACATAGATTTGCCTTCTTTCTTTTCTTTTCTTTTGTATTTTAGTTAGGTTTTTTAACATTCTTTCTTTAAGATTAGAGATCGCCTTGCTGACAATCTGTGCATATTCTAAATACAAGGCTTACAATGATATGGAATATCATGTTAAAATATAATTCAGTAAATTAAAGATAAAAAACTATCAAAGTTTTGTCACTGTTATATCAACCAATATTTAATGTGGACATGTTGATAAATGTAAATTATAATGATCTTTAATTAACAAAGACTATGAAAAGCTCTTTAATTACAGTTATTATGAGACAGACTCACACTTCCTATCTAATTATTTATATAGCAGGACATCACATTCCTTTGTTCTACAATTGACAATATTGTTTTTCTTATATAGTTATGCAAGTTGGTAGCATTACTATTATTATTATTATTATATAATAATAACTATTATTATTATAGTTTGATTCCCATATTTCATATTGGTGCGATGCAGAGGTGGGTTCTACTTACCTTTACTACCGGTTCGAAACGGGAGTGCACGCATGTGCAGACCACCAATTATGACGTCTGGGCGGAGCCTCCCGCCACTTTTATTACCGGTTCTAAAGAACTGGACAGAACTGGGAGCAACCCATCACTGGTGCAATGGCTCAGCTCATGCTGAGCTTGTCAGATGGAAAGCTGAAAGCCTGGGTTCGAGATTCAAACGCCATGCAATGGGGTGAGCACTCATTACATATCCTAGCAGTTGGAAAGCATGCAAATGGGAGTAGATAAACAGGTACCACTTTGGTGGGAAGGTAACAGCGTTCTGTGCAACTCAACATATGTTCTGTGGCTCACATGGCCACAGAAGCACCCTAGAGTCAGACACAACTGGAGAGGGAAACCTACTATATTTCAGCAAAAATTAAAATGTATATGTATACATTTGCCTTGATTTAGTAAGGATAGTCTTTACATGAAAGCAGGTTATAGCCATGGATTGTTCTGCTGGAAGCTGTTTTGAGTATACCAGATTCTCTGCATGCGTGAGGGTATGCTTCCAACATGAGGGATGTCTTTGCACACCATCCTTATTAACAAAGCATGGCCAATGGCAACACTGCCACTTCTTTAAAAAGCCAGAAAATAGCAAGTACAGATATGCCTTTGCCTCAACAAGTGACCACCTTTGCTCTTTTAGAATGTGGAAAGCATCCTTGAAGATATGAAATCAGCTTTTTCCTCCTAATCCTTTCCATTCTTCATAACTGGTGCAAGTAGTGCAAATATGCTAAAACCTGTGAAGAAAACTGAGCTGACACCTTACCAAATAAACCATATTTAGATGCCATCTGGCATTATAACCTAATTCAATTGTCCTTCTGGTGGGGATAAGAAATATAAGTCTATCACTAATCAAATTTCAGATTCATACAACATCAATTATTCAGACTTTTTATTTTCCGTTTTTAAACTGATTTGCAGATGAAGATCTTTAGTTCATCTGATGGAGAAGCTAAATCAGAAACGGGGGAAGAGGTAAACACTGAGGCTGCTGGATCTTTCAGTTTGTTTCCATCAGTAATGGTATCCTTTGGATCACAGAACTGCAACGAGGCTGAAAATGTCAACTGCCATTGTTTTGGTTTGCCATCCTAGGATTTAGTAGGAAGTCTGGTCAAATATTGCTAAGCATATGATTACTAATTTATAAGGTCCCATATAAATTATATTTATATGTTTTTGTTGGTTCAGTTTTCACATATTTATCAAATTTAGAAACAGCCTATCTCACTCTCAGAACAACTCTGAGGATATTTAAACATTTCCCTGAACCTACTGGGAGAATTTGAACATTTCAGTACTGATATGATGCTCAAATCTAACAGAATTTTCAGGTCAAAACAGCAGAGGTTTTCCATCAATATCTGAAAGTGGAGATATTTTAGATTGTAGTTGATCTTTCCATGTGGTTTGAATATTTTTTTAATAGTGTTTTTTAGTTTTTAATAATGACTTTTATATTTTTATAATGATTGTTTTTATATATTGCTATTTTACTGATTGTTGCATTTTGTCCAGGGTCACTTTTGAGAAATAGGCAGCCAAATGTGATAAACAAACAAATAATCTGATATCTATGAAAAGCTAAAAGTAAGCTAATCAGTTGAGAGGTAGTGCAAAAAGCCAGAAATGACACAATAAGTGTAGAAAAGCAGCTCTGTGGTATTTTTAGAACCAGAAGTGCTCCAGTGGTGGGTTGCTCCCAGTTCTGTCTGGTTCTTGCGAACTGGTAGTAAAAGTGGCGGGAGGCTCCGCCCACCCACCTGGACGTCATAATGGACGATCTGCACATGTGCAGAAGCGTCTGTGAGCAAAGTGAGTGCATGTGCGCACTCCTGTTGCAAACCAGCAGTAAAGGTAAGTAGAACCCATCCCTGAAGTGCTCCTAGGTTTGGTTCTGCTTTTGGGTGATGGTACAGGTGGAAAAGTTTTGTATAGTTTAGTCAGAGGTACCCACAGTATCTTTTATGGTTTCTTATCACAAGTTCCTTGCTCAAATCCAGGTTAGATTCTTGAAATTTGCTGGAGATGAATATGCCATGGGGAAAAAAATAGAAACTTGTACAGAATATCACAGCCTAAAATTGTACCTAGTTTTATACATTAGAACACACACTCTCATATAACCAGTGGTGGGTTCCTCCCGGTTTGGCCCGGTTCTCCTGAGCCGGTAGCAGTGACGATATGACGCCATTGAACCGGTTCTGCCCCCCCTGCCCTCCCGTGCCCCCCACCCCCCGTGCCCCACCCCCCCACCCCCCGTGTCCCACCCCCCCCACCCCCCCCATGTTATTCTTACCTTTTATTTGGCCCCATCCCCAATCTATTGCTGCCTCCTGAGTCCCAGCTGATGGCTAGAGGGAAAAAAAACTGTTTAAACTCTTGCCACGGGGCTTCAAAGGGCCGCCCTACAGCTGATCAGTATTAAAAGAAAACAAATGAGTAGACTGGTGCCTGCAAAAATAAATGGATAGACCAGTGCCTGCAAAATACATGAGTAGACCAGAGTCTGCAAAAATACATGAGTAGATCAGTGCCTGCAAAAATAAATGGGTAGACCAGTGCCTGCAAAAAATAAATGGGTAGATCGGTACAGCTCTGCAAGCAGTTAAAAGCCTGGTAGATCAGTACCTCTGCTAAATCCTAAATAATTGTCACATGACCATCAAGCCATGCCCACAAAATAAGCCACGCCCACAGAACCGGTAGTAAAAAATTTTAGAACCCACCCCTGCATATAACCCAGTGTTAATCAGTTTGAGGCCTGTTTCAAAAGACAGTTTCATATTTTAGTATTTTCTTCAAAGAACAGATGAGCAACCTGTAGACGACCTGTAGTATAAATCCAACTGCTAGTGCTCTAATCCTTTGCACAGCCCTTTGTTCCCAGTAGGTTGACAATTAGCTGCTTGATGGGCTCCAGGGGAGCATGATCACACTGGGGAAGAGACTGTTCACTTCCTGTACTCAGCATGCCAGCTTTTTCCCAGAGCTCATCAAACTGCTAGTCATGTGTCAGCTGTAAATGATATAGCAATCTGTGATTCAGTAGTCATATGACTAGAGTACAATAAGATTGGTTGAAACATTGTCTAATTCCTCTTTAATAAATTATATTGATTAGGCCACCTATCAAATAAACTTGAATGTGAACTCATCTGCTCTGCTCTTCAGTGAAAAGAAGTTAATTATCCAAGTACTCTTGTATACTGAAATATGGAGAATGGCTTTCTGGGAGGTGGCCTTTCCAATAGTAGCCCCCACCCATTGTCTTAGCACAAATTTATTGTTTTTTGGGGACCACACACAGTCCTTATTATTTTATTCTTCCAGGGCTTCTTAACATGGCTTAATGATGTGATATTTTAAAAACTTCATTTCTGTTTTTATTTTCTCTAACCAAGTTAATGTTCATTTTTTTGAACAATGTATGTTTGAATAATGTTGAATAATGTTGACTTTTATTGGCGTAGTTTGTAAAATGCCTTGTATGTTTTTATTGTTTTAGCTGTTTTTTAATTGTAATTGCCATGCTTAATTTGCAAATGTTTCTTTGGATAGGAAGCAGTATCAAAATATTTTGTAAAAAAATAATTAAATAAAATAAGGGCTTTCTCTGATGTGGGTTCCTGAAAATGCAACTCCCTCCCTTGGGATATTCATCTACTTCATGCCTCATTGGTACAGAACTTCAAGATGAAATACTTTTGGAATGAATTAGAATTGAGAATAATAATCCTTTCTTTCTACTGATTTTTTAAATTGCTTTTTTATTATTATTATAGGTTCTTAGCTGCTTCAGGAATGAGAAATTTATTTGAGATTAAAAAATCAAATAAATATATGTTTCAATGCAGCAGAATAAAGATTACTCATTGGTCCATGGAAAATCTCTTAATTAAGAGAGCAATCTCTTAATTAACAATATTATAAAATGTCTACAAATATCTTCTTAAAGCTTCAGAATATTTATTGCTCCTATCATGGAGATACCATCAAATAGTTTCCCGTTATAAATGATAGCCCATTAGGATGAATTGAAGAAAGTATTACATTGTTCTATTTGGGCATAATGGGTCTAATGGTGTCCAAAGCTCCAATGGAATTTTGTTGATGATGAGATGTTCCACTTGACAAATGTGTACAGTAGTCAAGGCAAGCAAATTTTAATTATGAAAAGCCCACACTTTGTGATATTCTGTGAAGTTGCAATTACTGTGGTATGCCATAATCAGAATTAAAAAAAAAAAAAACAAGTGAGGGGGGGAGTTCTTTATTCCTGGTCCAAGAAAACGGTAACTAGGATTTCAACAATTACTATAAATTTGGATTTTAACAAAAATATTAAAATATTTGTATTGATGTTTGTTTTCTATCCTCTGTTACTTATGGAGCTTTAGAGCAAAAGGGGGTGCAAGACCAATAAAAGGGAGAGGCTGTTGCTGTTCAAAGTAACAAGGAAATAGAGATGACCGCATCAGCACAAGGCATGAAGTCAACAGGCAACTGTGGAGGGGCTATTGAAGGTACAGAGGAAAAGGCTACAAGGAGAATCTTGGGGGAGAATCTTGGGGGAGTATATTGTGAGTAGATATGAGCATGCACAATGATGGAAATGGGTACCAGGAAGAAAAAGAAAAGAGCCAAGAAGAGATAAATAGGGGTGAAAAGGGATGAAAAGGGGAGGGTGGGATAATACATAGGAGAACATATGAAACCACAAGAACTACGTTATCTATAATCCTCCCATCTACCCAGATGGCAATACTGAATGCAACTGAATAGAAATGTTATGAATGTTTTTCCCAGTGCAGAGTGATTTTAATGGGTCTTGGCAGACCATATTCAGGGCTGCTATTTATACCAGAGAAGAGTCCATTTTGGCAGATCCGTTCCCATAATATTTTTTGGCAGATTTCTTTTACATCCCTTTAGCAATCATCAAGGAGATTAGTTTCACTGCTATAGGGTTGTACTAACACACAAAAAAAGTTAAACGACCGTATGTTTCATGACTACCAAAACACGAAATATTCAAAGTATAAGGGAGCAGATCAAAGAACAGCTCACTTATCCCCTGCTTTTTCTTTTTAGGAATGCTTGTCTTTGCTCTTCTGATAAGTGGATCTTATTTAAGGGCAGTGTTCATTCTCAGGAGACATATCTTAATCTTATTTGACTCATCATATAGTCAGACATACTTTACATCTATCTCATGCCAGACTTATTCTAGTGCAGAAGAGTGATTCAGAATCACAGCTCTCTGACCACTTGGTCACCACAAGACAGATCTAGGAATAAACATGTGCCATGAGCCATAGCTAGCATTCCCAGGTGAACCTTCTAGCTTCATGGGCAAGTCATGGGAAGTCATAGCAGGAATAATATGATCCTCAGGCACCATAAGAAACAAAAAATATTAGAGCAACTTATGAGAAGAAAGAGGGAAAACATAGCAGTCAGTTCCTCTCGTCTTGTCCTTCCTTCCTCACCCTGTATCTGCTCAAAGAAGTTGCTAGTTGAAGAACAGAATAATATAATTCAAATGTATAATTTAAATATAGAAAATGCAACTCCCTTTCTTAGTAGTCAGCTGTAAAAAGCCAATCCCCAAAAGAGTATTTGGTATGCAGTCTAGGATTTTGGCATAGTTCTTACTAAGAAAACAAACTGATTATCTAGGGTACACAGGAATTATTATTATTTTTTTGGCTGGGTTCACATGATTAAATCCTTCTTTAAACAAAAATCAAATTAGAAAAAAGAAGGGGTAAGAAGGGGTAAGGAGAAAAGTTTCATGGTTAACTATGGGAAAAAAAAAAACTCCTTTATGTCCTGATTGGTGAGTTTTACATTAGCATCTGTTTGCCATTGTTTACCAAAATGCTATCCGAGGAATGGCAATGATTTGGGTCAGCAGCTTCCTATTCTTATCTTCTTAAATTAATGAATGGTATTCTAAAAGTCAAGAGCAAAAATGTCCAAAATAACCAAGATACTGATGGGGCAGGGGAAATAGTTCTCCTTACCACTGTGGGTCTGATCTGAATCCATCTTGCCTATCACTTGACTTGGATGACATAGACACAGAACTAAACTTGTCAAAGACAAAAACCTTTGCTAGTAAAAAGAATTATCCATTGAAAATATCTCTATGACATTGATGTTTGAAAGCTCTACAGAAAATTGGGCAATTCTGTCCACTTAAAGGCAAAACAATGACATGTTGAAGACTGATCTCCCAGAGTGAGTGGGATCAGGGCCCACTTGGAAAAAACGGGTTAGGTGCTTTAAGGATAAAATGAAATGTTTTAAATATCTGCAGGATTAGGAATCTTTTTCCCCTTAAAGTCTCCTTCCAACTCTCAACATATAATATTTCTGTTCCATCTAGTTCATGGGTGTCAAACTCACGGCGTCACGTTGCCGTCATGTGACATTTCGTAACATTTTCCCCTTCCCGAAGCTGGGATGGGCGGGGCCTGTGCATGACGCATCAAGCCCACAAGCCCCCAATTTGACACCCCTCATTCTAGTTGGAGAGGCTCTGGAGGCCTCAGAAGGGAGATCTGTAAAGCCCTTAGACCACACTTTTAATAATAATAATAATAATTTTATTTCTATACTTTTTACATCCCTGCTCTCCTGTTCAAAAATCCTTTGTTTTATGACAGCTTTATTTTTCATGTGTTGGTAGAGTATGCGTTAGATATTCTCTAAGTTTAGCTATAAGTCATTTAATGTTCGTAGAACATTAGTTGTGGTGTAGAAAGTATTCAGCGGGATTGCTTTAAGTCACTCTGGCTCATAGATGGTATACCTTAATCAGTACACAGTGTATTTTGGTGTTTTAATTTGGCTGCATTCTACACCCTGCCAGTGTGCACCAAAATGGCATGCAGGAAATTTAAAACTAAGTGGTATAAATATCGTTTAACACAGAAATGAAGAAGAATGTATCTCTGGTAAAGGTTGTGTTAAATATTATCAAGGTAAATTTTTCAGTGCAGTTCTCTGAGTTAAAAAGGAATGTGAATAACAGGAAATAGAATAAAGGGAGAAAAAAAACCTCATTTGATTGTCATTGTTTCTGTGTCTCCTTTTTTATGACAGAAGACATTTTTATTTGGGGGAAATTTTTCCTTTTTAAAATTTCTTCCTTCATTTGTTTTCATGATTACTTTCTGCAGCAGCAGCAGCAATGATAGCAAACTTTATTCAGATGTGTTGTGATGACTTTTTCTAGAAGGAACATTTCTGCTGCAAGAAAATGAACAAAAAGACCAGATCAAAACAGCAAGAAACCAACAGAAAGATTTTAAAAAAGAAAACCTGTGACTGTACTAGATTACTGGTAAGTATTCATAACCTAAATCCTTCCAAGAAATGTATTTTAGCTTGGAGAACATTCACCCTCCAATGTCCATATATAGAATTCCAGGAACTGTGCATATTGATAGGTTTCCACTAAGAATACAGCATTTCAGAAGTAGGACAATGATTGGTTAAGAAGGTCCATATGATATCATCTGCTCTTCCAGAATGGTTTTGGTATTCATGCAAGTTTCAAGACTTCTTGCAGAGACTTGAGAACTGCCTCAGGCTTTTGTGAATTGAGCAAATAGACAGTAGTTGAGAGCCATTCATTAGTCCTTCATAAAAACCATACCAAGCAGAAAGCTACATAATTTCATCTTGATTTCACAAGGGGAAAGTGAGTAGACATTTGCAGTTTTACTTTCAAATCAAATTAAGCTTCATTATTGCCAAAAGGCCAGCAAGAGCTTTATGTTCTTTGCTCTCGACAGGACATAATGGGAGATGGGATCAAAGTTTATAAAACCATATGTATGTTATGCCTCCAATTAAGGATTTTATTTTCTGTAACATAGTTTCTTTTGTTTTCTTTCTATCTTTCTTCTTATTGTAAAAGAACAATTAAGAAGCAAAAGAGACAGGGCACATTGACTGATAGCAAAGGGAGCTACAGTATCTGTCAGTATCTGTCTGAATCCAGTATCTGGAAATACCAAAGAGATTTCCTCTCTTCTAGCAGTGCCAGGATCTCAACTAATGTAATAATGCTGAGTAACAGGAAATCAACCAAAAGCACAACTGACTTTGCAAAAGGAATTGGGTGAACTCACCTAGCTCAACACGCTGCTTGACTTCCTGGAAATCTACTGGGGGACAGATATATTTGTTGTTTTCCAAAGAAAAAACTTCCAACATGTTATACAAGGGAATGCATAGACAGTATTTTCAAAATAACTGTGAAACTTCCAATAAATTGCTTGGGTGTAATTGAGGTTCTTACTAGTCCATGGTGTAATACATTATATTTGTCCATTTCTTGTATTTGAATCCTTCCCTTCCCTTAAAGAGCTTTTAGAAAGAGATACAAAGAGATATATAAGAAGGAAATATTAAAACAAGATAGTTAGACCTGCCATCCAAAATTTGAAAAGACTTCTACTTTTGTATTTTTCAATAATGACCATGCTGGTTGGAGAAGTTGGAGAACTGATGTATACATCTGCAGGGCACTCAAGTGGAGGAATTCTGATTTAAGCTAAGCAAGGGACTTGGCTGTGACTTTCACAGACTCAACCAATATATTTTAAATTAATTTGACATTCTTTCATCAATCATTGCTACACTCTAACAGAACTCGGCAATTACTCCGTTTTGGCCCCTTCTGTTTTTCCCCAGCAATATTGGAGACCTTTACATGTGACTCAGAAAAAAAATCAGTTGAAATAATATTAGTAGCAAAAAAAAAAAAAAAAAAAAATCACCACAGCAACAGTTGAATAGATAGAAACAAAAGAAGCACAGAGGAAATATGCTCAGAACAAATACGAACTTTTCTCCATAGGAAATTGATTCTCCTGTTACTGTCAGGAAAGAGAAGTTTAAAATGGCACACATCCAGTTGGCATATAATAAAAATAAACTCTTATGATTATGATTTTGGCTTGCTAAATTTCTCATAATGAAGTTGGTTTTACAAAATAGTTTTAAGGAATACTGGAATTGTGTGTTTCACTGTCTAATAGAACTTCTAGATTATGAATTGTGCTAGATTTGGTGAAATTAGTACATTTTACCTATGCTTTGTTATGGGCATCATTGGCTAAAAATGGCTCAAGGATTATCCTGCTTCATCAAATTTCCTGTAAACTTAAAAAAAGATGTTTTAGTAACAACTTGAGCAAATCTCATTCAATGAGATCAAGTAGTTTGATTAGGGTTCTTTTACCAATTTAGAAGAAGATCTGATTGTTTACATATATGATGTAACCATAGGTCCACTCATACCTATACATGTCAAAAGAAATAATCTAACTTTAAAACCTAAAATTGGTTTGATTATCTATGGCAAACAATTAATTAGTGAAGGATATAAGCTTGATAAAAAGTTTTGAATATGGGACAGATCTTTGGGGTGGGTAGTCTCAAAGAGTGGATCTTCAAAAATATGGACATGGAAGAAAGAAGTGAAATAAACTAGAAACTAGGCTGCACATTCCTTTTGCAGTTTCCAAGATTCTGTACTTACTTCAAGACTAGCATTACTGAAGACTGTATAATTCTTGTTTCTTTGATCATGCCCAATGGTATAGGGCAGGGCAGTGGTGAAATTCAAACTTTTTTACTACTGGTTCTGTGGGTGTGGCTTGGTAGGTGTGGTGTGGTGTGGTGGGCGTGGCTTGGTGGCCATGGCAGGGGAAGGATACTGCAAAATCTCCATTCCCACCCCAGGGGAAGGATACGGCAAAATTTCCATTCCCACCCCACTCTGAGGCCAGCCAAAGGTGGTATTTGCCTGTTCTCCGAACTACTCAAAATTTCTGCTACCAGTTCTCCAGAACCTGTCAGAACCTGCTGAATTTCACCCCTGGGACAGGGGTGTCAAACCCATGGTGTCACGTGACATATCACAATTCCC
Source organism: Pituophis catenifer annectens (assembly GCF_029215685.1). Classification (NCBI taxonomy): domain Eukaryota; kingdom Metazoa; phylum Chordata; class Lepidosauria; order Squamata; family Colubridae; genus Pituophis; species Pituophis catenifer. Next base: position 156,417,862 of record NW_027256881.1, on the reverse strand, counting down.
CCCCCTTGACTAAACCATGTGTGGCCAGCGCGTGACACATCTGGCCTGTGGGCTGCAAGTTTGACAGCCCTGGTATAGGACTTGACATCCAACAATGCAGGACAACACCACTGTTAAAGTCACTGCATTAGTTACCAATAGGTTTCTGAGCCCAGTGTAATGTGCTAATCTTCATCTATAGCACTGTATGATGTAGCACCAGGTTACATCAGAACCACTTCAATAAGTCAGGAAAGTATCCCATTCCAGGAAAGATGCAGTGAGATGACCTACTAAGAATCCCAGAGAATCTCAACTAGCCTCTTCTGTTGTGACCCCATCCCAGAGGTAGTATTCAGCAGGTTCTGACCAGTTCTGGAGAACCGGTAGCAGAAATTTTGAGTAGTTCGGAGAACCGGTAAATATCACCTCTGACTGGCCCTGCCCCCATCTATTCTCTGCCTCCCGAGTCCCAGCTGATCAGGAGGAAATGGGGATTTTGCAATAACCTTCCCCTGGAGTGGGATGGGAATGGAGATTTTACAGTATCATTCTCTTGCCACACCCACCAAGCCATGCCACACCCACCAAGCCACCCTCACAGAACTGGTAGTAAAAATGTTTTAATCCCACCACTGCCCCATCCCCATCTCTTTTGAAATTCTTGCCTCCAAAGTTGTACAGGGCTTCCTTCTCCCTGGTGTTTTGTGAAACCATTCTGTACTACCATGCTTTTAACCAGAACTGATTATGTAATGGTGAGTGTTTTATGGGCAGTTATGAACTTTTACACTTCTTATTCTATTATAGGCCACACGGCATCTACTGCACATATTGGAGCAGCTTAGAAAAGCTATAAAATACATAAAGCCCTGAAGTCATATATATTAACAGATGTCAAAAACGTAGCCATGTAAAGGATATGCTGCATTAAATAAACTGAGCAACTTGCAACATTTTTTTTAAAAAAAATAGAACATTATGGAACCCAGAAGCACAGTTAATTGATTACTTCTTAACCAATTAATCCCATAATGAAAAAGTCCAACTGCATGTTGATGAAGTAGGACTCAAGAGTTTCTTCTTCAAAGAGACTAATGAAGTATGGGATTCTTCATACCAGAGTGACATTATTTTGGACTGTTACCTATATTGGAAAAAAGGCACAGTGTCTCTGGTGGCCTAAGCAAATGTACTGGTGCTTGTTGATTAAGAACTGAATAATCTACATTGCTGCTTATGCTGATAAAAATCACAGAGCCCATTAATTGCTAAATCGAACATACTGTCATTTTAAAAAAATAATACCCTCAACCTGCTTTATTTCTCTTTTAGCTAGCATATGTGGTTGTGTGTATACATACACATATACATACATACTTGTACACACACAAACACTCACTCAGAGATACTTTGACACTATCAAACTATTTTTAGTTTCCTTCTGGGTATGTTTAGAACAAGCTTTTACTGTTACCATGCTGCTATGGTGACTGTATCCATGTAAATTGTCATGTTTATACTTGTTTTAAACACTTCCAAGGGCAAAGGCAATCAGCCTCGTAGCTTTTAATGTTACTGATGTTTTTTAAAATATTATTTTCAACTCTATTCCCTTTAGGACCTTTCTAAGCTGGTCACAAATGATTTGGGAACTTGCATGTGAAGGCTCTGCTTTCTGGTAACTGAATGTCTGGAGAGGCAGGAAGATTTGACTGTCTATATTGAGGCATGGTTGAATAAAGGAATAAATGGGAAATCCACTTTCCAGTTTAGTTCTTCAAGGGCAAGCTATTAAACTGGTCACTTGGAAGCTTTTCCAATTCACTACTTTAATAATTCACAAAACCCACAGAACTTCACATGCATTGCCATTAACATGCACTTGATCGAACGTTGAATGATTTACCCAGCAATAGCTTCTTCCATAATTGTTTTGTGTTACTTAACAATATTTGAGCCTGATTTGATTTTCAGGCACTGCTGAATCCTAAATTTAGATACTAGACACCCTGAATGATACACGGTGGGTCATTTTCCCAGTTCTCCCTAGCAACCAGCCTACTTCTTTCTCTTGCTATGAGTGGTGGCAAAACACAAAAAAAGGAAGAACAAAGAACATGATGTGTCTTTTCTGTTGCTATTCTAATAGGGACCTTGGTTAACCCAAAATATATTCACAACTGTTACACAATCTTCAGCAATATATTATATGATTTTCATTAGTCAGGAAGATACCCTACTTAAAACTTTATATGGAATGCTCAAATTTTTTAAAAGGAGGATTTCTGGGGAAGAAATCATTCTATGTGTTTATGGCTATATTTTGCCTATTTATATCCTTTTATTTGTGCCAATTTTTTTCATGTGTCTATACTGTTACTTATTTCCTTGTACTTGTTGGCAAATAAATAAATAAATAAATAAATAAATAAATAAATAAATAAATAAAGAAAGAAAGAAAGAAAGAAAGAAAGGGTGATTTTACATCTCTGGGTCAGTTTCTGTCAATCCTTAGTGAAAAAAGTTATATTTACAAAATGATGGTTAGAACTTGGATTTTAGAAAGTTACAAATGGAATCTAGATGGATTTGAAATAAGATTTTGGAATTAATTAAAAGAATATTTCCCATGGGGAAATATTTTTGATTTGATCTCTCTTTAAAAAAATGATAGGATCAGATTTTGAAGGTTGGAGGAAACTAGAAGGAACTAAAGATTACAATTAAAGAAGTAGAACAGTTAAATTTGTTGTGTTAACACAGGGTGGAGTAAAATATTTTAAGATTGGACATACTGAAGGACATTTTTGAACAATGGACCCAGAAGTTAATTTTAACAGTGTCTATCTCTATAGATATTATGTTGAAAAGATGTTATAGAAGAGGAACAAGTTTTACTAGACAAGGCTGGCAGGCTCCAAGAATGATATGGAAAAAGAGACTATACTGGACATACAAAATAAACTGATTTATGTGGGGTTTTTTTTAATTATTAAAAGGGATATATGAAAAACAAACAGAATGACCTGAATAACTTTCCTATATTGAATTTACAAAAGAGATTTGTTAAAGCTTTGAAGAATTTTCTGAGAAGGGACAAAAAAAAATAAAAAGAAATCAAGTTCTGGGGCATTGTTTGAAGGGACTAAATATCAAGATTGTTAGCAGGAAGGAATATAAAGTTGGTTTATTGGATCAAATTTAAAATAGACATGTTATCTCTGTAACCATTAAGTTTTGCTGAACACTACTGAAACTAAGAACTTTAAATATTTGTTTATAGATAAGAGATGGGATATGGGAAGAAAAACTCATTTGTTTCATTTTAAAAGAAGCTGATATTTTGCTAAAACTGTTCATACTTTTTGTGATGAAGCGGGAAGTTGTTTCTTTACACATTTCTTTTTCTTTATTATATTCTTACTTTCCCTTTCTTATATTTTCTTTTCTGTACTTGTTATTTTTCTTTTTTATCTTTTCTTTTCATTAGTCTTTATCTTTTTAACTGTATAAAAACTTTCAGAAAGGAAATATAAACTTTACCAAAAGAAAAGGAAAATAGAATTAATTTAAAATAGAATTACCATTTATAAACTGAACAATGCCAAGGCTACAGGTCCTAAAAACTCAGAACTCCATTGAACATAGGTTTTACTTTTGAATAAACTTGCATAGACATATGCAAAAATTGTATATACACAAACAGTATTGTTATTAATAGGTCAGTTTCTACTACAAAATTAAACCCCACTTTTTAAAAATTATTCATAATGGACTTGTTTAAACAGCTTTTTTTAAATTCCTGGGAAGGGTCACCATAGGGCTATGATTCTCTGTAAAGCAAGAGTTCTCACACTGGAGTATGTGGGCCTGAACAGAGGCCATGAAGAAATCTGGGGGGAATGAGATATTGTGAAATTGGGAGGGGGGGAATGGCTTTAAAACTGTAAACAAATTTAGTGCTTGTCAAGAGAATGATCTAATGAGCTAGGAAGATGGAAAGGAAGGCAAATTCATCTTACTTTTATGTTAAATTACATTTTCATTAAATTTATTGTACAAGAAAACATTTGTATGTATGTTAAAATGCAAAATTAAAAAGTGTATAATGTTCTGTGCATTAATTATGAACTGATATTTTTGTTAAAAAACAGATTGACTATGAATGTCTAATAGGGAACATCCTGTATAAACAAAGTAGCTGAATTAAGTTTGGAAATGCAAATATGTGGAGACTCTTTGTTCTCCCTTAACATTCTTTAGTTCTCCCTGAAAAAACAAAGTAGCATGATAATAGGAAAGTTGAGGTCAGTAATTCCAGTATTAGTGACCTTTAATCTGTGTTTCCAGCACTTTAGGATCAACTGAGCAAGGGATGAGAGATTTGGACATTTCTAAAATTCTGTTTTCATTGCCATTATGGGGTACTAAGTGTAGATTAATGAGAACAAAATGAATTTCAACAAATGTAGAATCAGACTGCAGCATAACAAAATCGACAAAAGTGAAGGAGGTCTGAATACTTTCTGAATGCACTGTATTTATGTCGTACATAAATATGTCATTCACATTTATATAACATTGTGCACATACTACATTTCTCTTGTGGAAATTACATCCCCAGAATGCAGTGAAGGTACACAGGTTAAATAAGTTTTCAATAACATGGTATCTTTACCCAGATACTAAATCTGTGTTCAAAACCTGCTTTCTTAATAACAAAACCTCCAGGAAATTACACACTTAGTATAACTATAGGAATTGATTGCATGTTTATAGATTCATTCATTCTAATGATTTTTAAAATGTGTGACTAACTTGTAAAGAAGCGCGAGCAAGCAAAAATTAGCCATAAGCAAATATTTTCATGTTACAATGTACACTAAACTATAAGAGCAATAGGCCTCAATAAACCTATTTAGAATTGATGCACTTTGTGTAGGAGTGAGGAAGCTGTGTGCTGTCAACAGAAACAGTATGTTTTAAAAGAGAGAAAGAAAAACATTCAGGTTGTGCTGATTGTTAGAAGTGATACTGTCAGATGTAAATGCCTTATTCTCTAATGTGTAAATAGTATATGAACGGGGTATCAGGGGTTAACTTATTCTTCATTTATTAATGTATTCATAATTCACCACTCCCACATATAGCTCCTCCCATTGTGTATATAAGGAGCTGCCTGTACCATTTTCCCTGCTTCTATCTGTGAATATTCAGTGAATATAGAATGCCTATTGTAAATAAAAGGAAATATATTTAAACCTTTACTCTTACTAATATTATTGAGTCTGATCCTGAAAATATTGCAACAAGCTGGTAGCAGAGGATGGTTAATTGACTCAATAAAAAACTTAAAAATGTCTAAGAAAGACAGGCCCAACACTAGGGCCTACTGCAAAGAAATGGAAACAGAACAAGAAATAATCAACGAATCCACAAACGCAATTTCGAGAGAATCCGAAGAATACACCACTGAAGACGAAGAAATAATAGATGAAAATGATGACCAGGAAGAAATCGAAATAGAGAATAACGAACTCAGGTCAGAGATATTAAAACTATTAAAGAGCCAGAAGAATGATGAAAGCCTCATCGCGAAACTCCAAGATATGCTGAAGAACAGCGGAGCAGCGAGAGAGAAAAACATCACTAATGAAAAGTCTAAAGATCCAAAAATAGTGAGTGATATGACTGTAGAGAAAGTCGTTACGAAGAAGAAAAACGGTGATCCCGCACGAAATTTTGAATGGCAGCCATCTTGGTTTCAACAGGTCTCCAAGGTGAGCGAAGCAGAGCCAATCAAAATGCTCAATTCAAAATTTCTGGCGCGAAAAACATTATCAGACAACGAAAATGAAAAAGAAGATTCAAACACCTCAGAAGAATCAGAATCAGAAAGTGAAGATGATTCAACAAACTACCAAATAAAATCAGCAATGAAAACGCTTTTTGCTGCATTTGGGCCAAAACTAAATATTGCCAAAAAACTACCGAAGAAGCGAGCAAGCAAGCCGATGCCTCAAGATCTGCCCGCTCCCATCCTGACTACGAAAGCGCCGACGCCCGAACCTAGAGAGCCCTGCCGGTACCGCCCTACGCCACAGACCGAAGCAAGCACCAACGCCCTCAAAAGAAGAGGAAGAGCAGCCGCCATCGTCAGGACTCCCAAAATCGAACCAGAGACTGATTCGTCTGAAGAGGAGCAGAACGAGCGAGCCGCAATGGGGAGAACCTTCCACGACGACTCCAAAGAAGAAATGGACAACGCGCATGCGCAAAACTATGCAGACGGTCCGGGAAGACATGAACTGGCAAGAAGACCATGCAGACTCGTTGCGAGCATCCCCACGCCGTTTTGCAATTTTCTACATTTACGAGACCACGGACTACCTCAGGTTGTAAGTAATGGATCCAATAATGTCGGAAATTTACCCAGTGACTTCCCAAAGCTAAGGGTTGATGGCATTAATTTGCAAGAGTGGTATCAACAGCTCCAGGTTGTCTTTATGAAGGAAAACTTACTGTTTTTTATCACTAGTCCCCCAGAAAGACCTTGGACTCTAAAAATAGATTGTTTACACCATAGAGCATTTTTCTTAATAATATCTAGTGTGTCTCCTGCAATGTATCATAGCATTAAGCCAAATCTGACTGTTTCAGAAATTATTCAATGCATGTTTAATTTGTTTCACAGTGACAGTGTAGCTACCACCACAAGGATGTCTAAAGATTTCTTTTCATCTAGGGTAAAACCAGGGGTTTCCATAAGTGAGCATTTAATATCTTTAAACAAAATAAGAGCTGAGCTGCATTTGAGGGGGGAGGTGATTTCAGACCAAACAATGAAAAGTGTTATTATCAACTCACTTGATCCATCATGGGACAATTTTATGTCACATTTAGACACAATCAATCTAGGATATTTATCCATAGAAAGTCTATCCAATAAATTGATAGCAGAAGACAATTCAAGAAGGAATCGTTCTAGCAATCACACAGAACACAAACCATATAGGAAAGTAGCTTTCCAAGAAAAATATAATGAAACATTTAAATGTCACAATTGTGGATCCAGGGAACACAATAGAAGAGATTGTCCCAAAATTTCAAAGGAAAGACATAGGTCAGAATATAGAAACAAATACAATTATAGACAGCCTTCCATAGAAAGACATAGATATAGAAGCCCACCAAATTACAAAGAGAATAGAGGGGGCAGAGATAATTCAAAGGATAGAAAATCTGGTTCACTGAATGGGTTAAATAAACAAGACAACATTAACATACAGCAAAATGAGAACAATAATTGGCTTATTGATTCTGGAGCAACTAATCACACCACTAATAACAAAAATATATTGTCTTCATTTACAGAAGATAAATTTGTAATAAAGGTAGCTAACCAAGAAAAGGTTCAAGTATTAGGTAGAGGGAATGTAACCTTGCCTGGTCTAGGAAAAATAGAGGGGGTATTGCTAATACCTGAAATACCTCATAACATACTAAGTGCCATAAAACTAAGTAGAGATTCTGACATTAACATTGTCTTTTCAAAAGGAAAAGCGACTTTGGAGAAGAATAAAGTAAATATAGGCACTGTGATGATTAAAGGAGGCCTACCTTATCTGATAACAAAGGAAAAATGGTTGCATAACATTGATTCAAATATGGAAGATTGTATTGAAGTAGATGATGAAAATATTAGCAACAGTGACAATGATGAGTGTAAAATATCTCATGATCACATAGATGCACACAATGAAAAAAAACCAAAAATAGGTAAGCCAATTCATGATGAGTGTGCACACATCTTACATAGGAAGTTAGGACATGCCAGCTTTCCTGTAGTACAAAAAATGACTGAACACGCAGAAGGTGTTAAAATAAAAAATTGTGAAAACTATTTGGAATGCTCAGTATGTAAATCCACAAAACTAAAAACTAGTCCCAGGCCAAGAAAATCTACTAGATCAACTAACAAAATCTTTGATTTAGTACACATGGACTTAGTTGGTCCATTAACTCCATCAATCACTTATAGAAAACGTTACTTCCTGACAATAGTAGACGATTATAGTCGCTAAGGGTTTGTTTATACATTAAAACACAAAGATGAAACCTTTCAAAAATTTAAAGAATTTTACAAACGCATAGAAACACAACACAATATCAAAATAAAACAAATCATGACGGATAGGGGATGTGAATTCATGTCTAAAGAATTCTCCCAATGGTTAAAAGACAAAGGAATGTTACATTACACATCTAGTCCATTTTCTGCGTTCCAGAACGGGATTGTAGAGAGGAAGAATTCCACATTACAAACCATGATTAGATGCACATTGGAAGATGCTGGCTTAAGCAAACAATTCTGGTCAGAAGCCTTACATTATTCAAATTACACACAAAATAGAACATGGTCCAGCATTGTAAATAAGACACCATATGAAGTAATGTATAATAGGAAACCAAAATTAGCACACATGCACATATTTGGAGTCACTGCAGACGTACACATACCTAAGCAATTAAGAAGAAAGGGAGAAAACGTATCCAGAAGACTCAGATTTATGGGATATGAGACAGGTACTAAAGGGTACAGATTCATTGATAATAATAACAAATTTATAATCTCCAGAACAGCTGTGTTCCATGAACAGGCCAACTGGTCTAAATTACATCTTAATGAAATATTTCCAAATAAATACAAAGATACAAAATCTCATGAGAAAGGGAACGTAGAAAAGCAAAATATCAACAAATATAAAAACAAAACCAAAACTTGGACAAATAGCCAACACAAAATAAAGACAGACACACTAACAAAAAAGGAAGCAAGATATTTACATGATAACGATAGTAAACCTGAAAAAACCATTAGAAACACCAGAAATCAAATGCCAAATAGATACAAGGATTATATAATGCATATGGATGGTGAACCAACAACACCTAATACATATGAGGAAGTGTTAAAACTCCCTCGTGAAGAAAAAGAAAAATGGGAATTAGCGATGAAGAAAGAGATGGAAAGTTTACAAGGATTAAATGTATTTACACCTGCGATTGCACCTAAGGATAAAACAATTATTGGTACCAGGTGGATATATAAAATTAAGAACTTAGAGGGAGGCAACACTCTATACAAAGCTAGACTAGTTGCACAAGGTTATGCACAGAAATATCCAGAGGACTATACTGACACGTATTCCCCCACAGTGAGAACAGAGAGTGTCAAAACAGCTCTAGTGGTAGCATCAGCACTCAATCTTGATGTATTTCAATATGACATACAGACTGCGTATCTACACGCAAAACTAGATAAAGAAATATACGTAAGAGCACCTCACAGTCAATACACAAATAAAAATGAGATTTGGTTGTTAAACAAGAGTTTATACGGGTTAAAACAATCTGGTAAACGATGGTATGATTGTTTAGTAAAGGTACTTAAAACCATGGACTTCAAAGCTACCACTGCTGATAACTGTTTCTTTGTCAAAAAGGGCGATGATTACATTGAATTTGTATTAATTTATGTGGATGACATTTTATACATAGGAAAACATAAAGAGAGAAGAGAAACTTTTGTAACTAAGCTAAATGAACATTTCTCGTTGAAATCTCTAGGCAAAGTGAACAAATATCTTGGTGTCCAAATTAATAAGACTAGAAGGGGATTCAAACTTACTCAGAGAGATAAGATCATAGAACTTTTAAATAAATGCAATTTAAACAATGCCAAACCTTGCGATACTCCTATGCAAACTGATTTTCTAAGAAATACTGATGAATCTTCCCCCGAATTCAAGGATAACACATTTTATAGATCAATCATAGGTTCACTTCTTTATATATCTAATTGGACTAGACCAGATATCGCCTTACCACTCAATTTATTATCCAGACATGTCAGCAAACCAACAATGTATCATTGGGAAGCTGTTAAAAGAATTTTAAGATATCTGAAAAGTACAATAGACTTTTGCTTAATGTTAGAACCTAATGATAACAAAGAACCAAAGCTTACATGTTACGCAGATGCAGACTGGGCTGGAGACACCTCATGTAGAAAAAGTACATCTGGTTATATATTTCTCCTAAATGACTGTCCAGTTTACTGGTACACTGGTAAACAAGAACTAGTGGCCACTTCAACGACAGAAGCGGAATATGTTTGTTTATCCAAAGCCGCAAATAACCTTGTATGGTTTAATGATTTAATTTCAGATGTTTGGAAAAAACCTGCCTTGCCTTTTGTTATGCATGAAGACAACAAAGCAGCCATTGAAATATCTAGATCTGATGCCATTGGACAAAGGTCCAGACACATAGATATAAAATTTAAACATGTGAGACAATTATCTCAGGATGGATTTATTAAAGCAGTGCATTGTGATACTTCAGAACAATTAGCTGACATATTGACGAAGCCTTTACCTTCCAAGCAGCACAAATATTTAACTTCTAAGTTGTATGTTTTGTATTGTCCTGAATCTGAGTGTAATTGGTGTTGTATAACGAATCGGCATTTAGAGGGGGATTTGTCAGATGTAAATGCCTTATTCTCTAATGTGTAAATAGTATATGAACGGGGTATCAGGGGTTAACTTATTCTTCATTTATTAATGTATTCATAATTCACCACTCCCACATATAGCTCCTCCCATTGTGTATATAAGGAGCTGCCTGTACCATTTTTCCTGCTTCTATCTGTGAATATTCAGTGAATATAGAATGCCTATTGTAAATAAAAGGAAATATATTTAAACCTTTACTCTTACTAATATTATTGAGTCTGATCCTGAAAATATTGCAACAGATACATAGGAAACTCAATGCAATCTCCACTGAAATTAATAGTAACAGTATCAGAGTATGGAGTAAATACAAACACATTTCCATTTGGGCTGGATTTCAATGACACTTCAGCATGCTCAACTATTCTTGAATGACAGTCTATAATGTGAGCTTCCTAATTAACATGGAAGATAATTACTTTAACTGTAAGTAAACATTGTGTGTTTAATTTGCCATATACTGTATCTCCTTAATATGAAAACTAAATAGATGCAGAAAGCACTACATTTTGAAGATAAAATGAATAAACGGTAGACTGAATAAAATAGATTAGCAAAGATTGAACCTAGAACTTGGTTTTGCCTTAAAGTTATACCTTCCTTTCTCTTTAATTTGGGTGGTCTCTTTTTATCCACCCTTTGCAGATGTTGAAAAGAAGAAGATGTAAATATCTGTTTTTGTTTGTTTTTTTTAAATATATGTTCCTATTCTATATATACTGATTCTGAGCTAATCAGTGCTTCCTCCACTGACCAATAAGAAAGTGCAAAGAATGGAAACTAATTAATGCTAACTCTGAACCAAAGGAAAACAAACATTAACAGCATCCCTCTCATTCATGTTGCTATGATAGGAAAGCTAATACACCACCATTGTTGGCTATAGGACAAAGGGACCCCCTCAAGGGGAACTAAGACCAGCAAAAAATTACATAAATAAATTACATAAATAAAAAACCATCAAACTCTTGGAGCAGTGATAACATCAGTGATAAACTTTCCAAACAAGATTCCCATAGAGATGCTATTGCAGTATAGTCCTCAAAGTTTTAATCTTGGTATCACCACTGTAAGAAAAACAGAAGCGTCTCCCTGTATCTGATTAACAATGCTAACAATTCACTGGCAAAGACTTTTCCATCTCTCTGCTTACCAACCATGATCTCAGCAACCCTTGAAGGGAGATTTTGTAAATATCCAGTGCTAGCTAAATGATGGACATTATTCATTATGTCCTCTATGCTCTGTCCATGATGAAATCAGGGGGCCAACATTGTTGATATACAAACAAGGGGTTGGGTGCTGAACAACTGGACTACCTTCTTATGGATGTGATTCCAAATGTTAACAATTAGGTTTCCATCTTTGCTAGTTTGCCTTTAAACTTAAAAATGCTTAAGCTCTTAATTGTAATATTGGTTTCATCTTAATTCCCTCCATTGCTTTTTCTTTGTTTTCCCCCCTCTTTCCCTGCTTTCCCTGTTTTTGTTATTAATTTCATTCCATTTCACATTATTACAACCTGTGGTTGCAACAATAAACTTACTGATTTGAATATAGGAGGGAAGGGGGAAACACCAGAAGTCAGGATACAATGAGACTTCTCAACAGTGGGGAAACTACCCACCTTACATCCTAATAGGAAATGCTATAAACCTTATACCCACAGTATTTCTTCTTGGGTAGGAGCGGAGCCGGTAGTTAATCAGTTATCTTCCCAAACTCTACAGATATTGCAGCACAGGGAGGCAGTGTCCATGTAAGATAGGGACAGCCTTAGTATGGAAGGGGGGCTATGATCATTCTTACATTCTTTTAAAGCTACAGAACTCGTTTTGGAATATTAGTTAATACCATTGCACTATGAGGAAATACTACAGTGTCTGGAATAAAGGAAGACAAATTTCATGCAAGTTACTGAAAAAAATGTGTGAGAAAAATATACATTTGCAATGGTGGTAGCTTGGATGTAGGATGAGGGTGGAGGTTCATTCTCCAAGTTTGTGGGTTGGCTTCTGAACGTTTCGTTATCAGGCTAGGTAACATCTTCAGCCGAGTTTAGGGGATGTCAGTGTCAATGTTCTTCTGTTTATAAGGGCTTTGTGTGGTCAGTAAGTCTTGTAATGGGAAGATCACATCAGGTGAGGGTCTTGTGATGGGTCAAGTGTGGGTCATGTCAGGTGAGGGTCTTGTGCTGGATCTTGAAATGGGGAGGGCACATTAGTGTCATTGGGAGGTGAAATGCTGGTTGGGGAAGGGGGGGTTGTGTGGATTGGTTGAGGGTAGGTGCTGTTGTTGGTTGACTGTGCAGTTTAAATTTGAATTCTGAGGGGTTCGTAGGCTGGTTGTAGGTCCAAAAGATTCATTTTTCACCTGCTTTCCCAGATGACATCTTGGAAACATCCATTGCAGGAGAGTATCAAACCTGATAAAAGCAAGCACTTTTTTATATAACACAAATAAATGGTGGAATTCACAGACATCTAATGTGGTTTGAATAAATTGGATAGTTTTTAACTGTTGCAATATTTTCAGGATCAGACTCAATAAAGATAATAGGAGTTAGAGGTTTAAATATATTTCTCTTTAATCATAACAGGCATTCTATATTCACTGAATATTCAAGATAGAAGCCAAGAAAATGGTGAGGGTAGCTCCTTATATATACAAGGGGTGGAGCCAGGAATGGGAGTGGTAAATTATGAATGCATTAGGATCCAAAGAATAAGTTAACCCCTGATGTCCCATATATACATTATTTACACATTAGAGAATAAGGCATTTACATTTGACAAATCCCCCTCTAAATGCCGGTTCGCTATACAACACCAATTACATTCAGATTCAGGACAATATAATACATATAATTTAGAAGTTAAATATTTGTGCTGTTTAGAAGGTAAAGGCTTCGTTAATATGTCAGCTAATTGTTCAGAGGTATCACAATGTATTGCTTTGATGAATCCATCTTGAGATAATTGTCTCACGTGCTTAAATTTTATATCAATATGCCTGGACCTTTGTCCAATGGCATCGGATCTGGATATTTCAATGGCTGCTTTATTATCTTCATGCATAACAAAAGGTAATGCAGGTTTTTTCCAAACATCTGAGATCAAATCATTGAACCATACAAGGTTATTAGCAGCTTTGGACAAACAAACATATTCCGCTTCTGTGGTTGAAGTGGCTACCAGTTCTTGTTTACCAGTGTACCAGTAAACTGGACAATCATTCAATAGAAAAATATAACCAGAAGTACTCTTTCTGCATGACGTATCACCAGCCCAATCTGCATCTGCATAACAGGTAATTTTTGGTTCTTTGTCATTATTAGGTTCTAATACTAAACAAAAGTCTAATGTACTTTTCAGATATCTTAGAATTCTTTTGACAGCTTCCCAATGATACATGGTTGGTTTGCTAACATATCTTGACAATAAATTGAGAGGTAATGCAATATCTGGCCTGGTCCAATTAGATATATAAAGGAGTGAACCTATAACTGATCTGTAAAATGTATTATCTTTAAATTCAGGGGAAGATTCATCAGTGTTTCTAAGAAAATCAGTTTGCATAGGAGTGTCACAGGGTTTGGCATTGTTTAAATTACATTTGTTTAGAAGTTCAATGATCTTATCTTTCTGAGTGAGTTTGAATCCCCTTCTAGTTTTGTTAATTTGTACACCAAGATATTTATTCACTTTACCTAAAGATTTCAACGAGAAATGTTCGTTTAACTTATTTACAAAGGTTTCTCTGCTCTCTTTATGCTTTCCTATATATAAAATATCATCCACATAAATTAATACAAATTCAATGTGATCATCACTTTTTTTTACAAAGAAACAGTTATCAGCAGTGGTAGCGTTGAAATCCATGGTCTTAAGTACTTTTACCAAGCAATCGTACCATCTTTTGCCAGATTGCTTTAATCCGTATAGACTCTTGTTTAATAACCAAATTTCATTTTTATTAGTGTATTGACTGTGTGGTGCTCTTACATATATTTCCTTATCTAGTTTTGCGTGTAAATACGCAGTCTGTATGTCATATTGAAATACGTCAAGATTGAGTGCAGATGCTACTACTAGAGCTGTTTTAACACTCTCTGTCCTCACCGTAGGGGAGTATGTGTCAGTATAGTCTTCTGGATATTTTTGTGCATAACCTTGTGCAACTAGTCTAGCCTTGTATAGAGTATTGCCTCCTTCTAGGTTCTTAATTTTGTAAATCCACCTGGTACCTATAATTGTTTTATCCTTAGGTGCGATTGCAGGTGTGAATACATTTAATCCTTGCAAACTTTCCATCTCTTTTTTCATAGCTAGTTCCCATTTTTCTCTTTCTTCACGCGGGAGTTTTAATACTTCCTCATATGTATTAGGTGTTATTTGTTCACCATCCATATGCATTATGTAATCTCTGTATTTATTTGGTATTTGATTTCTATTGTTTCTAATAGCTCTTTCAGGTTTGCTATGGTTGTCATGCAAATATCTAGCTTCCTTTTTTGTTAATGTGTCTGTCTTTATTTTATGCTGACTATTTGTCCAAGTTTTGGTTTTGTTCTTATTTTTGTTGATATTTTGATTTTCTATTGTCCCTTCCTCGCAAGATATTGTATCTTTGCATTTATTTGGAAATATTTCATTAAGGTGCAATTTAGACCAATTGGCCTGCTCATGGAACACAGCTGTTCTGGAGACTATAAATTTGTTATTATTATCTATGAATCTGTACCCTTTGGTTCCAGTTTCATATCCCATAAATCTTAATCTTCTGGATACGTTTTCTCCCTTTCTCCTCAACTGCTTAGGTATGTGTACGTCTGCAGTGACTCCAAATATGTGCATGTGTGCTAATTTAGGTTTCCTATTATACATCACCTCATACGGTGTCTTATTCACAATACTGGACCAGGTTCTATTTTGAGTGTAATTTGAATAATGTAAGGCTTCTGACCAAAATTGTTTGCCTAAACCAGCATCCTCTAATGTGCATCTAATCATGGTTTGTAGTGTGGAATTCTTTCTCTCTGCAATCCCGTTTTGGAACGCAGAAAATGGATTAGACGTGAAATGTAGCATCCCTCTATCCTTTAACCATTGGGAGAATTCTTTAGACATGAATTCACATCCCCTATCTGTCATAATTTGTTTTATTCTGATATTGTGTTGTGTCTCTATGCGTTTGTAGAATTCCTTAAATTTCTGAAAGGTTTCATCCTTGTGCTTTAATGTGTAAACAAAACCATAGCGACTGTAATCGTCTACTATTGTTAGAAAGTAACGTTTCCTATAGGTAATTGATGGAGTTAATGGACCAACTAAGTCCATATGTACTAAGTCAAAAATATTGTTAGTTGATCTGTTAGACTTTTTTGGTCTGGGACTGGTTTTTAGTTTGGTGGATTTACATACTGAGCATTCCAAATAATTTTCACAATTTTTTATTTTGACACCTTCTGCGTGTTCAGTCATTTTTTGTACTACAGGAAAGCTTGCGTGTCCTAACTTCCTATGTAAGATGTGGGCACACTCATCATGAATTGGTTTACCTATTTTTGGTTTCTTCTCATTGTGTGTATTTTTGTGATCATGAGATATTTTACATTCATCATTGTCACTGTTACTAACATTTTCATCATCTGCTTCAATACAATCTTCCATATTTGAATCAATGTTATGTAACCATCTTTCTTTTGTTATCAGATAGGGTAGACCTCCTTTAATTATCACAGTGCCTACATTTGTTTTGTCCTTCTCTAAAGTTGCTTTCCCCTTTGAGAAAACTATATTGATGTCAGAATCTCTGCTTAGTTTTATGGCACTTAGTATGTTATGAGGTATTTCTGGGATTAATAATACCCCCTCTATTTTTCCTAGACCAGGTAAGGTCACATTTCCTCTGCCTAATACTTGAACCTTTTCTTGATTAGCTACCTTTATCACAAACTTATCTTCTGTAAATGAAGACAATATACTTTTGTTGTTAGTGGTGTGATTGGTTGCACCAGAATCAATAAGCCAATTATTGTTCTCATTTTGCTGTGTTTTGGTGCTGTCTTGTTTATTTAGTCCATTTAGTGACCCAGATTTTCTCTCTTTTGAATTTTCTCTACCCCCTCTACTTTCTCTGTAATTTGGTGGGCTTCTATATTTGTGTCTATCTGTGGAAGACTGTCTATAATTGTATTTGCTCCTATATTCTGGCCTATGTCTCTCCCTTGAGATTTTGGGACAGTCTCTTCTACTGTGTTCCCTGGACCCACAATTGTGGCATCTAAAGGCTTCATTATATTTTTCTTGGAAAGCTACTTTCCTAAAAGATTTGTGTTCTGTTTGATTACTGGAACGATTTTTTCTTGAATTGTCTTCTGTTATCAATTTGTTAGATAGACTTTCTATGGATAAATATCCTAAATTAATGGTATCTAAGTGTGACATAAAACTATCCCATGATGAATCAAGTGAATTGATAATAACACTTTTCATTGTTTGATCTGAAATCACTTCCCCCCTCAATTGCAGCTCAGCTCTTATTTTGTTTAGAGATATCAAATGCTCACTTATAGAAACCCCTGGTTTCACTCTAGAAGAAAAGAAATCCTTAGACATTCTTGTAGTGGTAGCTACGCTATCGCTGTGAAACAGATTAAACATGCATTGAATTATTTCTGATACAGTTAGGTTTGGTTTGATGCTATGATACATTGCAGGAGACACGCTAGATATTATTATGAAAAATGCTCTATGATGTAAACAATCTATTTTTAAAGTCCAAGGTCTTCTTGGAGGACTAGTTATAAAGAATAGTAAATTTTCTTTCATAAAGACAACCTGAAGCTGTTGATACCACTCTTGCAAATTAATGCCATCAATTCTAAGTTTTGGGAAGTCACTGGGTAAGTTCCCCACATTATTTTGTCCATTACTTACAACCTGAGGCAGTCCGTGGTCTCGCAAGTGCAGGAAATTACAGAACGGCATGGGGATGCTCGCAACGAGTCTGCGCGGTTCTTTGGCCAGTTCAAGCCTTTCGGGGCCGTCTACGTAGTTTTGCACATGCGCGTTGCTCATTTCTTCTTTGGCGTCGTCGTGGAAGGTTCTCTCCATTTCAGCTCTCTCGTTCCGCTCCTCTTCAGATGAGTCGGTCTCTGGCTCGGTTTTTGGGGTTCTGATGGCGGCGACGGCTCTTCTCTTTCTTTTGTGTGCGTTGATACTTGATCCGGTCTGCGGTGTAGGACGGAATCGGCATGGCTCTCTGGGCTCGGGTGTCGTCGCTTTCGAAGTCAGGATGGGAGCGTGCAGGTCTCGAGTTGTCGGTTTGATCTCTTGCTTCTTCGTTGGTGTCTTGGAAATTTTCAATCTTGGCCCAAAGGCAGCAAAAAGCGTTTTCATTGCTGTCTTTACTTGGGATTTTGTTAAATCTTCTTCACTTTCTGATTCTGGTTCTTCTGAAGAGTTTGAGTCTTCTTTTTCACTTTCGTCGTTTGATAACGTTTTTCGCGCCAGAAATTTTGAACTGGGCGTTTTGATTGGCTCTGCTTCACTCTCTTTTGAAGCTCGTTGAAACCAAGATGGCTGCCATTCAAAATTTCGCGCGGGATCACATCTTTTCTTTTTCATAACGACTTTCTCAGTAGTCATATCACTCACAGTTTTTTGATCTTTGGGTTTTTCTTTGACGATGTTTTTCTCTCTCGCTGCTCCGCTGTTCTTCAGCATTTCTTGGAGGTTCGCGATGAGGCTTTCATCGTTCTTCTGGCTTTTTAATATCTTCAATATCTCTGACCTGAGTTCGTTATTTTCTATTTCGATTTCTTCCTGGTCATTATTTTCATTTATCAGTTCTTCTTCTTCAGTGGTGTATTCTTCGGTTTCTCTCGAAATCGCGTTAGTGGATTCGTTGATCATCTCTTGTTCAGTTTCTATTTCTTTGCTGTAGGCCCTGGTGTTGGGCCTATCTTTCTTAGACATTTTTAATTATTTATTGAGTCAATTAACCATCCTCTGCTACCAGCTTGTTGCAATATTTTCAGGATCAGACTCAATAAAGATAATAGGAGTTAGAGGTTTAAATATATTTCTCTTTAATCATAACAGGCATTCTATATTCACTGAATATTCAAGATAGAAGCCAAGAAAATGGTGAGGGTAGCTCCTTATATATACAAGGGGTGGAGCCAGGAATGGGAGTGGTAAATTATGAATGCATTAGGATCCAAAGAATAAGTTAACCCCTGATGTCCCATATATACATTATTTACACATTAGAGAATAAGGCATTTACATTTGACATTAACTATACAAATGCATGGAGACCAGACCTATCAATAGTTAATGGTCTTATAGGATGTTTAGCACTATATGAATCACAGATACAATACCTTAAATATGAGCTAATAATGAGCAACAGTAGAAAAGAGCTTTGTTCAATTTGTGAACTTCCAGAATGAATGTAACTGAATACTACCTTATCCTGGACTGGAAGGGCCATTTTCTGAGGGACCAAGTTTCTACTTACATTTCTCTTTTTCCTCTAACATCAGAAAATAAAATTATACTTGTCAGAATCTTTTTCCTGTGGGGTACAGCCACAACTGTGAATACACAATCTTTATTTTTAATGTTTAATCAGCAGAAGCTTACATGAAGTTACCTGATATAAAAGATAAGACCATAAATAGCAAACAAAAAGATATCCCTACAGTTACAATGCTATACATGCTACAGGTAACTTATGGCATGTGTTTACCAATGTGACTTTATTCACACTATATAGGACACTTTGCACTGGGTATGTTTTATTGAATCTCATAAACACAGCAAATACTGTATTTGCCTTCTTTAAGATATAACCATCAAGCTGTAAAAGGGGCTCTAATGTAGATTATACTGCAATATTTGCTCTACTTGGTAAACAAGACCAGAATTTATTTTCAGCATGCAAATTCAATTGCCAGCTGTTTATTAGCAGAATTTAGCAGCTTTGGTTTACTCACATGCTTCTGATACCATCATATGAGATTATGTTGCAAACAACTATTCAGGCAGATACTGCATTATTTATTGGAGAAGGTAACTAACCTTCAGATACCTGGCGAAGTTACCTTGATCTTGTAATAAACAGACTCAGGAAGACAGAAATATAAGACTAGGTCATAGCTGTGAAAGTGGGTTCAATTGAGTTGAGTGAGTTCAAAGTTTCAGAAGAAATATGTAAACAGCCACGGCAAGCTTCTTTGTTGTCAAAGCAAAAACCTGGAAGATTTTTAGAAAGAAAATCAGAAAGTCTCCTTCCTAAAGCACACAGTAATACATTGGCTGTAAATTGATAGTAGTTCAGCTGATAGAATTCATCTAAACGAATCTTGCTAAAAACATTCTGTGGGAATCTGTTGGAGAAAGAATCCTGCTTGAAAATAGTCAAGCAGGATTCTTTCTGCTTGATTCTTTCTGGTTTTAGGCAGCTGCCAAAGATCCTGAAAACAGACCTGTGGAAGTAGACCTGTGGAAGCATCTTAATCCAGCATTTTGTTTCTCACAGTGGTCTGCTACCTGCACTATAGGCAGAAAATGGAGATAAACACCCCTCTTGCAATTGTTCCTTGCATGTGGAGAGAAATGAAGGCAGGCAGGCAGCCATCAGCTATCAGGTGACTAGTAATCTTTAGTAGAGCTCCCTCTTAAATTAAGAAAATTAAATTAAGAAAATTAAATTATGACTGCAAGATAAATCTACCTACAGTACATGCATTTGTTCATAGAGAAAGAGGTAGGAACTTCAGGTTTTCTTTGTTTGAAACATACTTTCTGACTTGCTGTTCTCTTCAAACCCTCTAAGAATAAGGAGCTCCATGTACTGTAAATGTTGAAGTCAGCGAACATTCATGTTGTATGTTCTTTAGAAGACTACTGACTGTCAGCAGTGGTAAACCGTACTGATACATTCATATATGGGCTTTTCTTTAGCAGGTGTGTCTGTTTAGCAATCATGTTAACTAGTAGAGGCATAGCAAGTTCTGTTGAAACACAACATTCCCATTAGAGATTTGCAATGTAAGTTGAAAACTATGTTCACAACTGCTATCCACAGATTCCTATAATGTGAAGTTGGTGTTGATGTGGGTGAGTAAATAAAGTGCTCTGAGCTAATGTTTCATAGGAAGTTTGCTAATTTTACCGCAAGTACAGGCATCAAGCATGAGTTGTCCTTGAGTTTCCCCACAACGTTCTGTGTTCTATTATTTTATGTTGTTGGATTGTCATACTGACAGTGAGGGGGCATTCAAGTCTAAATCCCCATCTTTGGCCCAGTTGGTGGATTGATACAATTTAGTGATCCTAGCACTATTTCCCTGGAGCTAAGGCAAGATATTTGTTTGTTTTATTCCCAAATAAACTTTTAATGTGGGTGTAAGTTTGAACTTATTTTCAAACTGTCTGAGTTTTACTTCAAATATGCCTTCTGAAGAACTGGGCACAAGGTTTCATTTTTCTCACTCAAATTTAATAGAGGGAATATTTAATGAGAGAAAAACTTGTACAGCCATCTGATGTAATTTGCACTGCTAAAAGGAACAATCTGTAATATGTCATCTGGTGTGGTATTCTCTTTTTAAAAACTGTTTGTTCTGGGAAGAACATATAGGGTCACAATAGGAAATATATTCATCTGAAACTAGAAGTAGCTACGGGAGCCCTTGTTACATTCAGACTATGTGGCTTCTTTCCTTAGCATATAGCTAAGCATGCCAGATTTGGGCTGCAAAACTTTCAAAGTCATTAGCAGCAAAGAGAGTTTTCATTAGCTCTTTCCTGCAGTAACAGATCTGGTAGCTTAATAAGACTCCAAGTATTACCTAGCCTTCTTACTTTGTTTTCAAGTATCTTGAGCACCTTCTATTCTCAGCAAAACTTTGTGCATATGATTTAAAAATTATTCTCCAAGCCTTTTTCTAGAAACTTAGAAAAGTGAAAATATATGCGCCAAGTGTAGACAAACTGCTGTGGTTATCCTCCACTCGCTTGCCTCACTATCTCCATTATCTGTCAGAGCCTTCCCCAATGTAACATCCTCTAGCTATATGCCATTGCAACTCTCAGGATTCGTGCTTGCTGGGTGCCACCTTGAAGAAAGATGCTCTATCATCTCGTATCAGTAGCTAGAGTGGTTCCAAGGCAATGTGTGTTAAGTCTTGATTTTCCTTAGACCAATGTTTCTCAATCTTGGTAATATGTGAACTTCAGCTACCAGAATTCCCCAGCTAGCCTCGTTGAAGTCCATTTTTCTTATAGTTGTTAAGGCTGAGAAACACTGCTTTAAGACACACACACTGCTTAACTGATTCATTTAATGAGGAAAAGTCTTCCCTTTGCCCTTCAAGCAATAAGGTCTGGTTGCAATAAGAATGACACAATGAACAGATGCAAAGAATTTCCTTGAGTCCAATATTTCCTTCAAAGACAACTCTCCCAAAACAAGGCAGTGATCGCCATTATCCTCCTCCCAAGAGCATAAGCTAAACATTGTTTCTATAATGATTAGGCTTGCATTTCATACTTGGCAATTGCTTGGCTTTTTTCTTTAAGCTTTTCTAGTTCTTCCGATAAATGTAATGAAATATTTGTGTCTGGATCTTTGCCTACCTGTTCTGCCAGGATAATATCTGACAAGTATTGTTAAGCTAACTGAATTACAGCTACTAGATCAGAGTCACTCGAGTTTTTGTAGCCCAAATGTAGTGGCCATCAATGAAGGATCATGAATACATACAAATGATTTTGATAGTCAGTTCTCTTCTGGAGATGTTACAAAAGCAAGTGGAAGGGGAAGAATGGAAAAGGTTAATATGATATAGCAACAATTCAGTTCAATTGATCAAATGTGAGGGGGCAGCTGCAGATACAGTATTGTGGGTTTTTTTCTTCAGCATATACCCAGGATTGTACGAAAAAGGAACAAATCAACCTTGATTTTTTAAAATAAAATAAAATACAACAAAGATCAAATATTGTTTCAGGTTTTCTATGGCTTTTTCATCCTTAGTGATCATCTGATTATTTTGAGATCTGTCTGTTGATGGTACCGTCATGTAGATCTGGGTCATGTAAACCATTAGTCTGATAACAAGCAATAAAAGAAGGTGATAGACTTCATGTTTGCTTTTAATGTATGCACAGATAATAAGTAACACAGTGAGATATGTACATTGCACTCTCCTGAGTGTTAATATCTATAGCTACATTATTTCAAAATATTGCAAGTTGACATTGACATTTTGCCTTATTATTCTCAGTACCAACCCTAATGCTGGTCCCAAATCTTGCTTTTTCAAATTTCTTAAAAAGATATAGCATGATTCTGGGCTCCTTTTATGGATTTTACATTTTTGCATGTCACAATGACTCTTAAAATATTGTGAAACATACATATGGCATGAAAAGTTTTTTGCAATTTGTCTTGTGTATGTTGAACGCTGTTGACAGTTACCTACATTATTATAAGATTATTCAAAATATTCACAGTTGCAATTTATCCATAAATCTTGTTTTGTGTGTGAACATTCCCTGTGCTATTAAGTGACAGCAGCATTATCGGAGTGAGTCATACAAAACCTTCCAGTTTTGGTGGGGGTTCAGCAACAGGATTCCATTGAAGTGGTGTTCAAATGCGGGGGGGGGGGGGATTCTAATGGTTAAAATGGAAATTTCTACCACTTAATGACAAATCATAAAATAATAGCCAGTGTGGTGTGTTTCCAAAATTACACTGTAGATAATCTGTAGATAGGCTGTTGTATATTCAATTATAAATTGTGACAGTGAATTCTATGAATCAGTTATACATCGCATGGCATTCTTTAATTTGTCTGTTCTGAATCTGCAAAAATTATTTTTGTTGGCTGTTCCAAAGTTCTAAATTTGTAAGCGAAGAGAAACATTTCTGTACTCCACTGTTTATACTTTTGTAAACCACAAGCAAACTCCTCTGAGAATATTCTCATTTATAAACTTATTTAAAAAGCTGTAAAATGATTTACCATTTCCTGCTAAAGATGCTCTTGATCCTTTGGATTACATTTTTTCTGCTTCTGCTAGAAATGGAAAGACCAGAGGTATACTTTATAATATACTGCTCAAAAAAATAAAGGGAACACAAGCAGAAGACATCCGAGATCTGAATGAATGAAATAGCCTTATTAAATACTTTGTTCTTTACATACAGTAGTTTATACACTGCTCAAACAACTAAAGGGAACACAAAACTACTGTATGTAACGAACAAAGTATTTAATAAGGCTATTTCATTCATTCAGATCTCGGATGTCTTCTGCTTGTGTTGCCTTTATTTTTTTGAGCAGTGTATATACCTTAGTATATACTTTATTAGTATTCCAGATGACACTGCTGCTTTATAGCACTATTACATCATGGCACTGGAATATTTGGCATTTTATTTCAAGCCCTCTCCATCCAATTCTTACCAAATGGGCCATCAACAAAATGTTGAGCTGAATCATCACTTTCTAATAGGATTGTTCTTCAGAGTCCCTGAAAATTCCTCTACAGTCCTCTACTACATTTGTTACCTCTCCAGCCTTTCTTCCTTCTTTTTTCCATTTTGGTTTTTCATTAACACTCAACACTCCCATAATTATGGCAATATTCTGGGGTATTTTGTTTCTATGTTAATGGTTTTGCCCTCTTAGGGTTTTCTTTTTTTAAAATGTTGTTGCATGCTTTGATATTGTCTTGATCATTTTTCAAGAAAAATAGGTATTCCAAAGCAATGTATATTTGTTTGATTATCAAAATATTTTAATAACACAATGAAAAAAATGAAACAAATTCTGATCCTCCTTGGATACATATACCTTTATTGCAGTGGTGAAATCCAAATTTTTTAACTACCGGTTCTGTGGGTGTGGCTTGGTGGGCATGGCATCTCCATTCCCACCCCACTCTGGGGCAAGCCAGAGGTGGCATTTGCCAGTTCTCTGAACTGCTCAAAATTTCTGCTACCGGTTCTCCAAACTGCTCAAAATTTCCACTACTGGTTCTTCAGAACCTCTCAGAACCTGCTGCATTTCACCCCTGCTTTATTGGCCTGATAAGTAATGCTGTGAACCTCCAGAATCCCTTATCTTTGCCCAGAATGGTTGGGGCTTCAAAGAGCTGTGATTCAATATTGTCTGAAGGGCCACTGATTTAACATCCCTAACTTAAGCAATGCAATATTGATTTATTTAAAAGATTTTTGCAGATGCCCACATTGTGGCACACATATCCCAAAGCAGGCTTTCCTCCACACCCATAAGATATGACCAGGCTGAGCCTGAGAGCTGGGTCAAATATATCATCAGCAGGAATGGGTTCTACTTATCTTTACTACCGGTTCGCAACGGGGCATGTGCAGAAGCATTTTGATGATGTCAGGGTCAGTGGGCGGAGCCTCCCACCGGTTTAACTACCGGTTCTATAGAACCTGTGCGAACCGGGGGCAACCCACCACTGATCATCAGGTTGGAGTTGCTATGTCCCCATAAGAGACTAAGCCCAGCCTCCCTTAAAGTTCAGATCAGAGCTTGGTGACTAGGTAGCATGAAACAAACTCATAGTGTTTTCGAACTCTATCCTGGCTCCTGGAATTGTAAAGGTGGGATTGTATAGATGTATGATGCAATTGATGGATTGGGCACCTGACTTTTCTTGAATTTTTGTTGCATCATTTCTATTGCTCGTGTTTTTATTACTATTGTGATAGACTCAACCATTATGTGCAATGGTAAGGGATGCTAGAGATTCACAGATTTCCCAGATTTCTGGAGGTTAAGTGGGGGCAATCATGAATTTCTTCAACAATAGTTCACAACGACCATTATGCTCTGTTCCAAAAATTATTTGTTTGGTCAGACGTTAAGGTGCAAAAATAGTGAAGCAGAGTTTTTTCAAACTGATTCTTAATGCATCTGTTGTTTTCATGGGTGGCATGGAGTAGAGAAAGGATAGTAGGTCCCATAAAACCAATAACCACATTTATTGATTTTTGGTGCAATATATTATGTAACTTAAGTCTGCTGAAATATTCTTGCTCCTGCTCCTAGTATTTCTTGTCAAAAAGGGGATTACCTTAGAAATTCAACTTATTTTTTATGGTTTGATTAATTAGAACATTTTTCCTTCAAATTTTAAGATGACAAGTTTGCCTTTCCCTTAATAAATGCAGAGTGAATCTCACAACCCAGCATCATAAAGGAGAGGTTTTTTTTAGGATCTGTGTGGGAGGATTTCGATCTGTAATAACAACTTTAGGGTGGCACAAAGTGATGGCAGAAAAAGCAAAGTGGCAGAGAAGGCTGAGTTACCCAATCTTTCATATACTTTAAAGAAGAAATTGAAAATATGTCCATCAGTTTCTCACACAGAGGACTTCAAAATTTTCTGGATTGCCAGGCATCTGATCCCTTTTCTAAAATGAGAATTCACTACAGATCACTTAGGATGTTTCTCCAAGTACTACAAGGTGTAGCTCGTGTTATTTTCAACACAAAGCCTAATTCCTCAAGTACTTTTTCTCCACTTACTGCATTGTATTTTACCCATGAAAACAGTAAGGAAAGTAAATGCATTTAACTTACTTCTAATGCAACTTAAAACATTAAACAGAGTGAGTAGAGTTAAGATTATTATTCCCCATATACTTCATAGTTTTCCACTTCTGTTATTAAAAAATAAACTGAATCTTCCTTTTGGAAGCGTGTTGGGAATTATAACTTAAGGTTGCATGGGCGGGGGAACATGCTGCTTTGAGACTACCATACAGGTTAGTTAATTAATTGTATTTGTATGCTGCCTATTCCCAAAATGCTGTGTATGCCTGGCTTAAACTTGTTCCACAGCCCACTATCAAATTAGGCATTTCTGAATGTTGTCTGACGATTCATCCATCCATTTTTCTGCTCTTCTCTTAAAGTAAGCAAGTGGTGGAAACAGAAGCCAATTTGAAGAAGTCAGCAAGTCTATGAGAAAGTTATCTGTAGAAAAGATATTCTTGACCATGAAATGAAATTGAAAATGACGATTATTGGAAGATTTTTCTGGCCTGACTGTTCCATGTGCAAGAGAAGTCAAAAGGCCCTTTCATTAGGCAAAGTGATCAGCAGCCAAGAACAAGACAGAGAATCCTGAACGCTTTGTTCCCAGCTCTTTTTTTTTTTTAGGTGGCTATGCTGCAGATGCCATAGTGATTTATTTATTTCAATTTCAATTTATATAGATGCCCATCTCACTTAAGTGACTCTGGGCACCTCACAAATTAAAGACTAATGAGAAACTCATATAAATAATTGGAAACAATTAAAATAATCAAAAAAACCCTTAAATATCCCATTGCCAGCCATCATGTCCATCCCTTTGCCAATGCTAGGAGAAGAAATTAAGCACCAGTCCAATTGCATATGGGTACTGCAGGGTCCAATCCACAGTCAGAAAAACATCTCAGACACAATTTGGGGCTTCATCTGAAAGGAAATAGTTTTGACAATACGGAAGTGCCTGAATCTGGGATATGAGGAAATGAATCAAACCATTGTGACATCGACATAGAATATATGGTTCTATCACAGTTTCTGTGGTACTTTTACATATTTCTATCTGCTCAGATTTTAACTATTGTTGAGTCCTCGCTCTTACGACGCGCGGCCCTGATTGGCTAAGACACACCATCCAGCCGGTGGGAGAATACTAAATCCTTATTGGTTGTTGGTTTGACAGCTATGGTATAAATAGCTGTCAAACGCCTAGCTCTTTGCTCTGTTTTCTCTCTAGCTGTTCTGTTAGCAATAAACGTTCCTGTTTGACTTTACCTGGTCTCGCCTCAGTTATTGACCCCCGGGTTGCCCTACAGAGCAACTATGAGAATCAGTTTGGAGTAATAATTAAGGCACAAAGCTTTCACAAATGAGGAAACTGTGAGTTCTACTCTTACCTTAGGCACAAAGCAAGCTGGGTGACTTTGGGCCAGTCACTCTTTCTCAGCCCTAGAATGAAGAAGGCAATGGCTAGTGACATCTCTGTTTCTTTTTCTTTTTTGCTTGCCAAAAGTCTGCTGGGACTTGCCCAGGTATTCACCAGAAGTCAACAATGACTTGAAAAACCAAAAATAATGAAGATTGTAACCAAACTCTATCATTCTTTAAACCTTTCGCCTTTTTAAAAGCTATGACATTAAATACAATTACTCCCATGGGTCTATAATGTATTTTGTAAGGGCTTTTGCTTCTCCTTTCTCTCTTGCAATGCAGGGTTGGGCCACTGGAGCATCCGCCTCTAACCTGGTACTTTCCAAAATGCACTAGGAAACTAGAATTCCCAGCATTCTCAGCCAATAAGACTGAAAGTGAAACTGTGTTGCAACATACCTAGAGAGCACTAGGACGGGAAGGTAGGACGTTCACCCTCTTTTGGCTCTGATGCTACTTAAATACCATGTTTCCCTGAAAATAAGACCCTGTCTTATATTTTTTGAACCCTGAAATAAGCCCTTGGCCTTATTTTCAGGGAGGTTTATTATTTTGGGGTGCATGGAGGAAACCAGAGAAAATAGCGGGGACCAGCTGCGCATGCATTTAAATATTTTCAGGGAGGGCTTATTTTTTTGGGGGGGGGAGTATTTTAGTGCATGCGCTCAAAAGCCCGATTGGGCTTATTATCAGGGGATGTCTTATTTTCGGGGAAACAGGGTATATGTAACCATACAGGACAGGATAGGATTCCCATGTAAGACTAAGTGGGAGAACAAATCAGCATGTCCCTAATTTTCAAGGCCAAAGACTTTCTCTTCAGGCAGCCCACATAACGTGGAGGTGGATGATGCTGAGATGCGAGGACACCATTCGGTTAACCATCTGAAGAAACAAAGTGCTAATTTCCCAGATTCCTTAGTCATTTATAACTGCTAAACATAATATGGGGTATATATTTGTGAGTGAGTCATCCTTGAGTGCTGTTAAAATGCTAGAGAAAGCAGCAGGGTTTTTCATAGAGCTTTGGTGTTCTTTTTTCTTCTTCCTCCAGCTAAATTAATCTGGCACCTAGTAGGAGCTGGCAGTACTTAATAATTACATTATCTTTTAAAACTGGAGATACAGCAGAGACAGTAGATGACAGTTAAGGATTCAAAGGTCAGCAAATCCCTGCCCTGGCTGATTAATACCTTTGTCATTTGTGTCCCCCATTCTAAAACTTAATTAAGCGCTAGGCCCTTTTCTGTTTGTATCTTTCAGTTTGTGAAAGGGGTTGTTTGGAACAGTTTTTCTGCACTCCTACTAGAGCTAATCTTCCAGAGTTCAATCTAATGTCCTCTAAATTCAAACCCTGTGAGGTGGGTTATGGGCCATCTCACCCCATGGATATCACGGTTAAATGGATAGGGACATCCTGAAATTATAATCTTGACACTTTAAATTGCCTGCTTTCATACACCTAGGGGTTGGAAATTTATCCTTTGTTGTAAATGATCATGTTATGTCCACGCCTTCCCATGCTCCACATTATTAGTTGCAACAAACATAGCCAATTACGAGCTTTAGCTCAAAAATATTCATTTATTTACTTGCAATAACTGATAATATAAGTCTTCCTGTGACACGTGTCCAATCTCCCACATCTTCCATATCTCTAACCACTGGAGGCTTCAAGGAAGTTCCAGATAGGTGGCATGTCTCCATGAGCCACACAACACCTTCAATAGACACCATTGCTTTCAGGCAGGCATAAAGTCAGAAGACAATTTTCAAGCCAGTTGTACAGTACTTAGTGTAATGTGGGCACTCTTGTTTAAAAAATAATTTTATTATAATTTTCCCAATGCAGTAAAAATGAACAAGCAAAAGGATAGAAAGTAAAAAAAAAATGCAGAAATGAAAAAAGGGGAAATATAGAATTATGCCTTCCACCCTTTTCTCTATCGCATAATTGTCATCATAACCTTTTCCCCATCCTCTTCATGCATTTTTAGTCCCCAAATCCTGAAATCATCACTTTGATCTCTAAACAAAAGGTTAACAAAAGAAGACTCTTGATCTATAGCCAATGTCTTGACATATTGCCTAAACGACATTGCCAAATCAAAGGTTAGGCATGGGCTTGGAGCACTGTTAGTAGTTTTACAAAATAGGGTGGTATTCCAGCAGATCTCAACAAGGAGTTTGAGCCAGGAAGCCACACCTGAAATTTCAAAAGCATTACATTTTATAGTTCCCTATCCCGACGCCCCCCCATGCCCCTCCTACATCGCATCCAGTGACCGATCACCACTAATCCGTGACGCCTTCAGAGACAACATCATCTCTTTCTCTAATTACATGTTTATCAACATCTCCCCATAACTGCCCATACAATATTTTGCAAGCATGGCTCTTATCTCTATTGCCTTGGCATTAAAGAGTAGGCTTCTTTCTAACAGGTCTCAAACAAAAGATCTATTCTAACACAACATTGTTACATATTGGTATGCTTTCAAGCATGTCTTTTCTCCAACTATCTTAAAGCAGAATAATGTCTAACAAATTTAACAGAGTAGCAGAGCTGGAAGGGATCCTGCAGGTCATCCAGTCCAACCCCTGCCTGAAAAAAATTGAATCTTTACTTATATGCATTTCTAACCTATATACCTACATACCAGTGGTGAAATGTAAAATTTGTTATTACCAGTTCTGTGGGCGTGGCTTGGTGGGGGATAATGTGGGTGGGCATGGCCAACTTTTTTTTAAAAAAACTTTTAAAAGCATTTTTTTTTCCTACAACCTCTTCGGTTGTAAATCGTCAGAGGCTCTTTTCAAAGCCTCTGACGATCCCAGCTGAGCCACACGATCATCAGAGGCTTTTTTTTTTACTTTTAAAAGCATTTAAAGAGGTTGTAGAAAAAATGCTTTTAAAAGTAAAAAAAAAGCCTTTGATGATTGTGCGGCTGAGCTGGGCATGGTGGAGGGTGCAGGGATTTTTGTTACCAGTTCTCCGAACCACCCGCCGCCATCACTACCGGATCGGGCGATCCGGTCCGAACCGGGAGCATTTCACCCCTGCTACATACTATTTTATTTTTGAATTTTCTTATATCGTACACTGGGAAAAGGGTAATTAATTGAATTGAATTAATATTAATGAATATATCGGGTGGTTGGGGTTGGGGGGATATTCTTCTTTAGCGGAATATTTTATTAGCAGCCCTAGCTCTGTGGTTGCTACCAGTCTGGACAATGCCCAGCCATGTCCCCACTGCATCACTAACCAAGGCATCCCTTTTTTGCCAGCTATTAGAATCACGAGGACATCCTGCCACCTTGGGCATGCTTGCCAAAGCTATTGGAGAGTCTGCTACAAAAGCCAGGCATTGCCCTCCCCAATCCCACATACTGGAAAAAGAAAAGATTTTGTCTTAGAATTAAAAGAGTTGCTATTTAAATTTTGTATCCAATAATCCAGCCCAGTACATCTTTAAATTTCAGTTCATGCCTTGTGGATATTTTATTTGAATACATAGCTATAATGTCCAATTTGGCAGGAATCCAAACCTCTGCGTGCATTGGGCCTGTGTACATGGTAGGAATCATATTTAATTTCCTACCCGAAATATTTTTAATATATTTTTATTTTGATTGTTTTTGTCCCCTTTGAAGCATTTTTTCTCTATATCTGCATCTTGAGTTCCTTAAATGAATTAAAATTACTATTCTGCGCTTCTCAGGGTCTATTCTGCCTCACTTGTGTCTTACTGTTACATATTATCAAACCTATAATTCCAAATTCTTTCATTTTTTTTTTTTTGAATAAAAGGGATTAATGCAGCACCATGCATTAGAAAGGCATTATAATATAATGCGTTATAATATATCCTGGATAATGGCATTTCAATATTTTGGGACCTGCATACTCTGCTGAAATGAATTTTGGGTAGGATATACCAGCAGCCACATACACTAACCTTGATTTCCAAATGCAAGCTAACTAGTAGGAAGAAAAAAGTGGTGGCAGTGTCTTCCCTCTCCAACAATCTATTAAAACTGCAATTTGAATCTTACTCATTGTCTGTGTAAGGTGTAGCTCTTACACATTCATTTCAGCCACTTAAGGAAACAAAGGATATCTAGTTACATAGGATTTATGATTCTTCCTCAGGCTTATGGAAAGGTTGCCCCAGCTTCAACTTTTATTTGTAGATTACAGCTGTTACTTCATTAAGGGTGTTTCCTTAGGAACTCTTTTAGGGCTACCTCCTAAAATCAGGATCTTCTTAATTGAGCTCAATCTATTTTCTCTGTTTTGGGGAAGGCTCTGAAGAATGATCCTTAGCTAGAGGTATAGCTTGTGTTACAAATGGCTGAATTCTATAGGACAGGGTACCAATTTTTAGAGACTAGTGGACACATGGAATCTTATTGTGGGTAGCCTTCAAATCATTGCTGTGATGAGTATGGTATATGTGTGTGTGTTCCCCACTAATCCCTGAAGTTGCCAGAATAGCCTACCACTTCCTTGCCTGGAAAGTGGACACATTTCCAAACAAAGTGGGGATGCCAATCTCTCTCTTTCGCCAATTTATTTTCTAAGAATGTCTTAGTTCCCAAGTGATGTCCAGAAGCATTCCTGGAAATAAAAGTAAAGCTGGAAACTTGTGCTTTGTATGAGTAGCATGCCATTTTCTTGCTCTTTAATCATATTTGTTCTTTTGAGAGAGTTTGGTAGGTGCCAAGGGAGGTGCCAAGGTCATCACAAAAGTCTGAAACCAATGTAACAATACATATGATTTTGCATACACCAATAACTTCTGAAATCTAGTGCAGCTTTAAATTTGGTAAAGTACTACAAATCTGATAAAAATCAGTTCAACATCCCAGAATTCACCAGCTGGTAAGTTTTGTTTTAGAGCTGCATCTGTTAAGATGTTAATCATATAATTCCCTTTATTGGAAACAACTCAGAATATTTTCATTGTCTGTTTTCTCATGAAGAAATTTTGCCAGCAGTAAACACGTTCCACATTGTCTGAAACCATGGCAGAATAGAAGCCTCAGCCAATAGCAAAGGGTGGGGAGGGGGAAGGGGGCTTAACAACTGGCATAATGTATAGAAATAATCCTTTTCTGGAAAAGGTTTGAACAAATGTCAGTGTATTTGTTCCAATATGTAGGAAGTGCTTTTGTTTACTGCCATGCAACTCCAAATAAATATTGTCTTTAAGTATGGAACACCATTACAGAATTACCACTCCAATGAAGATAAGTAACATAGTACCTATTGTATAGTTATAATTGTACAATAATGTACCCTGTTTCCCCAAAATAAGACATCCCCTAATAATAAGCCCAATCGGGCTTTTGAGCGCATGGCAATAAGGTCAAGTGCTTAGTTCAAAAAAATAAATAAATAAGACAGGGTCTTATTTTCGGGGAAACACGGTAACAGAATTAAAAAAAAATAGATTCTGATAAACTATGCTATCAGATAACGTCCCATGCAGAATTTAAATAACTATATTGGGATCACAGATTTTGGAATGTCAGAATATAAATGAAGGATGCAATTTTTTTAAAAAAACCCAAAGCAGACAAAAGATGCCCTGTGGCTCTTTTGCCATTTCCTTTCCGTTTTCTGAACCATCCAAGTAATGACATCACTGGCTTTGTGCCTTTCTGCAGAGAATGCATTGTATGACATGGATGTACATTTTCTGGAAACCAGATGTTTTGGTTTGTGTAAATAGCCATTTGTGCTTCCATGTTTGCATGAACAGCCTACAATATCTGAGCATCCTGTGAAGTCACGCTTGTTTCTCACTGGCTTTGATGTTGAGGAAGTTAACTAATTCACTGACAAAAAATATTGAAGTGAATAGGATTTTACTTAAACTTGCTCTTTATTCTTCAAGATACTTAAATCTCCTTCAGAAATTATTCTCCTATACTTCAAAGAAGTGAATGAGATTCAGAGAATCATATTAGAAGTTTCAGGACAATAGTTATATTGACTTGTACTCTAGTTAGCAATTAAAAATGTACAGTAAAAATTTGAATAGAAACTTCTAGTTAAAAGAAGCTCATTCATTTAAACACGCATACTATATATTTTATAGTTTTAATTATTATACATTTGCAGAAGACTTCCAGATTTATGTATGGAAGCATGTAGCTTGGAATACCGTTGGGAAACTGCATTAATGCATTTCTTTGGATGACATGGCCATCGCCCCCCACCCCCTGAAAGGTCTTTTGTCCTTGCTCAGATATTCAGGGTTTGAAATCTGTTCTGTGCTTAGTTTTCCTGCATGCAATTTCCTTCATTTGACTGAAATTCAGCAGCTGCATAAAATTGAAGGCATATTGGCATTTTTTGTTCAAAATGCTCTGGTCCTATATTCATGCTGGTTTCACTCCAAGCCAATTTAAGAAAATCCAGTCTGGACTGAAAAACTTTGGCTACAGCTTTCAAATTATTAATAGTTGGCTTCTAATAGACAACTTTCCTGTAAGCTGTGCCCTCCCACTTTGTCCAGAGAGGTATATATATATATATATGTATGTGTTATGTAAATAGGTTTGTTTGGCGGGAAGTTCGAATTAACTGACCCTCAGCTGATTGGCTGACCACCACAGCTGCAAGGTATATAAAGGGAGCTGGCTCCCTGGGTCAGTCGCTGGAGTCTCACCATATAATAAAGAGCTGTTGTCACTAACTACTCCGGCTTGCTGCGTCCTCATTCACCCCACATAACATTGGCGACGAAGGTGGGATTTTGAGGCCAGAAGCAGAGGAGAGCTGAAGCCACACTCGAGAGAAAGAGCTGAAGCCACGTTCAGAGAAGGGGACCGGAGACCGCATCCTGAACCAGCCAGGCGAGCGAGTGGAACGCAGGAGAATCCCGAAACGATGTCTGCCTACACCCCGCCAGCGCCTTTCGACCCCAAGGAAGAGAAGTGGGGATCCTACATGTCCCGGTTCGAGTGCTTCATGGTGGCAAACGACATGCAAGGGCTACTGGACGTTCGGAAGAAAGCCCTGTTCCTGAGTCACTGCGGGCCAAGGGTCTTCGACACAGCCGAGGCATTGTCGGAGCCAAATTCGGTCCATAACATTTCCTGGTCAACGCTACAGACCCTGCTGAAAGACCACTATGCACCAACGCCATCGAAGTACGTCCAGCGCTACGATTTCCGGCAACGGCTACAGCAGGAGGGCGAATCGATCAGCGAGTACGTCGCCGCCCTGCGTAAGGCCGCAACCCAATGTGAGTACCGAGACCTGGATGAGATGCTCCTAGAGCAACTAATTTGCGGAGTGAGAGATAGCCGGCTCCAGAGAAGGCTGCTTGCAAGGTCAAACCTGACCCTGCTCATCGCGCTAGACGAGGCCAGGGCGCAAGAGTCGTCAGTAAAAGCCGCCGAGAGATTAAAGAGCTCCCACCTAACCAAAACAACGCAGAAGACGGCGCCAGTGCATCGAGAGGCCGTAAGCACCACGAGCGAGGGGGAGTCTGAAGAAGAGGTCTACCGCACCAAGCAGTCCCGCACAGCCCGGAGGGAGCCCAGAGATGGATGCGCCAGCTGCGGAGGGTCCCACTCACAACAAAACTGTAAGTTCAGGGACGCCGTTTGCTGGTCCTGTGAAAAGAGGGGCCACATCGCTAGGGTCTGCAGATCGAAGATACACCAGAGCTACAGACCACGTGGCCAAACTGCCCAATCCGAGACGGCGCCACACCGAAGGCCCAACAGGGATGGCGGAAACCAGAAGGGCGCGAAATTTGAAGACGCTGGGGCCTACACCATACGCATCGCACAGACCTGCACCTCGCCCGGAGAAAAGACCTACACCACGGTCGAGATCGAGGGACGGGAGTGCCAGATGGAGATAGACACGGGATCACCAATATCCATCATGTCTTGGGAGAATCTGAAGAAAGTCATCCCCAGCGTACACAAGCGACAGCTCCAGCCGCAGCAACGCAGATTGAAGGATTACCAGGGGAACCGCATACCCGTCGAAGGCAGAGGCGAGTTCCAAGTCCAATACGGGGAGTTTACTGAGAAACTGCCCCTCACCATCGTCAGCGACAACCTCCCCAGCCTCCTGGGCATGGACTGGTTTCGGGCCCTAGGCATGGGATTCACCGGAGTAAGGAACGTTCGGAGCACCCTGAAGGAAGACCTGATGCAGGAGTTCCAGGACGTGTTCGACGAAAGGCTTGGCAAGTATGTGGGGACCCCGATTTCATTTAATCTAGACCCCAATGTTGCACCCATCCGTTTAAAGCCTAGGCGGGTACCATTTGCCCTGAAGCCCAAAACAGACATTGAACTGGACAAATTAATCAAACAAGGGGTGCTCGTTCCAGTCGACCACGCCAAATGGGAGACCCCAATTGTTACACCGGTCAAGCCGGACGGGTCAGTGCGCATATGCGCTGATTATAAATGCACAATTAATAAGGCCCTGCAGCAGAGCGCCTATCCAGTGCCCGTCGTTCACCACTTATTGCATTCCCTGGGCCCCGGCAAGATCTTCGCAAAACTCGATCTTGCGCAGGCGTACCAGCAACTGCCGGTAGATGGCGCTACCGCAGAGGCACAGACTATCGTAACCCACAGAGGGGCCTTCAAGTGCACCCGTTTGCAATTCAGAGTAAGCGTGGCCCCCGGACTGTTCCAAAGTACCATGGAGCGGCTTCTACAAGGGATCCCCGGGGTGGTACCCTATTTCGATGACGTGCTCATCACCGCCGACAATGAGCAACAGCTAAGAGAAAGACTGAGGGAGGTTCTAAGGAAATTCAGGAACGCAGGACTCAGAGTAAAACGTAACAAATGCATGATTGCAGTCCCCTCAGTCGAATTCTTAGGGTACAGGATAGATGGCACCGGCATTCACCCCACAGAAAGCAAGATCAGGGCAATCAGAGAAGCACCCACCCCCAAAGACAAGGCAGAGTTACAGGCCTTCCTAGGACTATTAAACTTTTACGCCATTTTCCTTAAAGACAAGGCAACAGTGGCAGAACCCCTACATAGACTGTTAACCAAAAAAGCCACTTGGAAATGGGGGAAGGCTGAAGACAGGGCATTCGCCGGCATTAAAAAACTGCTATCAGCCGAGAGTTTTCTAATCCAGTACAACGCAACACTTCCCCTTGTTCTAGCATGTGACGCGTCCCCGTTCGGGGTGGGAGCCGTCCTGAGCCACAGACTCCCGAATGGCCTAGAGGCGCCCATCGCATATTACTCCCGAACTCTATCAAGTGCCGAGCGAAATTATAGCCAGCTTGACAAGGAGGCCCTCGC
This sequence comes from Pituophis catenifer annectens, assembly GCF_029215685.1. NCBI lineage: Eukaryota > Metazoa > Chordata > Lepidosauria > Squamata > Colubridae > Pituophis > Pituophis catenifer. The sequence continues at coordinate 156,380,959 of NW_027256881.1, read as the reverse complement.
CACTGTTTCGGGAGTAAAGAAATTCCACGAGTAGTTGTTCGGGAGGGACTTTGAGTTAATCACAGACCATCGACCGCTCCTGGGTCTCCTCGCGGGAGATCGACCAACCCCGGCAGCACTTTTGCCCAGGATGACACGCTGGGCCATCTTCCTCGCAGCATACTCTTATCGCCTGGTACATCGACCAGGGGTGGACATGGGCAACGTGGACGCACTCAGCCGATGCCCACTACCCGACGGTTTAGAAGACCCCACACCCGGCATCCCCATCCTGCTGATAGACGTTTTGGACTCTGGGCCCATCACATCAGCCGAGGTTGCGAGAGCCTCAACCAAAGACCACGTGATCCGGACAGTCGCAAGTTGGGTTATGAGGGGGTGGCCGGAAAGGATTGGGAGCGGGGAATTTAAACTATTTGTGGGAAAACGGGATGAGTTGACAATGCAAGGGGGTTGTTTACTATGGGGCGATCGGGTTGTTATTCCCTCACGTTTAAGAGAAAAAGTTTTAACGTTGTTGCATGAGGGGCACCCTGGGATTGTAAGGATGAAGGGGCTAGGCAGGAGCTACGTCTGGTGGCCCAGCATGGATGCAGACATTACCGAGTGGGTGGGGAAATGCCAGCCCTGCCAAGAGTCCAGATCAGACCCGCCAACGGCACCCGTAAGAGAGTGGGAAAGGCCCCAGGGACCCTGGTCCAGAATACATATTGATTTTGCAGGCCCATTCCATGGACAGACCTTCATGGTCGTTGTAGATGCATTCTCCAAATGGTTGGAGATCAAGCTAATGAAGGCCACTACCACCGATGCAACCATCAGAGAGCTAAGACAGTTATTCGCCACACATGGGTTACCGGACATCCTAGTGTCAGATAACGGGCCACAGTTCACCGCAACACAGTTCGAGGGTTACTTAGCGGGACTTGGGATCAGACATGTCCTTTCTGCCCCGTTTCACCCGGCTAGTAACGGACAGGCTGAGAGATTTGTTAGGTCAGCAAAGGAGGCCCTTTCACGCTTAAGCCCCGGGGACTGGCAGGAAAGGGTAGACAAGTTCCTAATAGCCCAGCACTCCACACCCTGTACAGCCACGGGCCGAAGTCCGGCTGAACTATTAATGGGGCGGAAACTCCGGGGAATACTAGATAGACTCAACCCCAATTACTCCCCAGAGGTCTTCAAGGGGGGGGAGAGGAAACTTAGAGAGTTCACCATAGGAACACCGGTACACGCTAGAAACTATGGACAGGGCCCACTCTGGGAGGCCGGAGCAATCACAGAAATCACAGGCCCCAAGTCATACCGGGTAGACATGGGGGACAGGAGAGTTTGGCGCAGGCACATTGACCAATTAAGAAAACGAGTAACCACAGACACCGACGATACATTAGACGACCCCATCTCCGACCACGACTACCAACCAGAAGCACAAACCACTAGCCCGAGTAGAGCGGGGGACTTAGCTGAGGATTCTGGTATCCAGCGCCGCCCCGTCGAGGTAGTCCCAACAGCCGAAGAAGTCGCCGCCCACGAGGAGGTCCCGGAGGCCTCATTGGCGGAGCAGGGAGAAACAGAAAGTCCCTCCGACCTGCTCGACGCCGCCCCTCCGACTGAACTGCGCAGGTCAACTAGGACTCGCACACGCCCTAGTCACCTGAGAGACTATGTATGCAAATAACACCCCAAGTGACTTCTGGGAGGGGAGGAGTGTTATGTAAATAGGTTTGTTTGGCGGGAAGTTCGAATTAACTGACCCTCAGCTGATTGGCTGACCACCACAGCTGCAAGGTATATAAAGGGAGCTGGCTCCCCTGGTCAGTCGCTGGAGTCTCACCATATAATAAAGAGCTGTTGTCACTAACTACTCCGGCTTGCTGCGTCCTCATTCACCCCACATAACAGTATGTATGTGTGTGTATGTCAGAGAGGTGGTATTCAGCAGGTTCTGACCAGTTCTGGAGAACCAGTAGTGGAAATTTTGAGTAGTTCGGAGAACTGGTAAATACCACCTCTGACTGACCCTGCCCCCTTCTATTCTCTACCTCCCGAGTCCCAGCTGATCAGGAGGAAATGGAGATTTTGCAGTAACCTTCCCCTGGAGTGGGGAGGAAATAAAAATACAGTATCCTTCCCCTGCCACGCCCACCAAGCCATGCCACACCCACCAAGCCATAGAATCTGTAGTAAAATAATTTGAATCCCGCCACTGGTGTATGTGTATGTAACCTTCCATAAAATTAATTGAATAAAGTGAGATGTTTGAACCAGAGGAAAAAAGGAGGCTGTGGGATATGGAGTCAAATTTGAATCCATGTGTTCATAAAATTGTGCAGTCTAGTTGTGCTATGTTACTCAAACATATTTTCTTCCATGTCTCATGTTCTGTGTGAAGTGAAAGTTTTTTTATCTATCTTTTCTATAGCTGGATTTCTAACATGCATGGTTCTCGAACAGGACCAAGATGTAGAATGCATTAAGGCGCTACAAATTATGTTATTGTTATGTTGCACACAGTAGACTTGCCAAGGTTGAAAATTTGGTCTGAAGCCCCTTCACTAGCTTTGGTGTCCAATTTTGTTTCTGGTATTAGAGGGGTCCTTTTTCTTTCCATTAATCATTCCATAAGAGCTGTGGTGGCGCAGTGTTTAGAATGCAGTACTGCAGGTTAACTCACTGCTCACTCCAGGAGTTCGATTCTCACCAGCTCAAGGTCAACACAGCCTTCCATCCTTCCGAAGTCAGTAAAATGAGGACCCAGATTGTTGAGGGAGATATGCAAACATCAGTAAACCACTTAGAGAGGGCTGTAAAGCACTGTGAAGTGGTATATAAGTTCAAGTGCTATTGTTATTGCTATTCTAAAAATGCAAGTATTTGCATTGGCAGAAGATGGTACCTTGAGTCAATGTGACCCAGGGACCATATATCCTCCAGCCAGCATTGTTTGGATAAAAATAATCAGTCACATAATAGTGAATTCATATAAGTGAGAGCACCCCTATATGTTTATGGCTTTTTGGACTGCAATACATTCCTACACACTTACAAACATATATAAAATTATATTGAATTTATATATATCAAGACAAAGCATCAAAATGCAAATACATATAGGCACAACAAGCTGTTTTACTCCCGGTTTGTTTCCAATGCCTTTAGATTATAACTTCTAAACTAGCACAATAGTAGTAATTCTTATCTTGTAAATAAGCAGCCGGTTTAAAACCAAGTAAAAACTGGAGGTGCTGTAGTTGTGATAATTCCTTTCTTCTTCTTCTGAGTTTTCTGTTTCCCTATACTTACTTACTTACTTTTTTCCTAAAAACCTCCAATGAGATGCAGTTGCATTATTTTTCCAGTCGAGGTAGAAATGTTTCATCCCAACTTTGAAATAGGCCCTAGTATTATACCCGTGCTCTAGCACTTAATAATTTTATCCCCCGGTATCCCTAATTTCTTTTAAATATATACAAACACTATTTCAAAGAATTCATCTCAGTTAAACATCCTGCCAAGCCTTGATTCATCTAGTTATAGTAAACTAGTAAACTACTTGGTTACTACTATAGTAAACTACTGTTCTGGCTTTGCATATCATGGTAAGGGATAAACCAAGATATAAATTACCTGGATTAATACATTATGCCCAAACTAAAGAAATCATCTGATGTCTTAATGTGATGTATGAATCTAATTTGGATAACAATGCTGAACCATTCCATAGAATTAAAACATACTTTATCTCATGCACTATTAGGATAACAAGTTCAGGCTCAATCTAGGCAAAATAGAAGGGTTGTTATTTCAGAAATCTACCATATATCTATTAGGATTGTATCATTCCAGACTCTTGATAAGATTGTGCCTCTCCAGAGAGAACAGGCTTGCAATCATGAGTACTCCTGTACCAGTGGTAGGTTGCTCCCGGTTCTGTCCAGTTCTTTAGAACCAGTAGTAAAAGCGGCGGGAGACTTCGCCCACCCGCCTGGACGTAATAATTGACAATCTGCGCATGTGCAGAAGCACACGTGCTCCCGTTGTGAACCGGTAGTAAAGGTAAGTGGAACCCACTCCTGTCTTGGACTCATAGCTCCAGATGCAGGTGGAAGCCATGGTCAGGAGAGCCTTTCAATCTTTGGCTGGTACATCCATTTGAGATCTTACTGTGAACAGGATAAACTAAAGAGAATTACTCATGCCCTTCCATCTCTTGCATAAATTACTACAATTAACTCTACACAGGACAACCTTTGAAGATCCAGAGTGCAACAGATGATAAGCCTATTGAGCAGTCTCAATATTGCCATGTCACTTCACACTGCTGTTGTGGGAGCTGCACTGGTTGCCAATGTGTTTCCAAATGCAGTTCAAGATGATAGCTGGTAGATTTCAAAGAGCTTGGAAGTTGGGTGCCTAAAGAGACTGCCTTTCCCAGAGATTCTGCCTGTCAAATTCAGATTGCCAGAGAGGGCCCACCAAGAATCCCCATCCTCATCCACCAGCAAGTGAGGCACAAAGGAGATCCAAATGTCAGCTGTTATCTGCAGTAGCACCCCAAGGCAAGGGTGGCTACCACTCCTAGGGTCTTCTGGAAAATGGTTAAAGCCTGGCTTTTCCTGAAGACGCTCAGGGGTGAAGTGTAGAGCCATTCATAGTTATATATTTGCTACATGCATTTTAATAATTTAATACAAATTTCTTCTTCTTCTTCTTCTTCTTCTTCTTCTTCTTCTTCTTCTTCTTCTTCTTCTTCTTCTTCTTCTTCTTCTTCTTCTTCTTCTTCTTCTTCTTCTTCTTCTTCTTCTTCTTCTTCTTCTTTAATTTTGATTTATATGCCGCCCTTCTCCGAAGACTCAGGGCGGCTTACAATGTGCTCAGCAATAGCCTTCATACTTTTGTATATTTATACAAAGTCAGCTTATTGCCCCCACAAACTGGGTCCTCATTTCACCTACCTTAGAAAGGATGGAAGGTTGAGTCAACCTTGAGCCTTGGCGAGATTTGAACCCTGCAGTAATTGCAGGCAGCTGGTCTTAATAAGCTTAATAACAGGGTGCCTTAAACCCCTGTACTACCAAGGCTCTTCTTCTTCTTCTTCTTCTTCTTCTTCTTCTTCTTCTTCTTCTTCTTCTTCTTCTTCTTCTTCTTCTTCTTCTTCTTCTTCTATTATTATTATTATTATTATTATTATTATTATTATTATTATTTAATCTTTAGTGAGATTCACAGCCTTTGAGGCTGGTTAATAGCTCAGCAGCTCGAGTCTTAACCAAGGACCTAGGAACTGTTAAGGTATCGTCGGAGGATGTAAGCTGTTCTGAGTAAGGTGGTTTTTTGTAGAGTCAAAATGTTCAAGTCTGGCAAATTATTATTATTATCTCTTTTATTCATTAAACATGAAATTCAGTCAACTGAACATTTAAAAATGTGTCACAAATACTAGTACTAGACTGGTACTAATGGTTGATACGGGTTGCTACCAATGTCCTAGGTACCAACCAAGTATCTTCTTAAAATATATGATGTTCTGAGTAGCACAGTTTTTTGCAGTTCTGCTGGTGTTATTGCTGCAATTTCTTGATGTGTTTTGTAAAATTCTTGGACATGGTACCAAGTACCCTGATGACAATGGGTATCACTGTTACATGTTTCATCCATAGCCTTGTAGTTTCAATGGCCAGGTCACGATATTTCATGATTTTTTCCAGTTCTTTTTTTTTGACTCTGGCGTTTCCTGGTACAGCGATATCAATATCAGCCCTCAACAACCATGATATCTGGTGTGTTATGTTCCAATGACAATTCATCTATATTCAAAAGTCCCACAAGATCTTCACTGTCTCATTTTCAATAACTTTTTCCACTTTGTGCTCCCATGACTTTTCGGATACGGGTATGTCGTATTTTTTACATAATGATCAGTGGACTAATTTAACCACTCGATCATGTCTAGCTTTGTAATCAGTTTGTGCGATTTTGTTGCACTCACATATTAAGTGTGAAACAGTTTCAACTTTATCGTTGCAAAGTCGGCAGTTTGGATTGTTAGTGGATTTTTGTGTCTTCGTTTTCATGGCATTAGTTTGTAGTGATTTTTCTTCAGCAGCAAATATTAAACCTTCCGTTTCTTTCTTGATGGTTCCTCTCTTAAGCCATGCCCATGTCAAGTTGTGTATTATTATTATTATTATTATTATTATTATTATTATTATTATTATTATTATTATTATTTCTGTAAGCTGCCTTGAGTTCACAAAAACAGAGGTGGTGGATGAACTCCATCAATAAATGCTGACTTCTGCCTATTTTCTTTTAAAAGGAGTGAGAACTCCTTTCTCTCACCCTTTTCTTTTTACAATACAGTTACAATTACAATACACAAATATTGTTGTTTTTGAGGGATATAGCAATTCCTTTTTACCAAGAAAACAAACAAGGGAATAAAAAGGTAAAATAACCTGGGAAGTTCCTTATTTTCTTGGAGTGTGCATCAGTCAATACTATGCCTTTGTTTATTTACAAAATATGTTGAAAGATAAAAACAGGGAGGAAAGGAAGGAGAAATCAAATCATTGCCACACTTACTGCATTGTCTCCCTCTGTGAGGGAAATAGGTGGTTTCAAAATTTGATGAATAAATATGTAAAATCTTTGACATTTTCTTTTAAAATGAAAATCGGGTACCTGGCATTCTAAGTCACTGGGGGTGATACAGAGTGCCTCCTTTGCTCTTTTCTGAGAGAGCAAAGGACCTTCTAGTTGAAAAGCTATAGCTTCCCAGTTTTAAACAAAGTGTTTTGCATTCCTAATGGGATATGCACCATACAAATATAATATGAACTTTCCTCTGGAGTTCTTGACTGCACATGTTTCACTTACTTTTCTCTTTTTTGCTACATATATAGTCCCTTTTAGTTACATCATATTACATTGATGGCTAACCTTTTTTTCCTCGGGTGCTGAAAGCGCACGCGCGCAAGCGATAACATGCACACATCCATACTGCAATGCCCCCCCTGTGCCCCACCCCCTGTGCAAGCACACGAGACCCCTGTGCTCCCCCCGCCCCCTGCACATGTGCACGCAACCCCCTGCGCCCGTTTTGGGCTTAGCAGGCCTCCCTGAAGCCTCCTGGAACCAAAAACAGGCTGCAGGGAGGTGGTTCCCCGCCCCCATGCTCATGCGTGCACATCTGCTATATGCATGGCAGAGACCGGAAAATCAGCTGGCCGGCGAGAGGCACGTGCACATGCGTGGTGGAGCTGACTTAGGGTGACGGCTCACATGCCCACAGAGATGGCTCCGCATACGACCTGTGGCACGCATGCCGTAGGTTCGCCATCATGGTCATTGCCTCTTTGCCTTTCATGTTTTCTTACATGTTAGAGTTATATGTAATTGCTGACAGAATTTATTGTTGGCGGTGTACAGATGATCTTTTCCCACACTTAAATTTCATGGCCTCAGTAATTGTAACTCTAGTCCTGGGATTGTTAATTGAAATTAATAATATTATTCTTAGGTGTGTTATATCTGAGCATATTTCAGGCAGGTGCTCAGTTGCTGTAAGAATCAACAGAAAGGATACACAATTATTTAATGGCTAGATTCTTTGGTATCCCTTTGCTCTTTTTTTAAAAAAAATAAGAAAAGGGCATTTTTATTTTATAGGAAGGTTAATTTAACAAGTTCTGTGGAATAATTGGTGGACAGATAATTGCACAAAGGAGCTTGTTTTAAATGTGCATCCAGAGATAAAACATAGAATATTAAGTTTTGGGTTAATCTAGGAGATGCTCTGGGAGGCACTGTTGAGCTGCATCAGAATATAGGAATTTATTACATAAATGCATCTTAAGATATTTGTAAGATAATTGCATCTATGTAGATTGTAACTGTGGAGTAGTAGAGGACTGGTTAGCTATCAGAAGCTGGATACAACTTTATCAAAATGTCACTCATCAAAAAGAATAAACAGTATTGGGGGCCCTGATCTTGTACAGTACATTTGTGTGCATTCTTCTTCTTCTTCTTGTGCCATATTTGTCATTGGATGTTGGTGATCATGTTGGCCATCCTATTTTTATCAACAACCACACGAAAAAGTGCTGTTGAGTTTTGTCCAAACCAGTCCCTTAGATTTTGAAGCCATGATGTTCTTCTTCTGCCTGGACCTCATTAGCCTTCAATCTTTCCTTGGAGGATTAAGTGAAGTATGCCATATTTTTCTGGGTGTCATATCACATGTCCAAAATATTCTAACTTCCACTTTTTTATGGTTTTGATGATTTCCCTTGGCTTTCCCAGGCAGCTTATCACCTCCTCATTTATGATTTTGTCAACCCAGCTTATACAGTATATAACAGCTGCCTATAAATCCACATTTCAAATGCTTCTAGACTCTTCAAGTGGCTTTCTGTCAGAGACCAACTCTCCGCTCCGTAGAGCAGGACAGAAAAGAAAAGATGTAGCATCTGATAAATATGCATTGGATAGAGCAAACAGATGAGGGATAGGACAATGAATGAAATCTTGTTTGTGGACCTGGCCTAAAACAAACAAACAAACAAATGTTGTAACAGCTTAGGTTGTTTTACAAATAAGGAGGGAAGTTCAAACATCTCAAAATGATTATTCTGACCATTCTCTTTTTGGACAGGTTAGACCAGTTTGATGATTTTAGGTGTAGGTAGGAGTAAGGAAGCTGGCATGCAGTGCTTCATAAATTAGTCTTTTCTCTGCAGAGATGACACAATTAGGATGGATTCGAATTAAAATGGTTGGCCAAGTGGTTAAAATCGTTATTGGCTTGGCAAAGCAAGGAAGAAAGCGGAGCACTGTGGCACATGGTTGACACATGGGAAGATGGTGGGAAATGTTCAGAGTTACTTTAAAAAAAGCAGACAGTGTAGTTAGGAACAGATTCTTAAATTGCAAATCAAAGCAAAGCTATACTGGACTGATTCTGTCTCCTCTGTGGCACAGAGATGCTTACAGAAAATAATCTTCAAAGGAGAGGAGAGAAACCGCTTTACACTTATTCATCTTCACATAATGTGTTGCTGTGAGAGAGATGCTGAACTGTTGTTAGAAGACATAAAACTCAAAGACATCAGTATGTTTCTTGGAAATAATTAAGAAATCAAATAGCACTCAAAAATAAAACTTCAAACACAGACTGGCACAGGCTCAACACATTTGATGTGTACTTATGAGGTCATTATTAAATGCAGCGTGATTGAATGCATGATCATCCCAATATCCCATGCTTCCAACAAAATCTCCGGTCAGAAATTTTCATCCATTTTAGTGCTTCCAGTCCAACTGCATGAGGAACAATACTTTGGCATTTAATCAATCAACTTTCATTCCTCGGGCAATACTAATAATGGTAATCATTAATACTCCGGGGATCTCTGAATGAAAAGGATATTATTTGGAGTAAATGTAGAAATATTTTAATCGTGAAGCGAGTGATTGAGATATAGTTCTCCAATATTGTGTTTTATGTGAAACCATTGTGGTTATGCGTACTTGAAAATGAAGGAGAAGAAGTGCTTCAGCTCCTGCTTGAGCACAGCAACTCTGCCATTTGTTAAAGCACCCCTCCTTTTTGTGGCTTTTGTGTGAGCCCCCCTCCCTTTTTTTTCAGTCTCACATGGAAACCAACAAAAGGAGAGGCTGCTTTAACAAAGAGCCAGAGTGTGCTAGCTTTGTAGAAACATCTGAAACTCTTCTTAATCATGTTTCCAGTGTGCAAAGCCCTAGAAACTACCCTCTTAACTGTTCTCCCTGGCTATGAAAAACAATCACTGCTCTAAAGTACCTTAATGTGGCAGGATTTCATGAATGACCAGTATTTTTATTTTGCTGCATTGGTTTTGTTATTAAAAGGGCACACATTTTAGAACAATACACTTACCTTTGCTATCAGTTTGCAAATGCGAGTGCACGTGCCACCTCCGCGCATGTGCAGGGCCTTCTGCGCATGCGCAGAGCGTCAAAAACAGGACATGATGTCCAAGCAGGTGGGCGGAGCCTCCTGCAGCGACCGCTACGGATTCACCCGAACCAGATAGAACCAGCTGAATACCACTACTGGACCAGACCCCTTTCCTTTGGCTACTTCAAAGTCAAAAGAATGCCTCCTCAATGTAGCCAATGTCTACCATTAGCTCTAGTATATTTTAGACCTTCATCATCTAAATTGTTGCAACAGCACAGTCAATATAACTTTTACTTTGTAAGTCAAAGGTTGCTGATTTGAAATCCAATATCATCATCATCATCATCATCATCATCATCATCATCATCATCATCATCATGGACAGTGTCAACTGTCCAGTTGGCAAATCCAGAAAAAGAAACTCCTGGGACATTATTTTTACCAAGAGCATAAACTTAACTGATTAAACCACATTGCCACAGAAGAAGCGAAACCAGCTCTGGGGTTTCCCACGCAAAAGCAAAGGTAGTTAATTCCCTCTTTTCCCTATGGGCCACCCACAGTCCAAAACATCCACCAATCACACATATTTGTTTTGTTATGGGAAACAGTCTGCAATGCCAGGGCATCTGCTCAGTGTGTCCTTGGGATGCCAGCAATGTCCCAATGGCCTCCCGACCATCAGCTGTTTCATGCTGCAGGGATTGCCATTGCCTATTGCCCATTCTGATCCCCGCCGCCCGGAACGAGTGGAAAATGGGGTGTGTGGAGGCTGAAAACGGAGGCGGCAATAGGCAATGGCAATCCCGCAGCCTGAAACAGCTGATCCTTGGGAGGCTGATCCAACCAACAATCAGCTGCTTGTGCTCATCAGACTGTGCTGAAGCTGAAACTGTAACTGAAATGGGCTGTTTGCTGTTTATTGCAAGGAGGCAAATTGCTGGGAGGCAGAAGGCAGATTTTTTTTCTAATCAGGCTGTGCTGAAAATGAAACTGAAACTGAAACAAGCTGTTTGCTGTTTGCTGCAAAGAGGCAAATTGCTAGGAGGCAGAGTCAGATTTTTTTTCTTGTGCTAATCAGGCTGTGCTAAAACTGAAACTGAAACAGGCTGTTTGCTGCAAGGAGGCAAATTGCTGGGAGGCGGAGGCAGATTTTTTTTCTTGTTTTCCTGCCTAAAAAAAGGTAGGTGCGTCTTATAGTACGAAGTGTCTTATACTCCAAAAAATACAGTAGATTGATGTAGTATACCATCCAAACTGATAACTATAAAATCACAATGACCATCAACATTATTTTCTTTCCCTTGTTTTGATGTACATTGTTATATTGATAATATTAAATGTATTAAGAAAGTGGTTAACCAAATGAAGTTTATTTTGGGATTTAGGCACAAAGATAGGTTTTCTTATTCAACTTCACATCAAAGCTAAACTCTGACTTTAATTCTGAATCACTGGCCAGCTAATAGGAAATGCCAAGCATAGACATTAAAACAACACCACTATCAAACCTTTGACCTTTTGTGGGAATGTTTTAGTCTTGCTAAGCTGATTTCTTAAAACATTTTTTTGCTATTGTATTGGATTTTATTCTTCTAGCACAGTTGCTTTTATAAACATCCTAGAAATATTTTTATTAAAGGGCGGGACATACTTCCATCAAATAAATAAACAGACATTCCAGCCAGGACTCACAAGGTCAACAATGTCGCTTCAGTGACTTGACTATAGCTCACCAAAGAAACACTACAAAGCAAGGGAGGAATGGCAGCTCATCCAAATGAGGTCAGTTGAGAAGTCCTGAGAAAACACAAGCCTTTAAATGATCCCTCTTTTATCTCTTTAGCTAACAAAACATATTTCTATGTTGAAGGGGAAATTCTATGAACATTAGTCTAAATATTAGTTAGGGCTGCACTTTTGGAATCTTTTCAAGGTAGAGTTGGCATACAAAAAAATCACTGGAAATTTATTCAGTGATCGAATTGATGACCTTCTATGTCCTTATTTTTTCTTTTTAACTTCCAGAATAAAATGTTGGCATAACTACTATTTTATGAATGGCAGTACACCATATGTGGAATATCACACAATACAATGATGTTATAGCAAAGTTCTATCCCTCCCAGAGGCAATGTGGAGTGTTGTGGACACCTAATGAGCTATTTTCCCCCAACAAATATAGAGGTGGTGGTTGCCCATCAAGTTCTACTTCCTTGATTATGGAATAGAGAAGAAGCATTGGAGATAGATACCTAATTTTCCACCATAAAATGCTGGGTTTTCTGCATAGCTTATTCTCTCTACTTGGGGTTCATGAGCTCTGGCATTAGACAGAAGAAGTTGTAATAGGACTCTAGAGCTATGATTCAGGAATAATTTCTTGTTGGATGATGATGTTGGCTTTATCTGATTTCAACTAGTCTTGGATGCAACTGCTTTCCTTTATGGTTTAATAATTTTAAATTCCTTGGATAAGGGCTCATATTTCCAAAGATCAAAGCTCCACTCATATATAAGAATTTAAACAGACTAATCCAACATTCTGCTGAAGGGGCATTGGACAGAATAGGTGAGTTGCTCCACTGGTAGGGTAGCTCTTCTCTAAACAGGTCAGCTGAGAAACCTGATCTAGGTTGGCCCAAGATAGCTTCCATCATCTTGGAACCTTGCTAATGGCATGTTCTAAGAATATCTCTGGAAAAGCCCTCCCCCCATCTTATTTTCCCTAGATATCATCAAATGGAGATGCAGAGTTCATCAGATGGATGATCTGCTTGCTTTCAATGGGAGATGAAACAAAATTAACATCTGGATGAAAAGACAAAATGGATCCCTCTAGTTCTCAGTTGTTCTGGCTGAAGCAAAGTAGCAAGATTTAAAAGTAAAAAAAAATATGCAGATTCTAAATTTGGGGCAGATTCATATGTTACTACAGTAAGCTTGAGATTGTCATTATTAGGGTCCTCAGACGAGATGCTTGCAGAACTAGGAAACTGCTTTGTGTCAGATTTTGGATTCTCAGCTTTTGGGGTCTTTTTTTTACTAGCCAGGGGAGTATTATACAAGCAAACTAACCTCTGAGTTCCACACTCTAATTCAACCTTTTAAAAAAACCAATGTACTCCAAATGTGTTGCTTCATGACTTATCACTGCAGTCAGTGCAATTATCCTATCTTATAATTGCCGAAGAGTCAGGCACCAACACATCTAGAAAGCCAGGTTGAGGAAGGATGACATAACTATTTCTTGGTTTCAGAAATTGTGATGTTTGCAACCAATCACAAGAATTTTCCCCATTTCAGTAGTATATAATTAACTTTAATACACTGTGTTAATAACTGGAGGCTTGTAATTATCTCTTTGTGACTGTTACTCACTCCACACTCATCCAGAGAATGCGGCTCCAAATCTTGCCAAGGCAGCTTTCTGTGCAGGTCTTTATAAACTGCCCACGTTATGCCCTTCATTGTACTCCTCTCTATGCAGTCTTATTTCTGTAGCAAAAAGGAGTCAGTAATCAGAACACTGTATGGCTTTTCCTTCTCCAACTTTTCTTCTTTCTTTAAATAAACTCAAAAGGATCCACTGCTTTGCTTTCAAGGAAGTTTTCAGGGAGAAATGGCTTAGTAAACATAATGACCAACACACACATATGAGGGGGGAAGGGGAGGAAGAGAATACACCTTACAATTTTCTTGAATTTCCTGGGACTATCGCTTTTTTTTCCAAATTGGAACCATAACAAATTCGGCCCTCCAAGAGTCCCATGCCCCAAGAGCTGGATCCAAAGGCCTTTCACATTCTCTTTTGTGCCACCCCCAGTTAGTTCTAACTGCTCCTCTGGAGAGAGGAACTACCGTAGCTCTACCTCAGTTTATTTGAAAGTGCACCTGTCCTGGACCTTTCCTTGAAACACAGGAGTTTGTGGGCAGGTTTTCTATTGGCTTTGCTTTGTTGCTTTATCATGCAATGCAACATCAGGGAGTGAGAGCAGTCATGTCAGCAAAGGAAACATTACCTTCCCTACCAGTTCGCAAATGTGAGCACGCGTGTGCACTTAGCTCTCATGCGCCACCTCTGTGCATGCACACAGCCTTCTGCGCATGCACAGTAGTCACACATTACGTCAGGGCGGGTGACCGGAGCCTCCTGCAGTCACTGGTACAGGTTCACGCGATTCGGAGAGAACCGGCTGAATCCCACCACTGCTTTCTACTCACTTTCTCAATGTCTGTACTGGAGGGAAAAACTGCCTGAGTTTGTTTCTTGTCTCTTCTTATAAGCAACATGGGCTGCTCATCCTTCCATTCAGCTCCTGGGCTCAGGGAATCAGTTCTTTGTCCTCCCTCACTGTTTGCGCTATAATGCAACCTGCAACAAGTCAGAGCTATTGTAAAAAAAAGTGCTTGTTTGCAAAAATGCTGTCAGCAGAGTCATTTGTAGGATGGATTGAGGTGGTGGTGGGGAAATAACAAAAGTAGCATGGCATCATGGTGACACAAGGTTTGCCCCTTATCTACGTGTGTTATGACTTAGCATGCACTTACAAAAGAAGTGGAACTTGTATTTACATTGTGTGATGCTGCTTTGGTTATTTGGATTAAAACCTCCAGTACTGCAGATGTCTTTTCTTCGCTAAGTGGAAAAGTAAGGTTCTACACTTAGGCAAAAAAAAACAAAACCACAGAAATAGAGTAGGTGGAATCTGGTTCAATAGCAGCCACTGTGAGAAGGATCAGGAAGACCTAGTAGACAACCAGTTAAATATGAGCCAGCAGTATGCTGTAGCCAACAAAAAAACCCAATACAATCTAGGCTGCATTAACAGAGGGATAGAATCAAGATCATGAAGTGTTAGTACTGCTTTATAGTATCTTGGAAGACGACAATTGAAATATTGCATCCAGTTTTGGTTGCTACAATATAAAAAAGACATTGAGACTCAGGAAAGAGGGTAGAGAAGAGCAACAAAGATGATTAGGGGACTGGAGGCTAAAACATATGAAGAACGGTTGCAGGAACTGCGTATGTCTAGTTTAATGAAAAGAAGGACTAGGGGAGACATGATAGCAGTGTTCCAATATCTCAGGGGCTGCCACAAAGAAGAGGGAGTCAAGCTATTCTCCAAAGCACCTGAGGGCAGGACAAAAAGCAATGGGTGGAAACTAATCAAGGAGAGAAGCAATCTAGAACTAAGGAGAAATTTCCTGACAGTTAGAACAATTAACCAGCAGGATGCTTTCAGTTTGCTCTCAGAAGTTGTAGTTGCTCCATCACTTGGAGGTTTTTAAGAAAAGACTGGACAGCCATTGGTCCAGAATAGTATAGGGCCGTGATGGCGAACCTATGGCATGCGTGCCACCTGTGGCACGCAGAGCCATATTGGTGGGCACGCGAGTGTTGCCCTAGCTCAGCTCCAGCGCGCATGCGCACACCGGCCAACTGATTTTCAGACCTTCTGGTCCCACCAGAAGTCAGGAAACTGGCTGTTTCTGGCCTCTGGAGGGCCTCTGGGGGGTTGGGGAAGGCTATTTTTGCCCTCCCCAGGCTCCCAGAAAGGCTCTGGAGCCTGGGGAGGGTGAAAAACAGGCCTACCGGGCCCACCGGGCCATCATATGCCAAAAGCAGGGGGGGAGCATGGGGGGGTCACATGCACATGCGCAGGAAGGTGGGGCACATTGAATTATGGATGTGGGCATCTGCACCCGCGCCCCCCCTCCCCCCGCTTTTGGCATGTGACGGCAAAAAGGTTAGCCATCAGTGGTATTGGCTTGAGCAGGGAGTTAGACTAGAAGACCTCCAATGTCTCTTCCAACTCTGTTATTCTGTCTCTCCTACCATGCTATTTTTCTGGCATCTCACCTTAATTGAGATGTTTGAGTAGCAAGAGGAATAATAGTGTATTTTCTGGCTTCCCTTAAAACCGTGATGGCGAACCTATGGCACGCGTGCCACAGGTGGCACATGGAGCCATATCTGTGGGCATGTGAGCGTTGCTCAAGCTCAGCTCCAGTGCGCATGTGCGCACTGGCCATCTGATTTTCAGGCATTCCAGGCCCACTGGAAGTAGGGAAACGGGCAGTTTCCGGCCTCAGGAGGGCCTCCAGGGGTGTGGGGAAGACCATTTTCACCCTCCCCAGGTTCCTAGAAAGCCTCTGGAGCTTGGGGAGGGCAAAAAAACGGGTCTACTGGGCCCACTGTGCCATTGTGTGCCAAAAGTGGGGGGAGCGCAGGGGGGGTCACGCACGCATGCGCGGGGTGGGACACATTGAATTATGGGTGTGGGCACACACATGCACGACCCTCACTTTTGGCACGCGATGTCAAAAAGGTTAGCCATCACTGCCCTATAATGTGTGCTGTTTCTCTTTTTGCAATAGCTAAATACAACATATACTGAAAACATGGTAGTGCCTTTTAGTGTAAAAATAAAAAATAACTGTAATGAAAACAATTGTTACTTATGTCATTTCAGTGGTGGTGGGGAGATAGTATGAAGAAACTGTAAGTCATTAGTAAGGAAGAGGCCTGAATCTGTTTTGTTTTGTTTTGTTTTGTTTTGTTTTGTTTTGTTTTGTTTTGTTTTGTTTTGTTTTGTTTTGTTTTGTTTTGTTTTGTTTTGAATTCCCCTTTTGGTCTCCATTGGAGGAGAACTGATTGGTTCCTGGAGTTTCTTATCTGCTTTCAGTGATTTGAGTCCATAGAAGTGTTTTCAAAGTTGGTTTTAAAATATTTGTGGAAGACTGAGTGTGTGTGTGTAAACAGAATGGATTTAGCCAGAAAAGCTTCTCTTTTGAGTATTTTTATATTGTTCCTCCTAGATTTTGTTTTTATTTTTATTCTTCCCTCTTCTTGAGCTTTTTCCAGGAATGCATATTTGATGCTTCTAATATAAGCAGAGGATTTACTTTTCTTATTCCCATTGTATAAAGAGCGAACTTTTAAAAGCCAATTAGGGATGATGGAATTTAACCACCCCTGAGGGAAATTGCCCCTTATCAGCACTTCAGAGCTGGCCATTCCCT
Organism: Pituophis catenifer annectens; assembly: GCF_029215685.1. Taxonomy (NCBI): domain Eukaryota; kingdom Metazoa; phylum Chordata; class Lepidosauria; order Squamata; family Colubridae; genus Pituophis; species Pituophis catenifer. Next base: position 156,363,981 of record NW_027256881.1, on the reverse strand, counting down.
CTGCATCCAGGACCTCAGGAGTGGATCATTTACATCAACAGTAGAGCAGAATAGAGGGATTTGGGAGTATGCCTTCCTGGATAGAAATCTGATGGATGATGGATGCAGAAGCAGAAGAGAGGGGGTTGGAGAAAAGTCTGACTCTTTTTTTTTTTTTTTTGTATTTGTTGCAAATATATTCAATGCAAGACTGTGCCAAATGGGGATCGCTGCCACTACCCACCTGTACCCCATGACACCGTGAGGGTGGTGTGAGCCTTGACTCAGCTCCTACTCCAGGAAAAATAAACACTGTGAAGACCATTTTGTAGAGTTTCATTGGAGCTGTGCAACCAGCATTTTTCCCCAGATGGCTGCTTTGTCCCATCTGCTTCCCTCCCTCACGGAGCCAAGATATTGTGCTGCCTTCCCACCATGCTATCTTCCTTCCCTCCCAGGTGTCACAACAGATGATTTTGCTACACCTCTTCTTTCACCTTGCCACAGAAAGTAAAGACTGTGAGAAAAGAATGCAGGCAGGATTGGGAAGTTGGGTAAACTACCTTTTGAAATGCTCTCCCAGTTGATCAGCTGGAGAAAGCATTGACCTGCTACAGAGGAGAATGGAGCACAGCAACCAAGTTACCAATGTGGAGATATGAAGGATATAAAGTAGAAATGCCCAGATGCTGCCTCTTTTACAGAAAGTGATATAAGAAGGTTGCAACAGCCCTATCCAATTCCAAGGCAAAAAGATCACTGCACTCAGTTGAACTAGGTATGCATAAGATTGCACTTTATAAATAGTAATTTATCCAAAACATTCGATGGACAAACATGTAAAATAGATGCTTTTGCATTGGCCAAAGGAATGTAGAGAAGGCATGATCCACGTAAGAAAACTGCACTCTCAAATATACTTCCCTGGGAATATGTCATACTGGACGAGTCTCACTTCTGGAAAGGATGGAGAGTAGCATATTTTTCAACTGATGTCCAAGCTTACTTCTGAATAAATCTTCAGAAAAATTTTTTTATGCAGTTGATGCCTGTGTACATTTTACATTCTTTTTCCTTCATCCACGTTGACTTTGGTGCCATCCAAACTGGAATGTGGTCTTCGAAACCTGTCCTGCAATTGGATGTGAAAGTTTTTCTACTCCTGGTAACATCATGACGATCATGATTTTTTAAAAATTTCTTCTTTGGTTCAACTCAACCTGTATATAAATATTCTCCCTTTGTGCCTTGAGAGGCAGAATACTTATGTGGGGATAAGACAGAAGAAAATTCTGCTTTTTGTGCACACTTGAAATATCCAACTCCTTTTTTAAAATTTTGAAATGTTGGGCAGTGTAGAATAAAGCATTAGAATCGTTTCACAGATGACTGAAAAAGCACTAATATATGAGAACTACTAGAGAGTGTGAACAGAAAACATGGAACTGATTATGATGGAACATAATGTGTAGAAAATTTGATATAAAAGTATGCCATGTAAGATACAGTTGTCAAAAGTTCATAGATTTCAGTCTTACAATGGAGAATAAGGAAACAGAATATAATAATTAAACAATTGCCTGCTATCAAGTTGAACCTCAGTTGAATTCTCAATGACTAGTATCTCAAAGACCAATGAGACCCATTGCATATGAGATGCATTGCATATTAGTCATTGTTTCTTGTGCTGTGCTTTGGGACATGGGGAAGCTGAGAGACAGGGAGACATAGTTGACTTGGGTTAGAGCAGGGGTTCCCAATCTTGGCAACTTTAAGACGTGTGGGCTTCAACCCCCAGAGTTGGCTGGCTGGGAAATTCTGGGAGTTGAAGTCCACATGTCTTAAAGTTGCCAAGATTGGGAACCCCTGGGTTAGAGAAAGTTTGCAAAAAGGGGGTGGCAAAAAGGCCAAGTGACAATGTTTCAAGTTGGGTGGTTTACTCTCTGTGGGAGCAATGTAGATAACTTTAGTATTTAGCAATCAGATACCTTCCCCACACATTCACATAAAATGATCTTCTTCAGTACCAATTAGTTTGTTCAAAAGAACTACAGATGTGAATAAGAATATTCTATTTCACATTTGGTTAATGTTTCACTAGGGAGTATCCTTTGTATAAACTATTTGTGACAGATATCACATTGCCCACAAGGTGGTGCTACAGGTGTTTCCAAAAACATTTCCCTACTCTGAAAAGCAGGCAGAGAAAAATAGCCTAGGAAGGAAAGAGTCTGTTCTCTAAGCCAGGGCTTTACCCTGAGGAACCTATGTCAAAAAAAAAGCCAGGTATTCCATGTGTGTTTGTTTGCTAAGCCTGTAGCCTCCGCCTTTCCTGGCCTTTATGTGGCTTTTTCACTTTGTGAGTAAACCTAGAAATAGCTTACTTCAACAAGCTGTCAGCAGATCTAAAGCAATTCAGGCATTTTCTCATCCCACTGGGGAAATTGGAGCGTAAAGAGGAGTGAGTCAGATTGTTTTAATACAAATTAGCCTCCATTCCATTATGTCATCACAGAGTTAAACAGTAAGAAGGGCTCATTTCTGCTTCTCGGTTTTCAAAGATCAGAATTGTGCAAGGAATGATATTCCCTGGAATACTTGATGGAAGTAAAAAGTGGATTTCAAAGAAACAGGATAGGGAGAGCATTGATGCCTTTGAACTTTGGGGTTGGAAAAGACTCCTGAATGTACTATGGGAGAAAGAAAGAAAGGGAGGGAGGGAGGGAGGGAGGGAGGGAGGGAGGAAGGAAGGAAGGATGGATCAGGTCAACCCAGAGCTTTTTCTTGTGGCACAAATGACCAGATTCAAATTATCCTACTTATTAGGATAGCTCTCTGGAGAAGGCTTTCATGCTGACAAAAGTGGAAAGGAAGAGAAGAAGCAAGGTGGGTGGATTCAGTTATGGTATTGATGATTGCACCACTGGAAGAGCTGAAGGACCAGGTTAGGGAAGGTTCATCATAAAGAAAAATCTATCAATGTGGTTGCTAGGAGTCAACACTGACACGGTAGTACCTAATTAATCAACCAGCCAATCTGAGTCTAAAACAGTTTATTAACTCTAAGATTCTATACTTGAGTCTAAACTCCAAATAGAATCATTCTAAGCTTCATTATGTTTTGTTCTATGCGCACAAAGTCCTGATCTGGACCAGAATTACAGAGTAATAAGAAGAGCCAATGCCTTCTCAGCATTTCCCCTTCCTCTTCTAGGAATTTCCACTGGTGCCAATAGGAACCTAGAGAGAAAGAGAGAAATTTCAGACAGCATATGACTCAACAGGATGGTTTCTACTTGCTCTTTAATGCATGCTGATGCTAGAACAGTTCAGAATCCCACTATGCTTACTTTCAGATTACATATGACACTACATATTAACCCAAGTTTTTTTTAATCTAACCCCAGACAAGTAACGCATATGAAAATAGTGTATTCCGTGTCAGGGTTAAACTACAGTACGTATATCAAATGCATTCAGTCTAGCTGCCCTCTGATGTTTGATTTTGGCAATTAATGTGTGTGGAGGCCTAAGCTTGTTTGAAAGTTAAGGTATAAAATTGATAGCTACAGGTAGTCCTTGACTTACAACAGTTCATTTAGGGACTGTTCAAAGTTACATAGCACTGAAAAAAGTGACTTATGACCGCTTTTCATACTTATGACCGTTGCAACATCCCAGTGGTCACGTGATCAGAATTCAAACACTTTGCATCGGATTCATATTTATGACCGTTGCAGTGTCCCCAGGTCATGTGATCCAGTTTTGCGACCTTCTGACAAGTAAAGACAATGGTGAAGCCAGATTCACTTAAGAGCTGTGTTACTAACTCAGCAACTGCAGTGATTCACTTAACAACGGTGGCAAGAAATAGGGCAAAACTCACTTAACAACTGAAAGTTTGGGCTCAATTGTAGTCATAAGTCAAGGACTACCTGTATTTGCTTCACACAAACTCTGGTTTCTCTTCAGATCATATAAATCATACTTGCTTCACAAAAAGTATACACAACAGTGCCAGGAGGCTACTTGTTGTTTTCTGAAGCAAGCAGCTGTCGAGAGAGCTTGAAGCTTTACCGTCCACAGTGGATCCCCACAAGAGGTTGCAGTGTAAACACCCCTGAGGTTAACTGCAGTGTAATTTGCCAGAAACCAGGTAGTATCTGTAGCTGTACTGTAGTTTTACAGGTCCAGACAGAATTTTGCCTCGTGGTTGCCAGACTTAGAAATTGGAAAGCTAGAGGGTGGGGAAGAGACCAGTTTTATAACAGGCAGTGTTCATGGACATTAAATATCACTGATTGCCTGCAGTGATGAGATTTTAAGCAGCAGCAGGAAATGGACCCAGCACAATGGAAAGTATCCTATGACAAAGTAGAGTGATCTGCAGCAAGATTTTATTTTATTTTGTTTTCCATTTGCATCAGAAGCCACATCTGACACTGCCCTGAGACATCTTATCATTTTATTTGGCATATAAAACTAACATGAATCTTTCAGTTTTAGCTTCAAAACTTCTGGAAGTTTCTGAACCAGGAAAACTTAAGGAGAAAAAGAAGTGGCAGAAAAGAGAACAAAAATCATGAAGCTATTACAAGTAGCAATAGCACTTAGACTTATATACTGCTTCACAGTGCTTTACAGCCCTCTCTAAGTGGTTTACAGAGTCAGCATATGGCCCCCAATAATCTTGATCCTCATTTTACCAACCTCAAAGGATGGAAGTCTGAGTCAACCTTGAGCCTGGTGAGATTCAAACTGCCAAACTGCTGGCAGCCGGCAGTCAGCAGAAGTAGCCTGCAGTACTACATTCTAACCACTGCATCACCATGGCTCAAGTATCTGTAGGTATGTTATTTATTGTACAGATAGTCCTTGATTTATGACTGTAATGGAGCTCGGAATTTCTATCATAAATCATGACAATCATAAGCAAATCCATTCATTCCTATGGATATTTTTTGCCAGAAACTGGTCAAAAAGTGTGGAAACAACAAAAAATGTAAACTGTAGTCATGTGATCACAGAACACTGAAACTGGCCATAAAGATGAGCCAATTGCCAAGAGCCCCTAATGCTGTCATGTGACTGTGGGAAGAGGGTGCTGCCAGGAACTCTGGACCTGGTTGCGAGTTTTTTTGCGGGTATGTGTGTCTGTTGTAACTTTGAACGGTTGACAAGTGACCAATTATTAAGCAAAGACTATCTGTATTTGTACACAGCCTATCCAAGGCTCAGGACAGCTCATAGAAAAACAAATGACAAACATAAAATTAAACAGAATGACTACAACATCATTTGACAATACATTTGAAAATAATTTAAATTTTGGAATAGGTGGAACAATTACATTTTGTGCTGCTTGACCCATAAAGATTCTTCAACATTTGTATATTATCTTCTGGGTTACCTTCAATCCTGATGGCAGTCTGTACTGAGGAGAAAATTAACTGCAGAAATCAAATAGATGGGGAGGACGAATAATAAAGGCCTGTCACTAGTGTCCTAAGATCACAGCACAAACTGAGTGGGCATAGACAGTCCTGACACGTGTTGAATTTTATACCCCTCTATGAGTAAGTGCAGTGCTGTCAGTTAAAAGGAAGACCGTGCCTTGGCATTTGTGTGGATGTGTTTAGAGCACCTGTCACTGGTCCTTAAATCAGTTGTCTTTGATTTATGGTCTTTGACTGATTTAAGGTTGGATCAGCCTGAGGATCTGCCCTCTTAAAATGCATTAAAATGATCCAGTCTTCAGGTTACCAGTACATAAGTAACAGAAGCCAAATGTTTTTATCCAGTAGGGATGGTGAACAGTGGTGGAATTCAAAGTTTTTTACTATGGTTCTGTGGGCGTGGCTTGGTGGGCTTGGCAGGGGAAGTATACTGCAAAATCCCCATTCCCGCCCCACTCCTGGGTGAAGGATATTGCTAAATCTCTATTCTCACCCCACTCTGGGGCCAGCCAGAGGTGGTATTTGCCTGTTCTCCAAACTACTCAAAATTTCCGTTACCGATTCTCCAGAACCTGTCAGAATCTGCTGAATAGCACCCCTGATGCTGAAGCTGAGGCCCTTCTTCTCACTGGTGTTACATAATTATCCATTATCAGTGCTAGATTCAGGAAGTTCCACAGACTTTAAGCCTGATCCTTGAGACGGAATGCAACCCCATCCAAAATAATCTTGCCTCTTGAATCCTAAAGTCCAAATCCTTGAAATCATTAATGACTCCATCTTCTCTGGGTTGAATTTTAGTTTTTTTTCCTCTCACATTCCATCCCTTACAGGCCAGAGATATTTAGAGATCTTTGAGATGTCCAACCCTGAGCTGAGGGGAATGAAATACAGCTGAGTATGATCAGCACTTTTGAAGGTTTGCTTACTTTTGACTAGTTCCAAATTTTTGATGTTTGCTTCATTTAGTTTCTGCTTCCTGGGAGAAACTCCTTCCTTTGAAGTAGTTGGCTCAACACAAATCAGTTTCCCAGTTAGAAAAATAATTAACAACCTACATGCCTCAACATCTCAGATGATTTTTTTTTCTAGAGCTCATTTTGAACAACTGGACTCCATGGTAAGACATTGGGAAGTTTCATGGAATTTCATTTGGGAGAAAGACTGCATTTGTGGAGCACCAGTCATTGAAGACGTTGGACCATTCTTTTTTTACTGTAAACTGTACTGTGCAGAAAAGGCTGCTAACTTTGGCTCTTCTTTAAAAATAAAACAGTGGGGGGCATTGAGGAGGAACTGTCATATCACTAGTAAGTCTGCACTTTTTATTTCAAAGGCAATTTCAGAGAGGACAGAATATTTAGATCAGATCAGGGTTAACTATAGAGATGACAACTTCATAAGTTCATTGCTTTCTTTTTATCTTTTTATTTAAAGGTGCTGGTCACCACCTTTAAAGCGCTCCATGGCATAGGACCTGGGTACCTTCAAGACTGACTTCTGCCACCAATAGCCTCCTACCGGCCAGTCCGCTCCCACAGAGAGGGTCTCTTCAGGGTGCCATTGGCCAAGTTATGTCGGCTGGTGACACCCAGGGGGAGGGCCTTCTCTGTGGGAGCCCCTGCCCTGTGGAATGAACTGCCCCCGGAAATGCATAAGATCTCCGACCTCCGTGTATTTCGCTGTGCCCTCAAGACCCTGCTGTTCCGCCAGGCCGGGCTATCAATGTAATGATTTTAAATTGGGTGTTTTAAATTTTGGGGGTTTTAAATCTGAGCCGAAATTATTTAATAATTTTAATTATTTTTAATTGATATCTGTCTTTGTGCTTTTAATAGGCTGTACACCACCCTGAGTCCTTCGGGAGAAGGGCGGTATAGAAATAAAATTTATTTACTCAAGCACTCGTCATATATTACTCAAGCACTCGTCATTTCCCGCCTGGACTACTGCAATGCTCTCTACATGAGGCTCCCCTTGGGGTGCATCCGGAGGCTGCAGTTCATCCAGAATGTGGCCACGCGGGGGATTATGGGAGCGACGGGGCGCTTACATATAACACCTCTCCTGTGCGAGCTGCACTGGCTTCCTGTGGTCTTCCGGGTGCGCTTCAAGTGTTGGTGACCACCTTTAAAGCGCTCCATGGCTTAGGGCCAGGATATTTGTGAGACCGCCTTCTGCCGCCAATAGCCTCCCACCGACCAGTTCGCTCGCACAGAGAGGGCCTTCTCAGGGTGCCGTCGGCCAGGCAGTGCCGGCTGGCGACCCCCAGGGGGAGAGCCTTCTCTGTGGCAGCACCTGCCCTCTGGAATGACCTGCCCCCTGAGATACGCACGATATCAGACCTCCAGATTTTTCGTCAGGTCCTGATGACACACTTGTTCCATCTAGCTGGGCTGGCTTGATCCCATCCTCTCAGTTTTTTAATTGAATTCGGTTTTAATTAGGTTGTTTTAAATTCGGGCCAAAATTATTTGTTTTTTAAAATGTTTTTAAATTTTATATGCTATGTTTTATCCTGGCTGTACACCGCCCTGAGTCCCGCAGGAGAAGGGCGGTATAAAAATATAATAAAATAAAAACTAAAAATAAATAAATAATTTATTTATTTATTTATTATTTATCCATTTATATTTTTGTATCAGATTTATATATTTGATATGGTCAAATGACTTAATCAATAAAGATTCTATTCTATTCTATTCTATTCTATTCTATTCTATTCTATTCTATTCTATTCTATTCTATTCTATTCTATTCCATCCCATCCCATCCCATCCCATCCCGGGGTGGGTTCTACTTACCTTTACTACCGGTTCGCAACGGGAGCACACACATACGCTTCTGCGCATGCGCAGATCGTCAATTATGACATCCAGGTGGGTGGGTGGAGCCTCCCGCCAATTTTACTACCGGTTCTAAAGAACCAGACAGAACCAGGAGCAACCCACCACTGATCCCATCCCTTAATGGACCCTTTAGAATACACATATAGATTATCTTTAATTGGCTTGCTCTGAACTCAAAATATAATAGATTAGTTATATCTTCTGCCACTATTATATCAATAGGATAATTGTGGTATATTGCTTTTAATCCTTTTGCACCAAATGTATACTACAGGACAACCCAAACCTTAAAATTGATTAAAAATCTGTTATATGGAAGATCTGTATGGATGCTGGAATGTTTACTTTAGATTAATTTATTGAATGAGTCTTTAGCATTTTCTAGTTTAAAAGATAAAATATTATTTAGCCATTGCCACCCACTGGCAAGATTTACAATTACACCATTGGTTTGGACTAGTAACATTATCAGGTTCAGAAACACCCTATTTTATTGGGAGGGATAACTGAACCTAACAAAATGAAAAAGCTCACATTTAGTCTTTATAAATATTATAACTAATGCATCAATTCAATATGCAGATTTTAAACACTGAATGGAATAAGGAATTGGAGATTCCCAATTTGTCCAAACTATGGGAAACTGTCAAAATTTGCATCAAAAGATTTCAATATATCTTATAGGGTGATTCTTAATGGATCAAGCAAAAGTTTCCTCATATCGTTTTTTGTTTAATCTAATGTATTGTAGATACAATTAGCCATAGGGTGAGGTAGTGCATCACTATGTAATTGTAGAAAAAAAAAAGATTAGTAAAAACATAACCTATAATTTATTTCATTTCAACAGGGGTGGGGCTCCTACAACTTTGCCCAGCTCAGTACAGGTACAACTACAACCTGTTCCATAGCCAGATTACAAAGGAGCATAGCCACAAAAATTTAAACAGTTGATTAATTTTATTCCTTCAGCCAAATTTTAAAAAACAAATCTGTTAACCCCTTTGGAGGGCCTTTCTTGACTGCACTTACTTATCATTTTTAAAAGGATTTTTTCCCCCACTTTTCAGATCAAATTTTTAGGAAGGATTCCCTGTGTAGGCATGCAAATAGGAGCAACAAAGAAGACCTGTACTGAATACATTTTTTAGAGAGCAACTTGGATTAAAATACTTGCACCCCTTTTTACCACCAGTACTCAGTGCAGTGAGAGCAATTTTGTAATTTAATTTATCATCTTTGTATACAGTATCTATTTGGGAGATATTTTCCCCAAGAAGAATGTAGTAATATTCACTAATATTCATAATGAACAAACTACATTGAAAGATTTTTCCTAATGGCCACCTGATCAGCCTGATCAAAGGGCAATCAAAAACCAAATCATTTTTGATGTAGTTGGGAAGCCAGTGATCCAATTACTGCTTGGCGGTGATCAGCTCTCCTTTGGGAAAATCTAGCGGGTTTCTAGTAGCTCAAAGGAGCTGCATATTGTGCCCAGAAGTTGCTCTCTTGTGCATGAGATTTTAATCTGCAACATACTAATTACAGCTCTGCTGAAATATCTTAATCAGATATACCTCCACTTGAGTGTGATAACATTCATTTTAAGAATGTTGTTTATTTATTTGGGAATATTAATTCTTTGTATGTTGAAGTAATGATACTATGAATAAATGTTTGTAAAACCTTGTAAAAATACTCTACAAAATTACCAGAAATACAGAAAAATTAAGCCTTTGGGCTTAGTACAGCTCTTATTGCTGCTTTCACAACATCCTACTTGGCTTCTCTCTAGGGTTCCTAAGTAGGCAGTACACATGGGAACAGTCTTGATGAACACCATGGAGGCAGGCACATAAGTAGCACGTTCATTTGCTAATTTGATTTCTCTCATATAAAAGGAAATTCATATTTCTAAATGTAAAACAATTTTAGATAACTCACACTTGCAAATTTTAGCCATTTATGTTAGAGGGCAGAAAGGCAGATTTTTTTCCTCCCCACTGTCTGAAATAATTAATACAAGATTAGCTTTGTATTAATCTGCTCTCACTGGCATCCTTTCCAGCTATGGTTTTCTTAATTATCCTGTTAATAGTAAAGATTGTATGTAGTCCATTTTAAAAAGACACTGTTAATTACAACCCAGTACAAGTAGGCCACCTTAATGATTATCCTGTTTAGTGCCCATTCAAAGTTATAACAGCACTGAAAACGTACCATAACCGTTTGCATTTATGATCATCGTAATGTCTCCAAGGTCACATGATTGAAGTTTCGGTACCTTGTAACTGGCTGGTATTTACAGCCATCAGTGTCCCTCAGTAATGCAATTCTGAGAATGGAGAAGTTGGCAGTATTATTGCAAGCTGTGCTCACATGAAACCTTAACATAGATGGGTGATTCACTTAATGACTATGGCAGAATTGAGGTCATACATCTATATGGTGTTTGGCTTAGCAACAGCATTGCTTAGTGCTGGTCCCACTTCTGGTCATTTAGTGAGAGTTTCTTGTATCATTTGATTTAAATATGGTTTTCTTAGTATCGTGCTAAATAATATAAGCAGAATGTGAAAGGCTGTACAAAATGAATAAAACAATAATAGCAAAAAGAGAGTAAGTCTAGTATAGTTGAAGTGTAGATCAGAAACCAAGAGATTGTGACATCTAGTCCCACTTTAGGAATGAAGCCAGAAGGCACAAAGCCAGCTGAATGACCTTGGGCCAGTCACTCTCTCAAATCACTTCCAAAAAATTCTTGCACAGAGAACTGTAAAGACCTCTAGTCACCAGGAGTCAATACTGACTTGAAGCAATCGATCGATCGATCAAGCAAGCAAGCAAGCAAGCCATCCAGTCAGCCATCCAGCCAAACTGGAGGAAGTTCAAGAGTAGAATGATGGAAATTGGGTTATAGGAGAGCTTATTTTTATAATAAAGCATAAATAGCCACATCAGGTGAAATTTAAAGTAAAGTTGAAGAATTGAAGAGAAGTATTAAGGCTTCATCTGCAGAATGTATGTGTAGCTGAAGATGGCCCTCCATTGTTATGCTTTATATTTTGTGGCGTTTCTTGTTTGTTGAGCTATCTACACATGACTATAATAATTGCTGACAGCAAATATAAAATATTATGAAGTGTTGTTAATGAAAAACTAAATTAAATTGAGAAGTGCAATGCTTTGCGGGGGCGGAGAAGAAGTAGCTACCATGGATATTTCCATGGATATGAAAAATAATCAAAGGAGCAAATTCTGGCCCAAAAGGCAATGGCGCCCACTGTAAATCACTGTTGCATTTACTTCCAGAAGGCTACCATGTACAATTCAAGGTGCTGGTAATCACCTATAAATCCCTTCATGATGCATGTTGGACTGCCTGTTCCAATGATTTCTGGGCATCCCACTAGATCTGACAGAATGAGCATGCTCTGGGTCTCCTGTATGAAGAAGCAGTGTCATCTAATGGTACCAGGAAATGGGCTCTCTGTAGTGAAGCATCTGCCCAATGGAACAATATTTCCCCTGAGATGTGGATGGCCTGCATCCTGTTGGCCTTCCATAAAGCTTTACAGATCTGGACCAGTATTTCCACCAAGTTTTGGGCTATAAGATTTAGGAATCTGATCCGTAGGATCATTTGTATTGGAGTTCTGAGTCTGATCTCAAGAACATGGCATTGATTGGTTGTTGTTATTTATTAATGTGCCAAGATGAGTAGCCATACAAATATTTTCAATGGATAGAGAAGGTTTTTTTTTTTTTGATGAGCAGCCGAATGTATCCATAAGATGAAAAGTTGAAGAAAAAGCTGCTACTAAGAGGAAAAAGAGTATATTAGAATTAATAGGACCCACCAAATTATGGAGATAAATATGCTCTCAGAGACAAAAGCAAATTTATAGATAGTAGTCTACCCAATTTTGAAAATTAAGCTTCCCACTTCATTTACAATGTTTGAATGAGTGAATAAATTCATAGCTTAGCCTTCCTAAATTCTCCAGATGTGTAAATCTCAGCTCCCAGAATTCTAAACAATAATCAGGCTGGTGTAGGAGATGATCTGACAGCTGGTTTCAGAATTTGACAGATGAAATCCACTGATTTGGAGGATGAGGAAGACTGATATAGATAATGATGAATATAGCCATTATCTGGAAAAGGAATTGTTTGGCGCTTTTTAAACTCACACCCTACCCCACCCCAATATTGAGGAATTAATAGTTTGTGGGGTTCTTAGTGCTCTCTGATCTTGGTTGCTATCTTGCAGGTATTTCATTATCAAACTAAGTAACATTATCAGTGCTAGTGGAAGGTGGGGTTTGCTCTCATTTTATATACTAATGGTATCTACTGGTCTACAAGAAAACAACCAATCTCAAAGAGCACCAAAAGCTTCACAGTTCAATCCTGAGTTACAAATATTCTCGTCTGTAAGTAATAGTTTATCTCAGAAATCAGAGGTTTTCATGCAGGGATGAATGAATTAACAGTATTTTGTGGTTTTATAACCATCCAGAAGGTAGCACAAAGCACAAGGATATGAAACTGATTCTGTAGCCAAACAATACTATCACATCACTAACTTGTGTGTCAGTATCCCTTTGTTTCGAGGCGGGGATGAAAGAGATGATTTATGTCACAAAGCACCACTCCCTTCCATGCACCTTTTCTCTGATATCTCCCATGCTTGTGCCAGTTGTTTGAAAATGCCATAAATGGGAAGCTGGAGGCAGAATATTTTCCATGAAGGAATTGAACATCTTTGAGAAACATGCTTGCTTTAACTGGCCTTTGATTCATTGATGTTTAGGAATGTGCAGAAAGTGCGTCAATTCAAACCTGAGTTGCAGTGACTTTTAACAATATTGTGTTTTTAACCTTTAAATGAAATCCTCCTATGATTTTTATAGAGACCGTTTAGGCTCAGGGTATATTTTTAGAGACTTCTATTAATAAGAATGTTAGTTGTTGTTTTCTACTCCAGCTTCTAGCTTCCACTGCAGCTCTGAGCATTAGCAATCCAATTTCCCTGTTTTAGTAGCTCTAGCGGGCTATTGGAGTCCTTTATGAAGGGGATCCTACACAATTTTTCTTGACATAAGACCCAAGAGTAGAAAAACACCTTTTTTCAGTAACTATCTTTGTTCAAAGAAGTAGCAGTGTTTGAGACACCCGAAACACTAAACAAATGGGTATTATGTAGGAGAACCTTGTGCAGATCATAGTTCATTGCATCAGATGCAAAGAGGGGACAAATGCTATTTTTCTGCACAATTACAGACCATTCTCTTTCTACTAGTTAAAAACACGAAGAAGAGAGTAGGAATAAATGGAAATTTCTTATCATAACTAATTATAAAGAGTAAGTTGTTTCAAGGGTCTGCATTAAATGTTCCATAAATGATCAAGAGTTTTAAAGCAGAAAAAGCTTGATCTTTTTTTGTTGTTGTAAAAGTTCCATGACTAAGGATCAACCATGGAAGTTGACTGTTGTTGGCTCCTGTTTGTGTTTATGAACTTCCCACATGCATTTGTTTGATCACAATGTGATAGAGAAAGCTGGCTTAAGTGGTCCTATTGTATATCCTAATCTAGGATGTCTCTCTTTATAGAGCTTCAAAGCATAAAACTTGAATATGACCAAGTGTAGAAAGTAGACACATATCTAAATGAAGTTTGAGCTGAAAAAGATGTATAATGGATGTCCACCAAGTTGCTACCCTGTTTGCCCCCAAATAAGACATCCCCTGATAATAAGCCCAATCGGGCTTTTGAGCACATGGCTATAAGGTCAAGCGCTTATTTCAGGATTCAAAAAAATATAAGACAGGGTCTTATTTTCCGGAAAACATGGTAATTCGATGACATGCTAACGATTCATGTTTGGAATCATTAGAAAAGGAACAATAGAGCACTGACTTTTCTTTCCAGTGAGGTAATATTTTTTGGCACTATTGCTTGGAATATTATGATCTCATTGGATCTAAAAAGAAAATTGTACAACAGGAGAAAGTGTTGAACTGGAGGTAGAGTAACTCTCCTAAAATAGAAGATCAAAACTTTTGAGATTTTTTTAGTTTAGGACAGTGATGGCTAACCTTTTTGCCATCGCATGCCAGGAGAGGGGGGGGGTGGGGGAGGGTCATGCATGCACATGCCCACGCGCATGCAACCCCACCCACCCCCGCTTCTGGCACATGATGGCCTGGTAGACCTGTTTTTCTTTCTTACCTGGTTCCAGATCCTCTCTATGCCTCTGGGAAGGGCAAAAACAGCCTTTCCCACTCCCTTGGAGGTCCTACGGAGGCTGAAAGGGCCCATTTCCCAACTCCCGGTGGGACAGGAAGTGACATTTTTTGCTGTCCCCAGCCTCCAGAACCTCTCTAGAAGTCTCTAGGAGCCTCTCTAGGAGTCTCTAGGAGCCTCTCTAGGAGTCTCTAGGAGCCTCTCTAAGAGTCACCGGAGGCTGGGGACAGGAAAAAACGTCACTTCCTGTCCCACCGGGAGTTGGGAAATGGGCCCTTTCAGCCTCCGTAGGGCCTCCAAGGGAGTGGGAAAGGCTGTTTTCGCCCTTCCCAGAGGCATAGAGAGGATCTGGAGCCAGGTAAGAAAGAAAAATGGGCCTTCCCCACCTCCCTCCAGGCCCTCCAGAGGCAGGAAGCAGCCCATTTCCCTACTTCTGGTGGGCCCAGAAGGCCCGAAAATCAGCTGGCCGGCATACCCATGCACCCCAGAGCTGAGCTGGCGTGCTCACTAATATGACTCCGCGTGCCACCTGTGGCACGTGTGCCATAGGTTCACCATCACGGGCTTAGGAGAAAAAAAAATCAGAAAGATCATCTTAATGTAATTATGGACAAAATGAATTCAGCAAATCAAAAAGTTTTGGTTTTATGTTAGGTCATTCTGGTTACATAGTGGGAGAACATGCTTTTTAATTTATAAAGATCTGTTTGTTTCAATATATCAATATAAGTCTGAGAACATTAATAGTTTTCTGTCTCCTACTATGGTACTTGGTATCTGTATTAAAACCTTAACATACTAATGATGCTATTTGTTAGGTTGATTTGGAATAGAGTCCAATAAATAATCTTGTTTTAGATTTCAGACATAATCTAATTGATCTAGTTTTCCAGAAAGTTTAGTGTTCTTATAAAAACACCCAAGTATTTCAGGACCTGTTATTTTGACCCTAAGTATGTTGACTTAGCTAGATCATGTACAGGGGGGAAAGTTTCTACTTGTGCTCAGAGGTGTATGTGCTGCCTTTTTAAGAGAAAAAAAGGTCTATTCCAGGAAAAGTGGAGAAAAAGAAACCACAACTACCCAGTTTCCTCAATTCTACTGCAGTACAATATAGGAGAGAAAAGCCACTCTTTGTATGCTTAATTCAGATGATATATCTTTTGATACATGGAAAATCAGTTAAAATACTCCCAAACATGTACTCCTCTATGAGGAAAAAAATAATAGGTAGATTTAAAATGTAACGATAGAGAAAAATGGAGGAAAACTGAATTTGTTTTACAAATTCATACAAAATCTGGATCTGCCAGTGCAGTAGTAGAAGCAGATTCTTTGTGCGTGGGAAATCCCTGGAGGTCTAGAATGAACAGCCTCAGAAAACCTTTCTTATTTCTCTCTTCATCATAATTGCAAGTGTAGCAAAGCCATCACAAGAAGAAATCCATGCTCATTATTTCCTGCTTCATCCATGGGAGGCACAGAACAAGTAAATTCTCAACTTATGGCCCATTGCTTAGCGATCATTTGAAGTTACAATGAATCCCCCCAAAAAACCTACTTACAATCTGCTTTTGAAATTATAATGCTTGTCCCCCCTCCCGCCATTCAGTCATATAATTGCATTTTGGGCACCTGGCAGACAGCTCAGTTTTACATCTCCTAAAAAAGCTTTATGACTTTTTTTGCTGATTTCTGGAATTTACATCTAATTTACAGCAAAAAAGAACCTTTGGAGAAAATGGATTCATTTAAAGACCATCAGATTCATTTAGCAACCATAAAAAAAAGTTGAAAAATTGGGTCTAGTTGGGTGATTCCTCAATTTATGACTGCAATGACCTACAACTAGGGGTGAAATCCAGCAGGTTCTGACAGGTTCTGGAGAACTGGTAGCAGAAATTTTGAGCAGTTCAGAGAACCAGCAAATACTACCTCTTGCTGGCCCCAGAGTGGGGTGGGAATGGAGATTTTGCAATATCCTTCACCCAGGAGTGGGGAGGGAATGGAGATTTTGCAGTATCCTTCCCCTGCCATGCCCACCAAGCCATACCACACCCACCACGCCACACCATGCCCACCACGCCACACCACGCCCACCAAGCCATGCCCACAGAACCAGTAGTAAAAAAAATTGGATTTCACCACTGCGTACAACCATAATTCCAAATACATTCATAGGTTGAGGACTATCTTGGGGCAGAAGTCCAGTCTACATATGTTATATTGTGATGAAATTCAGGCATGAAACCAGGAGATATTTTAACCTGGGCGCAACCCTGCCGTCAGGTTCTAGCTAATACTTCATCTTTAGCAGTGGATTTTCCTTCTCTCAGGAACTACTATAGAGACAATTCAGAGTGTCCTGTCTACTGTGAAAAAAAAAAATTCACAATAAATTTCACAAAAGAAATGCTTTGTCATCAGTGTACTAAGACGATCTTGCTTTTCATCAGGATAGCATCCATAGAATGGAAATTTCCAAGATGTTGGCAATCATATACATTATAAAACCTGCAATTAAATTTTCTTCTTCTGTATCTGCCCCATACATTTCACCACTGTCAGCTACACTTACTTATCTGGGAGAGTTTGCTTAAAGCATGCTGTTAAACTAGACATTCTTGTTTAGGAAGATCAGATACAATCTCATTTAAACCTCTGCAGAGCATTCATCATATCAACTAAGGAAACAGGGTGTGTTTATTCAGTCGTTTACAAAGATTCTTTTTTATTCTTCTTGCTATATAGGTTGTTGTATATAAGTTATTAATATTAACGTCATGACACTAGACTCTGCCATGTTCTAGTAAGCCTAGTCCTTTGATTCTACCGCCCTATTCATATATTCATCAACATTTTAATTTGCAAATGTGCTTTTAGTTATAGGCCTCAGTGTTAGATGTTCTGATAGATGACTACCTTGACACCTAGAGCAGAAGTGTGCAGCCTTTGACTGGCCATTGTGATGGATGGATTATTACCTGCATGTCCTTGCTTGATGTCCTTGCCCAGAAACTGGGAGCTCTAGGCTGATCCATAAGCACTTTGCCTCACTGCCTAAAATATACACAATGGAGCTTGGTTATATAATAAAATTTAATATATCATTAAGTGAGTGACGAGGTAGCCATTTGATTTTCCATTTATTTTTCCCACATTCAAAAAAAAAAAACCCTCAAACTTTTCTTTTAATTATTTAACACTTTTCAAGAATATGCCACAATTTTGCCAGTCCCATTGATAATTTTTCTCCCATTTTCATTTTATTATGTATTAATTTATTTTTATTGATACACACGCGCACACACACACACACACACACACACACACACACACACATGAAAAAAGAATAAAAAAGAATAAGTAAA
This sequence comes from Pituophis catenifer annectens, assembly GCF_029215685.1. NCBI lineage: Eukaryota > Metazoa > Chordata > Lepidosauria > Squamata > Colubridae > Pituophis > Pituophis catenifer. The sequence goes on along the minus strand of NW_027256881.1, from coordinate 156,346,071 downwards.
GAAATTTATGAAGGAAAAATGAAATGGACAAGAGGAAGGGGAAGACTGAGAAAGTCAGAGTTGAATGGAGTTGATGAGTTCCTCAAAAGCAAAATGGTAAGAACTTTAAGGAACAAAAGACAATGTGTGAACTTGTGCAGGTACATGATGGAAGCAAGGATGATTTGCAAAGATATATTTTTCCCTACCGTAGACAGAAAGATACAGAAAGATACATGAATGGAAATGTAAACTAAATTTAGCTATATTTCCTTTTCAATGTTTTAATCTATTTATTTCTTTAGGTTACTTTTTTTGCTCTATTACTACACTTTATACAATGTTGTTTATTACAAAGCATAATGTGTTTATTTTATTATTATTAATAATAATAGTAATAGTAATAATAATAAACCTGGATATTGGATATTGCAGGACCTGGAGATAGCAGAACAGAAGAGAAAGAACTGGTGAAAATCACAAAATAGAAAGACCTGCAAATAGAAATAGAAAGACTATGGGGGAAAAAAACAAAGATAGTACCAATAGTAATAGGCCCCTTGGGTATAATCCCAAAACATCTGGAGTAGCAGAGGTGAAATTCAGCAGGTTCTGACAGGTTCTGGAGAACCGGTAGCAGAAATTTTGAGTAGTTCAGAGAACCGATAGCGGAAATTTTGAGTAGTTTGGAGAACTGGCAAATACCACCTTTGGCTGTCCCCAGAGTGGGGTGGGAATGGAGATTTTGCAATATCCTTCCCCCAGGAGTGGGGAGGGAATGGGGATTTTGCAGTATCCTTTCCCTGGAGTGGGGTGGGAATGGAGATTTTGCAATGTCCTTTCCCTGCCATGCCCATCAAGCCACACCACCCCCACCCAGCCACGCCCACAGAACTGGTAGTAAAAAATTTTGAATTTCACCACTGTGGAGTAGTATTTAAATATAATCAGCATTGATAAAATCACCATCAATCCATTGCAAAACACAGCTGTATTAGAACAGCTCAAATACTGCAATGATACCTTTATTATTATTAAACAACAACATTCCAAGCCATGGGGAAGGACTTGATAAATGGATATAAATGCCAAATCCAGTCTAATCTAAACATCTGGCTGCTTGTGCAACCAGCCATAATTATTTCAAGGTTCCTCGATCAGTGAAGCATTATATAGTATGTTTTATGATGGCTGTTTCCATCACTCTTTTCCATGTGCTATACTTTCAATCTGCAGCTGTAGCACAGCAGGCCCACAGAGAAATCTAACCTAGAAAGTCCCTGTACTGGTCTATGAAGGGAAGGAGACGTACATTCTGATCATGTGTGACCACGTGAGTTTATCTAAGGAGGAAACCTCTTTTAGTTTGACAGCCAAACAATCACAGAAAAGGAGATGACTTCTTGATCATCTGATATAAAAATGAAGATGCCCCACTCTTGATGCAGCAACCCCAAGTTGGATGTTCAACTAGGACTGTTTCAAACATTTTTAATATATGTAAATTAAAATATAAAAGGATAAATGAGACCCTGTCAGTAACATAAACTCATGTATTACAGAATCATCAGCAGTATAATATTTCCAGGCTTATATTTCCTGTGGGTCAATTGCAGAAATAGCCATTAGAAGTAGCTTATTTTATAATCTATTATGTATACAATACATTGTTATATTATTCCTCCTCCTTCTCCTCCATCATCACCACTGACACCGCCACTATAAAAGGCTTATTTTATATAGTGTACTGTACTGAGAGAAATAGATGAATAGGTACTGTTTTTTCTGGCATGAAAAGATTAGAATTTATGTTTCCTCTTCCAACTGTATCCCTATTGGGACTTCTGCCAGACATGGTCCTATTTTTATAAATCTTGATATCGGATTTCCTTTGAGTCTTTGGCCTCTTGTGGAAAGGGGACTTTTGCCTACTTTTACTGCTGTTAAACAGCAGCTTTGGCTCAAAGTTATTGCAGGGTGGAAATGAAAGCAAAAGGAGGTTCAAACAACGCAGAAACAAATTTCTACACATCTTTTTCTGCACTAATTATTTCTCCATTGGGAAATAGCCTAAAAAGCAGACTCAAGGTATCATCACAGCAAGGACATTTTATGTTCTGTTACTGAAACAATGAGAATTTTAATGAAAATTTCTTAATGAAGAAAAAGAGATTTCCAATTGACATAGCTTTTGAAGACAAAACTTAAATGTAGAGATGTTTTTTCCTAGGCATTCAACATTATGTGACTATCATTTTAAAAGTTTCTATGGAATTTCAGCACTGCTATGTACAAGAAACAATATACTCTAGTATATGATTCCTTTCTGGACAACAACAGTGAAAAGGGCAATACCAAAGTGCTAAAAAAGTTGTAATGTACTTGTAGGTTGGGTGTATTTCAAGAAGTAGATAGATGATGATTATTATTATTATTATTATTTATTAAATTTATATGCCGCCCCTCTCCAGAGACTCAGGGTGGCATGATAGATGATGAATGGGGGGGGGGGTGGAGAGAGGGAGAGATAATTATATTTAATTTGAATGGGGGGGTTGAGTAGGGTTGCAGAAGGTATGACTTATAACACTGAAAGAGAGGAAGGGAAGAGAAATGAAGTGGGTGGCAAGGTTAAACAGATAAGCAGTTTGATGTAGTTACAGTTTTAATGCTTAAAAAGCTTAATAACTTAATAAGCAATAATCCCACAAGTGTGCTAGAATTCCAATACAGAATTATAAGGCTGGATTTCTACAATGTACTAAACCAGAAACTTTAGTCTACAAGGCCTACACTAGGGGTGGGTTTCAAAACCTGTCGCTATCAGTTTGCTCATGGGCGCTTGTGCGCTCACGCAACGCTTCTGCGCATACCAATCCGGGGCAAACCGGTAGCAACCTACCACTGGCCTACACATTACAGTGTGCTACTCTGGCTTAACGTAAATGATCTGATTTGTACAATATACTAACCCAGTGAGTGGTTTTCCATAACAAGCTGAACTATAAATTTATGGTCTAGTTTACATCTAGTATAATATATTGAGCAAATCTGGATAAACATCTGGATAAACATAATGGATAAGTATTAATTCTGAAATTATTAGGGTAGCCCAAAAAAGCTCTTCCTGCCCTGATCCATATAAGCATCCAGGTAATGGCTTATTATAGATTGTAGTTTAACTAGATTTCTGGTGGTATTTGGGATTATTTTTTAAAAAGATTTATTGATCCCTTCCTTTCCATCCCCTCAGCTATCATATAAAGATTGATTGGCATCTGTTGATTGGCACCATTCTCCTTCTTGCCTACTTTGTTTTTTCTAGCCTCCTGATTGTAGAATGTTTTTTGTAGTGATACACCACATAATCTTACCTCAGGGGTGGGCAACTACCTATGGACTTCAATTCCCAGAATTCCTGAGCTACCCATGCTGACTCAGACATGACTTTGTGTTTTTGTGCTATGTGTGTGGTGTATTTAAACAGAAAGCATCAGAAATAGCTCTATGGTTCAGCTTCCATTTTCCATTTCCTTCAGTGGATAACTTCCCCCCATATTGGATAGATCAAGGATCAAGATATTTAATTAGAAATAACAAGGTTGAAGCTTGCTAATTATTTTAGCATAGGTCAAACAGAAAAGTTTCCTTGATGAGAGTTTCATTGTTTAGGAGAGAGCTGTTAATAGTAATTAAACCCTCAGATTCAAATGTGTGTAAAAAATAGAGATGCACTGAGGTTTTTCTTTTTAAATAGCTCCAGAAGTTTGTATGTATTATACCATCAGCTGAAGAATTTTCTTCCTCTCTGTTCCTTTTGAAGGATACAGAAGAGAGATGTTAATGAAGATAAGACACTGGAATATTGTATAGCAGCTGATACTTCATGTTCTCTTAGGATACATTAAGGTCTGGAACAGATATTCTTTATTAGGTGAGCATGGTAGATGATTTAGAAAACCTTTAGAAAAACTACACTGTGTAAGAGGAGCAAAAGATTCATCCATGTCCTCTTTGTGGCATTTTCCAAAAAAGAAGGTTCTAAAATTACTGTTCTTATTTAAGTCACAACAGAACTCATCCTCAAAGGGCCAAGTCATCTTGTTCTATGCCTAGGCCTAAACCCTGCCTAAAAGAAGATGACTTGGCCCTTTATGGATGAGCTCTGTTGTGACTTAAATAAGAACAGTAATTTTAGACTTTTTGGTGGTCTTTAATACTGCTGACCACTACGTTCTTCTACATGTTAACATCTACATGAAAATAACAAGCAAACAAGCAAACAAACCTGCTGCTTGGTGCAAAAAAAGACAACATACTAATACAGAAAAGAGAAAGGAAAGCTACTCAAAGCTATGTTGCTTCAGTCTTGCCAACAAAAAGAAAATCCTGTGTTCCACCAAGAAATTGTGGAGTACGACTGAAGCTTGAGATTCAGAAACATGGGCAAAAAATACCTCTTTGCTCCTTTTCATTACAGTCTTTTCCTGCCTCCAGAACTGATCCTGGCAGATGTGACAATAGAGCTGCTTGAATAGGAGTCCCTAGAGCCAGCAGTAAATTCCAAGCCTCCTCACATCTGCTACAAGAGACAGTGGAGGGACTGCTTGGGCCTGCACTGGTGAACTCTCCCATCCAATGCATGCTTAAATTAGTGATGGGAACATCTGGCTTGAGCTTTAGCCTAGTCTTTCAAGCAGTAAACTTTGGGGTCATTTGTTCACTTAGACTTTCTTTATATACAGATTGATACAGATACAGATTAATAGAATTGGAAGGGACCTTGTAGGTCATCTAGTCCAACCCCCTGCCCAAACAGACCCTACACCATTTCTGACAGATGGCAGTCCAGTCTCTTTTTGAAAGAAGAGTATATATCATTAGGCAAAGCAATACAAAAATTCAAAAAAAACCCAAAGGGAATGGAGAATTGGCAACTATTTTTGCATAGTTTTTCCAAGGTCATCTCTGTGGCTTTCTACATTTCTTTTCCAAGTATGAGATTTACCTTTTACCACTAACTGAATGTTTTCAAAGAACCAGTGTAATTTGTTTCACAATTATGAGCTACAGGGTTCCTTTAAGAATATAGTTTCACTTGCAACCAATGGTTATAATTTGTTTCCCTTCACCTCATAATCTGAATATATATATATATATATATATATATATATATATATATATATATATATATAAATTTATATTTCACTGATAAGAAATAAAGGTATAAAATGGTTTGTCATGAATGCGACTGCTTAAGGGCTCCTGGATTGGAGCTGAAAGGCGAAAGGGATGCAGTATGCTCCCTCCCACATCACATGCTGGGGTAGACTAGGTGTCTCGATAGAAAAACACTTGTATGTATGAATGTATGTATGTATGTATGTATGTATGTATGTATGTATGTATGTGTATGCGTATGCATATGCGTGTGTGTGTGTGTGTGTGTGTGTGTGTGTGTGTGTGTGTTTTCTGAGGTTTTAGATCTATATAAGTCTCTCACTAAGCAGCATAGGGCCTGCTGGCTGCCAGAAGAAAAAAGCCCAGAATCGAGTGGATGTGACTCCACTGAGCTAGGGCTATAGAAAAATCTTGGCTACGTAGGAAAAACATGGCTAAAAGGGAAAAATATATATATATATATGTGTATGTGTGTGTGTGTGTGTGTGTGTGTGTGTTTTCTGAGGTTTTCGCGGGTGTTTGTATGTAGGTCTTTCGTTATTCGGGTTTTCTCCCATGTAAAATTGGAAGTGTCTTGGCGACGTTTTGACGAAGTCTCATTCATCATCTTCAGGCTGGTGTTTTTGGCTTCGTGCTTCTAGGAGCAATGTGTGATCGCAGCTGTTTCTTCCTTTTAACTGCCAGTGGGGGTGTGAACTGATTGGGTGGGAGCTTGGCTGTGTTCTGATTGGGTGGAGGCTTGGCTGTGCTCTGATTGAGAGCACCAGCAGACAAGGGAAACACCACGGTGGTTATGAACAAACCCCTAAACACAGATCCCACCACCTACCTGGAAAAAACCACTAGATCCAAAATAAAAGCCTCCCCCATCAGCGAAGAGATCCAGCAAAGAATCATTCCCAGAGAGAAATCATCCAGATGCCCTAAGCTCTATGGTCTCCCCAAGATACACAAAGAAGGAACCCCACTTAGACCTATAGTCAGCTCCATAGGCTCACCTCTACAAAACCTAGCCAAATTTCTCGCCAAACAACTACAGCCCTATGCAGAATCCATCACCTCACACGTAAAAAACTCATTCCAGTTCATAGAGATCATAAAGAAACAAAACTTACAACCCAGAGACCTACTCGTGAGCTTCGATGTCATATCCCTCTTCACCCAAGTGCCAATCAAAGAAGCTTGACAGCTATCCAAAACAAATATAACCCCCCCAAGCACATCCTAGATCTGACTAACCACTGCCTATCCAACACATACTTCATCTATAATGGACAAAAATACAAACAAATAGAAGGAGCACCCATGGGATCACCCCCTCACCTGTCATTGCAAACCTCTACATGGAACACTTTGAAACCCAAGCTCTAGAAAAATCTGATCACAAACCCAAACTCTGGCTCAGATACGTAGATGACACCTTCATAATCTGGCCACACGGGAAAGAAAAACTGGACAACCTCCTCACACACCTCAACAGCCTACACCCCAAAATACAGTTCACCATGGTGCTAACAACCAACTTCCCTTCCTGGATGTCTTAGTCTACAAGAAATCCAATGGCTCCCTAGGACACACCATCTACCAGAAGAAAACACACACAAACCACTATCTGCTCGCACTCTCACACCACCACCCAGCACAGATCAACTCCGTAGCCAAGACACTCATCTCCAGAACAAAACGCTTAGCTGACGAACAACACCTAAAAACTGAACTACACACTCTCACTAACGTACTAACATCCAATGGATTCCAAAGAAATAAGATTACCAACCTAATCCAAAAAGAAACCCCCACTAAAATCCAAGACAGAGAACAAGAAAACAGCAAAGCCCTCCTCCCATACATAAAAGGCACCAGAGACAGAATCAGCAAGATCCTCCACAAACACAACATCAAGACAGCATTCTGCACAAACTGAAAGATATCCACCATCCTAAGAAACCCCAAAGACAAAATTGAGTTAGAAAATCAAGGAGTATATGAAATCCCATGCACCGCCTGCCCCACCACATACATCGGACAAACCAACAGAAGAATAAGTGCACGCATTGAAGAACACAAGAACTCAGTCAGAAAAGAGGAACCAACTTCTTCCCTGGTCCAACACCTTAAAGCCACAGGACATGAAATTGATTTTAAAAAGACTAGAACTATCACCAAAACTGAACACTTTAACAACAGAATAATCAGAGAAGCCATCGAGATAGAAAAATGCCCACACAGCATGAATAAACGAGGTGATACCTCCCGCCTACCAGCCATTTGGAAACCCGACCTTATTGACAAACGAGTCCCTAACACAAAGAATGACACCAGACCCACACTCACGAAAACCACACAGGATGTCACCACCACACATCCACGCAAAAAGCAAACCAAAACCCACACCGATGATGAGGCACAAACCAGAAGCCAGACCACAGCTGCATCATTAGCCACTTTAAACCCCTCCAATCCATACATGAAGCAAATTGACGCCCACCATGAAGATGTGGCACGACTACGAACGCGAAGCCAAACAACAGCAACACAGCTCACCAGCTCAAATCTCCCTGCAACTCAGACTAACCCGAGCACAACCAAGCCCCCACCCAAACAGAACACACCCTCAGCCAATCAGAACACAGCCAACCTCCCATCCAATCAGAGCACAGCCAAGCCTCCACCCAATCAGAACACACCTCCACCCAATCAGAACACAGCCAAGCTCCCACCCAATCAATTCACACCCCCACTGGCAATTAAAAGGAAGAAACAGCTGCGATCACACATTGCTCCTAGAAGCACAAAGCTGAAAACACCAGCCTGAAGATGACGAATGAGACTTCGTCGAAACGTCGATGAAGACACTTCCAATTTTACGCGGGAGAAAACCCGAATAACCAAAGACCTACACACACACACACACACACACACACACACACATATATATATATATATACCGGCATCACCAGCTGCTGCACCCCCCTCCGATCCCCACACAGGGCAAACTAACACACGCCATGAGCACATAACAAGACCTCAGACTCGGAGCCAAACCAAATCCCGGGATGTTGCATCACAGCCATCTGCTCAAGACAATACATCACAGAACTCAGGATGTCATAACACTAGAGCTCAGGATGCTACCACACAACCAATTACCCAGGTCGTTATAACACAAAAGACTAATGGGCACATAGCCAGGACCTCGCCCACATAGGATGTTACAAAACAGCCGACTAATCTGCAAACATCAACTCCATCAACTAATCAAGATGTAACAACCCAGCCAACCAACCCGCTTACAACAACAAAGCCAGCACTCCACCTCCCCACATTATTTATAGAGAGACAGCATCTCCAATCACGCTTTGCTCGCACAAGCACGAAGCCAAAGACACCAGCCTGAAGATGACGAGTGGGACCTCGTTGAAACGTCGCCAAGATACTCTCAATCCGAATACCCGAATACACCAAAACTTGCATATATATATATATATATATATATATATATATATATATATATATGTGTGTGTGTGTGTGTGTGTGTGTGTGTGTGTGTGTGTGTATACACATACACATACACATTTTTAAGCCTCACTATTACATGATTGAAACTACTTTTGCATTTGCCATTATCACAACTATGTACCTGACCAGTATCAGTGGCATAATTATAATTTTCAGCCTCTTGTGGGTAGGAATAACTAACACTGAAAAGAAAAGAGAATAAATTAGCTCTTGTGAAATTATATCACTATTTCATTCAGCTCTTAAATGTTGAGTTTAAAATTTATATGGCTATCTTTTTTATCTTGCCATAAACATTAGCTCTCCATACCTACTTCTCTTTAGACTATGAAATGGATTTTTGAGCACATTCTTCTTCTTTCAGATTATGGGCAAAGAGAAGCTGACCTGGTTTTTAAAACTCTTCAGTCTAGTTCATTTTTCCTTTCTTCTATTTTGTGGCTTTGAAAAACTTCAAAGGCATCAGAAATCCTGAGGAACAACCAGTCACAGAAACTAGAAGGAAGATGTGAAGGAAGGATTAGGTTCTGGCAAATGTCATCCTCAATGCCAAATTGAGGATATGCTCTAGGACAGTGGTTCTCAACCTTTTCTTCACCCTGGATCATGGCCATGGACCACCAAGACTCAACATTTAAATCATAACATTTCTTCAAGCCTTTGTGGACTCTCTTTGATGACATTGTGGCCCTTCCAGAGTCTGTGGACTATAGGTTGAAAGCCACTGTTCTACCTAAAATACTTCTCCTACAGAAGAAGGATAGGAATGGATGATCCTGAGTCATTTAAAAGTATGTTTTTAATAGGATTCCTAGAAAAGTTCCAAAATTCCTCAAAGCATGATTTAAAGGCCACTGCACAGACTTTGTGTTTGCATTATGGCTTTTAAAAAATATTATGCTAATAAATCATCAAAGAAAAAAAGTATTGGTTCTTGCTGTTGGTTAAAGATTATGAAGGCTGAGATATATGGAGCCTGCCACAATTATATATAATTTTAATTTTTTGTTCTATACATCTATCGGGATATCTGTGGTCTCTAGGGGGTTTGGTTCTTGCCAGAAGTAAGAGAAAATGAAAATGATAAACAAATCAAATAATGCAACAGTGCAAAACCCAAAGTAGTAACGGCCAATTCAAAGATCTGGTTTAGCCCTGGTACTGTCCAAATGGGGAGGTCAAAAATACTCATATAGCAGCCAGGGCATCTCAACAGAAACTTTGCTACTTTTGTATGTGTGTCAACATTATAGGGATGTATGAAAGTGATGGGGCTTTTATTGTGCTGTTACGATTGCCATCTTGACTGGCCCCATGGAAACCACTCATGAGCCTGACTAGCTGATAGCCTTAACAATAGTTTAACAGTTGACTTCCCAAGGCAAAAATGGATCACAGTCTTTTGGTCTTGCAAAGAAAAGTTAAGACGTGGCTTTTCTGTAAGGCCTCTCTTGATTATTAAGCAACTAGGATATGATCCTCAACATTGTGGTGATTTTTTTAAAAAAAAAATCATATTGTTATTCTGCATTGCATTTTGATATTGTACACCACTAAAATGAATAGCCCCACACAGCCCACACCTGTAAAAATGGTAATAGCAACATAGCAATCATGTCCAGGAGGGTAAATGTAAGTGAAGACAGGCATTTTCTCATACAAGGACTATTGGGTATTTGAGATACACACCCTTTCTGATTCACTTGAAGTTATAATTCCACAAGACACACATTCATAGTTCAGTGCCTTTCTCCATAAGATGATGAGCCTCACCTTCTATAGAAAACATCTGCCCCTGCTTCTACAGTCAATTCCCTTGGGGTAAAAAAATGGGTGAGCCTTCTAATCTTGTCTGGGTTGTTGACTCACTTCCATCTCACCTCATCTACTTATTCGCTTTTGAATGGATTAACAAATCAAAGAATCAAAAGACACTAAGTCATGTAAAGCCACACCACAGAGCAAACTTTATAGATAAAACTTCCAGTTCTTCTGGCAGGACGTAAAACAGAGACTGACCGTGTCTGGTCCTTCTGTCCTCCCATATTTGACAAGCTAATGGGATGTACTGTAGAACTGAATAGCATCTGAGAACCACAAGATGCTCATTGCTCAGCGCCTAACTTGGAAGTGAGCAAAATATCTTTCTTCTTCCTTCAGTACCCAAAACTTGAGTGGAAGAAAAAAGCATCCAAATTAGAAGGCTTGTTATTTTAAAATGTCTGAGTGGTACAAATAATACACAGTTAATGTTTTTTTTTTCCTGGTTCAGAAAAGCTTTTGTTTGTAAGTGCAATCTGCCCTTTGCTCAGTGCTGGGCGAAGACCCTTTTCTGATTATCTCAGAGCACAAGGAAGATCGTGTGGGAAAAAGTATACTTTCAGACATTTAGGCCCCAAGCCATTTAAGGACTTGAAAGGCAAGGATTACCATCTTGCAGCCAGTTTAGAATTAGTGTAATGTAGCTCCACCCTAATAATCCAGCCCAAATTCCAGCAGCTGAAACTCTTTAATAGTGGAACTTTCTGAAGCAAATTTTCAAAGCAGCTCCTATGTACAATATGTGTATCTATTATAGCAGGAGTGGGCAACTGTGGCCCTTTTACAACCTGTGGACTTCAACTCCCAGAATTCCTGAGACAGCCAAGCTTTTGCCCACCCCTGTATTATAGTATAATATACAAGCCATGAACCTGGAGTTTATAATTCAGGGTGGCTGGTCTAATCAGCTGTTGTGCCAGAAGTATTATCAAGCTTTTTGTGTGTGTGCTTCTGGAGGTTGTTCCTGAAGGGCATCACACTAAGCTCTGGGACTGAGCCTGCACACTCTTTTAAGGCACCCTGAGCACCACTCTTCCCAAATTTATAGTTTTATGGATTTACTTATAGATAAGGGATGGGATATAGGATGAATCTGATTGTAACCTTATAAGGGGTTAAAAGAGTTACTAAATTTGTCTATACATCTTATAATGAAAGTTGGAAATAAAGTCTCAGGATCCTCGGACCACGAAACGGAAGAAACACAACAAATCACCAATAGACAAGGTTTTGCTTTGGGATGATGGTTTACTTTCGTAGCAACGAAGGATACTGCAGTCGTACGTGATTTAAAAACGGCGCTATGGGCGTGTAGCTCGTAGCGTTTTTATGCCTCTCCGCCCAGCTGCTGTGGGGCGTAGCCCGCGCCGCGCCCATCCGCCCCCCCGAACCAGCGAATCAGCGGCGGAATCCTCTCCGCCCAGCTGCTGTGGGGCGTAGCCCGCGCCGCGTCCATCCGCCCCCCCGAACCAGCGAATCGTCGGCGGAATCCTTTCAGCTGAGATGACGTTGCATGTGGGAAACTGCTGCCACGAGAAGCCCTATATCCGACGCACCCCGCCACCTCACCCAGCCGCCTAACCCAGCGCCCCGAGCCCCACCCCCGTGTGCCACCATGTGCGCCCGCTGGCCGTCCACCTCCGAAGCTGAAGGGCGAGGGATCGTCGGTGAGTTGTGTCGAGCGTGAGGGCGAGCTCGACATGCGGCACCCCTTCACCATGGTGTGGTCTGAAAGATACAAAGCAGATTCGTTAGCTCCTATTATCTCCGGTGGACTCGGTTTCATAGGGTATTTGCGATGAAACCGTTTCTGTAATTTTTTAGCGTGTACATCCTCCATAGGTATCCAGGATGCCTCCTCTTCAGGGTATCCCTTCCATTTAACTAGATACTTGAGCCGGCCCCTACTCAGTTTTGAGTCTAATATGTCTTCCACCTCGTATTGATCATCCTTAACAGGCCCCGGATATGGCGGTCTATCCCTGACACGAGTTACTGGTTTTAGCAGACTCACATGGAACACGGGGTGTATCTTCCCTAATAAAGGTGGGAGTTTGAGAACCACAGTAACTGGGTTTATTACCCGAAGTACAGGGAAAGGGCCTAGGTATTTCGGACCCAGCTTCCGGTTTGGTACCTTCAGTTTGATATATTTAGTGGACAAATATACTAGATCCCCAACCTTGAGGGGATCACTATGGGCCCGTTTCTTGTCTGCATGCGCTTTATACACAGTAGCGGCCTCATCTAACGCCTCTCTAACCTGTGGCCATAGTGTACGTATTTTATCCGCCCATTCCTGCGGATTCGGCTCGCCTTTGGGTAGGTCTTCTAACTCGGGTATCGCTACAAACTCACGACCTGTGACAATACGAAAAGGGGTAAAACCGGTACTGCTATGTACTGCGTTGTTATAGGCAACCTCAGCCAATGGCAAGAGACTGGACCACTCGGTTTGTTGATACGAGACGTAGCACCGAAGGTAACGTTCTACCATGGCGTTGGCTCTCTCAGCTGCTCCATTAGTGCTAGGGTGGAATGCTGAACTGAGCCCTTGCGTCGAGCCAATGGCTTGTATAAAAGACCTCCAAAATCTAGCTGTGAATTGCACCCCCCTGTCTGAAATGATACGCCGAGGCACCCCATGTAACCGGTACACATGTTGAATAAACAGTTTTGCTAGCTTTCTGGCTGATGGCAGTCCGTTGCATGGGATGAAATGGGCCTGTTTTGAAAAAAGATCTATCACCGTCCATATGACTGTATGCCCATTACTGTCTGGTAGATCGACCACAAAATCCATACCTATCTCATCCCAAGGCCTAATGGGATTTGCGACTGGTTGTAGTAAACCGAGGGGCTTCCCTGGCCGTGGTTTTGATTTAGCGCAAACAGTGCAGCTTGTGACGTACGCATCCACGTCAGACCGCAGACGTGGCCACCAGAACTGGCGCCGGATCAGGTGTAATGTTTTGAGGAACCCAAAGTGACCGGCAGTTTTGGCATCATGACACCTTTTAAGGACGTCTTGCCGTAACACACTAGGGATATACATTTTATCTCCTTTCCAAGCTAGTCCATTGTTATATGTGACGAGCTGTGTGTTTTCTGCCACCCACTTATCCTGGGATGTGGCCTCCCGTACTGACTCCTCCCAACACCGTTGGTTTTCTGCGCTGGACGCCGCCCTCCCACCGTGGCCGTTACCAGGGAGGATAGCCTGAACAACGTCGTCCCGTTTACTGTGGAATTGGGGTAGTCGTGATAAAGCGTCAGCGAGGAAGTTCTTTCCTGCCGGTACATATTTCAAGACAAAGTTGAAACGTTGGAAATAGTGGGCCCACCGCACCTGTTTTGGGGATAATTTCCTGGGGGTTTGTAAAGCTATCAGGTTTTTGTGGTCCGTCCAGACCTCAAACTGGGTACGGGCCCCTTCTAGAATGTGTCGCCAACTAATGAGAGCCCAGCGGACAGCAAAAGCCTCCTTTTCCCATATAGCCCAACCCCGTTCCGTGGCACTAAATTTCTTGGATGTATATGCGCATGGTTGCAACTGCCCTTGGCTATTGGGCTGCAACAACACAGCCCCCATGGCCACATCACTTGCGTCCACCTGCACTATGAACGGAGTCTCTTGATCAGGATGCTGTAGTACTGGGGCCTGTGCAAACTGAGCTTTCAAGCTGTCGAAAGCCATCTGGCAAGCCGACGACCAGTTCAGCTTCTGACCCGGCCGTGGCTTTCCCACCTGTCCCCTAGTTTGCAAAAGGTCAGTGAGTGGCAATGCTATATGGGCAAAAGAGGGAATAAATTGCCTATAGAAATTGGCAAACCCGAGGAAGCTTTGCAATTGTTTCCTTGTCTCTGGGGCTTGCCATTCCAAAACGGTACTGACCTTCTTCGGATCCATTGTCAAACTGTCTGTAGAAATCCTATAGCCCAGATAATCCAACTGAGTACGATGGAATTCACATTTTGACACTTTCACATATAATTTAGCGTCCAATAAACGCCGCAATACCTGACGGACTAACTGTACATGTTCCTTCATTGTTCTCGTATAGATCAGTATGTCGTCTAGGTACACTAAGACACCACGGTAGAGGTATTCATGGAGAACCTCGTTGATTAATTGCATAAACACTGCCGGGGCACCTTGCAGTCCGAATGGCATAACCCGGAATTTATAACTTCCTAGGGGGCAATTAAACGTGGTTTTCCACTCGTCCCCCTGTCTGATTCTAACCCGGTAATACGCCTCCCTCAGGTCTAACTTAGTGAAATATCGCCCCGTCGCTAATGTGGCCAGAAGGTCTTTTATCAACGGGAGGGGATACAGTGGTTCTACACTCACAGCGTTTAGACCCCGGAAGTCGACGCATAAGCGAAGGCCCCCATCCTTCTTCTCCCGGAATAATACTGGAGCAGCCATATGGGCTCTACTGGGTTCAATAAACCCCCGGGCTAAGTTCTTGTCGATATATTTACGCAATTCATCTACCTCCCTTGGTGTCATCGCATACATTCGGGGTTTCGGTAACTTCGCACCAGGTACAAGTTCTATAGCGCAATCTGTCCTACGGTGAGGTGGTAATATATCACACTCCGCCTCGTCGAATACAGCTGCTAGATCTGTATACACTGCTGGAACCCCCGGTGTCAGGGGTCTCGACCTATGTTCGGTCCCTTCCAGCAACTGACTAGAGGGTTCAGGAGCACTTGGTTCAGGCCCTAGTTCAAGGCGGAGTTTGCGATACCCTCCTTCCCACCAGATAGTTGGTTTCCATTTGTCCAGCCATGTTAACCCCAGGATAATGGGCTCGATCATAACATCCACTACTATGAACCGAAGATACTCTTTATGCTCTCCTATCCGTAATTGTACTAGTTCCGTTACCTGCGTAGCAGGAGCCCCCCCCAACGTTGACCCGTCCACCTGTTCAAACTTAATAGGTGAGTGCAACCGATATAGCCGTAACCCTAACTGCACCGCTAATGCTCGTCTCATCAAGCAACGAGTACAGCCAGAGTCGATTAGCGCTCCCTGTTGTACAGCCAGACCCCGTCGTGTGTTCTCCATCGTAACCGGGATCAGAAAAGGACGAACGGGAGCACTCACCATTGGATCCCGGTTGCTGTCCTCCTCGTCGCTATCCCCCTCTACAACGAATGCCTCGCCAGTGCTGGAACGTTCTGCAGGCTCGATTGGTGACGTGTCGTTACCGGACGGTCGAGCCTGAGCCACGACCTTGGACCGTTCTGGCGTGGTCCTTTGGCGTTCACGGCCCTTCCCCCCAGTCGCGGGTGTTCAGCTTACAGGTTGTTGGGAGGGCGGAAGAGGGCAGTCCAGAGCACGGTGGCCTATCTGATTGCATCGGAAACAACGAAACGTCGGCCGACGAACGGAGTCTCCAAGCGCTGTAGGTGCATTTCCTCGGTTGGCCACAGGTCGCTCTGGCAGCCTCCTCACTTGGGCTGATGGTCCTGCACTGGGTCTGCCGCGGAACTCTTTCAGCCCCATATCCAGGTCTATGGCTGCTCGAAACCACTCCGACAGACGCGGTGGTAATCCTCAATATACGCATGCCTGTCTCAGGTCCCGATCCAGTTCCAAATGAAATTGATGCACAAGCATACGTTCAGGCCACGCCTGCAACCGCCCAGCGATGGAACGGAATTCTTTCACATAGTCCTTGGCAGGACGGCCTTTTTGTCTCAAGGACACAAGCTCCCCTTCGGCCTGTTGTGTCCTAGAATCATCCTCGAACCGGGCCCGAAGGCCCTCCAGAAAAAGTCCAACGTCGGTTAACTCACGGGCGTGGTCGCTGTGTAGGTCCGCCACCCAGTCAGCAGCCTCCCCTGCCATAACGGTGGTAAGGGCAACCACCATGGACCACTGGGATGGGTAGAACCGGCCATAGAGATCGAGATAACTGATAGCCTGGCTGAGAAAGATTGCCACTCGGTCCGCACTCCCATCAAACGTTGCTTGGAAAGGAGGAGGGCCCCACATAGGCTGGGCCCCCCATGGCCCCGCCGTCCAGGGTGGTATGGACCTGGGCTGACCAGCAGGTGTGCCACGGAAGCTCTGTGAGGGTGCCCGCCGCCCTGTTTCGGCCCGACCCTGTGCAGGCCGACCCCTGGTATCCGGGCGACCCGTTGCCCTCTCCTGACCGTCTGTAGGGGGAATGGTCTCACGTCTCTGTCCAGGGGCCCCCCCGTCTGCCCTCAACTTTGGGCTGGCCAGACGGAAACGGGTATCTGTTGTAGTTGTAGAAGCCCCTTGCCAAGCTGCTGAAGACTCCCCCCCCATAGCCCATGGTTGCCAGGACTGTGCGTCCCGAAAGCTGGCCTCCCCAAACTTCTCCCTTAGGACATCCAGAGTCGAAGGAGCCAGATCGGTGGAATAACTCCACCCCCCCTTCCTCATCATCAATCCACCGCCTCTCTCTCCACCTAAGGAACCTTTCATCCGTGGAGGGTGGGGTCGGCACTCCCTTACTCGGACCGGTGAGGGCTGAGCTATGCCACCATTCTCCAGAGGCCGTAGTTGTCCTCCCCTCCGGCTCGCCTGGCCCCTCACATTGACTCCCCGTCCATTCCTTCGGCCGAACGACAGGGGTGGGAGCCTCATCCAAGCCCCCTGCGCTTGCCTCCGCTTGCTCTACCCCGGAGTCCTCCCCCACGCACAGCTCAGGATCCAAACCTTCAGCCATTCGTCTGTTTGGTTCCTCCGCTGAAGTAAAAAGAAAAGCGCCGTTTTCCTCTCAGGATCCTCGGACCACGAAACGGAAGAAACACAACAAATCACCAATAGACAAGGTTTTGCTTTGGGATGATGGTTTACTTTCGTAGCAACGAAGGATACTGCAGTCGTACACGATTTAAAAACGGCGCTATGGGCGTGTAGCTCGTAGCGTTTTTATGCCTCTCCGCCCAGCTGCTGTGGGGCGTAGCCCGCGCCGCGCCCATCCGCCCCCCCGAACCAGCGAATCGTCGGCGGAATCCTTTCAGCTGAGATGACGTTGCATGCGGGAAACTGCTGCCACGAGAAGCCCTATATCCGACGCACCCCGCCACCTCACCCGGCCGCCTAACCCAGCGCCCCGAGCCCCACCCCCGTGTGCCACCATGTGCGCCCGCTGGCCGTCCACCTCCGAAGCTGAAGGGCAAGGGATCGTTGGTGAGTTGTGTCGAGCGTGAGGGCGAGCTCGACATAAAGTCTTTATCTCTTTCTCTTTGGTTTGCTTTAGTTTCTACTATTGCAATTATTTATTTATTTATTTATTTATTTATTTATTTATTTATTTATTTATTTATTATATTTCTATACCGCCTTTCTCCCGTAGGACTCAAGGTGGTGTACAGTCAAGAAAAAATATAGATACACAAACATCATAAAATTGCTAATTAAAATTATTATAACATACTTTGGCCCAATTAAATAGAACCTAAAATTAGATAACATTTTAAAAACATTCACATGTTCATATGTTTAGCCCCGCTTGTTGGAACATCAGGGTTTTGAGGGCATGGCGGAAAGCACGGAGGTCAGGGATATTTCGTATCTCAGGGGGCGGTTCATTCCAAAGGGTTGGAGCCCTCACAGAGAAGGCCCTCCCCCTGGGAATCGCCAGTCGGCATAATTTGACTGACAGTACCCTGTGTAGTCCCTCCCTGTGAGAACGAACTGGTCGGTGGGAGGCTATTGGTTGCAAAAGACGGTCTTGTAGGTACCCAGGTCCTAAGCCATGGAGCGCTTTAAAGGTGATAACTAACACCTTGAATTGCACCCGGAAGACCACCGGGAGCCAGTGCAGCTCGCATAGGAGAGGTGTTACATGGGCGCAACGAGCTGCGCCCATAATCACCCGCGCGGCTACATTCTGGACCAGTTGGAGCCTCTGAGTGCTTTTCAAGGGGAGCCCCATGTAGAGAGCATTACAGTAGTCCATACGGGAGGTGACTAGGGCATGAGTGACCATGCGCAAGGCGTCCTGATCCAGAAAGGGACGCAACAGGCGGATCAGGCGAACCTGATAAAAGGCACCCCTGGCCACGGCCATCAAATGATCTTCTAAAGATAGCCATGAATCCAGGAGGACACCCAAGTTGCGGGCCCTCTCTGTGGGGAGCAAGATCTCATCCCCAATTGTCATTGTTGGTACCAGCTGACTATACCAGGATGCCGGAAGCCACAGCCACTCGGTCTTGGAGGGTTTGAGTCTGAGCTTGTTTCTCCCCATCCAGATCCACACGGCCTCCAGGCAACGGGACATCACAGCAAGGGCATCATTGGGGTGGTCTGGGGTGGAGATGTATAGCTGTGTGTCATCAGCATACTGATGAACACTCACCTCGAAACCACGGATGATCTCGCCTAGCGGTTTTACATAAATGTTGAACAGAAGGGGTGAGAGGACTGACCCTTGCGGCACCCCACAAATAAGGTGCCTCGAGATCGACCTCTGCCCCCCTGCCAACACAAACTGCAAACGGTCAGAGAGGAAGGAGGAGAACCACCGAAGCATGGTGCCCCCTATTCCTAACCGGTGCAGTAAGATACCATGGTCAATGGTATCAAAAGCTGCTGAGAGATCTAATAGGACCAGGATAGAGGAGCAACCTCTGTCCCGAGCCCTCCAGAGATCATCCACCAACGCGACCAATGCTGTTTCCATGCTGTATCGCCCGACTGGAATGGATCCAGATAGACAACTTCATCCAGGTATCGGGGTAGTTGTCGCGCCACCACACTCTCAACAACCTTCGCAACAAAGCGAAGATTGGAGACCGGACGATAATTTGATAATATAGCCAGGTCCAGGGAAGACTTCTTGAGGAGGGGCTTCACAACTTCACAACACAACAATTAAAATTCTTAATAAAATTATATTTAAAAAACAACATTGTGATATTAACATCCTGTTTAATTTAAATAATCTTAAACATTATTTAGAAATTGACCTTGTTTGATAGGTTTTTTAAAATTCTCAGTAGTGGTAAACAGTGGTGGGTTTCAAATTTTTTAACTACTGTTTCTGTGGGTGTGGCTTCGTGGGTGTGGCATGGCTTGGTGGGCGTGGCTTGGTGGGCGTGGCAGGGGAAGGATACTGTAAAATCTCCATTCCCACCCCACTCCAGGGGAAGGATACTGTAAAATCTCCATTCCCACCCCACTCCAGGGGAAGGTTACTACAAAATCCCCATTTCCTCCCGATCAGCTGGGACTCGGGAAGCAGAGAATAGATGGGGGCGGGGCCAGTCAGAGGTGGTATTTACCAGTTCTCCGAACTACTCAAAATTTCCACTACTGGTTCTCCAGAACTGGTCAGAACCTGCTGAAACCCACCTTTGGTGGTAAAGTTCAAAAAGTCTGGAGAAGCTCTATCTCTGAATATGAATGTATCTGTCTAGGTGTTATGGCCAGCAGGGCAGCCTATTTAAAAATGTCCTCACTGCTGAGGTCAATTTGTCAAGCACATGAGAAAGGCCCTTCTTTGAACTTAATCCCAAATTGTGGATCTGGCCCCTCTGTAACTGTGCTCAGTCCTTCTTCTTTCTTTATTGTGAAAGGCACTGAGACATTTTTCTTCACTTTCAGCTAATTTATAATTGATTTAAAACATTTTTATCAATTGTTAAAGATACCTTGACTGCCCTCTGGGTTTCTATAGAAATAGAATCAGTATTACTCTATTTCAGTCATATATCTGGCTCAATATGCATCTAGGCACAGACTCAATCCATGTCATGTGATTATGGAATCATGGCATATTTAAATGAAACCAAAACTCCCAGACAATTTTAAGTAGAATGAAAATTGCTCTTGATTTATCTGCATCAGATCAGATGAATTATGCTGTTGGAATCTGTATTGTGAATGGCCTGATAGAATTAATTCCTGCTGCTTTTCCATTAATGAATGGCCATTTTGTGCTTTGTACAGTTTGAGTTGTGGTCAAACATAACCCAAGCAAGACGAGAAAGTTCACTTCCATTTCAATGCAAAGAACAGTAGTGTTATGTTGTTGCAAATTATTCCTTAATATAAAAAGACCTTTTATGCTCAGCTGAAATCAAAGACCCTTATCTCAGAGGAGACTTCAGTCACTGAACAGGCAGTACGTTTTATTTGGATCATAACCTTTGGGTCTACATGTTATTCTAAGGAATATTTTTGTATCTATAGTGAGAAGTTGAGGGTAAGAATTATTTTCAAAAAGCTTTCTGAGGAAAAAAAAACAATTGCGCTGAACAACTGAACAAATCAATGAGATTTGGAAAGGAAATGGAATTTCCATCTCAGAGGAAACACACCATCTCCCTATACCACACTAATTTGTATTTGACCCTGCAAATATTTTCCAGGACTTTTAATATGTATTTTGACGCAAGCTATTTCCAAGAAGTCACAGCATTTCTTTAAGACTAGTTTCCTCTACATGTATCTTTTTGCCTTTTATATGTATCTGGCAATTACTATTGCCAGAGTAATTTTGCACTTTGAAACTAGGAACTATGTCTCATGGAATTACACAGCGAAAGAATTAATACAATTTGTATCTTATTGAAGCATCAGGCTTAGTTGGCTATATTTATTAGAATCTGGTTGGTTGGAGCAGCTAACAACAGTTAAGAAATTTTGTTTAAATGATCATTTGTCAATTTTTGTTAGATATTAGGTGAGGAACACCTAACTCTCTCTTTTGTTCTCATGTAAGTACAAGCATCTATTGTTATGGAAATAAATGAGATCCAATTAACCAATATTAGAGTCTCACCAAAGGAGATATTATCTTTCTATAGAATATTAAATATTAGTCTTTAAACATCATGTTTGCCTTTTTCTCAATGTAACACTACATTTCTGCTTGGAAGCAACATTACACATCCAGTTTTCTAGATAGAGATGCAGACATATATATGTGCACCAGTGGTGAAATTCAATTTTCTTTAATACCGGTTCTGTGGGTGTGGCTTGGTGGGCATGGGGTGGCTTGGTGGGCTTGGCAGGGGAAGGATACTTCAAAATCCCCATTCCCACCCCACTCTGGGGCCAGCCAGAGGTGGTATTTGCCAGTTCTCCAAACTACTCAAAATTTCCACTACCGGTTCTTCAGAACCTGTCAGAACTTGCTGGATTTCACCCCGGATGTGCACACATACACAAACGCACACTTCTCCCCATGAATTGTGCCTCATTTTATGATTCCCTTGGCAAGAGATCAACCCTCTCCTTGGGGGTGACCCTCATATAATCTTGAAATGAGCTTGATTGCTAGCAAGCAGGAGCTGAACTATTGGTGAACATGAAAGATAAAGGAGGTTTGGCAGTGGTCCCTCTTTTTCAGATAATTTGTTTGTTTTGCCATTTATTTCTTTTGTAGGGGGTAGGGTGGGGAATGCAGCTTGAAAACAGTTTTACTAAAAATGTACAGTAGAATTTTATTGTGTTTTTATGTAAGTCTTTTTTTAGACTTTAAATTACACTAAATAGAATTGCATTGCTCCTGTAGTATTTTTTCTTTTAAAACAGTTCTTGACTATTTTCCCTTTTTAATGTTGACACATGTATTTATTTTTATTATTGATTTTTTCTAATTATCCCTTGTGATTATCTGTATTTTGAAATTGATGAAGGATGATTAGGAGATGAAGAAGACAGAATAGTCTACCCAAAGCAGTGGTGGGTTTCAAAAATTTTTACTACCGGTTCTGTGGCTTGGTGGGCGTGGCAGGGGAAGGATACTATAAAATCTCCATTCCCACCCACTCCAGGGGAAGGATACTGTAAAATCTCCATTCCCTCCCCAATCCAGAGGTAGATTACTGCAAAATCCCCATTTCCTCCTGATCAGCTGGGACTTGGGAGGCAGAGAATAGATGGGGGCGGGGCCAGTCAAAATTTTTAGTACCGGTTCTTCAAACTACTCAAAATCTCCACTACCAGTTCTCTAGAACTGGTCAGAACCTGCTGAAACTCACCTCTGACCCAAAGAAAAGGAGGAAAAACACTTTCATTGTTGTTGCTTAATCTATATGCAGCTACATTTCACCGCAAACTAGAATGTCACCAGTTTTCTTTTACAATAATTTCTTGAGCAAGAGCACCTTGAAAAAAGAAGATAACAAGAAGGCCATCCTGGTGTGACCAAATGGATTAGGCAGTCCTTGTCATCTGCAAAATTAGGAAATGTCTGCAATAAAGAATTAGAAATGAAGGAAGAAACAGAAATATAAAAGCATTCAGGTTTCATAACACATTAATGGGGTTAACAAAGAAGAAGCAGATAGGCTTCCTGTGCAAATATGATAACTATTGGAGGGGGTCCTAAACTCCCCCTCCCCAGCTGCTTCCTTTTTAAAACCCCACATCCTTGTGTGGTGGCTATCAGATAGAAAGGTCTCAGCAGTGGATGGCAATATGAGCACATTAGGAGGGAGAATTACATATTTCTTGAACGTAGCAGTTCTTGAGTTTCCTTATTTCTGTTTCTGGGATAATTATGTGTTTATTTGGAAGAATTGTGTTCAGTGGGGTTTAGGCTGACTAAACACACATAGGGTTAGAATCATAATTCTCATCATAGATTTAGAATTACACTCTAAATTTAGTTAATTTGACCATGGTATCATTATAAATTTGATACATCCTGCTGATATCAATTTAGGCAAATTTATTTAGTGGTTAGATTTATTTATAGCCTCAAGGCAATGCAAGAACCCAATTATGGAATAAAGAATGATAATGCAATAATAATGATTCATACAATTAATTCAAAGGATATACAAGCACTCGTGCTGCCAATGGCTTTGCATGGGAAAATATGGGTTTTTATATGCCTCTAGAAGCCCAAGGAATGGGAAAATGCCAAGGAGTTCCAGAATTGTGCCAAAGTTGTAATGCCTGCCAAGGCCAGAACAAGTATACAGAAACGCAGATCCAATAACGATGTATATTGGTAATTTCAAATGAAAACAAGATCCTGGCAGCTTGTTCTTAGTAGCTTTGGCTGCAAATTTGGCTCATTTAGAAAATTGTAGTCCTTGATTTTCAAATAGCCAAGCAACTTGCCTTTGCTCTATTTTCCAAAGCTGTGGTGCACCTTGAGTCTAGGCACTCTGCCAGGATCTCGACCCTCATCTGCGTCTGCCCTTACCTCTTTCCTGCTCATTGCCTGCCTGGTCTACTTTAGGTTGATTGATTGTGTCTGACTCCATAAGTTGACAGCTAATTGGATCTGACCTTTCAGCTTCTAATACAGAGGAGTATATCATTACACAGAGAATCCTGTCCACTTTCACAAGATCTACAGGCTAAAATACATCCCAGGTAACATTGTCACCTCTTTTATCATATCTGTTCATTTGGCTTCTAATTTGGAACAAATGCAAGCAAACTGCTTGACTCTAGCCAATCACGTTCTTCATTAAATCTAATTTTCAACCTGTCCTTCTCTAAAAGGGTGGGTGACATTCAAAGTGACACTGGTGGTTAACATAGATGTAATAAAAGCAGAGAAGTGATGTCTCTTTATTGCTCAAAGTACAGGCAGTACTTCAGTACAGCATTTCATTTAGTGACCATTCGAAGTTACAACATCACGGGAAAAAGTTACTTATGACCATTTTTCACACTTATGACCATTGCAGCATCCCCATGGTCATGTGATCAAAATTCAGATGCTTGGCAACTGACTCATGTTTATGATGGTTGCATTGTCCTGGGATCAGGTGATCATCTTTTGCGATCTTCTAACAAGCAAGGTCAATGGGGAACCCAGACTCACTTAACAACCGTGTTACTAACTTAACAAATGCAATATTTAACAACTGTGGCAAGAAAGGTTGCAAAATGGGAGAAAACTCACTTAACAAATGTCTTACTTAGCAACATAAATTTTGGGCTCAATTGTGGTTGTAAATTGAGGACTACCTGTGCACTTGAATCTGAACTCTTACATACATCTGGTCATATTTGCTTTTATTTTTCCATCACTCTAATCATTTCACCACTTTTCATTTCTGAAGTTTTTCAAAGAGCTGCCTGAGATTGATGTCCAGGGAAAGTCTCTTAAATGGAGTATTTTATCCACAGAGGCTAATAAAGTTCCTTAAAAGGACTTCCCTCCAGATCCCTGGGGAAGTCTTCACATGTCATTTGAAAACCTTTTGAATTCACCAGACACCTGAGCTGATCATATTAATGATACTCTTCTTTCAGTGGAGTTTAATGAGTGCAATAAACTACCCAATCACACCAAAATAGTGAGTTGTACATGAAAAGGTACTAATGGAAAAATTCTCCAATACAGTTAGAATCTCCCCTGTTTTGAGATAAAGGACAGATCTGATGTGTGGCCAGCCATGTGCATCAGATAGTGACTTGGAACCAGTCCACAGTTATCATGGCAAACATGAATTCTTGAGCCATCTCTGACTTCAGAGAAAACAGGTAAAAATCTGGACAAATGCCTACAATGAGATTGAAGCTGCTATGCATCATAAGAATGGCACAATAGCAGTCCCATGTTTGACATTCTGGTTCAACCATTCAAAGATGGCTTGTGATTTGACTTCCTGCCCGACAGAGATTGTTGCAAAAGCCAAGGTCTCCTGGACACAAGTGCTTCATCTCCACTACCTGGGGATCAGGGTGATATAGTATCTGAAATGCAGCAGAACAGACTTCAGTGAGGGAACTTCTTCTTCATTCAAGCCAGTTTCAGTAAAACAAAGTCTGCCTTCTTGTCCATGATTAAATCATGAATGAGGCTACATTTATTGCAGACAGATCTGGGGTTCAAAAGCATCTGCTGTAGCTTGGTGCTCCCAATTCCTTTAACTTGCTCAGAAATCAGTGACCTAGTTTACAGTTATGTTTAGAGGAAATTCCATGGACTAATTCTCTAAAGACAACTTGGCATCTGAAATCTGCAATGAATTAATCTGAGGGCTTTTAGAGAAACAGATGAATGTTTTGCTTGGGCTGGGATTTGAATGAGTTCATTTACAAGTGTAGACTGTAGAGTTTAGGTTCTTGAAGATGCCTTGGTCTATTTAATAGCAAAAAGAGCATTTTTTTTGTTTGTTTCTCATGGCAACAGTGAGTATCTTCTATTTTCTGGAATACGGGAAATAATCTGGAGAAAAGCAAGAGCAAATAACTGGAATTCTTGGGACTGTTCCCTCAATCAGACAATCTGATAAAGCTGCTCCATGTTTGAATTTATTGAATTTATTGTGTTAACTAAAATCCACCATGAAGGATTGCATACTTTTTGCCCCAAATCCTGGCTTTTTTTGATTCCTGTAGAAAAAAAGCAGATATGAAAGATTTATGATCCACTGACAACTGCATTCGATTCTTCAAATGAGACTTTGACTTGCTTCAATGAGAAGCACAAATACAGCGATGTCTGCAGTGTGAGAATATACAGGTAGTCCTTGATTAAAAACCTTTCCTTTAGCAACTATTAGAAGTTACAATGGCTCTGAAGGAAGTAATTTTTGATTGGTCCTTGAACTTACAATGGCTGCAGCATCCGGGGTTCATGGGATCACCATTTGTGACTTTCCCAGCTGGCTTCTAACAGGCAAAGTCAATGGGAAAGCCATCAGGGAAGGTTGAAGCCACATGGTGCTTTGCTTAACAACTGCATTGCTCAGTGATGAATGTTCTTGTCCTAATTGTGCTTGTAGGTCAAAGACTACCTGTACATGCATTATCAAGACAAGAACAAGTGTATTTTCTGTGTGTTTAAATCCAACATGACCAAAGATTAAGGCAGTAAAACATATGGATCATGTTGCGATATTTTCAGGATCAGACTCAATAAGATTAGTGAGAGTTAGAGGTTTGAATATATTTTCTTTTATTTACAACAGGCATTCTATATTCACTGAATATTCTCAGATAGAAGAGAGGAAAGGGATGCAGACAGCTCCTTATATATACAATGGGAGGAGCTAGATGTGGGAGTGGTGAATTATGAATACATTAAGAAGTGAAGAATAAATTAACCCCTGATACCCCGTTCATATACTATTTACACATTGGAGAATAAGGCATTTACATCTGACAAATCCCCCTCTAAATGCCGATTCGTTATACAACACCAATTACATTCAGATTCAGGACAATACAAAACATACAATTTAGAAGTTAAATATTTGTGCTGCTTAGAAGGTAAAGGCTTTGTCAATATGTCAGCTAATTGTTCTGAAGTATCACAATGCACTGCTTTAATAAATCCATCCTGAGATAATTGTCTCACATGTTTAAATTTTATATCTATGTGTCTAGACCTTTGTCCAATGGCGTCAGATCTAGATATTTCAATGGCTGCTTTATTGTCTTCATACATAACAAAAGGTAAAGCAGGTTTTTTCCAAACATCTGAAATTAAATCATTAAACCATACAAGGTTATTTGCAGCTTTGGATAAACAAACATATTCTGCTTCTGTCGTTGAAGTGGCCACTAGTTCTTGTTTACCAGTGTACCAGTAAACAGGACAGTCATTTAAGAGGAATATATAGCCAGATGTGCTTTTTCTACATGAGGTGTCTCCAGCCCAGTCCGCATCTGCGTAACATGTAAGCTTTGGTTCTTTATTATCGTTAGGTTCTAACATTAAACAAAAATCTAGTGTACTTTTCAGATATCTTAAAATTCTTTTAACAGCTTCCCAGTGATACATTGTTGGCTTGCTGACATGTCTGGATAATAAATTGAGTGGTAAAGCGATATCTGGTCTTGTCCAATTAGATATATAAAGAAGTGAACCTATGATTGATCTATAAAATGTGTTATCTTTGAATTCGGGAGAAGATTCATCAGTATTTCTTAGAAAGTCAGTTTGCATAGGAGTATCACAAGGTTTGGCATTATTTAGATTGCATTTATTTAAAAGTTCTATGATCTTATCTCTCTGAGTAAGTTTGAATCCTCTTTTAGTCTTATTAATTTGAACACCAAGATATTTGTTTACTTTGCCTAGAGATTTTAACGAGAAATGTTCATTTAGCTTAGTTACAAAAGTTTCTCTTCTCTCTTTATGTTTTCCTATGTATAAAATGTCATCCACATAAATCAATACAAATTCTATGTAATCATCACCCTTTTTGACAAAGAAACAGTTATCAGCAGTGGTAGCATTGAAGTCCATGGTTTTAAGTACTTTTACTAAACAATCATACCATTGTTTACCAGATTGTTTTAACCCGTATAAACTCTTGTTTAACAACCAAATCTCATTTTTGTTTGTGTATTGACTGTGAGGTGCTCTTACATATATTTCCTTATCTAGTTTTGCGTGTAGATACGCAGTCTGTATGTCATATTGGAATACATCAAGATTGAGTGCTGATGCTACCACTAGAGCTGTTTTGACACTCTCTGTTCTTACTGTGGGGGAATACGTGTCAGTATAGTCCTCCGGATATTTCTGTGCATAACCTTGTGCAACTAGTCTAGCTTTGTATAGGGTATTGCCTCCCTCTAAGTTCTTAATTTTATATATCCACCTGGTACCAATAATTGTTTTATCTTTAGGTGCAACTGCAGGTGTAAATACATTTAGTCCTTGTAAACTTTCCATCTCTTTTTTCATCGCTAATTCCCATTTTTCTTTTTCTCTACTAGGGAGTTTTAACACTTCCTCATATGTATTAGGTGTTGTAGGCTCACCATCCATATGCATTATATAATCCTTGTATTTATTTGGTATTTGATTTCTGGTGTTTCTAATAGTTTTTTTAGTTTTACTATCGTTATCATGCAAATATCTTGCTTCCTTTTTTGTTAGTGTATCTGTTTTTATTTTATGTTGGCTATTTGTCCATGTTTTGGTTTTGTTTTTATATTTGTTGATATCTTGCTTTTCTATGGTCTCTTTCTCATGAGATTTTGTATCTTTGTTGTTATTTGGAAATATTTCATTAAGATGTATTTTAGACCAGTTGGCCTGTTCATGGAACACAGCTGTTCTGGAGACTATAAATTTGTTATTATTATCAATGAATCTGTATCCTTTAGTGCCTGTCTCGTAACCCATAAATCTGAGTCTTCTGGATACGTTTTCTCCCTTTCTTCTTAATTGTTTAGGTATGTGTACGTCTGCAGTGACTCCAAATATGTGCATGTGTGCTAATTTTGGTTTCCTATTATACATCACTTCATATGGTGTCTTATTTACAATGCTGGACCAGGTTCTATTCTGTGTGTAATTTGAATAATGTAAGGCTTCTGACCAGAATTGTTTGCTTACGCCAGCATCTTCCAATGTGCATCTAATCATGGTTTGTAATGTTGAGTTCTTCCTCTCCGCAATCCCGTTCTGGAACGCAGAAAATGGGCTAGATGTGTAATGTAACATTCCTTTGTCTTTTAACCATTGGGAGAATTCTTTAGACATGAATTCACATCCCCTATCTGTCATGATTTGTTTTATTTTGATATTGTGTTGTGTTTCTATGCGTTTGTAAAATTCCTTAAATTTTTGAAAGGTTTCATCTTTGTGTTTTAATGTATAAACAAACCCATAACGGCTATAATCGTCTACTATTGTCAGGAAGTAACGTTTTCTATAGGTGATTGATGGAGTTAATGGGCCAACTAAGTCCATGTGTACTAAGTCAAAAATTTTGTTAGTTGATCTAGTAGATTTTCTTGGTCTGGGACTAGTTTTTAGTTTTGTAGATTTACATACTGAGCATTCCAAATAGTTTTCACAATTTTTTATTTTAACACCTTCTGCGTGTTCAGTCATTTTTTGTACTACAGGAAAACTGGCATGTCCTAACTTCCTATGTAAGATGTGAGCACACTCATCATGAATTGGCTTACCTATTTTTGGTTTTTTTTCATTGTGTGTATCTATGTGATCATGAGATATTTTACATTCATCATTGTCACTGTTGCTAACATTTTCATTATCTACTTCAATACAATCTTCCATATTTGAATCAATGTTATGCAACCATTTTTCCTTTGTTATCAGATAAGGTAGGCCTCCTTTAATCATCACAGTGCCTATATTTATTTTATTCTTCTCCAAAGTTGCTTTTCCTTTAGAAAAAACAATGTTAATGTCAGAATCTCTACTTAGTTTTATGGCACTTAGTATGTTATGAGGTATTTCAGGTATTAACAATACCCCCTCTATTTTTCCTAGACCAGGCAGGGTTACATTCCCTCTACCTAATACTTGAACCTTTTCTTGGTTAGCTACCTTTATTACAAATTTATCTTCTATAAATGAAGACAATATATTTTTGTTATTAGTGGTGTGATTAGTTGCTCCAGAATCAATAAGCCAATTATTGTTCTCATTTTGCTGTATGTTAGTGTTGTCTTGTTTATTTAATCCATTTAGTGAACCAGATTTTCTATCTTTTGAATTATCTCTGCCCCCTCTATTCTCTTTGTAATTTGGTGGGCTTCTATATCTATGTCTATCTATGGAAGACTGTCTATAATTGTATTTGTTTCTATATTCTGACCTATGTCTTTCTTTTGAAATCTTGGGGCAATCTCTCCTATTGTGTTCCCTGGATCCACAGTTATGACATTTAAATGTTTCATTATATTTTTCTTGGAAAGCTACTTTCCTATATGGTTTGTGTTCTATGTGATTGTTAGAACGATTCCTTCTTGAATTGTCTTCTGCTATTAATTTATTGGATAGACTTTCTATGGATAAGTATCCTAGATTGATTGTGTCTAAATGTGTTATATAATTGTCCCATGATGGATCAAGTGAGTTGATAATAACACTTTTCATTGTTTGGTCTGAAATCACCTCCCCCCTCAAATGCAGCTCAGCTCTTATTTTGTTTAAAGATATTAAGTGCTCACTTATGGAAACCCCTGGTTTTATCCTAGATGAAAAGAAATCTTTAGACATCCTTGTGGTGGTAGCTACACTGTCACTGTGAAACAAATTAAACATGCATTGAATAATTTCTGAAACAGTCAGATTTGGCTTAATGCTGTGATACATTGCAGGAGACACACTAGATATTAATAAGAAAAATGCTCTATGGTGTAAACAATCTATTTTTAGAGTCCAAGGTCTTTTTGGGGGACTAGTGATAAAAAATAGTAAGTTTTCCTTCATAAAGACAACCTGGAGCTGTTGATACCATTCTTGCAAATTAATGCCGTCTACCCTTAGCTTTGGGAAGTCACTGGGTAAATTTCCGACATTATTAGGTCCATTACTTACAACCTGAGGTAGTCCGTGGTCTCGTAAATGCAGAAAGTTACAAAACGGCGTGGGGATGCTCGCAACGAGCCTGCACGGTCTCCTCGCCAGTTCATGTCTTCCCGGGCCGTCTGCGTAGTCTTGCGCATGCGCGTTGTCCATTTCTTCCTTGGAGTCGTCGTGAAAGGTTCTCCTCACTGCGGCTCGCTCGTTCCGCTCCTCCTCAGATGAATCGGTCTCTGGTTCGATTTTGGGAGTCCTGACGATGGCGGCTGTTCTTCCTTTTCTTCTGAGGGCGTTGGTGCTTGCTTCGGTCTGTGGCGTGGGGCGGTATCGGCAGGGCTCTCTGGGTTCGGGCGTCGGCGCTCTCGTAGTCAGGATGGGAGCGGGCAGGTCTTGAGGCATTGGCTTGCTCGCTCGCTTCTTCGTTAGCTTTTTAGTAATTTTTAGTTTTGGCCCAAATGCAGCAAAAAGCGTTTTCATTGCTGATTTTATTTGGTAGTTTGTTGAATCACCTTCACTTTCTGATTCTGATTCTTCTGAGGAGTTTGAATCTTCTTTTTCATTTTCGTTGTCTGATAACGTTTTTCGCGCCAGAAATTTTGAATTGAGCTTTTTGATTGGCTCTGCTTCGCTCACCTTGGAGGCCTGTTGAAACCAAGATGCCATTCAAAATTTCGCGCTGGATCACCGTTTTTCTTCTTCACAATATTTTTTTCTGCAGTCATATCACTCACTATTTTTGGGTCTTTAGACTTTTCATTAGTGATGTTTTTCTCTCTCGCTGCTCCGCTGTTCTTCAGCATATCTTGGAGGTTCGCGATGAGGCTTTCATCGTTCTTCTGGCTCTTTAATAGTTTTAATATTTCTGACCTGAGTTCGTTATTCTCTATTTCGATTTCCTCCTGGTCATCATTTTCATCTATAATTTCTTCGTCTTCAGTGGTGTATTCTTTGGATTCTTTCGAAATTGCGTTTGTGGATTCGTTGGTTATTTCTTGTTCTGTTTCCATTTCTTTGCTGTATGCCCTGGTGTTGGGCCTATCTTTCTTAGACATTTTTAAGTTTTTATTGAGTCAATTAACCATCCTCTGCTACCAGCTTGTTGCGATATTTTCAGGATCAGACTCAATAAGATTAGTGAGAGTTAGAGGTTTGAATATATTTTCTTTTATTTACAACAGGCATTCTATATTCACTGAATATTCTCAGATAGAAGAGAGGAAAGGGATGCAGACAGCTCCTTATATATACAATGGGAGGAGCTAGATGTGGGAGTGGTGAATTATGAATACATTAAGAAGTGAAGAATAAATTAACCCCTGATACCCCGTTCATATACTATTTACACATTGGAGAATAAGGCATTTACATCTGACAGATCATTTATGTGCATTTGCACCTTTAAGTATTTCACATCAAATTAAATATTTCACATCAAAGGCTTGGACTGCTTTTACATAAAATGCTGATCTAAGCACAGTTGGAGGAACATCAAGTAGAGCGTGAAACTGAGTATCTACCTTCAAGGTTTGTTTAGATGGAAGAAATGTCTATATTCTCTGCAGAAAATGTCATAGCATGTATAGCATATGTTTTATTCATGTTAACCTTTATAAACATTGATATTTCTATCATAGAAAAGATACAAAGACACATATTTTATAAACTGAGCTTGGCTCTTTTTTATTCCACTATATACGTTGGGATTTTGACTTCTTGACTAAAGGGGGAAAAAAGCAAGGCAAGGGTTATAAACCTTCTGGGATATCAAAGCAGATTAACTACTCATGATCAAATACTTCACCTTTGCAAAATAATTTAGCATAATTGTAACTGTTGTTAGCAGTTTATGTATTTTTGGCCTACTGTTGTCCTTTCTTTGATATCTAAAAGCTCATGACATATACACTGGAAATGCTTCCAAAGACTGGAAAGAAGAAGGAAGAATTTGCTGCAAGAAACAGTGAACAATAATTTAGTGCATTCCTCCTGAATAATGTCACTCGTGCCCTGTTCTTCTCTCATTTGGACTATTGCAATGCTCTTTACATAGGGCTACCACTAAAGAGTATTCAAAAGCTACAACTTTTACAAAATGCAGCAGCGTGCATCATTCTGGAGGTCCCTTGGGTAGCATATGTGACACCACTGTTATGCAAGCTGCACTGGTTGCCAGTTTGCTTCTGGGTCTAATTGAAGATGTTGGTTATTACAGGTCACCCTTGATTTATGTTCACACTGAGCCCAAAATTTCTGTTGCTAAGCAAGATAGTTAAGTGAGCTTTGCTCCATTTTATTATTTTTGTGAAAATATAATATACTGTATGTGTGAATCACTGCAGCTGTTAAGTTAGTAACACAGTTGGAAAGTTAATCTGGCCTCCACATTGACTTTTGCTTGTCAGAAGGTCACAAAAAGTGATTACATGACCCTGGGACACTGCAGCCATCATAGATATGAATAAGTTGCCAAGCATCCAAATTTTGATCACATGTCCTTGGGGATGCTGTAATGGTCATGAGAAAAATGGTCATAAGTCACTTTTTTCAGTGCCATTGTAATTTTGAATGGTCACAAACAAATGATTTTAAATTGAGGACTATCTGTACCTTTGAAACCCTATATGGCATGGTTCCAGGGTATCTCAAAAACTGTCTTATCCCAATGGGACTAGCCCACCCAATTCATTGGAAGAGGCCTGATTTCAGATTCTGTCTGCCAAAGGATTTTGCGGGCAGGATCTTTTCTGCTATGCTCCCAGAGCACCTGGGAATACTCTCCCATTGGAGGTGAGGTCCACCCACCATTTGGCCTGGGATCTTGACAGGAGCCTACTACATTGGGAGTGGCTGATAGGATAGAGAACATCCTCATCCTCGGGCCTCCATTGTCCTGGTTTGTAACTTTTCTATTTAGTTCTCCTAATTTTAATTGTTTTGCATTACTTTATATTTTTATGATATCATAAACTGCCTAGAGTTACTATATCAGTGAGATGGGTGGCATAAAAATAAACAAACAAACAAATAAATAAGAATACTTTTCACCTCATTCGCATCCATGAGGAAGGCGGGGGAAGAGAGCAAATGACAAAACAGTGTTGCAACTCTTGTGTCTGATATAAAGAAATGGGTATGATGAGTTGGTGGTGTGATGCTGAAATGCATCAATCAATTCAATTTTTTTTCCTAATTCTCTTTTGCTCCAAATACCATTGCTCTACTAAAACAAATAGCATAACCATCATTTTGTTCCCTTTGGGGACAAATAATTTTATATAAGATGCAGAAAGGAGTAAAATATTTTAAACCAAATAAATTAAAGTCACACAATTGTGTGTGTGTGTGGGGGAGGATATATGGCTAGATCTGTTTACATCAACACCGTTCACCATATTTCTCCATACCTTTTTATTCTTGCAAATCATGTTTACTTCCACTGCATCCATACATTATTTGACATACTGTATTACATTTTGTTATTTAAACTTTTCATCTCACGTTTTTGAGGACCGCATCAGCTCTATACAACTATGTCTCCCCTTCCCTCATTCATTCTTCTGTCGTATTTGCTCTGTGAATCAATATTTGTGTATTCTAGGTTCCTTTGACAGAATCCATTCCTCACAACACAGCATTTAATGCCAACTTTCTTTCTCCTAGTATTTATATGTCTTAAAAATTTAACTACCTACTAAAATTTAACTAAACTACTAAAAATTTAACCATTTAGTACAAGTAAATGTTCTATAAGACATGCAACTTCAACTACTTGCTGAGATTTTTCAGTACTCATTCATAATTTACAATTGTACATTCTTTCTTCATTCTTTTCTTTGTCAAAGGCAATTGTTTTGACCCTTGATACATTAATTTTCTGAGCCATAGTTTTTGTTGCATCATGCAAGCTATCCATTATTCACTACAAATAATTCAGGATCTTGATCAAGTACAATTCATTCTCTCCCTCCCTCCCCCCCTCTTTCATAAACAGTCGTTATTAGATGGGACCGCAGACATTGGCCTTTCTGATCAGCATGATTACGCCATCAAATCTGTTACATAATGCTTTTGGTAAAATAAAGTGTGGATTATGTTACCACCTTTCGTGACACTAATGCAGCCTGCAGCATTCCCTGCAAATGGTAAGAAGTGTTCTGGCAGATTTTGGCCAGCATCCCACAAACACAAAATCCAGTTTTAACTCAACCATCTTCATGCTATTTTGTGCAATCTAGACTTTCTAACTAATCTAGACTTTCTAACTAATCTAGAAACTATCCTGCAAGTGCCACAGTGTTGCCTTTATCTCATCAACACTATAGGGCAGGTACTGATGTACATTCAGGATGGATGTCAAACTGTATTTTTAGAAATAACTCTGAGGTGTTCTTGATGTTATTTAAGATAATAATCTGTTTTTATAGTAAGTGTTTTTAAAAACAAAAGTCAGCATTGTATCCTTTGATAGAGTTAAGAATTATCATTTCTTGCTTCAGAAAAAATAACCATAAAGGCATTTGTCAAATCTATAGTTTGGATAAAAAGAAGAGAAAATTGTTCAGAAAGTCACTGTTTCCTAAGGGAATTATTACTTTTACATTGAAATTGAAGCATTACATGGTTATATTCAATCTCAGAGGAATTTAATTTACTTCACAACATTGCAAGAATGGATTTCCACAAAACCTCAGTATCTTAGTAAATATGCAATGTAATATTAGGTATGTTTATTCAGAAATAAGATCTACTGTGTTCAGTGAGATATCCCAAAGAAGCAAGCATACAACTGAGGTCTTAAAATATCATTTACTAGGTCACTAATATGACCTGTTAACAGAAGAAGCTGGGGATAAAAAAAAAACCAAGCTGAATTCCCAGCAGATCAATACTAAAAGCCTTCATTGAAACAAACTTTTTCTTTTCCTGTTTCTGAAATGTCAGTGACTAAGTAGCAAACTTACTACACAAGCTCTCCAGTATGTTAGGGACAGGCTGTGTGTCACTTCATATAAAATTCTTAATGATTTGTTGGTCCACCAACCACTGAATGGCAATTGCATTCTTAGCACACTATGTGCCAATGATGAACATTATATAACATGGTATGCCAAGTCTTACCTAGTCAGAATGATATCATCTACCAAAGGTTTAGAGCTACTCCCAAATTAAAAAAAAAACCCATGAACCAAGTATATCCAGAAACCAAATAAAAGGGAAGAAAGGTCCAAATAACTCACACAGGTACCCTGAATTATATGCATTCCTGCCACTTGTGGCTGTTCAACAAATTGTGATAAAGCAACGATTGTTTAATCGTTGATTATGAACCTAATGTAGATTTATCAAGTGTAATATCAATGTATAGCCAAGATTTTTGGAAATGAACTGGCATAATCAGGAGGCATTTTTGAAAACTTTAAGCAGGACTCTAGTCCTAGATTCACATGATACTGTGGGAAGCCTCCACCCCTCCTAGAAGAATGAAATATTTTGAGAAATATTTTTTAAAAAGGCAGGATAAAATATTTCCCCTAAAAGAGAAATTAAAAAATCTTAAGGGAGACAGAAACTCAGAGCCCCAGCTCCCTGCCTCCAAGCAGATACTTAGCTGGGGCAGCTTTTAGAAATGCAGATTTGGTAATCCATTATTCCCTGAAGCAAAGTCTGAACAAAGGCATATTAGCCCTCATCCAAGAGCCAAAACAGAGCAAAACCATTAAGCTACAACAGGAATTATTGCATCACCCTCAGAAACTTCAACCAAACTTAGCTCAGACAAACACCTAGGATTTGTACTTTGCCTATAGAGCCAGCTATGACCCCTACATAACCCCTATATGGCACCATGGGAGTCTGACAATAGCCAATAGAATACATGTTCTTGCACAGGAACAGGAAGCTCAAGTGCAAAGAAGGTATAAAACCCCCTCACTCTCAACTCCATGTGGTCAGAGAACCACCCATGTCATTCTGCTTCATCATTAAAACCATCTTTCCAATCGGTCTCCAGGCTACATTTTGTCTCCAGTGTCTTTCTCCTGGCTTGGAACTGGAACTGGAACTGGATATTTCTTCCAACAATACTAAGTCTTAAGCTTATGATTTACAAATCAAAAGGCTATGTTCAAATAACACTTTAAATCAAAACCAGTGTATGATTTGGTGCAATGTATAAACCCAAGCTTGAATTTAGTTGCTCAAGTCACAAATTACTAGAAATGAAAACCAGATTTCCAGCAGGCCTGGGGCCAGCATAATTTATAATCATGCTGCATTAGATATACGGCATTGTTTGTTACTCAATATGGGGTGTTTCCTCTGTTTTAGTAGTTAATCACTGTGCATGCCACTGAGAGTTGGTTTGGTGATTGAGATGGCTAATAAATGGATTAAATTTTTAAAAACATGAAACTGTTTTCAGTTGCAGGAAAAGAAGAAAAGCATTTCTGCTGCTTCTGCTTTTGATCTACAGCCCTCCGGTTCTCAAGGCTGAGGGTGTTGATGCTAAAGAATAAAGAGAGAATTGAATAGAATGGCTTCCACTCATCCATCAAACTGCTTCTATTGCATCTCAAGTGGTTCCCTGAGTGGAAGAACAAGGCTGGGTCCAATTTATGCCTGGACAGTGTGTATTTTTTGTAAGAGCAGCTGAACTTCTTTCCAGTGGTGGGCACTGGAAAAAAAAGTCCAGATGGAGCACAGAGAGTATCTCTAATTGGATGGAGCACAACACTGCTCTCTAATTGCTGGGCATCTGTGTTTTACCTACTTTGCTCTATACCAAGCCAAAAAACTTTTCTTTTTCTGAATTTGGTAAATGCAGATTTCCAGATATTCCAGCTGTTCCTATGGTGCTTTTGTGACTTCAATGTCATGCAATTTATAATACGTTTTTATTTACAGTTTAACTACCTAACCTTCGTAAAATCAAATATGTATATTAAAAACCCTTAGTATTTCATTGCTCAATGTCAGATATGCAGGCAGTATTCTGACACTCAATGTATTTCTATTTTATCTTTGTTGAGAAAAAGATGAAAACAGGTAACAGGACAGCACCACCAGTTCATCATCTGTATATTCAGCTGAAGGTCTCGATGGACTTTTACACAAATGAATGCACTTCTTCCATGTGAGCTGCCTGGTTATTAATATCTTCAGGTCTTCTTTAACTGCTCTTGCTTTTAGATATAGAAATAATAGACCGTTTCAACTGATAGAATTGGAGGTGACCTTTTAAACTGCCAAGTTCAACTCCCTGAAGAGTGCAAAACTCCTTCCTTAATATGCCCCTGCCTGTTTAACATTGGATTGAGGGCTGTAACACTATTCCTTCGGGACAGATAGTGTGGAACAGACATTTCAGGAACAAAAAGGGGTTGGTCCCCCATTCGCAGGAAGGAGAGCCCTGTGTGGGAGTAGACTTTGGAGAAAAACTCTACAGTAGGGATTAGAGAGGTAGGTTGTCCCAGGGCTGGGAGACAGTTGGTGAATCATTTGGTGAGACAGGTATGAAACTGGTAGCAGCCAGGATGTGTACTGGGTGGAAAGAACTTTGGAGTTCCAGATATTTAAGGGAGGATTGTAGTAATAATAGGCCTATGGGTAGGAGCCTTTGTTTTTTGTATTCCTGGTGACTGCCTGAACAAGTCCCTGCAGGTTTTTGGGCAAGATTTTCAGAAGAGGTTAGCCCTTGCCTGCTTCTTAGGGCTGAGAGAGAGTGACTGGCCCAAGGTCACAAGATGGTTTCATGTCCAAGGTGGGAGTAGAACTCACAGGTTCTTTTTAGTCTGGTGCACCAAACTGGCTCTTGTTATTAAGAAAATTTTGGAATGTGCTGAAATGAGTAAATTGACATTTGAAATTAGAGAACAGGAAGACAAACAATATTACTTGATATGGGATTTATTTTATCAATGGCTAGATAATAAAACATGGAAATGAAATATGAAACATGAAATGAATGTAATAATGAAATATATGAAGCAGTTTTTACGGAAGATAAGCCACTGTTAAATAATTGGTAAATGAGAATAATAATACAAAGGGATATAATAAATTGTCAAATAAGAGAATTTTGGATATGGGATTAAGCACAAAAGATTTGTAACCGATTGACACACTTTCTGTAATTGTAATGGATGATGGTTGTTTTATGTTTTGTTTAAAAATAAAAAAAATTTCAAAAAAAAAAAAAAAGAACTACAGCAAGCCATAGAAGAGGATTAATAAAATAAATCTGGGTTCCATCTCATCTTCTGCCACCAAGCCTCCACCCAAGGCCCTGGGGGCTTGGATTTATCCTGTTGAATGCCAGACCTGTTTCAAATAAGACATAAATTGATGGTGCAGCTGAAAATGGACTTGGTATATATCACTGAGGCCTAAGCATGGATGGAAGACTGGCTCTATTTGAAATTTGCCCAGTTGCTTACATCATCCATGACATCAGTAAAGGGGAGGATGGGTGGCATTAATATTTTGAAAGAGTCATGTGGTTCTAAGGGTGGTCAAGTGTAAGGTTATTTATGTTGCGCTAGGTCCCAGGGACAAGTCGGGAATCATGCTAGTGTGGTACCTCACATCCCAAGCTGGTCAGACTCATCACCAAGCTGATAATGGTTACTCCCAGGCTTTCAACTTCATGCCATGAGGGCAGAATTGGTGGAATTTAGGAGCTTTCATGACAACAATCACAGCACCCATTCACACTGGAATTCATATATCAGATTTGTTTTCTGCCTCAAAGTCACTCATCAAATATGATATGAAGTTGGGTATTAATCTGTTGCTATTGTTAGATTACTATTTGGTTGAGATTTCCAGCCACCACTGCCCTTCATGGGAGGGATAGGTTGATTAAGTTGAACCAGGGACTTTATAGATCCTTTTGGCTTCTAACAGGTACTTGCAGAGTTTCCAGGAACTTATTTTGGGGAGGCAAATAACAAAACATTCCATGTGATGCATGTCATGATGCGAACTCCACCCCTTTTGAACTTGTATCGTGATACTAAATGAAGTCTACCAGCCAATAAATTTAAATAAATAAATAGCAGAAATTTGTCACGATACCCCATGGAATGTTTTATTATTTTGACAACATTGGCTTGCTGTGAGTGCCCTGGATTTCAGAAGCAAATGGTTTTTCTGCTGTACATAAGTGCATCTATTAAAATGAATTATAGAAAGGATTGTATATTTTGTGCAAGTTAATAACAAACATCTTATTAAATGGAAATGTGACTGGACACTCCCAATCTGGATTCCCAAACAAGAAGGGAATCTAAACTGGTTCCTCTGAATGTAATCTACTGGTAATTAGACTTGATGAGGATTTGGTTAATGAAATTCAAAAACAATTATAAATAGCATCCCTGATTTTCATGCCTGTCTACTAAAGTGCAAACTTAGTTATTGATTTCCTGTGTGTGAGTGGCCTTACCATGTAATAAAAGCTTTTGCCATTTGAAACCAAAATCTGTAAGTTTTTCATTGTGGCTTTAACATAGGACAGTGTTGGCAAATGCGCATGTGTGCTGGAAACTGGAAGAGTGCCAGGAAGATGACCTTCTGGTTTCCGGTGCACACATGCTCACCAGCCACCTGGTCTTCTGGTTTCTGATGCACATGCATGTGCGAAGACCACCTGGCCGGTGTGCATGTGCGCACCAGAAACAAAAGAATGTCAAAATTCAAATGTCAAAATTTGCCTGGGCCATGGGGGGAAGGGGTGGGGTGGGGTACTGGAGCTGTTAGTGGTGGAGGAGGGATGATCCCCATGTGCAGGGACCCAAGGCTGGCTCTGCCTGACCTTTTGGAGGTCCTCACGCCTCCCTGCCCGCCCCCCTGGTCCCCATCAGGTGGCAGGACATCCCCACCAATGACCCGGTTCTGCAGCCCTGGACAGGGAAAGAAAGTTGAGCGGGGAATGCCGCCTCCCTCTACTGGAAAGTCTTCCTGGCCTTTGGAAGATGATCTTCCGGTTTCTGGCATGCGGATGCACACTGGCCAGCTGGTCTTCACACGCACATGCGTGTCAGAAACCAGAAGACCAGATGGCCGGCACGCCAGAACCCAGAAGAGTAACGGGTGACGGCTCACATACCCAGAGAGATGGCTCTGTGTGCCACTTCTGGCATGCGTTCCATAGGTTTGCCATCACTGACATAGGACTTGAGGGTACCTCACTGAGAAACCATCAGCATAACCTAGTGTGGTTCAGGGTATGGACTAATTATTCATAAATCCAGCACTTTTTGACTGCTCTGCTAATTTGCTTCTCTTTGTTAATCTCCAAATTAATGGCAAATGTTTGCTGTCTCAACCTGTCTCATAATACCTTATATCTCTTCTTTTGATTCACTTTAAAGATTTGTCTGGCACCCAATAGCTGTAAGACATTCCGCATCTAGGAATGATCTACATCATGGATGTCCAAGCTTTTGGCTTGCCTGGGCCACACTGACTGAAGAGGAATTGTCTTGGACCACATATAAAATATATAATGTATATAAATCACATAATAATGTCAAAGGTTTATGATTCTGTATGGCTGCATTACTACCATAGCTGTCCAGGGTTGCATCTGTGGGCCGCTGATTGGACACCCTGCTCTACATAGTCAAAAGCAGGGGTGAAATGCTATCGGTTTGCACCGGGTCAGGAGAACCGGTAGTGATAAAAACTACCAGTTTGGGTGAACTGGTAATTAAAAAAAGCTTTCCGGCGATCAGCTGTGACGCGTGGTTTATATTTGCTAGAAAGCGGGAAATCCTGCTTTCTAGCAAAGCTAAATCGTGTGGCACAGCTGTTCCCCCCCCCTCGTGGTTCTACTTATCTTGTTAAGCCTTCTTTTTTGCGCAAAGTGCGTGTTTGGTACGCACTGCACATGCGTTTGACGTGCACCACATATGCAGTGAACCGGTGGCAATCCACGGAGGATTTCACCACTGGTCAAAAGCCTTCCTACATTCAATAAAGCAAAAATAAATCTTGTTTGTATTCTTTTCTTCTGTAGTATCCATTTGTGCCACAAAATCTTGGTCCATATTTGTTGTTTTTCCTGCAGTTTTAAACAGTTCAATGGGCACTTCCATATTTGACAGCTGATCTCTTGCATGTTATACCTCACTTTCTAGTAGAATAGGTTTCTGAATATATTTTTTCCTCAGTAAATGTTTCTATCATTCTATAATCCTATTTGTAAAGTGTTTCAGTATATCTTTCCATAGTCCTTTAAATTCCTTTATCTCTGTTATATCTCTACTATTCTTAGCCTTAAATTCTCTTGTGATTTCTCTAATCTTACTTTCCTTGTTATTTTCTTTTATTGTTAACACCCCTGCTTAAAATATCATTGGAAGTTTGCACTTGTTTATATGATAGCCTTCTTGCCTAAAGCTCTCATCTTATATCTTTTTGGGGTTATTATGATAGCCTGGAACAGTTTCTCTTTGACATTTTTGGATTTTTTTCCCCAATGTCAATTTTAATGATATCTTATCTTCCCAAAGGTCCTCAAATTCTCTTTCATATGACTTAAGCAAATTGAATAAGTCCTTTACAATGTGCTGCTGTAGTTCTGTTACTTTTTGTGTAGCTGATTTGATTTTAATATTATACATACTGTGATGTCCGTATGTGACATTACTAGAAGCAGATATTGGCAATAAACCAAGAGTCCCTTCAGAAAACTTGATTAACTTATTTTCAATTGTTGCATTTATTTAGCCTAAATCTTCCACTAAGACAAAGTTCCTATCTATCTCTAATCATGAATTTATTTCATGGATGTGTAGGGCTGCTCCGTTCAAACTTATTTGGCCACCATATTCCTGGGAAAATGTAGTTCTATGGATAACCTGGTCTCATCCAAGCACCCATTGGTAGTCTTATATTATTTATTGATACTACCCTTTGAACATCTTACAATTTATATGGAGTTCTCCAATGTCTTCCAGTGTTGCATTTGTAATTGCTGCATTTATTTGCATAATACAATGTTTACTTGATATCTACACTAATAGCTATAATCCTGTCATTTAGTTATAGCTGAACACATACTTAGGAGTGTCCTTTGTGAGAATCATGGTCTTGGGCCCTGAACTGAGGTCTTAGGTCCTGAATAGTATATCAGGTAATCATCTGATTTAAATCAAACAAATCCTGTTTCAGGATACGTATTTATAAAATATACAGCTTAGTTCATGTCACTTTGACAACTTCAAGTTTTCTTTAGTTCATAGTGTTTACATTCCATGTTCTAATTGTATGTGAGCTTCTAAAATAAGGAGCTTCTCTTTTAATAATGCCACTGATAGTGGCCAGAATTCCTTGTCACTTGGGAGTGGCCACATCATCACGCTAGATCTGCATATGCAAGTTCTACATTCTTCCCCAATAACTAACTAGAGGAATACCTGTTAACTGGCTTTTTCCAGTTCAAAAATGATATAAATGTCGCAGTTGTGTACACAGTCATCTTGATAATAATACCCAAGTGGCTTACCACTGCCTTCAGAGTTTGATTTTGGAGTTCCTTTTCTCAGGGAGGTTGGTTTCCCCCACACTGTACACTCCCATTGAGCATCACCCCTAGTTCCACTCCTCTTCTTTCAGCTGAAGCAGCAAGGTGACCTCACCAAGAGCTCAAGAGTCCAATGAAATCACTGTCAAGGGCACTGAAGGATTTCAACATGTACAGAGAGCAATTTCCTGGGAAGAGCTGTTATTTAAAATTTTCACTGTGCCTCAGATCACCGCATGACCTAGAAATTTATTCACCCAGGTTCCCTTTTGAAATTGATATGATTGAAGTCCCACTTTTGTTGGTGTTTTCAGTTATTTCCTCTTATTGTTGTTAACTTTTAGGAATCATATGAAAATTGGGAAAAGTAGCACAAAAGCAGTTTTACAGTTATTACAGTTGCAACTTTTCTTTTATAAATTCCAAACTAAAATAAATCAATATGGGATAGGGAACTACATTAAACATACAAAAGAATAAACTGTTTGTGTCATCTTCCAATGCAACATAAAAAGCAGTTGAGATACAGCATAGCCTTTTTATTTTATTAGTCAGGTTCAACTTTTACAGTTTAATAACATAAATGGACCAATATATAAATAAGATGATAAGACTTAAGAATATAATAGTCTATCTATCAACTCCTGATAAATCTTTTTTTGATATCCTGAAAAACTGTAAATCTATGGTAGATGTCCTGGCAATCAATAGCTGTTCTCATCCA
Organism: Pituophis catenifer annectens; assembly: GCF_029215685.1. NCBI lineage: Eukaryota > Metazoa > Chordata > Lepidosauria > Squamata > Colubridae > Pituophis > Pituophis catenifer. The sequence goes on along the minus strand of NW_027256881.1, from coordinate 156,302,099 downwards.
GTTTTTTATTGCTCTGTGCCTTATGAAAATTACAGAAGTTTAAATTCACATTCTTTTTCACCTATTCACAAATAACATCTTGCCCAAGTATCATTCATATCCATATGCTTTAGGTGTTCTGTAAAGACATCTATGAACTTCGACTTTTAAATTTTTATGTTCAATACTGGAAGAATGCTGATTTTTAAATTTTGCTTTTATGGTGTTCTAATGGATATTTTGTTTTTCTATTAGATATTTTTGTAGCTTTTGTTTTAACTAAAATTGTCCTAGGACTAAAGCCTTATTATCAGCTCTTCCTCATGGCTGTAATAACATGCATTCTCCTGCATGCATTTCTCCCACTCTTGAGTTGGCAGAAAAGTATGTCACTATAAATTCCACTTCCTTGATGGCTGAGCTTTAATATGCCTGAGAAACAAGACTGATGAGTGACGCTGTCCTTTAATCTTTAATGCTGAAGAATTTAAGGGCAGTAATTGATGGATTCCCTTGCTTTGTTTCCCTTCCCACCAAATGTCATTTGCTAACAGGAAAAACAACCACCAATACTCCACTTAAAATGGGATGGGGCCTGGTTGGATGACTGTGGGCGGGCACCTGAGACTGAGAATCTACATAGCCACTGTTCAAGTTGCCTCAGTGACACGTCATCTGTTATTATTTTTTTTAAAAAAAGCTTGACTGACAGGTTTCATATGTTCTAGGGTAGTGCAGGGTGAAACCAGAGAGAGTTCTCCTACTAGATCCGGAAAACTCCCTCCCCCTTCAGCCAGCAATATGAGCTGTGCTGTTTCTGAATGAGTAACTGGGTTGTGATTTGGAACACAATTCCAAATTTCCTTTTTCTCTTTTGAATGCCCAACTGATAGATTGCATGCAAGAAATGAGGTCTGGGGTAAAGCTGAAGAGAGCTCTCCCAGCATATCTGGAGAAATCTCTTTCAAAGCCTATCCTCTGCTCTACAATCCTTCAGCCATTTTGGACAAAGGCTTACCGGTCTTCCAGAAAATTAAGACCCATGTGTTAGAAGAAATGTCCATCTGAGTTCAATTCCAAGTGGGGAGCAAGACACTGGAAACATAGAGACTGCTTGGAAGGATGGTTTAATGCAGTGGTGGGTTGCCCCCGGTTTGCACCGGTTCTATAAACCTGGTAATAAACTGGCGGGAGGCCCCGCCCACTGACCCTGATGTCATGAAAACACTTCTGCACATGCGTAGAAGCTTCTGCTCTTGCGCAGAAGACTGCGTGCGCACAGCCCTGTTGCGAACCGGTAGTAAAGGTAAGTAGAACCCACCCCTGGTTTAATGGTAAAGCAGAACCACCAAGCACATGTGATTCTGGGTAGCTGAACACATGGAGTGGAGAGTGAGATATATTTATACCCTCTCTTGTATCCTATTGGTTGAAATGTATCCTATTGGTTGCCAGGCTCCCAGGGGGCTATGCGGGGGTCCAGCTAACTTTGTGGGGTGTCTGTGTCCCAGGCTTGGTTGAATCTTGCTGGGTGATGATGTAATGAAGGGGGTTGTGTTCTGAAAGGGTGTTGGGCGATTTCTATTATGGCTTAATGGCTCTGACTTGGTTTGGATCTTGAGTGAGGGCTAATCCTATCACTCTGGAGCTGAAGGCCTTTTGTCTTGTAGATAGGATGGCCCAGTCTTTCTGGGGCTATTAACAAAGGTGGGGGCTGCTTCCCAAGAGCATGTTTCTCCTTTTCTCATCGAGGGAGGTATAATATTCTGCCTTTTTAATATTTCCTAAAATATTTCATTCTTCTAGGAGAGGGGTGGGTGCTAACTTTCTACACATGTTTAAAAATAGTCCAAATGTGTGGTGCCAGACACAGTGAAAAGGTTCTGAAGAGACTAGTAGTACTCCTTTCTGCCTACCTCACCTCTACCTATGGCCTATCACTCATGTCAGAAGGGGGAACTGGCAGAACTCTTGTTAATTTCACCTGGGATCCCAAAATTAATAAAAGCTTCAGTGAAATGTTAGTGTGGCCACCATGACAACATTCAAAAGTATCCCACAGAGTTTGCAAGGTTTTATTGATGTACGCAAAATGATACTCCTGAACTAATTAAAACAGTAGAAACGGTTGGCCTATAAAACCTCTTGTCAGCAGGAGCAAGAAAAAACCCACATAACGGACTAATTTGAGATAGTAGCAGCAACTTGCAGTAGCAGCTGGCTCTCTTTTCCCATTTAATATGGGAAATAAATTCCATGCATAGAATGCTAGCCCTGGTTTGTAAACACAAGGTAAATTTCTTTCAGATGAACACTAGACCCAGGCAGGTGAGGAGCTTATGTAAGGCCTGAATGGTAAGATGACCAACTTTTTTACAATGAGGAGGAGGACATGTGTGTGTGTGCCATGTCGTGTTTTGGTAAGAAGTAAACAAAGCCACTTCTGTGCGGCGCACTCTTGCGCATGGCGCACTCTCTCGAAACAATTCTCCTGTGCAGAGTGCATGCGTCTCATAATCACGTCTCACCACATTGTACCGAGCCTTGATGAATCGTCATGTCAAATACAAATACGTCACATCACATGCAATGGATCGGATCGGCATTGATTGAATACAGAGACTTACAGTTTAGTCTTCAAATATAGAAAAGGAGGACATGTAGGAGGACACTTTTCGAGAGAGAACAGAACTTATAAAAGAAGGACTGCCCTCCCTAAAGGAGGACAATTGGTCACCTTATGAATGGCACTTCATAAAACTCCAGTCAGGAAAATAGCTTCCTCTTTGGATAGTAGATCTTGATTTCCACTGCAGTCAAAGCCTTTCATACTTATGACCGTTGCAGCATCCCCATAGTCATATGATCAAAATTCAGATATTTGGCAATTGGCATGTATTTATGACAGTTGCAGTGTCCCAAGGTCATGTGATCCCCTTTTGTGACCTTTTGACAAGCAATGTCAATGGGGAAAACAGAACTGTGTTACTAATTTAAAAATTGTAGAGATTCATTTAAAAGCTGTGGCAAGAAATGTTGTAAAATGGGGTAAAATTCATTTATGTCTTGCTTAATAACAGAAATATTGGGCTCAATTGTGGTCATAAGTTGAGGACTACCTGGAAATATGGATCTGTATGGAAATATGAGTCTGCCAGCTGGTGTCTACAAAAGTACAGTATCATTGTCTAACATGAACTATAGCTTATTAATAATATGTTTATGAAGTTTGAGCTGTGAATTGTAGGTGACAATCAGCAGTCTTCTATTTTTCTGTTTCTGTGGTCTAGTTTTTAATAGATTACCTCTAGGAACTGATCTGACTTAATTGATTTGTCTATTGATCTTATTGGGTAATAGTAGCTTTCTTTTTCTTTCCATCAAAATGTATGCCATTAGAAATATCTGATGAGTAGACATACTTCACTCTTGATATCTTTTCCAGGGGAGAAAATGGGATAAATCTATAGATATAATATAGCCATATAATAGCAAGACAGTGAGTTAATACTATAGTATTTTGTGGTTCCTTGTACATAAGAAAATTTAAATGTTCTTCCACAAGTAAATGCCTTCCTAAATTAGATTGAGTTTAGGCCTAATGTCCACTTCTTTCCTCTAGTGAGAGGAATCTGACTTTTCCTGCCTCAGTTGAATTTATAACAAATACTAACTGAATATCCGTGCTCCGCTACGAAACTATTGTGATCGGGCTTAATAAATTGACACTTACAGCTTAAAAATTAATGAGTAGTTACAATCAGCCTCTCCTCTCCCCTTCTCTCCCTCAGCCTTGCCCCACAGAATCCTCCCCTATCCTATCCCCTTTTCTCCCTCAGGGTTGCCGCACAGAAGCCTCTCCTATCCTATCCTGTCCAGTTATTTTCAGGTTGGGAGGGAAAGTAGAATTCCTTAGCATCAGAGCGTGTTAATAATAATATAGGAAATACTAAAGCTCTGTTGGTCATTTCAAAAAACCCTTTCTTAGTGAGCACCTAGAAGCCAAGAGGAACATATGTGGCAAATTTCAAGTTTGTAGGTTTTATGGTTCTGGAGATTTCGTGATTACAGCATGAGTGGTTTTCGCTTATATATATATATAGATTATAGTCATACCAAACTACTATTAATAATAGTTCTCAATGTACTGTTCAGTATTTCATTGTTCTTTAGTTATTGCTCAACTTAAAATTGCCAGAATTTCTATTTAGTATAACTAAATTTTCCCAATTCTTTACAAATCATAGGTAAGAAACCCAAATAAATATCACTAAAAAAAATTCCATAGATAATAATGTTGTTTCTTTATATTTGTACTTCGGGAAAAATATTCTTTGTATTATTAAATGAATTGGGGAAAAATTATATCCTAAAAAATGATGCAAACTTTTTAAAGCAAGCATTCTAAAAAACTATATACCATGATAAGCCAAGAAGTCAGAAGACAACCTAAAACTTCAGTCTCTTGCCTGATCTACACAGCAACCTTCACATGATATGAAGACACTCCATTTAACATTGTTCAAGAATATCATCTCCCAACTTGCTGTCAGGCTATTTCTGAGGCTGAAGTTAAGATGAAGTATTCTGCCATGAGCATAGATCATAGAGAAGAGTTCTCCTTCTTCTGCTCAGAGAAGACCTCCTTTGCAGACAAAGGTTCCTGGAGAAGGATTGTACAAAAGATGTATCTGAGTCATTGATTTACCTTGAGAAGGTCTGCTTCAGAACTGACCCTCCCATTTGATGGCAGGTCCCCATATTTGATCATTTGTTCATTTCTGTTTTGGTTGTAGAGAAGGCTGGAATTCCAGCCTCCAAAACTACTTTTTTTCTGTTCTCGGTAGGTAGGTTGACTGGTCAACTAGGAGTGGAAGCAAAGAGAAGTTGCCTACACTCTGAAACTGACAAATATTTGCTCAGAAATTTCTCCAGAAGTTTTCTCTCATTACTTGCTGCTGTGAAGAAGGTGGAGGAGTTCTCCTTTTTCCCAGTCAGACTCAAAGGGAGTTATATTAGTGATTTGGGCAAAAGCCAGCAGCAGCACCAACCCTGCCACCAGTGCCTAGCTAATTTCTAGGCTAATTGAATTGATTCCTCCCCTTCTTCCTCCATAAAAAGTTCTCTTTAAGGAACAGAATTGGAGAAATTGTGTTTCAATGACACAAGAGAAAAGGAAAGAAGCCCTTTCCCAGTGGTGAGTGGGGAACTTTGCTGCAGAACGCATCACCCTCTTAGGAACAAGAACAGAAGATAATGTATGCGGCAAAGGCTGGATTTTATTATTACTTTGCCTTTTGGTGAATTATATTATAGTAAACAAAATACTATATGTGAAAAAGAAGGAAAATGAATGTGCAAGAAAATCTTTGTTTACGCAGAGGCTACTGCTTCAGAATTCGCTCAAACTGAAGAGGTCTCCAAGAACAGGATGACATGCTAGACGAGTCAAAATTATCATTAAGACCCAGTGGTACCAAGTCTAATTTGCTACAATTTATAGAGGAGCCAGACAAACAAGATACCAGCCTCGGTGATTAGCAAATTGAGATTGGTAAATGAAAGAGATGATGAGCTATATATATTAAGAGGCCAAAGATTAGTAACACTGTCTTCCTAAAGGGACTATGGCAAATTGTTATCTGTAGAATCTCTCATCCAAAGCCTCTCTTGAATGGAGCACCACACTACCCTAACCAGGAATCACCCCAAATCAGAGGAAGCATCCTAGTTTTATACAGTTTTAAATCCATTATAACATTATAACAATTCCACTAAAGGAAGAATGATAGGGGTAATAGGATATATGGAATTAGTCATTTTGAAATGAGAAGTAACACTCTGTATTAAATAACATGCCATCTGCAGCTCAGCTCCAGCTGAATATATTTGTAATTCTAGGCTTTAGATATCCACCATGTAATAGATAGCCCCACATTTGACATACAAAACTGTCAGATGTAAATGCCTTATTCTCTAATGTGTAAATAATGTATATATGGAACATCAGGGGTTAACTTATTCTTTGGACTTTAATGTATTCATAATTTACCACTCCCATTCCTGGCTCCACCCCTTGTATATATAAGGAGCCATCCTCCCCATTTTCCTTGCTTCTATCTTGAATATTCAGCGAATATAGAATGCCTATTATGATTAAAGAGAAATATATTTAAATCTCTAACTTCTATTATCTTTATTGAGTCTGATCCTGAAAATATTGCAACAAGTTGGTAGCAGAGGATGGTTAATTGACTCAATAAGTAATTAAAAATGTCCAAGAAAGATAGGCCCAACACCAGGGCCTACAGCAAAGAAATAGAAACTGATCAAGAGATGATCAACGAATCCACTAATGCGATTTCGAGAGAATCCGAAGAATACACCACTGAAGAAGAAGAACTGATGAGTGAAAATAACGACCAGGAAGAAATCGAGATAGAAAATAACGAACTCAGGTCAGAGATATTAAAGATACTAAAAAGCCAAAAGAATGATGAAAGCCTCATCGCGGACCTCCAGGAGATGCTGAGGAACAGCGGAGCAGCGAGAGAGAAAAACGTCATTAAAGAAAAACCCAAAGATCAAAAAACTGTGAGTGAAATGACTACTGAGAAAATAGTTGTAAAAAAGAAAAGATGTGACCCCGCGCGAAATTTTGAATGGCAGCCATCTTGGTTTCAACGAACTTCAAAAGAGAGTGAAGCAGAGCCAATCAAAACGCTCAGTTCAAAATTTCTGGCGCGAAAAACGCTATCAGACAAAGAAAGTGAAAAAGAAGTCTCAAACTCTTCAGATGAACCAAAATCAGAAAGTGAAGACGATTTAACAAAGTCTCAAGTAAAGTCAGCAATGAAAACGCTTTTTGCTGTTTTTGGGCCAAGATTGAAAATTTCCAAGACATCAACGAAGAAGCAAGAAATCAAACCGACAACTCAAGACCTGCACGCTCCCATCCTGACTTCGAAAACGACGACACCCGAGCCCAGAGAGCCATGCCGATTCCGTCCTACACCGCAGACAGAATCGAGTGCCAGCGCACACAAGAGAAAGAGAAGAACCGTCGCCATCACCAAAGCCCCAAAAACCGAGCCAGAGACCGACTCATCTGAAGAGGAGCGGATCGAGAGAGCTGAAATGGAGAGAACCTTCCACAACGGCGCCAAAGAAGAAATGAGCAACGCGCATGTGCAAAACTACGTAGACGGCCCCGAAAGACTTGAACTGGCCAGAGAACCGCGCAGGCTCGTTACAAGCATCCCAATGCCGTTCTGTAATTTCCTGCACTTGAGAGACCACGGACTGCCTCAGGTTGTAAGTAATGGACAAAATAATGTGGGGAACTTACCCAGTGACTTCCCAAAACTTAGAGTTGATGGCATTAATTTACAAGAGTGGTACCAACAGCTTCAGGTTATTTTTATGAAAGAAAATTTACTATTCTTTATAACTAGTCCTCCAAGAAGACCTTGGACTTTAAAAATAGATTGCTTACATCATAGAGCATTTTTCATAATAATTTCTAGCGTGTCTCCTGCAATGTATCATAGCATCAAACCAAACCTAACTGTATCAGAAATAATTCAATGCATGTTTAATCTATTTCACAGCGATAGCGTAGCCACAACCACAAGAATGTCTAAGGATTTCTTTTCTTCTAGAGTGAAACCAGGGGTTTCTATAAGTGAGCATTTGATAAATCTAAACAAAATAAGAGCCGAGCTGCAATTGAGGGGGGAAGTGATTTCAGATCAAACAATGAAAAGTGTTATTATCAATTCACTTGATCCATCATGGGATAGCTTTATGTCACACTTAGATACCATTAATTTGGGATATTTATCAATAGAAAGTCTATCTAACAAATTGATAGCAGAAGACAATTCAAGAAAAAATCGTTCCAGTAACCAAACAGAACACAAATCTTTTAGGAAAGTAGTCTTTCAAGATAAATATAATGAGGCCTTTAGATGCCACAATTGTGGATCCAGGGAACACAGTAGAAGAGACTGTCCCAAAGTCCCAAGGGAGAGACATAGGCCAGAATATAGGAGCAAATACAATTACAGACAATCTTCCACAGATAGACACAAATATAGAAGTCCACCAAATTACAGAGAAAGTAGAGGGGGTAGAGAAAATTCAAAAGAGAGAAAATCTGGGTCACTAAATGGGCTAAATAAACAAGACAGCACCAGAACACAACAAGATGAGAACAATAATTGGCTTATTGATTCTGGTGCAACAAATCACACCACTAACAACAAAAGTATATTATCTTCATTTACAGAAGATAAGTTTGTGATAAAGGTAGCTAATCAAGAAAAGGTTCAAGTATTAGGCAGAGGAAATGTGACCTTGCCTGGTTTAGGGAAAATAGAGGGGGTATTATTAATCCCAGAAATACCTCACAACATACTGAGTGCTATAAAACTAAGCAGAGAATCTGACATCAATATAGTTTTCTCAAAGGGGAAAGCAACTATAGAAAAGAACAAAACAAATGTAGGCACTGTGATGATAAAAGGGGGTCTACCCTATCTGATAACCAAAGAAAGATGGTTACATAACATTGATTCAAATATGGAAGATTGTATTGAAGCAGATGATGAAAATGTCAGTAACAGTGACAATGATGAATGTAAAATAACTCATGATAATAAAAATACACACAATGAGAAGAAACCAAAAATAGGTAAACCAATTCATGATGAGTGTGCTCACATCTTACATAGGAAGTTAGGACATGCAAGCTTTCCTGTAGTACAAAAAATGACTGAACACGCAGAAGGTGTAAAAATAAAAAATTGTGAAAATTATTTGGAATGCTCAGTATGTAAATCCACCAAACTAAAAACCAGTCCCAGACCAAAAAAATCTAACAGATCAACTAACAATATTTTTGATTTGGTACATATGGACTTAGTTGGTCCATTAACTCCATCAATTACCTATAGAAAACGTTACTTCCTAACAATAGTGGATGATTACAGTCGCTATGGTTTTGTTTACACATTAAAGCACAAGGATGAAACCTTTCAGAAATTTAAGGAATTCTACAAACGCATAGAAACACAACATAATATCAGAATAAAACAAATTATGACAGATAGGGGATGTGAATTCATGTCTAAAGAATTCTCCCAATGGTTAAAGGATAGAGGGATGCTACATTTCACGTCCAATCCATTTTCTGCATTTCAAAATGGGATTGCAGAGAGAAAGAATTCCACACTACAAACCATGATTAGATGCACATTAGAGGATGCTGGTTTAGGCAAACAATTTTGGTCAGAAGCCTTACATTATTCAAATTACACTCAAAATAGAACATGGTCCAGTATTGTGAATAAGACACCATATGAGGTGATGTACAATAGAAAACCTAAATTAGCACACATGCACATATTTGGAGTTACTGCAGACGTACACATACCTAAACAATTGAGGAGAAAGGGAGAAAACGTATCCAGGAGATTAAGATTCATGGGATACGAAACTGGAACCAAAGGGTACAGATTCATTGATAATAATAACAAATTTATAGTATCCAGAACAGCTGTGTTCCATGAGCAGGCCAATTGGTCTAAATTGCACCTTAATGAAATATTTCCTAATAAAAGCAAAGATAATATATCTTGCGAGGAAGGAACAACAGAAAATCAAAATATTAACAAAAGTAAGAACAAAACCAAAACTTGGACAAATAGTCAGCATAAAATAAAGACAGACACATTAACAAAAAAGGAAGCCAGATATTTGCATGACAACCATAGCAAACCTGAAAGAAATATTAGAAACAATAGAAACCAAATACCAAATAAATACAAAGATTACATAATGCATATGGATGGAGAACAAATAACACCCAATACATATGAGGAAGTATTGAAACTTCCCCGTGAGGAAAGAGAAAAATGGGAACTAGCTATGGAAAAAGAGATGGAAAGTTTACAAGGATTAAATGTATTCACACCTGCGATCGCACCTAAGGATAAAACAATTATAGGTACCAGGTGGATTTATAAAATTAAGAATTTAGAAGGAGGTAATACCTTATACAAAGCCAGACTAGTTGCACAAGGTTATGCACAAAAATATCCAGAAGACTATACTGACACATATTCACCCACAGTGAGAACAGAGAGTGTCAAAACAGCTCTTGTAGTAGCATCTGCACTCAATCTGGACGTGTTTCAATATGACATACAGACTGCATACTTACACGCAAAATTAGATAAGGAAATATATGTAAGAGCACCACACAGTCAATACACTAATAAGAACGAAATTTGGTTATTAAATAAGAGTCTGTACGGATTGAAGCAATCTGGCAAAAGATGGTACGATTGTTTGGTAAAAGTACTTAAGACCATGGATTTCAACGCCACCACTGCTGATAACTGTTTCTTTGTAAAAAAGAGTAATGATCATATTGAATTTGTATTAATTTATGTGGATGATATTTTATATATTGGAAAGCATAAAGAGAGCAGGGAAATCTTTGTAAATAAGTTAAACGAACACTTCTCATTGAAATCACTAGGTAGAGTGAATAAATACCTTGGTGTACAAATTAACAAAACTAAAAGGGGATTCAAACTTACTCAGAAAGATAAAATCATTGAACTCCTAAACAAATGTAACTTAAATAATGCCAAAACATGTGACACACCTATGCAAACTGATTTTCTTAGAAACAATGATGAATCTTCCCCTGAGTTTAAAGACAACACATTTTACAGATCAGTTATAGGTTCACTCCTTTATATATCTAATTGGACTAGGCCAGATATTGCATTACCTCTCAATTTATTGTCAAGATATGTTAGCAAACCAACCTTGTATCATTGGGAAGCTGTCAAAAGAATTTTAAGATATCTGAAAAGTACATTAGATTTTTGTTTAATATTGGAACCCAATAATGACAAAGAACCAAAAATTACTTGTTATGCCGATGCAGATTGGGCTGGTGATACATCATGCAGAAAGAGTACCTCTGGTTATGTTTTTCTATTGAACGATTGTCCAGTTTACTGGTATACTGGTAAACAAGAACTGGTAGCCACTTCTACCACAGAAGCGGAATATGTTTGCTTGTCTAAAGCTGCAAATAACCTTGTATGGTTCAATGATTTGATCACAGATGTTTGGAAGAAACCTACTTTACCATTTATTATGCATGAAGACAATAAAGCGGCCATTGAAATATCTAGATCCGATGCAATTGGACAAAGGTCCAGGCATATTGATATAAAATTTAAGCACGTGAGACAACTATCTCAAGACGGATTCATCAAAGCAATACATTGTGATACTTCTGAACAAGTAGCTGACATATTAACAAAACCCTTACCTTCTAAACAACACAAATATTTAACTTCTAAATTATATGTATTATATTGTCCTGAATCTGAATGTAACTGGTGTTGTATAACGAACCGGCATTTAGAGGGGGATTTGTCAGATGTAAATGCCTTATTCTCTAATGTGTAAATAATGTATATATGGAACATCAGGGGTTAACTTATTCTTTGGACTTTAATGTATTCATAATTTACCACTCCCATTCCTGGCTCCACCCCTTGTATATATAAGGAGCCATCCTCCCCATTTTCCTTGCTTCTATCTTGAATATTCAGCGAATATAGAATGCCTATTATGATTAAAGAGAAATATATTTAAATCTCTAACTTCTATTATCTTTATTGAGTCTGATCCTGAAAATATTGCAACAAAAACATTTTCCTAACACATTAATGCTTCTTTTTTTCGCCTAAGGCAATTTCATGGAATGTGGCTTGTGCTTATACTAATGGTGTCCCATCACTGAAATATATGCCCTTCTGCAACTGATGCAATATTAACAAGATCAGTGCATTGTGTCTGCTCCTGCAGTGCTTTCTATCATAGTGCTTCTTCATTGATTGATGGCTAATATCCATAGACTTATGACTTCTAAACGATATGGCACTGTGGGGTTTGGACTGTGGTTATTTGTTAGTGGTGCTTTGCTGACTTGGTGTGCATTAGCATGATAAAAAGAAAGTAGACTAAGCTTTCCTTTAACAAAGGAAGAACCAACCAAGTGCCAAGCCTCCTTGGCTCTACCCTAAGCCAGGTAAGAGCAGAGCAATATCTATCATTGAGAGCTACTGTTTGAGAGAATTTACATTCCCCTTGACAACAATCTTGTTGCCCAGACATGTCAATTGCTTTCTTGCTGTAATTGCACTGATAGGACAATCATGGTTACTTTTGTTGGCTGGATATAATCAGCTGTGTGGTGGGTGTGTTTCTATGAATATAGCAAATGGTATGTGTTGCAGAACATTAGGTGCCCAACCCACTTGATTCTCAGAGGAAAATCCTCAGGAATCCGGGGAAGAGTCTTTGATTAAAATCCTGCAGGCATCCTCACCAGCCTTGCCAATGAGGCATTGCCATAAACCTTATTGCCATGGCAGACCTGCATTAACTGTCCCAATGTGTTCTTTTTTTTTTTGCCTTAGTTGGTGGTAATTGCCTTCAAGATTTTGCTGACTTAAGAACATGATTTATTTGCCAAGTGCACAAAGCCAATTCTCCCTAAGAAAAATACATACGGACTTTGCCTGTGCTTTCTACACATCTCCCATTACATATAATTCAAGGACACTATTGGAAAAAAAATGAAAACAGTAAGAGTAAAATAAAAAAGAGATTAACAATAGAAAAAAAGTACCAGTTTAGCTAATAAATGTACATTTAAGGGATTAGAGAACTGTAATCCATATAAAATAATTCATTTACTCACTGTAATGATATGAGGGAATGACCTTGGGAAATAGAAAGGAGAGCCGCAGACTGGACAATCAATGTGTAAAAGGAAAGGAGGCATGGGAAGTGTTTCAAAATGGACCCTCCCTAGTTTTTCAGAGGGTAAAAGGAAAGGGGTGTGTGTGTGTGTGTGGAGAAATACTTGCAAGATTCTATTAAATCTTAGAATAAAGAGAGAATTATTGTAAACATAGTTGTGCTTCTTAACTGGACAATCTCACTATAAGAGATGAGCAGGTTGAACCAGAAGGCGGGGTCAAACTCGCTATCAGTTTGGAGTCACTACTCTCCCACAAAAGACTCAAGTCCAGCCCTCTGTGAATTCCATTATCTAGCATCAATTTGCCTTAAAAATGAATAGATCAGATTCTTGTGTATAGGTTGAATGTAATAAATTTTTAGTGCTTTGAACTCAACTCCTGTTCCTAATTACTTGCGCCTGACACTCACAAGGCTAACATCAATTTTACACAAACAGTGACACACACATTTGCCTGAAAAAGCAAGCATTTTGTCCCACCATCATATATAATTTTAGGCTACTGTTTATTAAAAAGGAATACAGCTTGATCACAAATTGTTTCTTTGTGTGTCTCACCCCTGAACTGTCTGATATTGTGTTTTATGCTTATGCTGCAGGATCACTTGAATGTATTCTGTGTTTACAACAGCTTTCTCTGGTTTCAGGGTGGAAAGTTGTAATAAGTGTCTAGAAAGAAGAGCAGTGAATAACAAGAAAGTCTGGCACAAATCTAAAACATTTGCACAAATAAGAGCTGAGCCAAAATGTTTTGAATATGCAACATTCTGGCAGAACAAACATTATTAAAGCATCTACAGCATTCTCCTGCCATCAAGAAAGCATTGTTCGGTAATTCTGATTTAATGGCAATTGGTAATTCACACAATGACAATAGTTAACTTTGGAGTGCAGTGCCAAAATAAAGCTAAAGTCCAATTATAACATTGTATGAGAACATAAGATTGGACAGCCTCAAAAGCCTTTAGTGTTGATCATAGAACATGCATAGCAGTAGCTATTTCTCCTCTGTGACTGCCAATTATAATCATATGGTATTCCATATGGTTATAATGGGCACTATTCCTAAAATCAAAGTATTATGGAATTGCTGGAAGGCTTTCCATCTCATGAATCCAAGGAGGTCCCCACAGTATCCACTACGGTGTGACAGAAAAAGCTGAGCTCAGCACCATTTGTATTACTGAAATAGTGGAAATGAAACATTTAGAGACAGTCCTATCCTATGCTATGATGGCTACTGAGATGATAGCTGTCAAGAGGTTTGATGCATGTTTATTGACTGCTGCAGAAAGAAGGAAGCACATTTCTGGTTTTCTATACAAGTAGTCTCAGCTTATAACCATTTATTTAGTGACTGTTCGAAGCAGGTGTGAAATCTAAAAATTTTCGCTACCGGTTCTGTGGGCGTGGCTTAATTAGTGGGCGTGGCTTGGTGGTCAGGTGACTGGGTGGGCGTGGCTTGGTGGTCAGGTGGGCGTGGCCAAATAGACGTCACTTCTTTGCCCTTTTTTAACCTACAAAACACAACACAACACAACTGGCTCACCCACAATGTAAAAACAGCTGTGCTAGACCCAAAATGGCCCCTGCAACAAGCAGGAACCTCACACAGGCACAAAAAGTCCAAAAAACCAACTTTCACACTTTACACACACACAACACAACTGTCTCACCCACAATGTAAAAGCAGCTGTGCTAGATACAAAATGGCCCCTGCAACAAGCAGGAACCTCACACAGCCACAAAAAGCCCAAAAAACCAACTTTCACACTTTACACACACACAACCCAACACAACACAACTGGCTCACCCAATGTAAAAGCAGCTGTGCTAGCCCCAAAATGGCCCCTACAAGCAGGAACCTCACACAGCCACAAAAAGCCCCAAAAACCAACTTTCACACTTTACGCACACAAAATTCCACATACAGCTTTGTGAGATTTTGTGTGTTTGTGTAGTTAGAGTGAAACACTACAGAAACACAAAATCTCAGAAAGCTGCACAAATATTATTTTATTTTATTTTATTTTATTTTATTTTATTTTATTTTATTTTATTTTATTTTATTTTATTTTATTTTATTTTATTTTTATATTTATATAAAAGCAGCTAAATTTAAAACTTCCTAAACTTTAAATGGCCAGGTCTAAAAAAAGAACGACTTAAAAAAAACCCAATTAACTATTTTTTTTAAAGCTCCCAAAGGGGAAAAAAACTTGCAGGCAGGCAGGCAGGCAGATAGAGCTGCTCACCGATGAGCTTGATAGCAGGCAGGGAGATTCAGTTGCTTGCTGATGCAATGGATTGCAGGGATTACAGCAAGCGAAGCAAGACAGGTGTGCGAAGGTAAGCAAGCTGGAGGCTGGGGGGGAAGGGATTTTTGCTACCGGTTCTCCGAACTGCCCCCCGCCATCGCTACCTACTCGCCCGAGCCAGTCCGAACCGGGAGCATTTCACCCCTGGTTCGAAGCCACAACAGCACTGAAAAAAGCATTTTTCATAGTGACCATTTTTCAAAGTGACTTACAAGTCACAACCATTGCAGCATCCTTATGATCATGTGATCAAAATTCAAATGCTCAGCAGCTGGTTCATACTTATGACCATTGCTGTGTCCTAAGATCATGTGACCCCCCCTTTTGTGACCTTCTGCCAAGCAAAGTCAATGGGGAAACCAGATTCACTTAACAAATGTGGTACTAACTTATCACCTGCAGTGATTCACTTAACAACTGTGGCAAGAATTTTTTTTTTTTATTTTGATTTATATGCCGCCCTTCTCCGAAGACTCAGGGCAGCTTACAATGCGTTAAGCAATAGCCTTCATACTTTTGTATATTTATACAAAGTCAGCTTATTGCCCCCACAATCTGGGTCCTCATTTTACCTACCTTAGAAAGGATGGAAGACTGGGTCAACCTTGAGCCTGGTGAGATTTGAACTTGCAGTAATTGCAGGCAGCTGATGTTAATAAC
The DNA here is from genome assembly GCF_029215685.1 of Pituophis catenifer annectens. Lineage (NCBI taxonomy): Eukaryota > Metazoa > Chordata > Lepidosauria > Squamata > Colubridae > Pituophis > Pituophis catenifer. Next base: position 156,286,283 of record NW_027256881.1, on the reverse strand, counting down.
AGTGCTTTAGTCTGCTGCGCTACTAGGCTCTTTTGTCATAAAATGGGGCAAAACTCACTTTTTTTATTATTTTTTATTATTATTATTTTTAATTTGATTTATATGCCGCCCTTCTCCGAAGACTCAGGGCGGCTTACAATGTGCTCAGCAATAGCCTTCATCCTTTTGTATATTTATACAAAGTCAGCTTATTGCCCCCACAAACTGGGTCCTCATTTCACCTACCTTAGAAAGGATGGAAGGCTGAGTCAACCTTGAGCCTTGGCGAGATTCGAACCCTGCAGTAATTGCAGGCAGCTGGTCTTAATAAGCTTAATAACAGGGTGCCTTAAACCCCTGTACTACCAAGGCTCTTAACAAACGTCTCACTTAACAGAAATTTTGGGCTCATTTGTAGTCGTAGGTTGAGGACTACCTGTCATGAAATTATCACTGAAATATTCTGCAATAGTTCACACTGTCAGGAAGTTTCTCCTTAGTTTTATGGTTGCTTCTCTCTTTGTTCAGTTTCCATCAATTGCTTCTTGTTTTGCCTTCTGGTGCTTTGGAAAATACATTGCCCCCCCCCTTCTTTCTGGCGGCCCCTTAAAAGCCTGTTGCCTATCACACTCTTGGGCAAAGCATGTGAGCCATTTCCTCCTCTCAGTGGTCCATGAAAGTGCATCTATAGTATGTAGATAATAAAGTTGAAAAAAGGTGAACAACATTTTTACAGAACTATAGATACGTTGAGGCTGGGTGTGACAAGGAATGGCTGGGAGGGGAGGGGCCAGGCAAGGCACCCCTTGACGTGAGTGACATTGAGTTGGCTATGCCCACCCAGGCACATGACCATCAAGGCATACCCACTGTCACATGACCATCAAGCCATGCCCACAAAATAAGCCACACCCACAGAACTGGTAGTAAAAAAATTTAGAAGCTACCTATATATATATATACTGTATGTATGTATATATATATATAATGTGTGTGTGTGTGTGTGTGTGTGTGTGTGTGTGTGTGTGTGTGTGTGTGTATTTCTCAGCAGGGAGCTTACTGGCTGCTGAAAAAAAAGCCTAGAAACTAGTGGATTGGGATTTCACTTGTAGGAAGTTAGCACCTACCCCTTTCCTGGAAGAGTGAAATATTTTAGGAAATATGAAAAAGGCAGAATATTATATTTCCCTGGGTGAGAAATATGAGAAGCATATTTTACAGACAAAGCAGCTCCCACCTTCCTGCCCCCCACCCTTTGTCAATGGGCCATTAAGGCCTGGGCCAGTCTACTCTACATAACAAAGATCTACCTCCTTCAGGCAGAGCCATAGTAGGAATTGCCAAAGATAGGATTAGCCCTCTACACAATAGCAGCAGAAACCACATGTGACCTGGGAAGCACATGTGAGCATCAGCCAGCAAGGCCCCCACCCCCTGGGAGTCTGACAACCAATCAGGATACTCTTTCGGGGTCCCAAGAAATGCAGAGCCAGAGAGAGCATAAAAACCCGAGGATTTACTGTATCTGCCCTCTTTTCTGTTCAGGAACTCAAGCCATGTGATCCTGTCCACCATTAAACCATCTTTCCAAGCAGTCTCCATGTTTCCAGTGTCTGTTTTCCCCACTTGGAGCAGAACCTAGAAGGATATTTCTTCCAACACACTGAACTAGGGTTTTCGCGGGTGTTTGTATGTAGGTCTTTGGTTATTTGGGTTTTCTCCCACGTAAAATTGGAAGTGTCTTGGCAACGTTTTGACGAAGTCTCATTCCTATCTTCAGGCTGGTGTCTTCGGCTTCATGCTTCTAGGAGCAAGGAGCTCCTTGGAGCTCCTAGAAGCACGAAGCCGAAGCCGAAGCGAAGACACCAGCCTGAAGATGACGAATGAGACTTCGTCAAAACGTTGCCAAGACACTTCCAATTTTACGCGGGAGAAAACCCGAATAACCAAAGACCTACATACACATACACACACACACACACACACATTTACAACCTTTGCAACATCCCCATGGACATAAGATTAAAATTCAGACACCTGGCAATTGACTCATATTTATGACAGTTGCAGTGTCCCAGGGTCATGTGATCACTTTTTGCGAACTTCTGACAAGTAAAGTCAATGGGGAAGCCAGATTCAGTTAACAACCGGGTTACTAACTTAACAACTGCAATGATTATCAAAACAACCGTGGCAAGAAAGGTTGTAAAATGGGGCAAAAGCTCACTTAACAAATATCCTGGTTAACAATGGGAATTTTTGGGGTCAATCATGGTCATAAATCAGGGACCACCTGTACCTTTGATCCTATTAATATCATCTGTTTTTATTGCTGAGTTTTCTTGTTTTCAAAGTCTTCTGGGAAGATCCTTTTAAGCTAAAAGGCAGAATATTGATTTTTACAAATTAAAATTCCAGAAAAAAACAGTGGCAAAAGAAATATAATAGGTAGTTCTCTGGAGGGAACCACCGCTGCCTTCAGTTCACAATACAATCAGAATCAGAATAGAATAGAGCTGGAAGGGATCTTGGAGATACAATGTATAATAGTACACACTAATTCGCAAAAGCAAAAGCAAACTAAAACAGTACAGTAGAATGCAGAGGATTTTTCTGCAAGCAGTTCCAAACTGCATGCAGACAAACTGAAGTAGAATGCAACGGCTGGCTTGTAAGCTTGTATAAATCCCGACTTACATAAACGAGTGTGCGCTTCTTTGTTGGGGTAAACTAGGCTTTGTTTGTGCTGGCGATAGATTAGGTGAAACGTATCACAACTGACTGTATTGTGACAGCATTAACAAAGATGCATTATGACTAAAGGCTTATCCAAGCTGCCCCTTTCCCAGCACAGACCAGTAGCTGTAGCCTCCAGATGAGTTTTATTACTCTGCCTTATAAAACACTGGGTTTTATTTCTTTTTCTTTTTTGCTTTGGTTACCACAAGTGGAGCACATCACTTTCCTCAAAGCCCAATCCTGCACTGTGATTGGCTACTCTGCAGAGGCAGGAACACCACCTCACTTCAAAGAGTAATTGCCAGGATTTCTGATGCCTTTTAGATCTAATATTGATGATCAGTATTATTGATTATTGGTAATATTGATACTACTGATTATAATACTTGCTTAAAATACAAAATGTTGGTTCAAAACACAGCAATTGTTTTTTTTTTTTTAAAAAAAACACCTTGCAAAATTCCCCTGCATTTTGTTTCCACTAAAACAAAAACCTCATCAGTTCTCCACTTATTTGAGGTAAAAGGATTTTGCAGTCCTGCAGTAACGGTTTCTGCAGTATATAGTTTATGGCTTCGTCTATATACTAAGATTCTCTGCTTGAGTCTGAACAGTTTGTATAATAAATTGGACAGGTTTGCCTGGACACATGGTTGAAAGACTAAGATAGCTGAATCCAGCTTTCTCAAGTTTTTCAACATTTGAAATACAGCAAATTCTTTTTTAAAATCTCTTTTAGATATATACAAACAGAAAAGTATACAAATATAGAGGAGTAACCATATTAATTGGACTTTAATATGGGACTATACAGAAGGTCCCATTTACAATGAAACAATGGAAAAATTAAAAACCTTTAGACACAAAATACTGGTACATTTCTTGGTGCATAGAAACCATATGCATTCTTCCATAGGAGAAAATATCAACACTTACAGGGTAAACTACTCAGTTGTAATTTGGTCTCCTTAAATTAATTCCAAAGCATATTAATTATATAAATACTTTAAACATCGCTTATACATTCCGTGCTTTCTGGACTCAGTGGTGGAAGATAGATTTGTGATGATATAAGTGATGTTTTATCATAAGCCATGCCACTTATATGAATTTCTATTTATGGCAGCTATACATTTGCAAAATCTCATTGCTGTCATTTGGAACATGCCTGGATGTGGTGTCAACAATTTGAAAAATGTCTTTTTAAATAGGATTGCTTTTGTTGTTCAACCTACTGCATGAACATTGTGAAATGTTCTGTACAGTTTGGGAGGTTTTAAGGCGCATTCTCAAACTAAATTAAGTCCTATCAGAAGTTTAACAGTTAACCTGTTTTAGGATTTAATTTGTTAAACGTGGGGAAGCAAATTGAGCTGCTGAAAGCAATTATTTGAACACCACATACCTTCAAAGGGGGACTATAAAACAGATCTGAACAACAGGGTTGTTCTTCGTTTTTCCTGCCTTGAAGATTGAATTTCTCCTGGAAGGATAAGTTTTTAAATGGAGGTTGCTGGCTTATCCTCTGCATTGTACATTAAGTAGCATCTTAGCTATGATATATGTAGTTGCATGTGTATGTAGTCTTGTAGTCTGTATGTAATTGCATATATATGTGTGTGTATGTAATTCATTTTGCCACAGGAAGTCAAAGCAATCACTGAAATAAAAATTTGAGTAAGAATTGTTTCAAAGAATTAAAAGAAAACTCATTCCTGAAACTGCAGTCTCAAATGTAAAATGGTAGTAATCAATTGTCCCAGGATGGAGAACTTTTTCAAACAAACTATTTTATTTGATTCCATCAACTGTTAATAGCTTGAAATCCCTTGGTTAGGACAGTCTTAGGATCCTTCCTGGCTTGGATAAAAGTGCCTTCATTAGCTTTCCAAAATTTTCGTTTGTGGCCTCCGTTGGGAAAGAATTCTGAAGTTAAGGAATCGCTATAATGAAAGTTGCCCTCGCCAATCATACAGCAAGTGATTATTCCCAATAACACTGTTAACGTCCTAGATATTAATCTGGTTTGAAGCGGGCTGCTGCTTTGAGACAATTCGGGTTAGGATTAAAGCAAAATAAAATTTGCATTAAGTGATTTAAAAAAAACAAACCGTGGACCATGTTCAAATCCGAGGGTCTATATTGCAAGTTTGCAAACTTCCGAATCCGGTCGTTACGAGAAATCCCATTTCCACAACAAACTCGAGGGAGGGGAGGCCAGCAGAAAAAGCGTGCTATAATCCCATAAATTTGGGGGGGGGGGAAATCCTTTATGTCTTAATTGCTTAATCTTGTGCTTTTACTTTAAGAATAACTTTTATCCGAGTTGCATGCTTCTCTCCCAGGCTTCGCGCTTTTTCGAAAGGCTTGGAAGATTGGCCGCCGTCTCATCCGAGGGGCGGAGTTGGGAACCTTGGCGCGCAGTATAAAAGCCCCGGCTGGGGACCCGGGCAGGATTGTTGCTGGACACGCGGCCGTTGCATCTTTTTGCCAGGCGCTATGAGGCGTTCCCGAACATCAGGCTCCGCTTACAGAAGAGTCTCAGCGGCCCCTGCTCCCCGTCGGGGTTGAGCGGGAAGACCTCGGCACCAGAGGCCTCCCCTGCAGCCCCCTCGCCGCCGTCCTGCACCCAGGCGATCCCCACGAGCAGCGGCCGGTCGTGGGAGAAGACGGAGGTGCCGGCCCGGCCAGCGTGCCTTACAAGAGATCCGAAAGTATCAAAAGAGCACGGGGCTTCTCATTCCAAAGCTGCCCTTCGCTTGTGCGGTTCGCAGTGTCTGTCTGGAATACACCCGAGGAGTTGAGGTGACCTGGGAGCCGAAGGCGCTGCTTGCCTTGGAAACAGCAGCAGCAGTTTTCCTTATAGACCTCCTGGCAGATGCCTACCAGTGTGCCTGCGTTTCCAAGCGGAACACCCTCCTTCCCAGGGACATCCAGTTAATTCGGCGAAACCGTGGCCTCCAGGATGGTTTGGGTTAGTTCCCTTCCCCTGTTTTGCTGGGCTGAGGAGGAGGTATGTTCTGGGGCTACAGAGCTGCAAAGAAGCATCCTGGGACTGCTTTGGAGAAAGAAGAGCCAATTCCACACCACCTCCAAAATTCTAGAGATTGAGAGACCTGACCTGACCTAACCCCTTCCTCTTGCTGGAACTTCCACAGGATCTCCCTGGTTGACATCTTCCCACCGCCCTGCTCAGAAGGGAAACAGGGATCCATCTATCCAGAGGTGAGAAGAAACGAATGGCCCAAGCACCTGGAAAGGACTAGAGTGACTTTTTTTGGCCTTCCTCCCAGCCACCCATTTTTAAAGCTTGTAGCCCTTCAGCAGGGGAGCTTCTGCAACCTTCAGTTTGAACCTCTCTCATGCCACAATGTTGAAAAATTGTTCACTGTTCTTGAAGCCTGTTTTGTGCTTCAGAGTTTAAAATGTTTAAAATGAAAATGTTTATATAAATCCTTGAATTTGTTATCCTTTCCTTCCTCTTCACCGCATTATTAGATGCCCATCAGATCCTTCTAGATCTGCCCAGTTGGATTCCCATGATTCTCTGCTGGTTGGAGATTATGGATTTTGCCACATTTACCTTCAGCCTGGAGAGGGGCAAATGTGAAGACATTCAATGTCACATTTGTCCTTTGCTCTGCTGCTGGTCTGGTGGCTTTACTTGTTTCCCTGCTATCCAAACTAAGGCAAAGGAATCTCTCCAACTTGGAAGGACTGATCCCCTCTACAGACCCTGAGCTGAGATTGAGCAAAATAGAATAGGTAAACCTTTTGGGGTTATATTTCAATTCAACGGTAGAAATGGTGCGCATACAGATTACATTGTCAGACTAATCCAAAGAATTACCACACCAATCCAACAATATATACAAAGCTTTATACATTGAAAGAGAAATACATATAGAAAATATACATATATAATATATACATTTTAAAAAATATACCAAGGAGATAGAACTGGTATAAAGGTCAAATAGGCAAGGAATTAGTAAGAGAATACCTATCACAGATGGCTTACATCTCAGGGTTTTGAAGGAGCTGGCAGATGTAATTTTGGAGCCATTGAATGTAACCTTCCAAAGCTCATGTAGCACAGGAGAAATATCAGAGGACTGGAAAAGAGCTGATATTCCAATCTACCAAAAGGGGGGAAAAATGGATCCAGGCAGTTATAGGCCAATCAGCTTGACATCGATACCTGGGAAAATCCTGGAAAACATAATCAGAGGATTTGTGAGCACCTAGAAACAAGGTGAATACTAGAAGCCAGTATGGGTTTGTTAAAAACATGCCAGACATACCTTACTGACTTTTTGCTAGAGTAATGCTACGAATATGGTATACTTGGACTTCAGTATCTTCAGTAAGATATGTCACAAAGTATCAATCTGGAATCCTAACCATGTGAGCCACTACATTCCTTTGAGTATTTTATCTACTTGTAAGATAAAACAATGTGGACTAGACAGTACAACCACCAGGTGATTTGCAGTTGGCTGGCTGACCACACTCAGCGGAAATCTTCAATGAAACTACATGGAGGGAAGTGGGATATCATCACATCATAAGTGATGTGATTCGACTGTCTCTCTGGGTTGGGGTGTTGGAGAATCGGCTCCTCAGTGATTCTCCCATTCAAGGTGAGGGGATAGAAGGGGAACTCAACAAATTTGCAGATGACACCAAACGGGGGGGAATTGCTAACACTTTGGAAAACAGACTCAAGGTTCAAAAGGATCTTGACGGACTTGAGCACCGGGCCCTATATAAGATGTAATTCAGTGGTGAGAAAATAAGATTCTGCAAGTAGGAAAAAAACAAATTGGTATCTGTCTCAATAGTAGTAACAGCGATTTGGTGTCCTAGATCACCACTTACGGTAAGCATGAATCAGCAGCTGCCAAAACTAATGCAGGCCTAACCACAGAGGAATAGTGTTAAGACAAGAAGAAGTGATAGTATCGCACTGGTGAGACCACTCTTGGAATACTGTGTTGAGTTCTGGTCTCCATGACACAGAAAAAGTTGTTGAGTCTCTGGAAGGTGGAGAGAAGAGCAACAAAGACAATAAAGTGTCTGGAAACTAAATTGTGTGATAAATAATTGAGGGATCTAGCCTATTGAAGAGAAGGCTTGGGGGACATGATAACAGTCCTCTAATACTTGAGGGGCTGTCATAAGGGATTGACTTATTCTCTAAGGCACCAGAGGGCAGGACAAGAAGTAATAGGTGGTAGCTTATTAAAGAGAGATCCAACTTAGAAATAAGGAGAATTTTGCTGATGGAATATTCAATAGAATAGCTTTCCTCCTGAAGTTGTGGGTCCTCCATCACTTGTTTTCAAAAACAGACTGGACAACTATTTGATGGGTAGTGTAAGATTCTTGCTTTGAACGGGGTTGGAGTAGAATGGGGCTCCCCAACCGCTAGGCTGTGGCCCACTACCAAGCTGTGACCTCATGAGCAGTGGGCCGGTGCACACGCACAGCTCCACTCATCTAATGATGTCACAAACGCTTCTCTTGTGTGAATGGAATTGCATGCATGTGTGTGTTGGCCCACCACTTTCATGGTCTGGTTCCCCTCTCCCTCCCCCAGCCAGGCCGCTAAGCTGCCTGTTCCCGATGCTTTAAAACTAGAGTGGTGAGAGCAGAGGCTGAGTGAGACGAGCACGCCCTGCTCAGCCTTGCTGACTCGCCAAGGCTGCCTGCACAGGACACCCAATCAGCTTTTGGAGCATCAGGCACCCTCCGTGAGTCTGAAGGAGCATAGAACTGTGCTCCCAAAGGTTTCTCTTTTCTATGCCAAAAGACAAAAGGCTTTGGGGGAGCAATTTTGTGCTGTTTCAGGCCTTCCATCCCTTTGCAAAAGCTTTTGGCGCAGAGAAGCCTGAAGGAGTGAGAAATCCTGCCCCAAAGGCTTCTCTTCTCTCATGTGAGTGGACCTGGTTATGCACCACTCACGTTACCTGGTTCCCCTCTTCCCTCCCCCCCCCGCCAGCCAGGCCACCAAGACACAAAAGTTGGAGATCTCTGGACTAGAAGACCTTCAATGACCCTTCCAGCCCTATGTTTCCAAGGCTAGAGGAATTTACCTGTAGCCATTAGGCTTTTATCAAGCAAGGACTTCAGTACAATTATTATTTGGAGCAACTAGTGATTTATAATCTATCTTAAATCTGGTATAATCTATTCAGTATAATTCCTTGGTTCTGTACCAGGAACCCAGCATGTCTACTGCAGCTCTTAGGCTTCAGTGCAAGCTGATCAGGGTAGAGACAAGTTTGGTTAGTAATATTTAATTATGGGCTTAAAATTATCTATCAGCCCATTGGCTGCTCTATTATGTTTTCAGTGATATTTACTTGGAAGGAAGCCTATAAATAGAAGTTCCTTCCATGTGGCCCTTCTCAGAACATTTTATTTTGGCTGGTCTCCAGTTGATTTTAACAGCTTGCTGTAAAGCCCTTTCTTCAGGACAGTGTGAGTAGGAGGGACGGGGGACTTGGTGCCTTTGACTCAACAAATCTTTGCAGTTTTCCTGGTATGATTTCAGAAGTGTTTTGTCATTGCCTCGTCCCTAGAACTGAGGGCCGCTAGAGCCTGCAATCACCTAGCTTTGTGCCTAATGCAGGACAAGAATTGAGTCTCCCAGGTTTCTAAACTCATTTCTCGCTAATAAACCTGCTTATAAGAGAGGACATGGTTAGGATGCTGGATTGACAATTGGCAAGCCTGCATTTGAAGCCCGAATGCTGCTGCATGTTGGGGTGAACTCCCGTCATTTGCTCCAGCTGATCTAACAGTTTGAAAGCGTACAAACATGAGTAGATAAATGGGTAGCACTTTGAGGGTCTCATTAACAGGGACATGAAAGGAGCCTCCAACTGGGCATCCCCTGGCCAATGGTGATGTAGCCAACTGATCCTTTCATCATGCAAGCACTTCGGATGTGGAAGTGGTAGTAGGCTGCTTATACAGTCTACATACAACTTTGACTACTAATGGATGGTAGAAAATTTGTTCCTACCTGTTTGCAATCTGGCAAGACTCATTTAGCGCTACCACATAGCAACCTTTTGGGAGTACTTCAAAGCTGTTTTGCTTCCCTTTTGGGGCCATCTTATCCAGAGTATTTAGAAAATATCTCTTATTTTCAAGCACAAGATAAGAGAAGAAATTTCAGGGAGTGTTATGTAATGAGATAGCTTCGCTCTAGCTGATTTTCACAGGAAGCTTGGCTCCTAGGACTTCATGAAAACATCCATGTTACTTTCTTCATAGCAATATGGAAGTGACTCGCCACTACCTTACAAGATGTTTTTTCAACTGCCCAGTCCAGTTCATATTCCTCATATTTCCTGGGAATATCCTATCCAAGCAATAATGAGATTCAACTCCATTCAGCTTTTTGGGAGATCAGTGTCAAGCACAAAGAATCAGGACTACACATGAAGTTCTAATTAAGCCGATTTATTGCTCACGCCTATACAAGAATCAACTAAAACTCAACACTAAACTGATCTAGAGAAGAGTTAACAAGATTCAAGAAGGGTTGGACTTGAAGCACTTGCAGGAACATAACAATTCTAGATCCAGTCCTCTCTTGATTCTGCCTCTGCTTCTCCTACAACTAGTGTTGATCAGTAAGACAGCAATTAAATTATTTGCTCCTACCTGTGGAGCTTCTACAGCTCCTTCTCCAAATCATAATAATCTCACTAGAAATAATGTTCTAGTATTAAATTATTAATATTTAATTCTTTTAAAATAATAAGCATATCTAAAGTCCTTTCCCCCACTCATATTTTCTGTACACACGTGAACTTGGCTGGAAGAATGCTTGGAGGGGATGCTACATTGGTGCAGGCTGTCATTCTGTAGTGCTTAAAACAGTGGTGGGTTGCTACTGGTTCTCCCTGGTTTGGGAGAGCCGGTAGCGAAAATCTTGATGTGAGAGCAAACCGGTTTGCTCCGACCATCAGCTGGGCCCTCCCCCGTGCTATAGTATATAGTAAGTAAGTTACTATAGTATATAGTAAGTATAGTGCTATACTTACCTTTATTCCTTCAATTTTAGCCCAGCTGTAAGGTGCAGCAGAGCCAATTGCCATGCCTCAGCTGTACTGAAATTCAATGCACTTGCGCAAACCAGTGGTAATACCGGTTAGAAACCACCACTGGCTTAAAAGCCCATTGGAAGCTATGGGTATGAACAAGCTGCCGTTCTACGTTACCAGATGGAGAGAAGGAGGAAGCACTTTATGTTTGAACATCACTGGTGTGGAGTAAGGATATTTATTTATTTATTTATATCCCGCCTTTATTATTTTTACAAATAACTCAAGGTAACAAACATATCCAACACCACATCCTCTTCCTATTTTCCCCACAGCAGTCCTGTGAGGTGAGCTGACCTGGAACGGTCATCCAGCTGGATTTCATGGTCTCCCGCTTTCTAGCCTGGTGCCCTAACCACTAGACCTCCTTTTGCAATCTTCTGACAAGCAAAGTCATGGAGAAGCCAGATTCATTTAACAATTGTGTTGCCAATTTAACAACTGAAGTGATTCACTTAATCTGTGGCAAGAAAGGTCGTAAAATGGGGTAAAACTCACTTAACAAATGTCTCACTGGGCAACAGAAATTTTTTTCTGCTCAATTGTGGTCATAAATTGGGTATGCATCTGTATGCACATATAAAAATACAAAATAAAAATAAAGAAAGACAAACTGGCATGGAAAAAATCAATAATAAAATGTTTTCTTAGATGCTGTGGTCCCAGTATTTTCAAAATAATTAATGCTAAGGCAAAATCTAAGCACCTTTTCACTCTTCCAAGACAAGCAGGATACCTGAAAAACCTTGAGAAAAGTTCAGGCTTAGTTTACTTGTGCATGAAAACCCAATCCCGTCAAATCCATTCCAGGCTTACTTTCCCTCTCTGCCAGAATATCCTGGAATGGTCAGAGCAAGAAAAATGTAACATTTTCATTTAGCTCTTAATATGTAAAAATGATTAAAAAAACAAACAAACCTGGTTTTACCAACTACTAAACCAAACTGATTAGATCAGGGGTCTCCAACCTTGGCAACTTTAAGCCTGGTGGACTTCAACTCCCAGAATTCTCCAGCCAGCATTGCTGACTGAGGAATTCTGGGAATTTAAGTCCGCCAGGCTTAAAGTTGCCAAGGTTGGAGACCCCTGAACTAGATAACACCCTTATATCCAAATATTGTAAAAACCTATCTTTGTAGGCCTTTCAATGATCATAGGTAGTTCTTTCAACTTAGTAGAAAGTAGATATTTGTTAGAGAATATGTGAAGTTCAGAGCATCATCAAACTATCATAATTAGTTGCCTGTTCTTGGCAATTGCTATTCAGCAGTCCTATAGGTCCTTTTTAGCTGTTTTTGCCTAAGATCGTGGACAAGTTAAAAAAGAAAACAAATGTCAGTAGTCAAATTTACATGCAGCTAGATATAGATATTAATGGATATGACTGAATTTCCTTTCTTCAGAATCTGGAAATATCCCTTGGATTTTCATTGTGGCACATGTGTCTCTGTGTGTATAGGGGGGAAATCTACACAAACTCCAAACCACACACCCCCAGATTCCTATTGTTTCACAATATACAAATTCACAGCTCATCCTGATGCAGGATCATGACTGACTAGAGAGAATATTTCTCTCTTTTAAACAGTAAAACAAGACAGGAGACCAGGAGAAAGCCCACTATGAATCTTGAGGGACCAGATAGGATGGATATAGGTGACCTATTTGGCCAAAGCTCAGCTTTTAGGAAAGAACATTCACAATGCCAATTATGACTCAATAATGGGACCCAGAGGAATACGTAGATTTGATGCTATTTCTTAAAGCAAAAGCAACATTATTCTTTTAAAAAAAATGTACTTTTTTATGAATGAAACAAATGCTTATAGCACTTTTAATTTTGAATAGAATAGAACAGAACAGAACAGAACAGAACAGAACAGAACAGAATAGAATTTGAAAAGAACCTTGGAAATCTTCTAGTGGGTTGGACTCTCCTCCTTGAGCAGGAGACCTTATACCATTTCAGATAAATGGCAACTTCTGAAGATAAGCAATTCCACTGATTAATTATTCTCACTATCAGGAAATTTCTAGATTGGATCTCTACTTAATGTTTTTGTTTGTTTTTGTTTTTGTTTTTTTATTTGTATTCCGCCCTACTCCCGAAGGACTCGGTGGTGAACAGCCACAGGATAAAAAACATAAATACAAAATTTAAAACTGAATAAAATCGAATTAAACAATTTGGCTGAAGACAGATTTAAAACACCCCAATAAATTAAAAACAAATTAAAATTTACATTTTAAAAAGGGAAAAAAGGGAAACAGGCCAGGCCAGCCTGATGGAATAAAAAAGTCTTGAGAGCGCAGCGGAAGGTGCGTAGATCCGGGATCCTCCATATCTCCAGGGGGAGCTCATTCCAGATAGTAGGTGCCCCCACAGAGAAGGCTCTCCCGCTGGGGGCCACCAGTCGACATTGATTGGCCGACGGCACCCGGAGGAGCCCCTCTCTATGAGAGCGTACTGGCCGGTGGGAGGCTACTGGTGGCAGCAGGCGGTTCCGTAAGTAACCAGGTCCTAAGCCATGGAGCGCTCTAAAGGTGGTAACCAAGACCTTGAAGCACACACAGAAGACCACCGGGAGCCAGTGCAGCTCACGCAGGAGAGGTGTTACATGGGAACGCCATGTCGCTTCCATAACCACCCGCGTGGCTGCACTCTGCGCCAGTTGGAGCCTCCGAGTGCACCTAAGGGGAGCACCTGCAGATGGAATAAGTTTCCATCTGTTAATTCTTGTCTTCCTTAGGTGCTTTGGAGAATAGGCTGAGTCCTCTTCTTTATGACAGCCCCTTAGATATTGGAACACTGTTATCGTGTCACCCTGGTCCTTCATTAGATTAGAGTCGAGTGATGGCTAACCTTTTTCGAACTGAGTGCCCAAAGTGCACTCCTCTCCCGTATGCACCCCACACATGCACCCCCTGGGCATGCATGTGCACCACCCACAAGTGCCCCACCCCTGCGCATCCACAGCAGAGACCTGAAGACTAGCTGGCTGGCGGGAGGCATGTGCACATGCGCAGCAGAGCTGAACTGGGGCAACAGAACACGTACCATAGGTTCGCCATCACAGGACTAGACCAGTGGTGAAATCCGAACCGGTTTGCTACCAGTTTGCTGGTCGCGCATGTGGGCTGTGTACCAAACATGCACTGTGTGCACAGTGCGCACAGTGCGCACCAAACATGCGCTGTGCATGTGCGCGCATGCACAGTACTCACCAAAAGGAGGCTTGGGAAGATAAGTAGAAGTGAGGGGGGGATCAGCTGTGGTGCGTGATTTAGCTTCGCTAGAAAGCAGGATTTCCTGCTTTCTAGCAAAACTAAACCCCGCTGCACAGCAGATCGTCGGAAATACCGGTTCGCCCAAACCGAAGCGAACTGGTAGCATTTCATCCCTGGACTAGACATACCCAGTTCCTGCAACTGTTCATCATGAGTTTTAGCCTCCAGTCCCCTAATTATTTTTGTTGCTCTTCTCTGCACTTTGCATTTCTTCTCTGCCCTTATTTGCTTTTATTCTGTTGTAAGCTGCTCAGTTACTTTGATAGTGAGATGGGCAGCATATAAATTTGATGGATGAATGAATGAATTTCACACTCTACTTCATCAGATGGTCTTCCCAACATTAACAGGAATGTTTCTTAGAGGACTATATAACTCTTCATATCTCTATACATAAAATACTGAGAACATATTAAGCACAATATGTTAGCTAAACTTTCTTAAATTTTGTGGACAGGTGACTACATTTTAAAATATGTAGTTTATGTAGGGTTGCCAGGTCTGCTTCCAAAAAATAGCGGACAAGTGGGGGGGGGGGGGTTAAGTAGTAAAATTTTTTTTAAAAAATTACAATTAAATTATATATTTTCTTACAAACATTTTAACACATTAAAATAATCACTTCAAAACTTTACTTAAAATTCAAAACATCAAATATATTATAATAATATGTAAAATATTAAATTACATTTTACTTTACTGTCGTGTGTATTTTTTATTTGACTGCGCAGCTTTGATCAATTCTTTGTGTTTAAGGAATAATTCTTTAATTTCAGTACAACGTTGAGAACTATTAAAAAATATACATAGTTCACTTCGAACTGATGGTACAAGCAGTCGGTTACGTTCATCAGTCCACAAATTTCCCATGACACTGAAAATTCGTTCAACGTTTGCATTTGATACCGGAATTGATGCACAATACTGGAACAGTTTCAATAAACTCGGAGCTGGCTCTTTCTTGAAAAAGTACGTCCACTTATCAAGGGATGAATCGCCCTGCAGATGAACATAAACTTGAACGATTTCTGACACAATTTACAGTAGCCCATCGTATTTGTTCTGTCGGTTTCGTTGTTGGTAATCCATGCAAAAGTAGCTTCCCAGTCTTTGGTGTATTTGCACACTCCTCTCCTTCGTTTTAAAGAATTCGAAATCTCGCCTGTCACTGTCATCACTCGACGCCATTTTAGGTCAGTCGACACAAGCTACAATACATTTTGAAAATGTGAACTGTACATAATTTTATAATATATTTTTATTTTAATCTCATTAATTTTTTGGGAGAATCGAGTTCAATGGATATTCGATCTTTGTCTCATTCTAACTTATGAAAAAAAAGACAAAACGCGATTCTCCTATCCTTATTCTCTTAGACTGTACAGCTTTAGATTACGTACCATTTCATCATAAAGCTTTTGAATAAAAAAAATGTCCACTATTTTGTGAAAAAAAATAGTGAACATAATGTGAAAAAAGCGGACTGTCCGCTCAAATAGTGGACACCTGGCAACCCTAAATTTATGTACCAATTTAAGGTTAATTTGAACTAAGATTAACAAGATTTTCAAGATATGCAAAACAGTTGCACTATTTATTTAAACTCTAAATCAAGGTTTATTGATTCAAATCTTCATCTATTGATCTTAGAATGGATGTTTTATTTTTCTTTCTTAACGTATATGCATAGTAATAGTTGTACAGTTGTTGCAAATTGTACTGGAACAATGCTAATTTGAGTCACAATCTCCACACCATTTTTCAACTCAAAATACCTCCAAAACTACACAGTAATGAAGATACCCAAGTGGGATTTTTTTTTTGTTGATCCTTATAATGTAGATGATTTCTTAGAAATTAATAAATAGTAGCTGTATAAATGTCTCAGATTAAAATATTTTAAAGTTCTCAATAAGACACAGAACAGGCTCTCTGGCATAGGTGACTTTCTCAGACATGGAGTTGGGGAGGGATTAGCAACCTTTTGAGGCCAATGGCCACACCTGAAACATTGGAAACAAATCCCAAATGTTCTCCCCAAAACATCTAGCACAATAAGCATGGCCAACTATCAGTTTTCTATGAGCCAATGTTGTGAGGGTCATTGATGATTTAAAACATTTTTAATCATCTGCATCTTGCTATAACGATTGATCTATCCCTTCTAGCGTCCCAGAAGGTTGTCTATCTACCCCAATTTATTTGTGACTTTCTGCTAGACAAACAGGCACACTTCCAAAGCAATGGGCTACAACCATTACCATCTTTAATTTTGCCTATTTAGTCTGTGTGGGCCTCAGTAAATAAAGTTAATACCACTGCCTGGCACACTGGAACATTCCAGTTTCTCATTTCATTTTTTTAAAAATAAATTCAGGTGGGCAGGGAGGTTGGCAGGTATCTGTGGTCACCAAGTTACCTCTCCATATAGTTTTCCCCAAAGGTCTCACTAGACAGTGAAGTTGAAGGCCCTTTAAATATCCTTATCTTCGAGACCGCCTTCTGCCGCATAGCTCTCAGCGACCGGTAAGATCCCACAGAGTTGGTCTCCTCCGGGTCCCGTCAGCTAAACAATGTCAGCTGGCGGCCTGCGGGGGAGGCCCTTCTCTGTGGCTGCCCCAGCTCTCTGGAACCAGTTACCTCCTGAGATCCGGACCATCCCCACCCTATTGGCCTTCCGAAAAGCGGTGAAGACCTGGCTTTTCCGGCAGGCCTGGGGCCGTTGATCTCACTCTTGTGATCTTGCGAGATCCGGCCATGAATGGTGTGAATGAGTTTTTAATGTTTTTAATGTTTTTTTTTTAATTTTTCAATGTCTTTTTATAATGATTTTTTAAATGTATTGTGAGCTGCCCTGAGTCTTCGGAGAGGGGCGGCATATAAATTTAATTAATTAAATTAAAATTAAATCCTGTTGCTGAGCTATACAAAATGATTGTATAGCTTAAATTGCACAACCAAGGCACGCACTAATGCAAGAATAACCTGCTTTGAGGTGGCAGTATCATTATTTTTACGGTAGTTTCCAAATGTTTGCCAAAGGCGGCAAAAAGTTTGTTCCAGTCTGTCTTCTTGAATGAAAGTTAACCAAAAGGAGTTGTAAAGGTTTTAAACATTTGAAGGGAAAATGAGGTGATTTTAGCAAAAAAAAAAAAAAAAAAGAATTTCCCATAAGAAGCTACTGTGGATAATGCTATCTTTTTTTTAAGGAGCTGAAGTCATTAAATGGCTAATGACTGCATTATCAACAAAGAAAAATAAAACCCCAACAAGTGTGTGTGTGGGGGGAATAAGTACAAATTGCGAAAATAGTATTATATATATATATATTGATATGTAAAAGAATGTATTATAGTTATAATGAACATATTAAGATTAGAAGTTGGAAGATAAAAACTATGTGTAATTGTATTATTATTGTCAGCACTGTGTAAAAATGTATTGATCCCGTCATTACACTGTCCTCAAAATATGTTGGTTGTTAAAAGAAAACTGCAAATAAAACACATACCCCCCCCAAAAAAAAACAAAGAAAAATAAAAGCAATGATTTATTGCCTACTAGTTCTAATTAGTATTCTTTATTATAGTGTATTGTAGTATTCTTACACACATATACTGGCTATTCGTGTGGGATTTTTTTTTAAAGCATAAATTCCAAAACACCCCAGCATTTGAATACGGCGGTAAATCAAATGGAAACTGTAAGGAGGAGAGGAGGAGGAGGTAGATTGACTAGGCATTTCACAGCGATCATCCCAGTGCGTCTTGCAGGCAGGCCCACCCCGTTCTACCAACGGCGGAGCCCAAACTGCGCCCCGCCCGCTCCACCTCCCAGCCAAGCCGGCTCGCTTCCTTAACCGGGTCTATTTAGAACCGCCGCCACCGCTGCCACCTCCGGAGGCCGGCCGGGCTGCATTGTGCCCCCTTCCAGAGCCGGCGGCTTTCCTTTCTCTTCCTGCTTTCCCGCAGCAAAACAGCTCGGAGGCAAAGTACGAACGGAAGAAGCTGCACCAGCCTGAGCTACTGCCGACCCCGCCCGGTTCCTTTCAGCCTTATGCCCTGCACTGGGCTTCCTGAAATCCGGGCCAGGGCTCTCTAAAGTGCCCTTCCACTGCACCGCTTCTGCTGCTGCTGCTGCATCCCCAACTCCGCGCGGCGTGGCCCGCTGGGGGATTTACGGAGAATGCCTCCTGGATCCCGGACTCGGGACAGCCGAGATTAGCTCCCGCCCCCGTCCCTCCCTCTCTGGCTCCCTCCCTCCCTCTCTCCGCTTCCCTGCCAGTTCAGCTCCGGATGCGCCTTGGCCAGCGCTCGGCAGGCACGTCTAAGCCGGGTTCTGCCCTCCTGCAGCTCCCCCTCTTCTTCCTCCTCCAGCCGATCCAGGCTTAGCTCGCTGCACCGTCTCAACAAGATGGCGGGGTCGGTGGCGGAGAGGGACGCGGTGGTAAGTAGCCCTTTCCTAAATTCTTCGCGGCTCCCGGGCGGCAAGGTGAGAGCCGGGCGGTTTCAGGTGGGTCGGTGGCGCCTGGTTCTTGTGGGCTCTCGCCGTGATCCCGCCTAGCGACGGATTCGACCTGGGAGAGGGGAGCTGCGGACTGGGATCTCGAGAGAAGGAGGGGACCTGTTTGCAGCGGCGTCAAGAAAAACGCCTCGGGGACTGAAAGGCGGTGGGGAGGGCTGGATTTCTTATTCCTTCTCCCTGCCGGTATGTTTGTGTGTTTGGGGGGGGATAAGTCTATTTTGCGTTTTTGTACCTGGATGATCAGGTGTGTGAGATGCCTTGATGGGGAGCGGGGGAGGGGTTCATGGATCTGAGCAGTCAGACATGAATTGTACCTGGAAGACTTTGCTGGGGAATTGGGAGGCAACACCCTTTGTTTTGCGCTGGAGGAAAAAGATGGATTCTCTCTTCAAGACTTGAAATGAAATTGGCGCTCTGTTGCTCAGTCCCCCCCCCCTTTCCCTCTTTCTTCCCCTTTCCATCCGTCCCTGGGCTGAACACAAAGGGTGCCTTCTGTGTCTGAATGTGTTGTTTTGTTTTTGCTTTTAGAAAATAGAGGACAGACTTTTAAACAACTCCTTGGGATCCCCAGTTCAAGCTGAAGTGTATTTTCCACGACTGGTAAAGGATTTGCTTTCCCTCTCTCCCTCTCTTTATTATAATCGGGCCTGATCTGGCCCCCTTCTCCTTCCACTCTGTAATCAGAGGCTACTCATTTTGACTCCCTGCAATCCTTTTCCAGATTGTCCCTTTCTGTGGGCACATCAAAGGAGGAATGAGGCCAGGCAAGAAAGTCGTGGTAATGGGCATCGTGGATCTCAACCCAGAGAGGTAACAAGACACAGGCTCAGCCTGCTTTCCTCTCCTGGCAGGGCTTTTCCATCCCTGTCCATGCATTCCTTCTCTGTCCAAGAACCACGAGAAAAAACTGCGTTCCCACAAGAAGAATGTATCTGCCCAACATCCATCATTCCCGAGGACAGTTATTTTTATCTGTAGTTGTAAATATAGAATGTTGGTTTCTCATTTGACCTATAGGGAGGAGGCAGATATAGATGTAATATTTATTTATAAGGGAAGATTTCTTATAAATGGGTACAAGGAGGGATGCTTCACACATGGTCTCTGGGTAGAGAGTATGTCCTTGGTAGGGGTGAAGGAACTAAATATGTTGAGAAATGGCAGTACAGAAGATACAAGTGGTGTACTTGAAACCTAAACAACATCAACTATAATTACTGTTGGCAACGCTATCTAGAAAGACATTTGTTTATACATAGGCTGCATCTTGGATTTCATTGCTGCTTTTGGGTGAGTGAGGAGATATTCTTGCTTTTTACAGTTTTGACATCAGTCTTACATGTGGAGATTCAGAAGACCCTCCTGCGGATATAGCAATCGAACTGAAAGCCTTATTTTCAGATAAACAGTTCCTCAGGAATTCCTGCATATCTGGAGAATGGGGAGAAGAACAGTCATCTCTTCCATATTTCCCATTTATCCCTGACCAGCCCTTCAGGGTGAGTACTGAGAGTTTATTGACTAACCACTGACACTGTTGACACTGATGTAACTTTGATGGTTTTGTTCTGGGTGTGTTTCAGTGCTAATTTTTGCCCTCTAAATAACACTGTATGTAGACTTCATATCTGTAGGAATGTAATATTAGGCAAAGACCAAGAATACATTCATTCTGATGGCAATTTGTTCAATCCAGATAGAGGAACATGACAAAAAATAAAAGATGACAATATTTAGAAGCACAAAAAACTTTATTGACATGGTTATTATAAGCATAAATTTAAAACACTGTACAACATGCCATTATTTGAAGTGGTTGCCATATGATTTCTATACTCATTGGTACTGTCTCCATGGCTTTTTGTTTTATTGGGTACGTCTCCCTATTCTCGGTTGAAGTACTTTTCATATATTGCGACTCACTCTCCTAGAGTGAGTTTAGCTTCTTATATCTATAACAGTTATAGCAATAGTGTTTTTTTTAAACATGCTTAATGTATTTTGGTCTTATTCTGTTCTTTTACATCATCTCCTTATAATAAGAGAAAAGGGATGTGATGCAGGTAGTCCTCGACTTAAGACTACAATGGAGCCCAACATTTCTGTTAAGTGAGGCATTTGTTACGTGAGTTTTGCCCCATTTTACGACATTTCTTGCCTACAGTTGTTAAGTGAATCACTGGAGTTGATAAGTTAGTACCACAGTTGTTAAGTGAATCTGGCTTCCCCATTGATTTTGCTTATCAAAAGGTTGCAAAAGGGGATCACATGACTTTGGGACACCGCAACAGTCATAAGTATGAACCAGTTGCAAAAGCATCTGAATTTGGATCACATGATTCTACGGCTGTTACAAAGATTTTAAGTGTGAAAAATGGTCATAAGCCACTTTTTTCAGTGCTATTGTAACTTTGAATGGTCACTAAATGAATTGTAAGTTGACCTATAATATAATCAGATGCACATTCAAATGAAAAGCACTCTTAGACTCTTGACGTAAAGATAATCAACAAAACAAACTATGCTGTCATAGCATTAGATTCAAATGGAAAGATAGATTTTAGAGCTGTCTGTACTTTAAAAAACATTCTCCATTATTCATTCAGTCCTTCCATGATTCTTAGAAAAAGGATGCTTTTGATACAAGAGCAGCATTAAAGTTGCATTGTGAAAATAATTTGACTCATTAAAACAGCTATTTTTTTTCAGGCTCACGCAGAAGCCTTAAAAAATGGAAATAATAAATAGCTTTAATAAATAGCAGGAAAAAAGTCCTATATTCCAATATAAGTCCAATAAATAATAATAATAATAATAATAATAATAATAATAATAATAATAATAATAATAATAATAATAATAATAATATTCATGGTTGTGTGAGGTTATGGAGTTACTAGATTCCTCTCCTCTTTTGACTCCATATATATTCATTGAAGATACCTATAAAACACCAAGAGGAAGAGCATTGGATTCCTCAGATGACACTTCAAAATATTTCAATCAGGTGGTCCAGGAGAATGTTGGGAAATAATCAAGACCATCTGCAGTGGTCCCTTTGTTTTTTTTTGTCCCTGAAAATGTTTGCATTTGTGATTTTCATAAAATAAAGTGCTCCCTTGTAGGGATCTTAAATTAAAACTTAATTTAATGAAACATGCAGTTTGATTACTTACTTACTTTACTTATTTACTTAATTTATTTACTTACCTTAGTTTATTTCTAAAGACCCTGAATGACTTATAGGATATTGTAGGGGAGGGTTAAAGACTTGTAATATAAATTCAGTCCGTAACAATTTGCAAACAATCTGATAAGCCATCATTTAAAACAGGGTGTTAAACTGGCGGCCCGCGGGCTGGATGCATCACACACAGGCCACGCCCACCCCAGTTCAGCAAATGGGGAAAATGTCCCGTGACGGCAATGTGACGCTGCGAGTTTGACACCCGTGATTTAAAGGTCTTATTCATCCCCCAGAGCCCTCCTGTCATATTTTCACAGCTATTCCAAAATAAGGACAGTGTGGTTCAGATATCAGGGGGGAGAGTTTTCCAAAGGAAGGTGTCGTAATGGGACTGGATTCTTTTAAACTGGAGGTGTATTTAGATTTGCAAGGATGGCAATTGATAGAGAAAAAGACAGTGGCGATGTCTATGCTTTCTTTTACTATGTATAGTGAAACTATTTACATAGTAAACATATTTATAACAGGTACATACAACACAGTCCTGGCTTTTGCTGGTTGTCAAATCCTAATCTGTCTCCCAGAGATTATTCTCTAATTCTCCTGCTAACTGTTTCACTTCCTCCCTCTTCATTCTATATCCCTCCCTCCCATTTCTGGTCTTATTAAAGAAAGTGAAAAGAAAAGAATGGGCGTGAATCCTTCTGCATCCATCTGGCTGATCACCTTCTCCCCTCTTGTGGGGAGAACCCCATCAGGGTGTTTTGCCCAGTCCTTCCCCAGAAATCAGAATTTTTCAAACAGTAGCTGCTTCCCTGCTTCTTGGTTGAAGGTGTCATCTCGCTGGGGCTTTCCTTCCCTTTCTCCAAAGATGCCACCATGGATTTCTCTTCTCTCTCACTGGCCATAGATCGAGAACTGTTCTATGTCTTTATGTAACTTCACTCTTCACCTTTTCTCTCCAGCCACTCCTGTTTTGCATGTTCTTTTTCTCCCTTCTCTCTTTCTCCAATTTTGGATCAGAACAAAATTGAATGTCCCCTAGCAACTGAGGAGGTGGATGTCCCTCTAGGACTCTAGTCCCAACACCAGGCTGGGCCAATGGAACTGCAGTCTCTGCATCTCCCCACAGGTCAGCTCAACAGCCCTTAAGAATTGAGCTTCTCCCTTTTTCTTTCTTCATTTGCTGACTCTCACCAATACAATAGCAGCCTTAGCCGGCCACTAAAAACTATATGCCGTACAAGGCTATCACTGAGAAGATTTGACTATATGTTTCCTCCTTGGTTGGACCATAAGCAAGTCACCTCTAGACGTTAGTAGACAGGCAAATTCAACCGTGAGTTGTGTAAGGTTTTAAAGTGATGTTGAATTGCATTCAGAAGCTAAGTGGCATCCAGTAAAATTCCTATAAAGATAACAATAGCACTAGCAATAGACTTAGATTTATATACCGCTTTACAGTGTTTTACAGCCCTCACTAAGCAGTTTACAGAGACAGCATATTGCCCCCAACAATTTGGGTCCTCATTTTACCCACCTCGGAAGGATGGAAGGCTGAGTCAACCTTGAGCCTGGTGGGATTTAAACTGCCAAATTGCAGGCAGCTGACAATCAGCAGAAGTAGCCTGCAGTACTGCACTCTAATCACTGCGCCACAGGTCTTAGGTAGGCCTCACCTTACAACCACCACTGAGTCCAAAATTTCTGTTTCTAAATGAGACAGTTAAGTGAGTTTTTCCCCATTTTACGACCTTTCTTGCCATAATTGTTATTGAATTACTGCAGTTGTTAAGTTAAGAACATAGTTGTTAAGTGAATCTGGCTTCCCCATTGACTTTGCTTGTCAGAAGGTTGCAAAAGGGGATCACATGACAAAGCCCAACTTTGTCATGGTATCTACCTGCTGTTCAAACATGGACTGCTAGTATAAAAGGATCTCCAGGGTGTAAACACAATCCCACCCAGGGCCAAAGATAGACTACATCCAATCTCAGTCAGATTTTTGATCCATATTCACTCTGTCTTACTGAGGTTCAATGTTAGTCTGATTTTCTCATCCAGATGCTGACAGCCTCTAAAGTACTGGGCTTGTTGTGATGGAATATTTAACTGGGTATCACCTGTGTATTGATGATGCCTCGCTCTGTTCTAACCTCTTCAGAAGCTTCACATAGTTATTCAACAGCATTGACCTTATATCTCAATTCTGATGATCGCATACTGATCTCTCCTCTCAAGTTGACTGGAAGGACATTCATTCCTAGATGACTTACTGGGCTGGAATGAGAAGAGAAAAAATAATGGTGTTTTTTAGACAACTTTTTAAAATTTTCTTATGTATCTCATATATTTATTTTACAGTACTCCCCTGGGGGACTCTGCTCTGTAGGATAATGATGAGAAACAGTGCCATATAAGGAACAACACTGGAAAATAGAAACCCATGCTATTAAAAGTTTATACTTTACAAACTGGGCTTTAATTCCTTTGTGAATAGTGCATTTTGGGATTATGTGATTCCTTGTCTGTTGGTGGAGGTCATTTAGATCTATTTATATATAAAATGCATTGCTTTGTTTTTAGTAAGTACTCAGTGGAAACTTGAGAGAAACCAACATTTTAATGATAGTTTTCAATGTTTTTTATTGCTGTTTTTATACTTTTTAAAAGATGGGAGGAAGAAAAACTAGTTTAAAATACAGGGTAAGTGGTATGCACAGATTTGAAATTAGCTCAGAATAGCTATCAGAACCAAACAAGTCCTGCATTAATTTCCAATGATTGTATGCAGGGGTGAAATGCTACCAGTTTGCTCTAGTTCGGGCAAACTGGTAGTGATAAAAACTACTGATTCGGGCGAATCAGTAGTTTAAAAAGCTACCAGGTCGAGAGAATCGGTAGTTTAAAAAAGCTACCAGTGCGAGAGAATCGGTAGTTAAAAACAATGATCCAGCGATCAGCTGTGCCACGCGGTTTAGTTTTGCTAGAAAGCAGGAAATCTTGCTTTCTAGCGAAGTAAACCGCGCGGCACAACTGATCTGGCCCCTCCCCCCGCTATTCTACTTACCTTCCCAAGCCTCCTTTTGGCACATACTGTGCATGCGCATGCAGAGGGCGTTTGGTGCGCATGCATGGCCAGGAAACCAGTAGTAAACTGATTGTATGGATTTCTTCAGTAATGTCACTATTATCCTAAGAGCCAAATTGCATTTGCTTTGCAACACTGGTTTTAGGACATGAACACAATATATTGTTTAAGGAGTCAAGAGCAAAAGAGGGCATCATTTAGCATTAGTCAGTCTTTAGTATGCTCTCAAGGGAGCTGGAATGACAAGGAGCCCAAACAAATAGAATCAAGAAATCCAATCACAGTCAAAGCGTAAATCTGAAACATTGCCAATAAGTACCAAATCCAACATTAAAAAGGCAAAGAATTAGCTCAAGTGGACAAGCAAAACTGTTGGGAAAAGAGCCCTAAAGTGGAATTAGTGGGTTGTTATTTTTAAAAATATGCCCATTTATTCATTTTATTAATCACTTTATCAGTTGGCAGAAGACCCTGCCACAGAGCCTTTGATGCTGATCCCAGTAGCCATCCAGGGTTGCCATTAAGAATGAAGTTCCTTTGGTATAAAGTCAAAAAGATTTGTAGCTTAAAACTAGAGTATTCAATTTGATTTGTTGGGAGTAAACAGTGTAGCTCTTTGAAAAGTGCCAAGTGTACCCTATTACATGGGCCATTGAATAATCTTGTTATAATAAAGTGTTAAACAACCTTCAAGGGTAGCCCCATAGATAGCTCATTTTTTATAATTAAGATGGTGGTTCTCAAACATTTTAGTCTCAGGACTCCTTTAATTCTTAAAAATGATCACAGAGAACTTTGGTTTACACGCATGATATTTTTTGATGTTTACTATATTGGAAAACTAAGTAATTTAAAAATATTATTTAACTTTGTGAAACCCCTGAAGGGGTCTTAACCAGGCCATGCCATAAGAACCACTAATTTAAGCAAAATATCATTTGGATTTGAGAACTGGATTTTGTTGTCTTGTAGTTGTAGAAATGAATATAATTCCTTGTATATGTTTGGTATAGTATTCTGTGAATCATAACACTCCTGGCAATGATCAGTGATGGTATTTTCAGCAAGTGATTATTGTCTTCAATGGGCTTCCCCAATTATAGGATATAATATAGGGCAGTGATGGCTAACTTTTTGCTGTCACGTGCCAAAAATGGGGGTCACACGGGGGGGTCATGCGCATGCGTGCCCATACCCATAATTCAATGCCCCCCGCCCCCTCGCTTTTGGCACACGACGGCAAAAAGATTACTGGTGGGCCCGGTAGGCCCATTTTTCACCCTCCCCAGGCTCTAGAGGCTTTCTTAGAGCCTGGGGAGAGTGAAAATGGCCTTCACAACCCCTCCAGAGGCCGGAAACGGACCATTTCCAGACTTTCAGTGGGTCCGGAAAGCCCGAAAATCAGCAGGCTGGCATGCTGGAGCTGAGCTAGGGCAACACTCATGTGCCCACAGATATGTCTCTGCATGCCATAGGTTCACCATCACGGATATAGGACATCTTCCAGATCTATTGGATGATAGTTGCTGTAATCCCCAACAATATGATCATTGATAGTCTACTCCAGCATGTTAGATCATTGATGGTCTTCACAATTGTACTTGTATCCTAGAGATATTCATTGTCATCAGGCAAGGAAAACTCATTTGTCAGTAAGAAAATTTGGGGAATCATCTTGAGCACTGTTCTAGCTTCTAAAATTTTGTAGGCGTTGAGAAGAAATTTACGAGTTAGATGCAATTGAGGATTTTTTTTCTTTTGTATGGCAAATATTTGCTTTCAAGTAACTTTATATGAATAATGAAGATGAGACCAGAACTTTATTTATGGGTATTTGGAGATCTTTTTTTAAAAAAAGTTTTAAAGACTCTAAATGAAATTTTGCTATCGTCTTCCATTCAAAATGATCACGGTTTAAAAGTGCTTGGTTTTGATTGATTATGCCCATCATCATTGAGTGCTCTCTTTCTTTTTATTCAGTGATACCAGAAGTGAATGTCCTAAATCTTCAAGGTTGTACAGAGTCCCAAGGAATAGACAGCAAAAACATATTACAAATTGTAATAGTTAATGTTACAATAAGGCAAGATTATTAACCACATATAGTAACTATAGTGTAGTCATATCAATATGCTTAATTTTTATTAAATAGAGGCAAAATAAAATGTTTTATTTCTGTCCTGGTAGCAGCCAGTATTTTTGGAAGGAATGAAATCTCCATTAAAGATTTGGGTCCATTATTTTATTTTTATTTTTTAATTTTCATGTTTACACACCATAAGATCTCACAAAGGACATTAATATTTGCTTCTATAGTTACTAAGTACTCATATACATAGGTTTGAATTTAAAGTAGCTGGCATGAAACTGTTTAGAATTGTAGTTATTGCTTCATTGGGTTGTACAAATAAAACCCTTTGTGATTAGTGTGTTAAAGAGTAAAGAAAGTTAATACAGCAGAGCGCTTAAGGTTTTGAACTAGGCTTGGGGAGAAAAAAATCTACCTTTAGACATGAAAGCTAGATGGATGATCAGGTGCTGGATATTCTCTCTCAGTGTAGCAGTGGTGATATTGTAGGGTGAAACCGGATGAAAATCCTAAGTTAGATATACTGTTTTGAGCAGGGGTGGTATTGACTCACCTTCGCTACCGGTTTGCAAATGTGAGCTCGCATGCGACACCCCTGCGCATGCGCAGGACCTTCTGTGCATGCGCAGAGCATCAAAAACTGGACGTGATGACATTCAGGCAGGTGGGTGGAGCCTCCCGCAGCCTCTGCTACCGGTTCACCTGAACTGGATAGAACCAGTTGAATACCACCACTGGTTTTGAGTCCCTGGAAGAATGCAGTATATTAATTTAACAAATCTTCAATGATGTTACCGTGTTTCCCCGAAAATAAGACCCTGTCTTATATTTTTTTGAACCCCGAAATAAGTGCTTAGTCTTATTTTTGGGGAGGTCTTATTATTTTGGGGCGCATGGAGCAAGATGGGGCTCCTCTTGCCGTCTTACCTGATTTCCAGCTCTGTGGTTAAATATTTTCAGGGAGGGCTTATTTTCAGGGGGAGGCTTATTTTAGCGCATGTGCTCAAAAGTCCGATTGGGCTTATTATCAGGGGATGTCTTATTTTCAGGAAAACAGGGTAGTAGCAAAATGATACAATCAGCAAATAAGGCTTTCCTTTTTTCCTCTGCACATGTTACAAGATCTACACAAATTAACTCTGTTTAAGGAGACCATGGGAAACTCTAACCACACCTGTAGAAGTTGACTTGCATGAGGTTGGATGCAGCCCTTTATTTGCATCAATTAGCTATTAGATCCTGTCTTTTAAATACTAAATCAGAGAAAGATTTATATTCACACCACAGATTTCCTTTAAGTGTTCTGAAAATATATATAGTGTTGCTGATGGAAGAATTTTGCAAAAGTTATGGATATGCTTTTCCCATCTAGTTATGGGAGACATTAAGTATTTAGACCTTTGCACACTTATAGTTGCATTAGAAAAAAAAGGCCAGAATATTATCTATAAGGTTCATAATTAACAAGCTGAAGAAGATACCCCAGCTATTCAGTTGTATTTATATCGTATGATCTGCATTGTTATTGTACCATACTGCCTTCTCATCCTCATCTACACCATGCACCCAATGATGCAACAGTACTTTGATTATGTTCTGTTGTTTTACTTTTCCATTTGCTTTAGTTAATTACTGCTTGAGTTAATAACTGGGAAACGATATTTATTCTCTGACTATAAATATGAAACTGAATTTGACTTGGGGGCTTTAGTGACGTCAATTAAAGATTCTGTGAGCAGGGTTTTCTTTTCTCAGCTGCAAATAGCCTTTCAGTTCTCCATGGATCACTGTGTCTTTCTACTTGGATTGCAAAAGAGGCCATCTGTGAGTGATCTAGTCCAAACCACATAGGTCAGGGGATTCTGGGAGTTGAAGTCCACCCATCTTCAAGCTTCCAAGGTTGAGAAACACTGATGGTCAAAGCTATGTAAGATAGATAGTACTTCTTATATCAACACTACTTGTGGGTTCTTAAAATGTTCCTTCCAATTAAAATTGTGGTCCTCAACCATTCTTTATTTCTTGCAGGTTGAAATATTGTGTGAACACCCTCGTTTTAGAATATTCGTGGATGGACACCAGCTTTTTGATTTTTACCATCGCATTGAGAAGTTATCAGCTATTGATACAATAAAGATAAATGGAGACCTCCAGATTACTAAACTTGGTTGACCTAGGTTTTTCAAATTATTATTAAAAAAGAAAAAAAAGATAACCAAAATTTTAGATTCCAAATTGGCTCGGGTTCTGTTAGCCTCTGTCTGAAGAAGCAATGAGAATTTCGTTTGGGACACCCAGCTACCAGACAGGGATCATTATTGTCTTCTCAGCAGCAAAAGACATGTTGATGAATTGAACTATTGTTTATTTGAATGAAGAAAGCACTTAATGATAAATAGATACTGAGCCGTCCTTCTTTTATGGAACTAAAAAGCCTACCCCTGCTGGATAATCACATTATAATGGATCTTGAAAGAGTTACTTCGTTGTCTAAACTGTATAAGCTATTCATCTTCCCAATAAGAGGGCAGGTTTGGAAATCAACTGCTAAATCTATTACAACAGTGACTTTTCTTTTTGCAAATCATCATCATCATCATCATCATCATTAAAAAGTTCTCCTGCACTTAAGGGGGTTAATGTAAGTGTAACACCAATCACAAAATCAGGCCAAATATGGAAGCCATTATTCAACGCCTATAGTTGATTTTATTCAAACCAATAACGAAGGTTCCACAGATGTTAACAGTGCAGTGTTAGCTGGACACTGTGGCAGTGGTCTAGCACACGCTTACCTCCTTCATCCCACAGAATCAAGGGAAGACAGTATACCTAATTACAGGATTGTGGCCACTTGAATTGCCAAGGAAAAAGTAGAAACTGAGTAATGGCTTCTGAATTTAGCCTGCATATTTTAGTCAGGGTATGTGTATAGAATGTAGGTCATTACATGTTTTGCACAATGTAATATTAATACAATCTTTTAAGAGCTTTCCTCTAGTTTATTTATTGGTACTCATTGTGTTAATGTATTAACAGAAAAATCAAAACAATATTATTGAAGCTTTAGAGGGGCAAAGTATAAGCATTCTCAATATACAATGCTTTAGTAACATATCATTTTGGAAATACCTGCTGTTTATCTTAAGGTGGTCGGGGATATTTTTGTGGTGCCCTCACAATGTCACAAAAGATTATTGTCATGTTTTCGCCAGAAATTGCTTTCGGTATGTTGTAATTTTGTTGTAAATGGTACTCAGAATTCACTCCTTCCCTCAGTTAATAAGGATTTCTAATTTGATTGGGATATGCATACACTGCAGTCCTATTATACTCATTATCCAGGAGTAAGCCCCCTTCTGGGCAATGAAATTGATTTCTAAGTAAACATTATAAGAAAGCACTGTTTGAGTTTGAGAATACCATGCATTTTTGCAAACCAATGCCCTTGGTGGCTGCTGTCCTGGTTGAGGGAAGGGATGAAATTCTCAGCTCATCTAAGGACAAAAATTTAGCCCTTATAAATGACCCAATTTATAATTTAATCTAATTTTCCTAATATAGGAATATTGGATGTTCACAAATAGTAGTCTTTATTGAAGAGCATGACTGTGTTATCATTATAATTATACTACAGAATGAGTGAATGAACGCAGTGATTCCCCCCCCCCCCCCCGTTCTTTAGTAATCAGTGCAATTTACACACATGGGACCATATTCACAGTGAACAACAAAGGGTTTATTTGAGTGTTACAGTGTGAAGAAAAAGGTGTATTTGCATTATTTTTAGAATTTGTATTATAGGGACTTTTAAAGACATTTATTATGGAGACTTTTGTAGTATAACTTTTTTTAAAGGCAAAAAAGAGGAACAAAATAATTTATGCTTGAATCATAAAGAAGGTCTGTTTCCATCAATCAGAGCGAGAATCTTCTTATTTAAGATTATATACAAAAGCTTTATTGTGCATCAACTCATCCTATCTGATCTTTGAGTTCATGTCTATAACACAGTTAATGAAGTGGAGCAGTGGTGGGTTGCTACCGGTTCACCCCGGATTGGGTGAACCAGTAGCAGTGGAGGCGGGAGGCTCCGCCCACCCACCCAGACACTTCTGCTCACACAAAGCAAATCAGTAGCGATGGGTTTTGAAACCCGCCCCTGAAGTGGAGGCATTAATTTGTCTCTTAGTCTAGAAGTCTGTAGAAAAAACATGGCTTCCATTATTGACCCCAGAAAGAGTCATTAGTTGTGTGCACTCCCTCTATGTTGGGTTATAGTGATATAATGTGTTGCAGAAGGGATCAACCTAAATGGCTTGAAGTTTAAGAAATACTGGAAATGCATCACCTCCAGTCTAATTGCATGGTCCTCTAAAAGTAGTAGCATGACTTTGTGGCACTCTTTGGCACAAAATAGCTATAGCTGATGAAAAATTGCTTGGGAAAGTGGGGAACAGTTGCTCCCTTGTCTTTAAGAGGTGGGAAATGGTTCCAAAAGATTCCTTCAGGATTCACTGCAGCCAAAGGAAGTAACACAAAGTAACTAAAGCCACAGGGTCTTCACTTCACAAAATTAACTCCCACCCTAGGGAGTTAATTTTGCTTAATATCAGTGAAACTTATTTTGTTGTTGTTAAAATGTGTTATGAAATTCATTCACTGATGGATGTAGGATTTATTTCTCCAAAAAATATACCTAGCAGTCATGCCATAAGACTACCTTAGACACATTTATTTAGGACAGGCCAATTAGATGTGAAACTAATTCCCAAATAATCTTAAATAGAAGCAGAATATGACATGTTTTAGTCTTTAAAATAGAGCTGATTGTTTTCATTGGGAAAGAGGAGCCACTCCTGACAAATTCTGGCTAGGATTGGAAAACATGTTAAAGCCACAATATTTGATATACTTAAATATTAAACCTATTTATTTAGACAAAGAATATACAATATTGTTAAAATAGCATATTACTTCTGAGTTAATATAATTTGCAAAAAATCTGCATATTCTTGGGTAATTTATCCATTGCATGCTTCTTTAAACAAATACTGCACATCGGGGTGAAAACCATACCACAAGATGAGTGGCATATAAATTTGATCAATAAAATAACATTCTGACTGAAGTTGGACTCAAGCTGCTATCGGGTCCAGCAACATGATGAACAGTCTGCAAACTGGTTTACAAGTCAGAATTCCTGAAGCTGCATGAAACTGTAATCACAGTTTTAAGTATGCGAATTTTCACTTCAAAATAAATGATTGGATCATACAATAGAATCCTACTTCTCTATGTAGATTCTCCAGAAATTTTCACATTTTACTTTCCTATGCTCGGTATGCTTTTATTTCTGTCTCTGCTTGTTATTCTTGGTTATTTGACCCTCAAAAGTCCATCTATGAAAATAATTGACATCCCCTGAGTTTTTGCAAGATTGTTTTGCCATCATAGTTAGGCCTTTGAAGATTCATTACATACAGCAACACTAAAATGTGCTACTGGAAGAAGCTTAACTTTGAATACCTTGATTTATTCCAAAGTAATATCATGCCCTCAATTGGTGTTGGGGGACTAGGTTGGAAAGGACTGATTATTTTCAGGTTACAGTTTCCACTACTACTTCCCAGTAACTTCTTTTGAGTCCGTTTATATGTCATGTTCTCTTTGTATTTCTATTGGATTCTGTGTGGGATTTTTACCAGGATTTATACCATCTATCTATATATATTGTTAAATTGTGCCATTTTTAATGTCTTAAACATTAAAAAAATATTTCTATATAATACAAAAGAGAACATGCAAGAAAGATATTCTTGAAAATAAAAGCCAAACAGAGAGGAAATTATTTTATTTATATGTTTGGATTATTTTTTTCTACCATATATCAATATGCAGGCAGGCTAATGAACTCTTGACCGATTGATCTCTAAGGTTTTAAAACTGGAATTTTTTTTCCTGATTTCAACTAAATCCTTAGATTATGGTGATGAAAATGCCATAATTTTTTTCCAGGTGAAATATCTAGTAACTTTTAGTTTTATCACTTCACCGCAAAGAATTGGGAATCTCTAGCTTTCTAGATGTTGCTGAACTAATTTTCAACATCTTAGTTGTGCTATCTGTAACTAAATAGCGGGGGAGGTTCGCACGTGCACATGCCCACACTCATAATTCTATGCGCCCCGCACATGCACACACAACCCCCCCTCCTGGCACGCGATGGCGATATAGGAGGCTGGAGGCTGGGGACAGCAAAAAAGTCACTTCCTGTCCAACTAGAAGTTGGGAAACAGGCCATTGAGGGCCTCCGAGGGAGTAAGGAAGGCTGTTTTCGCCCTCCCCAGACTCATAGAGAGGATCTGGAGCCAGGTGAGAAAGAAAACGGGCCTTCCCTCTCCCAGGCCCTCCGGAGGCAGGAAACAGCCTGTTTCCCTGCTTCTGGTAGGCTCAGAAGGCCCGAAAATCAGCTGACCCCCAGAGCTGAGCTCGCGTGCCCATTGATATGGCAACGCATGCCACCTGTGGCATGCGTGCCATAGGTTCGCTATCACGGTCCTGTAGAATCAACAGTATTGTCTGATTGGATATGCATATGATTATTCGGCTCAGTTCCATGATAGATTTCTGAATTCACTAGTGGTGAATCCTGAAGAGGATACTAAATATCAAGTTGACTTAAAATATTGGAAATTTGATTTTTGGTGATAACAGAAAGATCTATGTATTTTACAACCTGAGGGGTTGGTGGTTCTATCTAGGTTTTTATTTTGGCAGCTCTTGGCTACTTATGAATTTGGCCTGCCTTAACTAATCAATTTAAATCCTTAAGTATCTTTTCCAATGTACATGAGATTCTTCTATATCTGGTTATGCTATGTGGTGATTGGTCATGATATCCATAACTGAGCCAAAGAGAGCATAGAGAGAATACACCAGACACCTCTTTCTGTATCATGCTGCTTCTTGTTTTAGAACAGGGCTCTCCAACCTTGGCAACTTTGTGGACTTCAATTCCCAGAGTTCCTCAGTCAGCAAAGCTGGCTGAGGAATTCTGGGAGTTGAAGTTCACAGGTCTTAAAGTTGCCAAGGTTGGAGACCCCTGTTTTAGAAGGCATGCTGATCCATCTGAAAGAGGACTGCAGTATTTGTTTGAGGGGTCTTTGGTGCTCTCTGAAGTTGGTTGTTTTCTTGAAAGATGTTTCATTACCCAAACTAGGTAAAATGCTCTGAGCAGTGATGATGTTACCTAGTTTGGGTAATGAAACGTCTGCTAGAAAACAACCAAATTCAGAGAGCACCAAAGATCATTTCAATCGTGAGTTATAAATATTCTCCTTTATTGATTTGATTGGTTGATTTATGTGCTGCCCATCTCATCTAGAAGTGGCCCATAAATCTTTAACTTTTTAAGTTTTAAGTTGCTTTATTCCTGGTCAGGTTTTTGAGGCACTGAGATGATGGTATCACTTGAAGAATCTATTAGACCAGAGGTGAGTTTCAGCAGGTTCTGACCAGTTCTGGAGAAACGGTAGCGGAAATTTTGAGTAGCTGAACCGGTAGTAAAAATTCTGACTGGCCCCGTCCCCATCTATTCTGTCTCCCAAGTCCCAACTGATCGGGAGGAAATGGGGATTTTGCAGTAACCTTCCCCTGGAGTGGAGAGGGAATGGAGATTTTACAGTATCCTTCCCCTGGAGTGGGGTGGGAATGGAGATTTTGCAGTATCCTTCCCCTGCCATGCCCACCAAGCCACGTCCACAGAACCGGTAGTAAAAAAAATTTGAAACCCACCACTGTATTAGACCCTGACTATTTTGCTTAGAGAATATTTGCTCTCCAGCTTAATTAAGCTAACACTATGTTTATACTTGCCTGAAACCATTTTTCTTTTTTTTACTATGGTAGCTCTTCAAAGAAAAAGAATCGTAGAATCTTACTCATCTATCTTCCTAAACTTAGAATCTAAAAGGCATAAGGAAAAAAGGACAAGGAGGAAAGAGAAAAACAAACTATTTCAAACAATTTTTCCCTCAAATCACAATTATGCTAATTTAACAACATTTTTAAAAAATAAAATGTAATGGCAAGATAGTCTTAAACCAGTAGTAGTCAAGATAGTTCCTACTCTGTAATACTACAAACCCATTCAGCCTAGTATTATATGTAAGAACAGAGAGGTCAGTTTTTCAGTCAGTTTTCTATGCAGCACAGGGAACAGAATAAAGCACAACTCAGACTTCAGTATGTAATGGTACACGGATACTGAAGTATTGCTCAGGTAAGAGTGACAATTTCCTTTTAACATATATGCAGTTGAAAGAGGTTGGGGCTTAACACTTTGTATCATGTTGGTTGAGCTCTCACAATATACTCTATCAGGCACTACACTATTG
Organism: Pituophis catenifer annectens; assembly: GCF_029215685.1. Lineage (NCBI taxonomy): Eukaryota > Metazoa > Chordata > Lepidosauria > Squamata > Colubridae > Pituophis > Pituophis catenifer. The sequence goes on along the minus strand of NW_027256881.1, from coordinate 156,250,864 downwards.
CTTAACGCATTGTAAGCCGCCCTGAGTCTCCGGAGAAGGGCAGCATATAAATCAAATTTTTTAAAAAAAACAACCTAACCTGTCTTTGAGTTTGCCCCATATACTGAACCATAGACTAGCCAAATGGGTTTGGTTTGCATAATATACGTAGATTGAAAAAGTAAACAAACTTTTACTATGCAGCTGCTGCTGCTATGGCTGTAACATCCATGTACAGTAAATATAGGACTGCTATACAGTATAGTACTGGGGCTGCATATATCAGCCCCAACCTGGTGGCAAACTGGGATTTTCTGTATCTCTGTTGACATCTAGTGGTTCTCCAAAGAATTGCAGTCCATATACAACACTGAATTGTGGAGAGAGCACAGCTGCTATATATGTACTGTACAATAGAAACTCCAGCTGGACTGTGCGCTAGGGTAAATACTGTGAACTTTTTCTGATGAATTTTTTTTCTGAAACTGAGCTCATGGTGGGATGCATTGCAGTAGAATGATTCCATTCCCATTTGCTGGGTATGGCCAAGTACTCTTTTTAAGTATATACATATACAGTACATACACATACACATATGCATATGCATATACATATACATGAGTAATAATTGAAAAAAGTACAAGAAAGTAATAGGAAATATAATTTTTTTTAAAAAAGGAGAAGAAAGGCAACTTCCAGTCTTAACAGCAGTTACACCCACCTCCCAGGTTGAAATATAATTTCCTTCTTTCCATAGTCTACCCTTTCTAATAATCAAACCTATAAATCACAAGCTCATTTTTTTGTCTTTTTTCAGTAAAGGCCCATAAGGGTTTCCCAGTCACTAATAAATATAATGATTATCCTTTTGCTAATCAAGTCAATTTTACCATCTGTCACTTCTAATTCTGTCACCTTCACCAGCCATTCCTCCTTTGTGGGTATTTCAGAATCTTTCCATTTTTGTGCATATAATAATCTCCTAACAATTATCATATATAAAAACATTTCCCACAACTCTTTGCTAATTGTCTATCCGCCTTGATTTTAAATATTTGTTTCGGCTTGTTAATGAGTATCTATCTTGGCTTGTAGTAGTTATGTTATTTTCACACTTTACTAAAGTACATCATCAAGAAACCAATCTGGGATATAAAAAGTAGAGGCCAAGAATAAGAGAAGGAGGATTATTGGATTTGTTCAGTCACAAAATCTATTAGCATTAGCTTGGGTAACCCTCTGTCACTTAGTTAATCTTGCTGTTAAATCAAGAACAAAACCAACACTTGGTATGTCTAAAAGTACTGAATAATTTTCTAGCAGTAATCAATAGTAATTTATAATCATTCGTAACCTATTGTATCTGAAGGTGTGTGCTAGGCTAACTTAATTTCAAAATTAATGGATCTAGAAACCACAGAATATTAATTCTAAGCTTTTAATAACCCATGGGTAGCCACTATGATTGCTCTCTATCAAGGAAAAGGCACATACTGTATATGGAAATCAGTGTTCTCAGGATGCAAAAGGACATAAGTAGAAGCTTGCATAACATCATCTCAGTTGTGAGTGATTTTCTTTCCTTTAGGACAGTGTCTTCACCCAAGGAATTACAGTACATCACCCCATGAATTATGAGCGTTCTTGGTCAGCACATGTAGGGAGGGGCATTTTACCCTTTAGTTCAATGTTAGAATAATGATGCTGCTTCCCTATTTGTATAATGCTGACTGCTGGAAGATGCAAACTTAAGAGCAGTTGCCTGAAAGTACAAGTTGTCTGCCAGTTGGTGCCTAATGGGGGGAGACTTAGAATAGAATAGAATAGAAATAATAGAAATAGAAATAAAAATAATAGAAATAGAATTCTTTATTGGCCAAGTGTGATTGGACACACAAGGAATTTGTCTTGGTGAATATGCTTTCAGCGTACATAAAAGAAAAGATACATTCGTCAATAATCATAAGGTACAACACTTAATGATAGTCATAGGGTACAAATAAACAATCAAATCATACTAGGAAACAATCAATACAAATCGTAAAGATACAAGCAACGAAGTTACAGTCATGCAATCATAAGTGGTAGAAGATGGGTGATAGAAATGATGAGAAGACTAATAGAAATAGTAATGCAGACTTAGTGAATAGTTTGACAATGTTGAGGGAATTATTTGTTTAGCAGAGTGATGAAGTTCGGGGAAAATCTGTTATTGTGTCTAGTTGTTTTGGTGTGCAGTGCTCTATAGCGTCGTTTTGAGGGTAGGAGTTGAAACAATTCATGTCCAGGATGCGAGGGGTCAGTAAATATTTTCACAGCCCTCTTTTTGACTCATGCAGTATACAGGTCCTCAATGGAAGGCAGGTTTGTAGTAATTGTGTTTTCTGCAGTTCTAATTATCCTCTGAAATCTGTGTCTGTCTTGTTGGGTTGAGAACCAAACCAGACAGTTATAGAGGTGCAGATGACAGACTCAATAATTCCTCTGTAGAACTTGCAATGGTTCCTGCTTCCAATTGCTATCCTAACCCAATGATTACCTGTAAAGAATAGATACTTCTAAAGCACTATCCTTTTCATTCATTAACCTGCTTAGGACATTAGAAAAGTTCAACTTTAGCACTTCTTGCAAATAAATTTGAGACATTTGGAATACCTTTTGTGCCTTATTATAATTAATGATAGAAGGGACACAGTGGCTCAGTGGCTAAAAGAGCCTTGATAGTATAGTGGTTTAGTGCACCCTGTTATTAATACAGCTGCCTGCAATTTCTGCTGGTTCGAATCTCTCCAAGGCTCAAGGTTGACTCAGCCTTCCATCCTTTCTAAGGTAGGTGAAATGAGGACCCAGTTTGTGGGGGCAATAAGCTGACTTTGTATAAAATATACAAAAGAATGAAGGCTATTGCTTAACGCATTGTAAGCCACCCTGAGTCTCCGGAGAAGGGCGGCATATAAATCAAATAAAAAAAAAATGCTGAACTTGTTGATTGAAAGGTCGGCAGTTCAGTGGTTCAAATCCCTAGTGCCGCATAATGGAGTGAGCTCCCGTTACTTGTCCCAGTTCCTGCCAACCTAGCAGTTCGAAAGTACGTAAAAAATGCAAGTAGAAAAATAGGGAACACCTTTGGTGGGGAGGTAACAGCATTCCGTGCGCCTTTGCCATTTAGTCATGCCGGCCACATGACCAGGGAGATGTCTTTGGACAGTGCTGGCTCCTCGACTTTGAAACGGAGATGAGCACCACCCCCTAGAATCAGGAACGACTAGCACATATGTGCGAGGGGAACCGTTACCTTTATAATTAATGATATGTGAGTTCTAGTCCTGCCTAAGGCATGAAGGCCAAATCAGTTACTCCCTCTCTGCCCAACCATCTCACAGTGTTATTGTTGTGGGCGAAAAAGGGGACGAGAGAGTATTAAGTTGTCTGTAAAAATAATAATAAAGGAGGGATAAAAACAAATAAAAATAATAATACAGTTGTACTATCTAAAATCAGGGTGCTCATGTCATATAGCTGACAATAGGCCTAATTTTGTTTCATGTTTGCCACCGATATTCTTTGTGCTCTAGGCAGCTGGGGTTATTTTCATAATACTTCATAATCATTGACCCCCCCCTTCTCTACATTAAAAAAAAACGATAGAACTGCCTAAGATTTGATTCTGTGATTTAACTGATATATATTAGCAAAGGTTTTTATTAATATAATTTAAGTCATTTTGATATAATTTAAATCAGGTACTTCTGGAATAGTCATTTGAATTGTAGTGTCTGCACCTTTTGCTGTGATTTTCAGATTGCTTTTCCTGCTATTTATGGGACTTCCCAAGATCCAATCAAGGAATTCCCTGAGAAAAGGTTTTGTTGGTCTTTCCCTGAAATGTACAGGCTGAATAGGATGGTCTAGACTCTAGAGAGCCTTTCTTGATTCTGATGATCTCCAGGGGTTTTGGGTTATATCACGCTCACCAGCTTGGTCATTGGCTGGGGAAGATAGTTTCACATGAATCAAAAGTCTGCTGTAGAATGTGCCATAATGTATAAGGAATTCTTCAGAATATTTCTTAATTTAAAAATTCCTGGAAGATTAGGAAGTTTAGTGTTATGAAACTGAAAAGTGTTTGGTTTGTATATGTGTGTATATGTCCAAAGAGTTTCATTCAGTTCTGGCCTTGTGTTCTTCTGTGGGGCTTTGATTGGAGATCTTTGCTCCTTATCTAGTAAATTGGATTCCCTTAGACTAAAGAAATTGAAGGCATTTTTGGTTATTGAAAAATATATACCGGTATTCATCATCTTTAGCTTTACCTCATTTTTCTGATGTCACATTTAGATGAATGTAGTTGAAGATAGATTGAGTAGTTAATGAACTTTCAAATCTATTAAGAAAATGCCTCAGAGGTTTTCATTAAAATTAATTGAACCAAAACCAAAAGCAAAAAAGTAAAAAAAAAGAGGTGCCTCACATGCTTTATTGTCTTATAACTCTTGATGAACCATACAATTAAAGTAATAAAGTGTGTCTCATGTTAAATTTAGCAATATGCGCAAAACAATATCATGAACTCTCATTCTGCTGCAAGTCTTCTGAAGGTTCTATTGCTACATCACTCATTACAGATTTTGAAAGTTGCACAAAAATCTTATTAACAGCTACCTTCATTCCTACAAGGTAGAAAAAATGGTGATTTTTTTGTATTACGTGCTTACAGCAACCTTCCCCAAATGGTTGCCTTTAATTATGTTGGATTACAGTTCCCATAGGCATGCTAGCTGTTAGTGATAGGTTTTTTTAGTTATCACGAGGGCACAGGTTGGGAGAAAGCTGTTTTACTGCAATAAATTGAAATGGATGTAATTCAACAATTAATTACCTAAAACTTGCGCTGGAAACAATAATTATGGAGCTCAGACAAAATTTGTCTCAATTTAAACTTCAGCAGAATGGCAAGATTTTGCTGTTGCAATAATCTGAATTGATAGTTAAATAGTATCAGTTTAGGAGATCCTTCAATTAAAGTTGAAGGCTCATGACGTCAGGGGCCATACTCCTAAGCAGGAACTTGTCAAAATCACTTTCCCATCTGTGGTACTTTATGTACTTTCTATCTCCATAACTTCAGCTGTGTTCCTGGTGAGTATGGCAGTTTTCACACACACACTCCCAAAAAAAATTGCAATTCAGAATTGCCTTTAAAGATAATATGCAGTAACAGAGGACCCAAATGCTTCGGTAGAGAGAGACTCTGCAGCTTCATTGAGAAAGAGAATGACTGCAGAAGGCCCCATTGCAAATCTTGCCATAGCCACAAACTAACCAGAGACTTTAGGCAAGGCACAAGGCATTGTTTATTCTTTTGGTTTTTGGCTTGCTCCATATGTGTAATGGGAGAAATTTGCCTTGAACAGATTATATAAAACAGGGATTTCTTTCTCCATTTGAGGGCCTCAGATGTGATTTCTCAAAAAGTCTAGGACAACTTGTCATGGACAACTCAACGCAAGACAACTCGCCATGGGAAAATTCAATACTGTATTAATCGTTTCATTCAGGTACTTTTATGGGTGTTTGTCAAAATTATTGTAACTCTTGTATTTCTGGATTGACTTTCTTTATTTTATTATTATTGGCCACATTTCCATCAGAATTAATTTAATTTTTGTATTTGTTGAATTGTCCCATGGCAAGTTGGGCATGGCAAGTTGCCCCATTCTGCTCCCAAATGGGGTAGCAACTCAGATGCGGATGGAGGAAGTACCTTTTATTTCTTTCTCTCTGACAAGCTCTTCTCTCCCTGCCCCTGCCCATGTACCTCCCTCTCGGCTGGCCAGAGGAAGGGAACATCTATTTAATAGGCAACACCTATTTAATTTATTACATTAAACTCCACCAGAGGAGTTTTGCCCTGCGGCCAATTAGGCTGCAGCCTACATGTGTTCTGAGCTGGATTGCCATATCTGACCTGCCTGCAGACTCATCTGCAAGCCAAATATCAAAGGAAACAAGTGTGTGTGTGTGTGTGTGTGTGTGTGTGTGTGTGTGTCCATACATCCATACCAAGGGTGGGTTCTACTTACCTTTACTACCAGTTCGCATTGTGCCCGCGCGTGAGCATGCACAGATCCCCTATGATGATGTCCGGGTCAGTGGACGGAGCCTCCCGCCGATTTTACTACCAGTTCTTGCAAACCAGTCCGAACCAGGGGCAACCCACCACTGATCCATACACATCCATATAAACACACACACACACACACACACACACACACACACACACACACACACACACAGAGTATATATTCTTTTGAGAGAGGGCACCAGAATTTCATTTTCATGTGTGCCATTGTCTACACAGAAAAGCGACAATAAATATTATCATATGATCATATCAAATATCATCCCATGTCCATTTTTTGGCAGACAAAAACAAAACAAAAAGACCAGAAATATCATATAGTGAGAAATTCTTTAGAATAGTTTTGTCAATGTTACATTTCAACCACAACTGAATGCCAAGCAATGAAAATCAGGTAAGGGAGGTACATAGTTGTAGAATAACAACTAAAAATAATTGATTGATGTACCTTCCATTTATAAAGGGAATTTTAAAAACCTGCAAGCTAATAATAACACTGTTCTCTGAACTGCCACCAACAGAACAAGTGAGTATGTTTCCCTCCATAACTGATATGCAATCCTGAGATTCCCAGCTTACACTTTATGGTAGAAGAAAGTCTCTACAAGCCCCTTAGGAAACCTGAGGCACTAGCCATGATGACACAATGGCTAGAATGCAGTGTTTCAGGCTAACTCTGCTTACTGTCAGGAGTTTGATTCCTTTGATCCTGAAGGGCTCAAATTTGACTCAGCTTTCCATCCTTCCAAGGTTGGTAAAATGAGGACCCAGATTGTTGGGGGCAATATGCTGACTCTGTAAACCGCTCAAAGAGCATAATGTCTCTGACTCTGAACATATTTCAAGTTCTCCCCAAGTGATCTCATCCTCCTCTTATGTGTTCACATACCCAGATAGGGATTATAATGCATGTAATTTATGCAGAATCACAGCCTGGTTTTTCATCAAGGAATAATTCTAGAAAGATAGAGTATCTTCTTCTCCATGGCATTCTCCAATCTATAGTGATTAAAAATTTTCTGTTTACAGCCTGCTTCCTAAAGCCACATATGAGACTGGTTTCATTTTCAGATTAGTTTTAACAACCCTTTAGTTATACTGTGAGGGCCCACACTTTGGTTTAGATCCCCCAACTCTATCCAAAGCAGGGGTGAAATCCAAAAATTTTCCCAACCAGTTCTGTGGGTCTTGCTTGGTAGGAGTGGCGTGGCTTGGTGGGTGTGGCTTGGTGGGCATGACAGGGGAAGGGTACTGCAAAATCTCCATCTCCACCCCACACCAGGGGAAGGATACTGCAAAATCCCCATTCCCTCCCCTTCTGGGGGAAGGATATTGCAAAATCTCCATTCCCATCTCACTCTATGGCCAGCCAGAGGTGGTATTTGCCGGTTCTCCGAACTACTCAAAATTTCCGCTACTGGTTCTCCAGAACCTGATAGAACCTGCTGGATTTCACCCGTGATTCTAACCAGTAGTGGGTTCCACTTACCTTCGCTACCAGTTCGGAACTGGGAGCGCTCACTTGTGCACGGCCCTTCTGTGCACACACAGAACCTCCTGCACATGTGCAGAGCGTCCGTGATGACATCCGGGTGGGTGGGCGGAGCTTCCCGCCGCCACCACTACTGGTTCGCCTGAACTGGGGCAAACCAGTAGAAACCCACCACTGATTCTAACTCTCAAAAGAATTGATAAGGCATGGTCCAGACTTGTGGATTATTTGCATGGCTTCCATTTAAACACACATCATAGAAATTAAACAGGTTCATATTAAGAACTGTTGCAGGACACTGAACTTCATTACAGGAACTATGTCAAAGAACAGTCACAGATGAACTCAGAATCTAAAATAACAGAGCTGGAAGGGAGCTTGGAGGTCTTCTAATCCAACATCCTGCTCGAGAAGGAGACCCTATACCATGAAATGATAAATTAAGGAATGAATACGAAGTAAGTTTCAAAGACCAACTCTTTAACTGTTTCATTAATCTAATAGTAACCACTTGATTAAACTTTATATCAGGCCTTTGGGGTGCTGAGCAACCAGGTTACCTCCTACTACTGCACTTTATTACTGCAGCTCTCCAGAGGAAAACAGACTGGGAACTTGCTGTGCTCACGATGTTATATCTATGCAAAGGTTTAGAATGACAACTTGCGCTAAAAATGAGAACTCTGGTTGCACCTTTCCTGACTAACAAATTGTCTTAAAAGGCATAAACTAAATTCATAAAATGAAGGACAGCTGAACATTGTACATGATCTTTCTTTTTTTTTCTTTTTTCTTTTTTCTTTCTCCCTCTCTCTCTCTCTCTCTCTCTCTCTTAAAAAATATTTTATTAATTTTCTGATAAACACAAAACCAAAAAACATACATACAAAAGTACAAAAAAAGATTACAAAGATACAAAAAAAGAAAGAAAAAAAAGAACATTTTTAATGCAGAACTGTGTCCATTTACAAAACTCTCACTCTCTCTCTCTCTCTCTCACACACACACACAGACACACACATACATACACAGACACACACACACGCGCGTGCGCGCGCACACACACACACTTTTTGGATTGATTGTACAAAATTCAAAAGAGCCTTGATAGTACAGTGGTTTAGTGCACCCTGTCATTAACACAGCTGCCTGCAATTTCTGCTGGTTCGAATCTCTCCAAGGCTCAAGGTTGACTCAGCCTTCCATCCTTTCTAAGGTAGGTGAAATGAGGACCCAGTTTGTGGGGGCAATAAGCTGACTTTGTATAAAATATACAAAAGAATGAAGGCTATTGCTTAACGCATTGTAAGCCGCCCTGAGTCTCCGGAGAAGGGCAGCATATAAATCAAATTAAAAAAAAAAAAAAATCAGACTTTTCACCTGGATCTCTCCTGTAAACCAGTGATGAAATCCAAATTTTTTTGCTACCTGTTCTGTGGGCGTGGCTTGGTGGGTGTGGTGTGGCTTGGTGGGCATAGCAGGGAAAGGATACCGCAAAATCTCTATTCCCACCCCACTCCAGGGGAAGGATACTGCAAAATCTCCATTCCCTCCCCTCCTAGGGGAAGGATATTGCAAACCATTACCAGTTCTCCAGAACCTGTCAGAGCCTGCTGGATTTCACCCCTGCCTGTACCCCTTCATCCCTGGGCAATTGTGGTAGCCAACAAATGCTATATGCACCCATAAATAGAACTTGTCTTGATCTGTGACACAACCCCAGGGCTTCTTCCAGGTTTGTGTGTACTTCTATAGCTGAAAGTACAAAGACATTAGATGACAACAATTTCCTTCATGTCTTGATGAACTTTTCCCTACATGTAAAATTTGGTAGTAACTGTGGTCTCAAAACAACGGATGTATATAAAAGATAAACATTTAACATCTTTGAATTTTCCCCTCAAAACTACTATGGTGGTTTTTGAATTGATCTTCCTACCTTAGGCTGTCTAAAAATGTACTAAATCTCTCTTCCATATGTATAGCAACAATTACTCCATAAATAATTTTTTCTCCTTATCTTGAATTATATTGCCCAGTAGAATGACTGTATGTCATTTCCATGAGCTGAAATATGTACCTGTTCAGGAAATCAGGTATTTGATTATCAGTACTTTGTACAAAACTCAGAAGAAAGGAACGGTGCAAGTCTGTTTACTGTATTTTTTTTAATCATTGTGTTATCAACTTTATTGTTTTCTTTTATCCAATGTACCAGTGGTAACTAAGAAATGGAACCCTCTCTGTTTGTTAAATTGTTAAAAGATAGCAAACAGAAACGGTCTTAGAAATTGAGACTTTGAGTGCAACAGACAAGTTACAAACCCTTATATTAAATACGCAGCGAGGAAAATTCATTCATTCATAATCTTCTCTGTTCACATATCATCTATTGATGCTGGTAGGAAAGGCCACATGACAAAGGCTGATTTATCTGGTGTACAGAAAAGGCTCCAGGGTTTTATAAGTCAGAGTAAATTCTGTGGGTCAACTGGGGAAATCTGGCTTCATCGGATTCAGAGCATGTGCATCTTTTTGACCACTTGAAAAAAAAAATACCACAGAACTTGTCTATTAACTTTGAAATGTGAATGGTGGGGGAAAACTAATTAAAATAAGCAAGGAGTACACTGAAATACTGTATTGCTGAAAAGTCACGTTCAGTATACCTTTACATTTCTTGTGAGAACATGGTAAGCAGCACTGACTTAAAATGGAATAGCTGTGCCAGTTTCTATGTGGCCTCCCAGAGGCACTGGATTACAATTTCCATTATCCACAATCAACATGCCTAAAGGGAAGGTTCATGTTGGGCAAAACTTTCAGAATTATCAAGCAACCTACTATATATTCCACATAGTCAGTTAACTTTTTACACCCAAAATAGTGTTCTGTTTAGTGAGACATGGAGAAAATATTCTTGCATACATGATCTGCTTAGCATGCCTAAGGTGGTTTGTCTTTAAACTGTAAAAAATGGTATTAAATCTCCTGATGTATTTTAACTTAACTGATTTAGCGAGCAGCTTTTATATCTGCTTTGCACTAGGACAAATATCCTAAAATTACTGTCAGAATGCTTTGGGAAGATGAAATGTTTCTGTTTGCCATTATTAATATCAGACTTGTATACATTTATTCTTTTGCAGAGATTGACCAGGTTATGCTGCATGAAGTATGGTGGATGGATTACTGATGGATTATGCCATATTTCGCATTAGAAAATAGACGGGGATACAATCCCTATTGTTTAATAGGTCAGAGTAGTTTTCAAAGTCAACAGAGTTGGCATTAAGATCAGCTGCAGATTTGTTGTTGTTAATGGTGAAGTCTTGTCCGACCGATCGCAACCCCATGGACAATATTCCTCCAGGCCTTCCTGTCCTCTACTATTGTCTGGAGTCCCTTTAAACTCACGCCTACTGCTTCAGTGACTCCATCCAGCCACCTCATTCTCTGTCATCCCGTTCTTCTTTTGCCCTCAATCTTTCCCAGCATTAGGCTCTTCTCCAGTGAGTCCTTCCTTCTCATTAGGTGGCCAAAGTATTTGAGTTTCATCTTCAGGATCTGGCCTTCTAAAGAGCAGTCAGGGTTGATCTCCTCTAGGACTGACCGGTTTGATCACCTTGCAGTCCAAGGGACTCACAGGAGTCTTCTCCAGCACCATAGTTCAAAGGCCTCAATTCTTTGGCGCTCAGCCTTTCTTATGGTCCAACTTTCACAGCCATACATTGCAACTGGGAAAACCATGGCCTTGACTATACACACTTTTGTTGCCAGGGTGATGTCTCTGCTTTTTAGTATGTTGTCTAGATTTGCCATGGCTTTCCTCCCCAGGATCAAGTGTCTTTTAATTTCTTGGCTGCAGTCCCCATCTGCGGTGATCTTGGAGCCCAGGGAAATAAAATCTGCCACTACCTCCATTTCTTCCCCATCTATTTGCCAGGAATTGAGAGAGCCGGATGCCATGATCTTAGTTTTCTTAATGTTGTGTTTCAAGCCAACTTTTGCACTCTCCTTCACCTGCATCAAGAGCCTCTTTAGTTCCTCTTCATTTTCTGCCATTAAAGTGGTATCATCTGCATATCTGAGGTTGTTGATATTTCTCCCAGCAATCTTAATTCCAACTTTTGATTCATCTAGCCCCGCCTTTCTCATGATGTGCTCTGCATATAAGTTAAATAGGCAGAGCAAAAATATACAGCTTTGCCAGACTCTTTTCCCAATTTTGAACCAATCAGTGGTTCTGTGACCAGTTCTCACTGTTGCTTCTTGACCCACATATAGGTTTCTCAAGAGACAAATAAGATGGTCTGGTACTCCCATCTCTTTAAGAACTTGCCACAATTTGTTGTGATCCACACAATCAAAGGCTTTAGCATAGTCATTGAAGCAGCTGCAAATTAGTTCTTACATTTGCATCATTGCAACACTATTGTTTATATGTATTAACTGCTGTTATGGTCTGGTGGCTATTTGAAAATAAACATGTAGCTATTACATAGGACTTGAAAGTTGAAACTGAGCTAAGATTGTCGTTTTAGCCGGGAGAGGGGAGTACAAATGGTGACCTCTTCATTTATTTATTTTTCTTTAAAAAAACAAACAAACTTCATTTGATAGACATTGGAATTTGAGAAATGCCTGATTTAAAGCCCCTGGCTTGATTTTTTTGATGAAGTGAGCCTGAAAAAAATGGAAGTGCATTGTAGTGTAAGCAGCAGAATTTATGATTTATGGTGAATTTTGATGATAGAGGTAGTCAGTGCTTGTATGACCATTGTGTAGTTTTATACCCAGACCAGTTTAGATTTAGGTTGATGAAAAGGTAAATATTTTAAAGTATTGATAGGATTTTGATTGATGGGGCCTTTACTGATAAGCCCAACTAAGAGATATCAATATATCACGGGTAAAAAAAAGGCTTTATAGACAGGAGGTAAGAAAGCTTTGATCTTCTATGATTTCCCAGTGAAGATAGCTGTCTTAACATGATGAAAGGAGAAAGACAGTTTCTGAATCCCATATTGGTGAGGATTGGCCAGGTTTACTGTCAGGAAGACATTTTGTGTTTTTCTCCATCTCTTCTAAAATAGACATTACAGGAGATCTGTCAGTTTAGGAAATATTCTCAAAAACTGTTCACAGCCCTAAATTCTGAAACTAATCCCTAAGACACTTGAGCCCCCTAAAGGCACCTCGAACATCTAATCCAGTGGTGTAATCCAAATTTTTTTACTACCGGTTCTGTGAGCGTAGCTTGGTGGGCCTGCAGGGGAAGGATACTGCAAAATCTCCATTCCCAGCCCACTCCTGGGGGAAAGATACTGCAAAATCTCCATTCCCTCCCCACTCCTGGGGAAGGATATTGCAAAATCTCCATTCCCACCCCACTCTGGGGCCAGCCAGAGGTGGTATTTGCTGGTTCTCCGAACTCCTCAAAATTTCCGCTACCGGTTCTCTGAACTCCTCAAAATTTCAGCTACTGGTTCTCCAGAACCTGTCAGAACCTGCTGGATTTCACCCCGATCTAATCCTATGCAAAAAGAGGGTATGGATGGATGTATATGGGGTTTGCTTGGGTAATCCCTCAATGGGCAATTCAAAAAGATAAAAGCATATGTATAATCTCATTGTCACCATGTTCCAACATGCAGCACTATGTCTTCTATTAACTATATTGATAGAATAGTGTCAGGAAGATCAAGAGGTAAACAGGTTATTTTAAATGTACATAGACTAAAGATTCTTCTTCAAATTTCAATTCAGCAATACTACTTATTTGTTCTGTACTTCTATGATGTATAAAAAAAATCCAGCACATAATCACATGTTTATGATCTTATGCAGTATGCAACGGATTGCGGATTGAAGCCATCCAATTTTTCCCAGAAAGAACAATCCAGTGATGTAGGTCGGGCTGAGAGTAGCGGTCCCAGAGTTATCCTGTGCACTTAGTATAATGGGACAGTAAGGGAGCAATCATCCACACAACCTACTTGTAGTGAGGAAAATGCTCTTCTTCTTTCTGAGATGTTCTGTTATTGGTTCTTGTCTGGTTGGCAGGAGAGGTCCTGTTTAAGAGGATCTAAGCATAGGAACCTAGATCTTTGTTCTTTAAGTAAAGCTTACCTTGGAGTTTAAGGCCCAATGGAAACATTATCCCCTTGTAGGACAGGGGATAGTACAGTATAGTACAGTCTTACCTTATAGTACAGTCTTACCTTACTGCTCTGAAACTCATCAAATTTGGTACTTGACGCATTTTGACATGAACATTTTGTCCCGGTATTCATTGTTTGTTTTGTACTCAACACACAAGCTATAACTTGGTGTCAGTTACCTCGTGATTCGCTACCCTTTCCAGCCAAAACAAAGGATCATGCATTAGTCACATGGTAACTAATGGTTGTCCTGTGCATATCTCCTTGCTTCTATGGTCATTTTGTGTATTTTTGTGCCTTTTTTTTTCTCATCATGGGTCTTTAGTTTGGGAACGCATTAAATTTATTTACATTATTCCTTATGGGAAAAATGTGTTTGGTACTTGTCATCTTGGGTACTTGTCACACCTCCTAGAACCAATTAACAAGTACCGAGGTTCCACTGTACCTGGTTCTCAGATAACTTCTTTCAATTGGATTAAATCCTGTTTCTGTTTTCAGTCCCTAGCTTTGTTCTTTACTTTTGTTATTGGCATCTTCTTCTGGGAAACTCATTTGACCATAAGCAAATGACTTAGCAACCTAGCCTAAATTATATAGGCTATTAAAAAACTATGTAAATTTAGTTATTATCTGTTTGCATGGTAAAATATTTTTTAAAAATGGAATGCAAAAGGTCTTATAGCTTCCCACCAATCCTGTATAACAGATAATAAATGAACATAGAAATATATTTCTTTTAGTCAAGCTAGGAAGTACTTCATATTATTGGATTTCTAGACAACTTTTTAAGTCACCTTTTCCTGTCTCTGCTGCATTAAAGCAGCTACATATCTCTCTTTCAAATCTTTGTAGTGTTTCATATATTTTTGCCCTTTTTCCTGAGTCCTATGCCCTTCTTGTTCACATAACTGTCCCATATTGAATCCAATTATCCTTTTGTCTCATTGGACACTGTAATGGAAAGCAGTTCTCGCCAAATGCATTCCAGCTTGTTTGTTTCTCCTCCTCCTCCTCCTCCTTTTTCCCCCCTGCACTCATAAACTAGTCTGCAAGCTATCAATTTTGAAAAGTTATCAGCTAAAGGATGTATAGCTGTGCAGTTTTACATATTTTATTGGCCCCCAAAACTAGGTGCATTTTCTTTTTAAAAAACAAAAAGATCAATAACCAGTATAGAATACAATTTGTCATGTCATTTACTTACTGGACTGATTCATAGAAACAATATATGAAAGAAAAGTGGATGGATTTACAAGGAATGTGAAGATGAAGAAGGTCAAATAGAATGGAGTTGGTGAAATCCTCAAAAAGAAAAAAGGTAAGAAGTTTAAATAAGAAAAGGCAATGAATGAAGTTTATTTATTTATTTATTTATTTATTTATTTATTTATTTATTTATTTATTTATTTATTTATTTTTATATGCCGCCCTTCTCCAGAGACTCAGGGCGGCTTACAATGCGTTAAGCAATAGCCTTCATACTTTTGTATATTTTATACAAAGTCAGCTTATTGCCCCCACAAACCGGGTCCTCATTTTACCCACCTTAGAAAGGATGGAAGGCTGAGTCGACCTTGAGCCTGGTGAGAATTGAACTCGCAGTAATTGCAGGCAGCTGGATGTTAAATGCTGCCTTAGTAGGAGGCATTAACCTCCTACGCCACCCAGGCTCCTACAGTTGGATACAAACATGATGAAAACAACAATACTTCACTAAATTATGAGAGCCTGTTTGGTGTAGTGATGAAGGTGCTGGCCTAGAAACCAGGAGATGGCAAGTTCTAGGCCATGAATATCAGCTGGGGGAATTTGGGCCTGTCACTTTTTCTCAGTTCAAGCCACCTCACAGGGTTGTTGTTTGGGGGGAATAGGTATCAGGAATATTAGGTCTGTTCACTGCCTTGAGTTGATCAAAGTATTTGAAAGGTGGAATAAAAATGTAATAATAATAATAACTCAATTTGCTAGATAGTCTTATCATTTCAAGCCTTTAATTTCTTTAGCTTATTATTCCTTTCTTTCTGTGCTTTGTTTAATATTGCTTATCAGAAAGGGAATAGCATGATACATGTGCTTTTAAGCTATAGTAGTTGAGTATTCTTATGATCTAAATTTTGTCATGAGCCTGACGTGATTAGTGAGGGGAAGGAGGTACCAAAGGATACATCAATTTTTTCCCCTCCTATTCTTGGGTTCTCATGATGTCCCTAGAGCTTATTGATTAATCAGATAAGGCGTATAAGCATTTGACTGTTTCCCCAGATACTCAAAGAATAAACTGCTTTACACAGGGCAGTGACTGACTCTATTGTAGCCAACCAAGAATAAACACTGCTGGAGAGAATGCTATCAATCCCCCACTGCTCTCATAATGTAAAGATAAGAACCTTACCATGATAATGAACAGTTCTTTCAACCTTCTGAAAGTGACAATATTATATCTAAATAGATTTGTGAAAGTAATTTGGATTTACAACATGTTTGGGGTCAGTTTCTATAGAAATGTTAGGCATTTTTATCAGGCAAAGTCAGACAAGGACATGAGCAACATTTTTAAATTGACCAAACTAAATACCAGCTATACAATATTAATGTACTAAAGGAAAAAAAAATCCTGTGACAATTTGGACTTCATATATATTAATGTATTTGAGAGTTTTATATTAATGTATTAATGTATTTGGACTTTGAGGGGTTCTGATTGTGCTTTGAAGATATCGTCTTGTCCTTAAAGTTTTTTAATAAAACTTTACTGAATATAGTTCTGAAATTTAAAGAAGTGTCTCAGTAGTTACAGTATAATATATGGCTATCTCACTACCCTATTTACGTAATTTCAGGTTACTGGGTTTCCCTGTTGTGTGAATTGATTGTTTTCTGAAGTAGGTCACTTGCAAGGCTCCCTGAGTTGATTTACAGCTCCAGAATCCTATGTCAGAAATTATGAACATATTTCCATATTGTCCAGAAATGCAGTGGATTCTTGCACATTTGCCATTCATTGAGCCACTGTGACAATTGAAATTCTCTCTTATATTAGCACCAACATTTGTATTGCACATTAATAATAATAGCAGACCTTGCAGGGGAGTGAATGTGATCAGGCGGCATGATAATGCTCCCCCCCACACCATTTAATGAAATTAAAAGAAGACTGAATGGACATTTCTGTAGTTTTAATTGCATTATCAGAAATACCAGGGAACCCAAAAAAAGCACTATGGCCAAATCTTTTGTGGACTACAATCTAATTGTCAGATAGGGCAAAGATGTTACAATTAGTCACATTAAACATAGGGCTGCATTAACAAGTCAACTGAACCATAACTTTTCTCAGTCTTTTCACAGAAGACTTTTAAAAAGGCATGGTGGTTTTAGAGTGGTACTGTGTTCACACCCCTTCATATTCCCAAATAATATCTTCTTTGACATCATTTAGATAGGTGCCATGGCTGGGGCAAAGGATAGGAAATATCAAGTTGAGGGAGAAATGAAAAACTATGCAGATCCTGCTCATTATTTACACATAGAAACCACATAGACATATATTCTCCATGATGATCTGTCCTCAAATCTCCCAATGGTACACTCATTGCCACTGTAACTGACCTCTTCTTCTCTTTCCTTCTACCTTTCCCAACATTAAAACCTTTTCCAGAGAGCTGGATCTTTGCATAATGTGTCCAAGTAGGATAATTTATTTGGTCATCTGGTCATTTATGCCTCAAATGAGAATTCTGGATTGATTTGTTTGATGACCCATTAGATTGTTTGTTTGGTTGTCCACTGAATTCTCAGGTGTCTTCTCCAACACCAAGTTCAAATGCATTGATACTTTCCCTGCTTCTTCAAAGTCCAACTATTGCTTCCCCAGAATGTCACAGGAAATACCGTGACTTATATCATTCTGATCTTTGTAACTGCAAACACATCGCAGCATTTGAGTATCTTTATTTTGTTTTATATTTTATTTTATTAATTAGATTTTTATCCCATCTTTATTATTTTAGAAGTAACTCAAGGCAGAAAACATATATACTTCTTCCTCCTCCTATTTTCCTCACAACAACAACCTTGTGAGGTGTGCTGGGATAAGAGAGTGATTGGGCAAAGATCACCCAGCCAGTATTCATGGCTAAGGGAGAACTAGAACTCATAGTTTCTTGATTTCTAGCCTGGAGCCATTACCACCAGACCAAACTGGCTTCTCTTCTCTTCTCTTCTCTTCTCTTCTCTTCTCTTCTCTTCTCTTCTCTTCTCTTCTCTTCTCTTCTCTTCTCTTCTCTTCTCTTCTCTTCTCTTCTCTTCTCTTCCCTTCCCTTCCCTTCCCTTCCCTTCTCTTCTCTTCTCTTCTCTTCTCTTCTCTTCTCTTCTCCATAACCTTCATGTTTGCTCTACCTAATATTAATCTACAGCATATTTCTTGATAGCTTGCTTGCACAAAGTAGCTATTGGCAAAATGTGTGTCTGTGTGTATCTTTATGTATAGGCATGAAAACTGCCCAGTCTACGCTGGGAAATGTCCTGAGAACCTTTTCATGGAATTTAAGAGTCTGAATACAACTGATTATTTCTTGAAATGTAGGAGAGAAGATGGATATCTTTGAAAGGCGATAGACATGTAAATGTTTACACCCCCTTATACATGGGCCAGTTCAGAAATTGTTTTATAGGCATGGAAGTTGTCTCTTTGAGTGCAATATACTATGCAGTTATATATCATGTAATGTGAGCAGAGAAATTGTAATTATTGGAGGCAAATGTGTTTTTTGGGAAAACATAAATGACAACTCATATAGGCACAACATATGTTTTTGCTCTGTTTGCACAACATTAAACTAATTCCCCATTGTAATTTTTTTTACTGCAGGGATAATCTCCCCTTCCTGGTTCCAGCACTGAATAAACATACAGAAACTATGTGGAAAAGGACTTCTTTAGAACTTCTCTCTCTCCCTTCCCTCTTATCATATAGGGAGAGTGGGAAAAAGATAGAAAGGAATGGAGCTAAGGCATTTTAAACTGATACTCAGGCAAACTGGGTGTGTTTTAATGGGAGAATCTGAAGGATGTTTATCTCCAATAAAAGAGAATATTGGTAGCTCAGGATTGAACTGTGAGTCCTTGGTGCTCTCTGAGCTTGGTTGTTTGCTTGAAGACAACCGACTAGGTAACAATGCCAAATGTTTATCTGTCTTCAAAATCAAATGTTTACATGCTTTGATGAATAGTCAGTGTAGCAAATAGCTGAGGTTTTGCAGGATGCAATTTACTTGTCAAAATTAAGTTGTCCTGAGGAGTAGTTGAAAAGCCAAAGGCTAGTGTCATTTTTCCATTAAGTCAGAAAGTAGAGATTAAAGTCTGATCCAATGGGAAATGGTAATTACTTTGTGAGAATTATCTGGGCAGGCCCTATGAATTAATCATATAATGTTGTATTCTTTCCTTCTCCAGTCAGCTGGTTTAACATGGTATTCTCCAGTCCTTAATGTCCATGTAAAGTAAAAACAAACCATGTTATGGTTTAGTGAATGCCAAAGTCAGGTTTTTTTGGTCAGGAGTTGTAATCCAAGAAATCTGGAGTGCATCAATTTGAGGAACTTTTCAGCTGTTCCTAGGGAGTTACATCTAGATTAGAGTGTAACATCCAAGTAATGCCATCAAAAACCCAAGAATATGTGGCGGTGGAGAAATATATATTTCAGAGAAAACATGGAAAAGACTCTTCTTCTCAGCATCCTCCTTTTTCCTGCTATGTCTCTGTGATGTTGTCTTCATTTGCTTTTAGCTATATTGGTATAACAGTAGTGTTGCTTCTTAAGCAGCTCACATTTTTAGGTGGGTATAATCTCATGCTCGTTTACCTAGCATTCTAGTTATGGTGAAGTCAGGTAACTCTTGTAGCTGGGATCAGCCCAGCAGCACTTCTTGGCCACTTATTGATACATTTTCTCTTCTCCCTCTTTTATTTTTTCTCTTCTCCTTCCCCCTGATTTTTTCTAGCTCTAAAATAAGCAAATCTGAAGGAAGAAATATGGGAAACTATAGGCCAACTACCTATTTTACGTACAGTGACCTCCAGACCTGGAGAGATAGCACTTAAAGAGGCAGAGTTAGTTCCTTCAGAGGCCCAGATCACCAATCAGGATGGTGATTGGCCCAAGCCACCAATCACACCTAGAAAGAGGTCAGGTGTCAGTGACCACAAAGTGGACAATAGGCAACTTCAGTTGTACTGCATCATCAGAATATCCCTAATGGTAGTTTCCATGGTGCTGCTGGAACCTTTCCTTATTACAGAGACCACAAGCACATTTTTATTATTAAAGTGAGATACTTCATTTTCAGGTGATGGATAATGACAGGTCCCCTCTTCTACAATCTGCATGTGGTAGAGCAGTTTAGATGGGTCAGCTACCAATTTAAACTCACCCTCTCCCCAAGCCCCATCTCCCATCACCATCTTGATGGATAGATGGTTTCCCATCAACTAATGACATCCAGAAGGAGGAAGAGCAGCAAAGTCAGTGAATTTGACCAATCATTTTGGTTAAGGTGCCCTCCACACCCAAAATCAGGACTCCATAATTTGATAGAAAGTCAGAACAGAGACAATAGGATTCTTTTCACTGTAGAAGATGTGACATTTTATTTACAGTTGCTTTAAAACATCTATACCATTTTTTTTTTCTGGAGATTTTTCTTTTAGATAAGACCATGGAAATAATAAAACATAGGTAAAGAAACACTTTGGACAGGAGTAATGAGCAAATTAGTCAAGGAAATGACAAATAGCTTGTGAGTTTTAATCCCTTCAAGTATTTTGACCAATTACAATAGCGGACCAGCTGGCAGGAAACTAGACAAGCCTTGAAACACAAAGCGACATATTTGTTGTATTAAGCAACTTGTTGAAATGTACACAGAAGCAATGGATTTGATTTTTTTTTTTTAGCAAAGCAGCCAGATAACACGGACTGTTAACTGTCTAGATAAGTCTATTTGAAGAAAACATTAAGCATGCCTTTCTTAGGGCAAATAGCCTGCCCCATTCCAAATTCATTTGCTATGACAGGTTAAGGCATAGAAATTATTGAGATTCTTGATTTCTCCCACAAAGAGAAATAATCAATAGCAACTGAAAAAAAAACCCACCCTGATGTTTAAATTTTATATTTGGTTTTGAATATCTTGTTTATTTTCTGTAGGTCAGTCTTATATTTATGCAAAGAATAGCTAGATATCTGAAACAATGAACATATCAACATATCATACACAAATATTTGCTGGCTATAGCATGTTGAGACAAATAGGCACATTTTATACTGTTATTTCATATATTCTACTTTAATATATTATTTTAGATTAGTTTTTAATCTGATTACAAATTCAGGAATAATATACAATGATAACCTATGTTAATAATTTTGAATGCTTCTTTCCAGTTGGGGAGAGCCTACTTTAAGGCATCACATTTAAAACATTTTCTTAGCTGAAACTAGAATTAGCTTTATTTGCAGATTTTTTTGCAGAATTTTATTAGTTACAAAAATATGGTGTTGTTTCGATGAAGAAAGACGCGTAGGCAGGAAGATGGTTCACGGGAAGGCCCCTTGGTGGGAAGGCACCTTGTGGAAGGCACACTGACCCCATTCAAAAGGCTCCCTTTTATTGTCATTTTACAACTATCATGGCAAAACATTAATCAACGTTTACATGTACTGATTGGCTAAAGAAGGCTCGTGAATTCCATATGGACTCCTCGTGTTTCCCTCATGTTCTTCCTGTGACAAACAATGTCTACGTGCTGGGTCCCCATGCCTTGCATATCTGAGATAGGGTCTCTGCCAGACATCCTGTCTTTACATTTCTGATGAGATTAGGACTTTGTGTTGACATTGTTTACTCAGTGTGGTTTGCCAACAACTGAGATCACACCATCTCCACATATGGGACCGATCCAGACTCAAAATCAGTGAGTCTTATGCATGGCTAATCCAAATCCCCTTCAGTGTCTCTATTTTAATTTTGACTCAATCTCGATCTTAACCTATTCCTTTTTATACTTTGTTCATGCTACTCATTTTTTGTGCTTGTAGATATTATGTTACAGAGTCAATATCACAAATGGAAATATTGGTGGTGCTAATCTGATTGTTGAAGAGTTGTGTAGTAACCAAAATGCTTTTGTAAAGACTAAGCTTAGTATTATTTCCAAATTCACTATTAGCCCATACAAAGACATAGTAGCTAAATTGATAATTCAACCAATATATCAGCTGGATCAAAGAAAAACTATTTTTCAATAACAGCATCTGGAGATTCTAGATGAAAGTTAAAATTCATGAATCTAAGAAAAAGGAGCTAGCTATGAAAATTTTCTCAAGACTTCACCAATTTTCTTTATTCAACAGAAGCAGAAGCTGAATAATTGATGTATGGTTAGGTACTTGAAGACATCCAAGCGTGTTTATTAAAATGATTAAGCAAATTTAACACATTTCATATGATTTTTATAATAACTCACATGTGGCAATGTAGCTATGAATTACCAAATTGAAAACCCAGCTACAAAAGTACTGAATCATTCTGACACTGGCTAAAATAAATAAACCAAAAGCATTACAGTACTGTCTAGTCTAATTTATAAACATACTATAGGTTACACAAAAATATAGGCTGCTATTTTTATACTCAGGCTTTTTGTCCAACTCATAGATCTCTAGTCCCAGCTGCAGTACAGTAACCCTCCAGAGGCTACAGGTGAATCTTTTAAAATTATTTTGCTAGAACTGCGGCGGAGAATTGAAAATTGGATCTTTTATATCTCATATATCAAATGATGGGCTATCCCATATCCCATAGCTAACAGAGCTTTTAAATGATCTCAAGTCTGCCTTCTTCACCAATGGCTAAACTCAAGCTGACATTTTTGCAGAGCTGTCAAACTATAGGAAAGCCCTTGCCTGCCAATCAAAGTCAGTATGTGGCTTCTAATACTGGTTTACAAGCATTAGTTTGCAGGAAAGACCAGGTGGCAATTATACTATACATAGGGAGGAGACAGTATCTTTCTCAGCTAGTCCAAATAGCCCTAGTGATAATTTGGTTTCACCAGCACTAGCCCAGTCTTACATTTCACAGAGCTATGCTGGGAAGCATTAACTATAATCTGCCCTTCATTTCACACATCTGCCAAAAAGCAATCAGTGAAAGCAGTGGGAGAAAGGGTCCTAGGAATCATCTCGTTTTTAAATTATCCAGTAATCTCTAGGTAACCAGCTGTTTCTCTAGTAATAGTTGAAGCCCGTTCTGGTCGCTTTTTGGTTACCAGCAACTTGTACAATGCTGCCCTGTATTTCTTTGAGACAAGATTGTAAAGGATTGGGTTGATAGTAGCACTCAGGTAGAAAAGCTGCAACGCAAAAACATTAAAATACTGTGAGAAGAGCATCATCTTGAAGTTCTTTGGGTTGATGTACATGATCCGGCCAACATGGAAGGGCAACCAGCAAATGAGGAATGCCAGAACCAGGATAACTGCAAGTGGGTAAAAAGAAGGAAATAAGATGACCTATTGACCTGGTGCAGTTACGCCTAAGACATGATTAGGAGCTTTTGGAGTGGATTGATACTCACATTTGCTTTGAAATATAGATAGGGTAAATCAGAAATCAGAAAGCAACAGCTTTTCATCTGAATAGGAATTATTTGAGGCATTCAACAACAAGTGCCTTGATAAAATAAACATACCATTGACTCTTTATTGTTTAGTCCAGCTAATATAAAAATATATATGTGAATTTGGATAATAGATGGGGGAGAAGAGGCTTCAACTCAATCCTGGCAAGGTGTTTTCGGAACCTCGATTCCAGAGGTTTTATATCTTTAGCTCTGTGTGGGGATACAGTCAAAGATGATGTGCGATTTGAAGGTCCTCCTGGATTCAAGAGGGCCTTTGCAGAAATTCATATTGTGCACCAATTGTACCCATTATTGGTCTTGCTTCAGGGGACTCATGCTTTAGTCACCTCACATTTGGATCACTGTAATGAACTGTACATAGAGGTCCCCTTGAAGAACATTTAGAAAATGCACGTGCCAGAGGCAGATTTAGCATTTCTCATTACACCCATGTGATGAGAATATATGAGCATATCATTACACCCACGGTGAGAATAATATCTGGAACCCTTAAATCCACACCACTCTCATGGCTCCATGTTCTTTCTAACTCTTTCTAAGTTGATCTCAGGCGACAACAGCAGACAGTCCAAGAGTGGAATAAGGTAAACATGTCATCGACTGCTAGAGATCTTCCAAAAGATAAAATGTGAATGTGTGTTTGGGGGGAGATTTCAAACTTTTGCTTTTCACTGGGTGTAATTCCAGGGTTTGGTCAGAGCCGGAATTACACCTAGACCTTGCCAGTTTGATATGTTCCTAATAAAAAGATTTGATGGAATATGGTTGCCTTGGATTATTCAATCAGGGAACATATTACTTGGAAGCTTGACATTTAGACTTTCTAGATCAAGATGCAGTTTATGAGACTAAAAATATCACCTGCATGTTTGCTTGGTCCCCATGCTCAACTTCAGTTTATGTAAGTAATGACAATGGCATGAGTTCTCTCTCATTCAACGGAATTGGCTCTGGGACCTCTTGTACTTTGAAAACTGAAATATTCCCATGAGCCCACAGCTTTCTGTGTTCTGAGATTCTGAGGAAATGTTACATCCCCACAGAAGTCTGCATTTGAGGGAATGAGCAAGAAAATTTTCTTCAGGATAAATTTTCTTCTTTTTAAGGGGAAAAAAAATTCTGGGACTGGAGTGCCATACAGCTCCCTGGGCTACACAACCCTGATTACTTGTTTACACTCATTAGAATAGAGGTCTTCAAATTTAGCAGCTTTAAGACTTATGGAGCTGGTTGGAGAATTCCGGGAGTTGAAGTCCACAAGTCTTAAAGCTGCCAAGTTTGAAGACCTCTGCATTAGACGCAAGAATGATTAGCTAGACATTTTGTAGGATAACCCTGGATAATACTTGGAACTAGATCTTCCTCACTCAGTACTTTTGGACTCCACAGAGCATCCCCATAGTTATTTATTATACACCAAGATTTTTGGGTTTCCATCAGTTCTGGAGCTCTGATAAGTGGTATAGTAGATTGGGAGGGTTTTAGATTGTCAACCTCTGCTACAGAATCCCTAACAATCGAAATATGCTATGAATCCAAAGGTTTCCTCATTCTGAATAATGGGGCTGGGGGAATTTCTTTGATAAAGGTAAAGGGTGGACAGGACATTGGAGCACTAAGATAATGTTTCCATCCCCATTTTAAGATATCCTCCACTTACTTACCCAACATACGCACTGTTTGCTGATGGTTCCGGTATG
This sequence comes from Pituophis catenifer annectens, assembly GCF_029215685.1. NCBI lineage: Eukaryota > Metazoa > Chordata > Lepidosauria > Squamata > Colubridae > Pituophis > Pituophis catenifer. Next base: position 156,225,679 of record NW_027256881.1, on the reverse strand, counting down.
AAGCCACACCAAGATGTGCTTTGCCAACACGCAGTAGTTCTCTAGCAATCAAGCCATGGAGAATGTAGAGACAGAAGAAGGGGAGGATGAAGTAGCTGGTGGTGACCCAGAGCATTGTCTCCAACAGCCCTGTCTGTTGGGCGTACAGAGTAGGGCCACATTCACGGCTGAAATCATCATCACTGGAAAAGTTGCCAGCCTGTCGGACTCCCACAAGGAATAGGTAAGGTGCAGCAGAGAGCAGTGCCACGGCCCAAAGCACTACCAGCAGGGCTTTTACCCGCTGTTGGGTCACCAGGACTTTAGCCCGCAGTGGGAAGCAAATGGCCAGATAGCGCTCAGCTGTCAGGGCTGTTAGATGCAGGATGGAACAGTAGGCACATGCCTCACTTGACCAGTGCCACACACGGCACAGCACAGTACCCAGCACCCATGGCTGGGAGCGCCACAAACGGTACAGATCCATGGGTAGACCCAGGAGGAGCATCAACAGGTCAGAGACAGCCAAACTGCCCAGATATAAACTGGTAGTGTTGTGTAGCTCTTGGGAGCAGCTTGTAACAATCACAGTCAAGACATTGCCACCTACACCCAGCACCAGCAAGACCAAGCAAACAGCTGTCACTGGGATGAGAATGCACGTGGGCAGCAGTGGGCAGAGGTACTTGTTGCAGGGTGGAAGGGCCCAGATTTCAATGTCCCGTTCTTGACACACAGCTAGACTGCTGCCGTTGGTCAAACCCATGTTGCAGGCAGCACTGCAACTGGTCCCCATGCTGCTATTACAGAACATTTGGAGCACCTCTTGACGCAAGATGTGAATTCCCTTCTAAGGCATCGGAAAGAGGTTCCTGCTTTCCTTGATCTGATGTGTTTTTCTGTTCTGCTTTTTCCTTCTTTCCTCTCTTGGTCTCACTTTGTACTGCCGCTTTCAGCAAAATCCCTGGAGTTGCTGCCCCTTTGCCTGTGGAGTGAAATGAAGTGCCAATGTTCCAATCCCAGTCTGACGGATATCCATGGTTACTAACTCCTCCCAAATAGACAGCAAATAAGAAATCAATGTTTTTTATTTGCTCCAAGTTGAGCCTCATTCTTTCATATCAGCAACAGAAGCAGCTGTTGAAAAGCAAAAAAAGATCCCCCTCCTCAACCCAAAGTACAAAATAGCTCCTAAGATGTGAAAGAGAAAAGATCCCCCAAAATAGGAGTACCTAAAGGAGAGATTCTTGGATCCCTGCAAGAGATCAGATTTAATACAGAGTATGCTTGTGACTTCATCAGAGACTTGACATCTTATTCTCAACTGACTGGTATGTCTATGGAAATTCTCAGTCATCCAGGTCCCAAGGTGATTTTCTTAAAAGGTCACTGGACTTTCTTTGTTTTTGCTTGAAGACGTTTTGCAGAACTAAAAAAGCTTCTTGGATGAGAAGCGAAACGTCTTCAAACAAAAGCAAGGAAAGTCCAGCAGCCTTTTGAAAAAAGCACCTTTGGGGCAACTGACTAATATGTATACCTGAGTTTTGTTTTGTTTTTTTGTTTGATTTATATGCCACCCTTCTCCGGAGACTCAGGGCGGTTTACAGTGCGTTAAGCAATAGCCTTCATACTTTTGTACATTTATACAAAGTCAGCTTATTGCCCCCACAATCCAGGTCCTCATTTTACCTACCTTAGAAAGGATGGAAGGCTGAGTCGACCTTGAGCCTGGTGAGATTTGAACTTGCAGTAATTGCAGGGAGTTGGTGTTACTTAACAGTTAATAACTGTGCTTTAGTCTGCTGCGCCACCAGGTTCTGGTTTATGGGAAATGGGGAGGAATTGTAAACAGCTTAGCTTGTGTGTAAAAAGCACAATGTGTGTGACTAGAAAATTACAGTGTATGAAAGATAAACACTAATTGCTAAGGCAGATGTTTCAGTTTTGCTGTGTACTTTTGCACTTTACAGTGTGCGAAGATACCTACCATGAGAATAAGACCCTGTGTTATATTTTTTTGAACCCTAAAATAAGCGCTTGGCCTTATTGCCATGCACTCAAAAGCCCGATCGGGTTTATTATCAGGGGATGTCTTATTTTGGGGAAAACAGGGTATATCTGAGATGAACTACAGCGATAACATTTCTTGATAAGTTTTGATGCATACATTTCACACTTTTTGTTGAAGAACAGCTATTTAATCAGATAATTTTATTTTCAGGGAGACTAAATATTCTCCTGCTGATTCCTGAAAATTGATGTTACTACTAAGTGATGGTACATATGTCCATTTTACTTTGGGGTATAGTGACTGGCTAGGATCATACATCATGTTAATTTATTATGTGGTGGTTATGGTTGTTTTTACTGGGAGTAAATCATAAATTCAAATATTGTCAACTATGGTTTATTGATAGTTACAGTGACAGTGAACTAGGCCAAGATCTTATTTTAAAAAATCATTGAAGCAAAAATGATTGTGGGCTTTACCCACTTGCAATCACATATCCAGGCACCCTGCCTTCGCTCTTATCTCTGAGATAGGTTTGACTCACCCTTGGCTGTAATGATTCCACTCTTATTCCTACACCATGCAAAGACAGTCTTAAAGGGTTTATAATCCATTACCTTAGAAACAAGGCCAGTATTTAGCAGTTCTTCTCAGAAAACAGAGGCTGCATAGGAATTTGTGGGGATCAGAAATTATTTCTTTAAATTTGTTATGGCTGCCCACACCGATAGACTCTGAGTTGCTTACATAATCTAAAAAAACAGTCAAAACATTTAAAACATAAAAATAAACAACATAAACTGGGACCAGAGCCAGTTATCACTTAAGGACTCAAGATGAGTTAATAGATCTTCAATGCATACATTCCGTTGACAGTTGCAAAACAAAATGGCAGCTCAGAGTTGAAACTCCGAGGCTAGGAGGGAGATGTTTCGACATTTTCAAGAGTGTGGGGGTCAATTAACCATCCACAGACCCCCCTCCCAGCAAGCTGAGGTATTTTCAGTTCAATAGAGCTGTGGATGGAGCCCAAGGATAAAACCCGAGCCGAGCCCGAAGATCAGCTGTTTGTCAGTAAAAAGACTGAGAGCAGTGGGGAGAATGTCAACATCAAAGCCTGGCTGTCATGACCGGGTCAACCACTGAGTCTAATACAGCTGATGAAATGGTTGGCGAGACGGTGGCAACAGCGACTCCAGATAGGGTGTTGATAATGATGCCTGGGCTAATAGGCACTGCATATAGCAACACGGCGGCGATGATGTCTATGGCAAGGGGGGTTACCACAATGGCGAGGGGAATGGCACTAATGGCAGCAACGGCGACGGCAACACCAGGAGGCTGCAAGGAAGCCCTCGTTGTTAATAGAGGAGAGGGCAATGCTGCAAAGGCTATAAATGTTAGGATCCCTTCAACCTCTAGGGATCTGTTGCATTCCTCTTTCTTGAAACTCTGAGGACTTATTAAACTAATTGAACTAAGTAGCCTGAGCAAGGTGATGGATAGGGACTGAGGATTACAAACAGGAGATGATGACTTACTCTCCCCCTCAACTGTCCCTCTCTCCTTTATCAGATCTAGATCTATTACGACCACTCAGCGTTAACTTGCAATCTTAGATCAATCTGCAGCTTTATTTACCACCTATTCCCCAAGATTACCCTGATTATTTAACCCTAAATACTTTGTCCAGTGGCTCTGCCTTACTTTTTTGATCTAATCCTTGGCCATCGCTGGTATCAGGACTGGAAGAGATACAGACATTGAGAGTCTTGGATTATGGGGAGATAGACCACCTTCTCTTTGTTTGTTTCAAATGGTTTGGTCGCTGTGAGAGGACGTCCCTTTGAAACCTCTACCCCCACCTCCTTTGGATGGACTTACTACAACCACAAGACTTCCCATCGTCGTGAGAGGGAGATGATGTTCCGATGTATTGACATTTGTAACATACTGGTCTCCCTTTTACATCTATTTCCTCCCTTATTTTAAATTACCTGTCTTAACCATCTCTAACACTCTTAGAAGAAAATGATCCTTCATCTCCTTCAACTCGCTCCTATCTTTGATGTATTCAACTGCGGAGCTCCTTGCACTGCGAGATTCCCCCCTCTCGCATGTCTGGCCCTCTCAGTTATCAAGGGCCGCCCTTGAGGACGGGTTTTGGAACCCTGAGAGGTGGTTTGCAAAAAACCGACGGCTTTGGGGTTTTTTAGATAAATCTTTAAGTTCTATTTTAAGGGGTTCTGGGAGGGATTGTGGGAATGGATCTGGGGGGATCCATAAATCCACTGAAAGGGGTAATGGGTCTGATAATCATGGTGGGGAGGATGGGGACAGAAATCTGACAAGGATGCAGGGGGATGAAGCGATGGGCATTAGTATAGTAAGTGGGAAGGGCAGATATGACGGCTGCAGGGGGCCATATTATGTTTCGGGAGTGCGCACTCGATGTTTACGAGCGATTGCCCACTCCGACCCCCAAAGCACTGCTCGTTTCCCGGGTTGTTCAGAGTCTCAGACTCTGGGTCTACGGCTGATGTTATGTAATGCCAGGTCAGTGGTAAATAAAGCCCCCCTCATTCGTGATCTTATTTCAGAGGGGGGTGCTGACCTGGCAGGGATTAGGAGACCTGGTTAGGCCAGGAGGGAGGAGTTCCCCTTGTGGAAATGTGCCCGCCAGGTTTCCGTGCATTCCATCAGCCAAGGACTCAGGGAAGGGGTGGGGGAGTGGCAGCAATCATTAGAGAAAGTCTTTGCCCGAGGGAGGCCACTGTTCCTCAGATAGACGGATGTGAGTCCCTCCTTGTGAAGTGGGGTCGGGGGATTCAGATGGGCCTACTGATTGCGTACCTGGCTCCCTGCCACGTAACAGCGGTCCTGCCTGAGCTGCTCAACATTATAGCCGGGGTGGCGGTGGAAACCCCCAGACTTATTTTTATGGGGGATTTTAACCTGCCATCCGCTGGTGAGATGTCAGAGATGGCTCGGGAGTTCATGGCTTCCATGACGGCCATGGATCTGACCCAGGTAGTTCAAGGCCTCACCCACTTGGGGAATCACACTCTGGACTTGATTTTTGTCTCTGATCAGTGGCTGAATGATCTAAGAATAGGGGATATAGACATCAAGCCCTTGTCGTGGTCTGATCATTCTCTCCTTCACATGGACTTTCAAGTCACTTCCACCCACCGCAGGGAGACGGAACCAACCAAATGGTTCCGTCCCAGGCACCTGATGGACCCCGAAAGGTTCCTGATGGAGCTTGGGCCATTTCCTGAGATTCTGGCTCACAACTCGACTGAGGACCTGGTGGTCGCCTGGGACAGGGCGGCTACTGGGGCCTTGGACCGCGTTGTGCCTTTGCGGCCTCTGACCCGATGCCAATCTCGTCTAGCTCCTTGGTTTTCCGAGGAGCTGAGCGAGATGAAGCATCGGAAAAGACGCCTGGAGAGCGATTGGAGGACAAGCCGATCTGAATCTGACCGAACACAGGTGAGATCTTATATTAAGACCTACCTAGTGACGATAAGAGCGGCGAAGTCTAGCTACTTCTCCGCTCTTATTGCATCTGCAGAGAACTGCCCAGCTGCACTGTTTAGGGTGACCCGCTCCCTACTTCAGGTGGGGGTACGGGAAGATCCCTTAAAGGGTCGAGCTGAGGATTTTGTACAATTCCTGCATGATAAAGTTGCTCAGATTCGGGAAGGCCTGGACTCCGATTGGGTAGATCCAGGGGAGGAAACGGGGGCAGGTCTTGAGAGCGCTATCTGGGAAGAGTTTGACTCTGTGGCTCCTGAGGATGTGGACAGGATTCTGGGCAAGCTTAACGCTGCCACATGTTTATTGGACCCGTGTCCCTCCTGGATGGTACTGGCCTCCTGGGAGGTTACACGAGGCTGGCTCCAGGGGATTATAAATGCTTCTCTGAGTGAGGGTGTCTTTCCCGCCGCCTTGAAAGAGGTGGTTGTGAAGCCCCTCCTCAAGAAGCCTTCCCTGGACCCGGCTATATTATCAAATTATCGTCCAGTCTCCAATCTTCGCTTTGTGGCGAAAGTTGTTGAGAATGTGGTGGCGCAACAACTACCCCGATACCTGGATGAAGTTGTCTATCTGGATCCGTTCCAGTCGGGCTTCAGGTCACGATACAGCATGGAAACGGCATTGGTCACATTGGTGGATGATCTCTGGAGGGCTCGGGACAGAGGTTGCTCCTCTATCCTGGTCCTATTAGATCTCTCAGCGGCTTTTGATACCATCGACCATGGTATCTTACTGCACCGGCTGGAGGGGTTAGGAATAGGGGGCACCATGCTTCGGTGGTTCTCCTCCTTCCTCTCTGACCGTTCGCAGTTTGTGTTGGCAGGGGGGCAGAGGTCAACGTCGAGGCACCTTATTTGTGGGGTGCCGCAAGGGTCAGTCCTCTCACCCCTTCTGTTCAACATTTATGTAACACCACTAGGCGAGATCATCCGTGGTTTTGGGGTGAGTGTTCATCAGTATGCTGATGACACACAGCTATACATCTCCACCCAAGACCACCCCAATGATGCCCTTGCTGTGATGTCCCGTTGCCTGGAGGCCGTGCGGATCTGGATGGGGAGAAACAAGCTCAGACTCAACCCCTCCAAGACCGAGTGGCTGTGGCTTCCGGCGTCCAGGTATAGTCAGCTAGTACCATCACTGACAATAGGGGATGAGATCTTGCTCCCCACAGAGAGGGCCCGCAACTTGGGTGTCCTCCTGGATTCACGGTTATCTTTAGAAGATCATTTGACATCCGTGGCCAGGGGTGCCTTTTATCAGGTTCGCCTGATCCACCGGTTGCGTCCCTTTCTGGATCGGGACGCCTTGCGCACGGTCATTCATGCCCTAGTTACCTCCCGTATGGACTACTGTAATGCTCTCTACATGGGGCTCCCCTTGAAAAGCACCTGGAGGCTCCAACTGGTCCAGAACGTAGCCGCGCGGGTGATTATGGGCGCAGCTCGTTATGCCCATGTAACACCTCTCCTACGCGAGCTGCACTGGCTCCCGGTGGTCTTCCGGGTGCGATTCAAGGTGTTAGTTATCACCTTTAAAGCGCTCCATGGCTTAGGACCTGGGTACCTACAAGACCGTCTTTTGCCACCAATAGCCTCCCACCGACCAGTTCGTTCTCACAGGGAGGGACTACTCAGGGTACCGTCAGTCAAATTATGTCGACTGGCGACTCCCAGGGGGAGGGTCTTCTCTGAGGGGGCTCCAACCCTTTGGAATGAACTGCCCCCGGAGATACAGAATATCCCTGATCTCCGTGCTTTCCGCCGTGCCCTCAAGACCCTGATGTTCCAACAGGCGGGGCTAAACATACGAATATGTGAATGATTTTTTAAATGTTATCTAATTCTGGGTTTTATTTGATTGACCAAACTAAGTAATAATTTTAATTAGCAATTTTATGATGTTTGTGTGTCTATATTTTTCTTGACTGTACACCGCCTTGAGTCCTACGGGAGAAAGGCGGTATAGAAATATAATAAATAAATAAATAAATAAATAAATGCATCCCAAGAGAGAGACTCTTGATATGATATGTGTTCCAGCTACAGCAGCAGAAAACTGTAGCTGATGTTTGATTGCATATCAGTTGGATATATTGGAAGCCAGTCATGCGAGCAAGTTCGTAATAGGAATTATTAGGGTTTTTTTTAATAGTGTAGGCTGAGATGGGAAAGAGGTGGCATTTTGATTTATTGTGGAACTGTTTTTGTCACTTGAGTCTTTTTCATGGGTAGTTCTTCCTAGAGCAGCGGTTCTCAACCTGGGGGTCGCGACCCCTTTGGGGGTCGAACAGCCATTTCACAGGGGTCGCCAAAGCCCTCTCTTGCCTTCACTCACCCTCACTCTCTGCTCTGTTGGATCGCCGGCTGTTCACTTACCCCACCCACTCCCAATCTATTGCTGCCTCCTGAGTTCCAGCTGATGGCTAGAGGAAAAAAAAACTGTTTAAATTCTTGCCGCGGGGCTTCAAAGGGCCGCCTTATAGCCAGTGGTGGATTCTGCTGGTTCTAGGGGGTTCGGCTGAACCGTTTGTTAAATTGCTGGTTTGCCCTGCCCCTCCGCACCACTATTTATTGCCAATAAATAGTGGTGGGCGAGGGGCGGGCGAACCAGCAATTTAACAAATGGTTCGGTGTTTTTTTGTAATTTTATTGGCCCGCGGAGCTTCAGCATAGGCTAATTAGCCCTTGATTAGATCGGCTCCCGACTCTCAGCTGATTTGCTCTCAGCTGTTTTGCTCAGGGCTCTGCTGCTTGCTGGAGCAGATTTTTTTTCCCTAGCTATGCTGAAAAACAAAACTGAAAGTAAAGCAGGCTGTTGGCTTTGCTGTTGCTGCAATGTTGGAAAATTAGGCAGGCAGATTTCTTTTCTTTTTCCTCACCAAAAAAGGTAGGTGCAAACAATGGGAAATTTAGGGAGAAAGAGGAAAGTTCAAGATTTTAAAACACAAAAGAAAAAAAGCTCTATTTAACTAGGGAATTGTAATAATTGAGATACTATTAATTATATATTGTGTGTGTTGAAAGCAGAAATAGTTAAGTTGTGGTTTGGAGGAATATGGGGAAATTATTTGGTTTATTATTATTGGTAAATATAATTAATAGATTTGTAAGAAATTGGATTGCATGGAAATAATTGGAATATTCATGTTCATATTGATTAATATACAAAAAAGGTAGTTATATAACTAATTGATTTATATTAAAATGTTGAATTTATATTAAACAACTGTAATATTACGTAATTAACCAATGTGAGGATGGATATAAAAATAGATGACAATGGGAAGGGGTATAATATAGAATAGAAGGGAAAAATTGAATTTGATTAAGATTAGAGATGAGGATGAAGAGTAATATTGGTTTTTTTAAAAAAATAGATGAGGAATAAATATGGCAAAAAGGAAATATAGAAATTGTAAATTTAATTGAAATGACTAAACGCTGTTTAAATTTGTGAACCGGCCAAATACTCTGTTCAAAGAAAATACATTGTATGTTTGTATGTGTGTTTCTAATTATTGTTATTTATTCATATTTGTTCTCTTTTATTCTTTAAAGTTTAACAATTCATTCTTTATCTTAGTATCTTTATATTTGTTTGGGGTTGGCTTTCTTCCCTTTCATCTTTTTTATTGTACAGCAATCTTTCTCCTCAAACCTACCACCTCTCTCTTTTCTTTCCTTCTTACTTTCTCTTCCTCCCCTTCTTCTTCTCCTCCCTACTTCCTCTTCCTTTCTCCTTCTCCTCCTCTCTTCCTCCCTCTCTTACCCTCACTCCTACTCTAATTACCCTTCCCTTCCTTCATCCCTCTCTATTGCTGTATCCTTTTATGCATATGGACTACTCAGAGGGCTGAAAAAGTTATTTCTGACTGGTCCTCACACTTTTGACCGGTCCTCGAACTTACGACTGTCCTCACATTTTACGTTTTTGCCCTATCTTGTCACCATGGTGAAGAGAAGCAGTTGTGAAATGAGTGACATGGTTGTTAAGAATGCTACAATAATTTAAAGTTGATCTTAGGTTAAAAAAGAAATTTTCTTTTGGAAATTTAAGGTTATATACATTAATGTTATTCTGTGGAGGTGATTGTATTGGTATTCAAGACATGATTAATTTTTATTAAGGATATGATTTGTTTGGTTTTGAAATTTTTTTATTTATAACTGGATGTTTCAACTGTTATATAAACGTGATTAAGGATATATGGTTATGATTGGAGGATTATATCTAAAAATTACTTTAAGTAATGGATTAAAAGAGAAACTTTCTTTTGGATGTTAAATTTAAGGTTATAGATTTCTCAATATATTTTCAAGGGCTTTAAATTGTTTGTTTATTATTGAATTAACTGGGATTAACTACCTTTAAGCAAGAAAAGTTATATTTTGTTTTGAACAAGGAGAGTTAAAGTACAAGTGATAGTTAAATCTATAGATAGCTAGTTTGTGGGGTTTTTTATTAAGGTTTGTTAAATGTTTTTACCCTGCATTTGTTCTGGGAAGTCCGGGGAGGGGCGTGGTGGTTGGAATAGGAGGGGGGAAGGGAGGGGGGGATATATATATATATATGATTGATTTTTTGTTTATGATGTATGCTGACTATGAAATAAAAAGTTTTTTTTAAAAAAAAAAAAGAATGCTACAATGGGCATAAATGATGACCAGTCATAAGTGCGAAGACTGGTCAAAAGTGCGAGGACCTGTCAGAAATCACTTTTTTCAGCCCTCTGGATAGTCCTTTTGTGCATATGGACTACTCAGAGGGCTGAAAAAGTTATTTTTGACTGGTCCTTGCACTTTTCACCAGTCCTCGAACTTACAACTGTCCTCACATTTTACATTTTTGCCCTATCTTGTCACCATGGTGAAGAGAAGCAGTTGTGAAATAAGTGACACGGTTGTTAAGAATGCTACAATGGGCATAAATGATGACCAGTCATAAGTGCGAAGACCGGTCAAAAGTGCGAGGACCTATCAGAAATGACTTTTTTCAGCCCTCTGGGTAGTCCTTTTGTGTACATGGACTACTCAGAGGGCTGAAAAAGTTATTTTTGACTGGTCCTCGCACTTTTGACCAGATCTCGAATTTACGACTATCCTCATATTTTACGTTTTTTGCCCTATCTTATCACCATGATGAAAAGAAGCAGTTGTGAAATGAGTGACACAGTTGTTAAGAATGCTGCACGGGCATAAATGTGAGGATGGTCATAAGTGTGAGGACCAGTCAAAAGTGCGAGGACCTGTCAGAAATGACTTTTTTCAGCCCTCTGAGTAGTCCCTATACACATAGCCACGGCCACCCGGTCACATGACCAGCTAGCCACGCCCACCCGGTCACATGACCTCCAAGCCATGCCCACAAAATAAGCCACACCCACAGAATTGGTAGTAAAAAAATTTAGAACCCACCCCTGGATGGGGGTCATCACAACATGAGGAACTGTATTAAAGGGTCGCGGCATTAGGAAGGTTGAGAACCACTGCCCTAGAGTTTTAGGGGCATATTTTAGATGGTGCAGTTTGTAAATAATGCCTGAAAGTGGAAGCATCTAGCCAAATGTGGCTGAGTTTGGAAACCGAGGTTAGATCTATCCAGTACTTGGATAAAGATTAGCAGGAGATACCAAGGCTGATAACAATATACAGAACTCCACAAACCACATTCCCTTCTTGCCAATTTGATCAAAGAAGAGGGAGAGAGAAGTCCCCTATGTCATAATTAAATATTATCACTCCTATGACAGCCACGCAAATTTCCAAATAAATACATACAAAAATATTAATAAACTCATAATTCCCATAGGTTCTGGACAAAATAACTACAACAGCCAGAGGAGGAGCCTTTTCTATAGAGCCACACTTCACTGTCCCCATGTAAAATATTTCTTAAACCACCAAATCCATTAATGAATCAATAGAAGTACACAACACAGAAATAATCAGCACTTAGGCCTTGCTGACTGGTGCAGTAGGAATTCTGTGGAATCTAGCACACACAGTCTATAATATTTGGAATTAACTAATGGGAAATGATATCAGGATGATGGTCTTTCTGATTTATCTCCTGAATAGGTGTAATTGCAAGTCAGCTTGAGAGTGAAATATGCAGTCACTTATTAGACAACACAAGAGTATAGTTATACTGGATCAGGTCTGGTGCTATTCTATCACTGACTTTCAGTGGGGTTGAACTTCCCCATTGAGCACTCAGGCACAATCAGAGGTTCTCCTGGAATCTTGGTTCCTGCTTGAAGAACAGCTGTAGCCATGAGGGACTTTGCATGGGTATACCTGGTGCGCCATTTGTATGCTTTCCTAGATCAGGAGGCTCTTCAGACAGTCACTCATACTCTAATCACTTCACAATTTGATTTCTGTAATATATCCCATTCAGAATTTAGCAGTTACAGCTGGTCTAGAATATAGTGATGAGGGCACATGATGCACAAATCATTCCATGCTTTGTGAACTGAATTGGAAATCAGTTGGCTTTGGATGGGATTTCAGATGCTTATAATTCACCTTGCAGGCCATTCAAAACCTGGTTTAAGGATTGCCTATCTCCAATGACTCTGCCTATCCAGTATGGTGCAGCAGGGTGGTTCTTCTCCAGCTCCCATTAACTAAAGAATGTAATCTTGTGGGACCCAGGGAGTACACCTATTTTGTTCTAATTACTGCTTTCTTGAAATGATCTCTGCCTAAAAATTTGTGTGGCTCCCATCCTTATGTCATTTAGGAAACTATTGAAGACCAGGCTGTTCTCACAGGCCTTGGGTGATTATGAGCCCTCTTTTGTCCTTTAGTCTGTTTTGTTTTAAATATTTTGATCTTTTGGTTAGTTGTATATTTTATATGCTTCCTATCAGCCATGCTAGCATGATCAATAGTCATGAGAGTTGCAACAGAAGGGACATACTGTACAAGGTATTCCAGACTGTTATCTGTAACCTTGTTATATAAACGTCTGGACAACAAGAAAAAGGCAGTCTGCTTAACTTCTTGAAAATATGAGGGCAACCTATTTCAACGAAATTTGTGCCAAAGCCCAGTTTTAACAGAAGGAAAAAATTCCTGAGACAGGTTCCTGGAGTATCTTAATCAAGCATGGACATTTGTCCATAGCTGGATGTCAGATTGGAATTATATTAAAAAGAAGTCATGCTGTATGCTCTATGTGGGGAGATAATTGGCATTTACACCTTTTTGTCACATGAATTAGGATGATCCCTTCTGCCTGTCCAGGTAAGCCCAGTATGGCCAGATGGTAATGCATGTGGTAGAATGCCCTGAAATCTGTCAGAGCTTAAAAGATTGAGATCCCCTGCTTTCCTTACTGCTTATGATTCCCTGTAGACACTGATCCCTTTACAAAAGTTTAGAATGATTTGCTCAAGAATTTAAAATGCTCTTGAGCATTATATTACTTAAATAGTATTAAAATAATTTAAAAGTATTTAAAATAATACTATTTTACTAAAATAGTAAAATACTATTATCTTTGCTAAGGAAAATTTATATTTTTCTGAGAATCTACTTCAAACCTATCAGAAAGGATGGGGTTCACAATACTGGAACATTTTGAAATAAATTGTATTTGGCTTTAATGTAAATAATTTTGGAGGTGCATATGATGTTGCTACAATTAAAATATGTTTTCCTTTGAAGCTAAGTGAAATAATTACAATTGATTTTTTGTCTGGAAAAAATATGCTAAAGCATAACTATCATTGCTTTAAGCATGATTTTGTCCTTGCTTGACAGAAAATATTTCTCTCTATTAAATGGCAAATTGTTTACAAACATCAACTGGATCTGAAGAATGTATTTTTGCTCTTTTTTGTAATAGTAATTTCCTTTGCAAGATTTATTCTTTTATACAGTTTGCATAATTTCTTTTTCAAGATTTTATTTCATTCGGTTCATTATAACTTTCTATGTATGTACGATAATCAAGTGTTAATGTATATGACTTTTGTATTGTATTTCATAAAAGTTCAGCAAAGGCCCTTCTTTTCAGAATAAATATATAAGAGCCAGACCTACTATCCACATTAAAGAAAGAATAAATGAAATCTTCTACAATTTGACTGTGAAAGGTCTGCAAAATGTGTTTGCTTTATAAAAACTGGTGAGCAGGTAATGGTGAAAGCTTTAAATTTGAGAACCTCTGTCACTGATTTCTTTCCTGCACCTCCATGATCCAGCTAAACTCATTAGCATGTTCTCTTCATCTAAGATGGAAAAAAAAAAGTGCTGGCCAGCTGATTTTCAGGCCTTCTGGGCCCACCAGAAGTAGGGAAACAGGCTGTTTCCTCCCTCCGGAGGACCTGGGGGGGGTGGCCTACCGTGCCATCGCATGCCAGGAGCGTGGGGAGCATGGGAGGTTAACGCACACGGGGGCAGGGTGCATAGAATTATGGGTGGGCACGCACGCGCATGACCCTCCCAACTCCTGGCACGCAATGGCAAAAAAGGTTAGCCATCACTGGTTTAGCACTTTGGGGACAGATGGATTCATTCAGAATTCTTAGAGCACATTTAAGCCACCAAATGGCTTAAGACACTTTTTATTTTTTCAGTACGGATGAGAAAAAGAAAGAGGTAGGAAACCCCCACGAAAACATACATTTTTATCTTACTTAGCAAAATTATTCTTTCAATGTGCATTCTGGTCACGAACTACTGACATTTAAATTAATTCACAATTGGAAAAGGGGGGGAATTAATCAAATAAACTAGCATACACAGTCCACATATCTAAACAGCTCTCCAAAATATAAAAAGCTTGTTCAGGTAGGAAAGGTGATATTTGAGATTGTTCTTGCTCATAGGAGGTTTACGTGCTGAGAAGTCAGCAGTCATAGTGTTATTGATCACAAAATCATCATTTATCAAAAGGCAACTGAAAAAGTTGTTCCCTGACAGAGTTCTAGCCCCGCTTCAAGTGCCTTTGCCCTTCTAACTTACCTTTGCCTATTACCTGTTCAGGTAAGTATCTTTCTAAACAAATTACTGAGCAGACATAATGAATTGTTTTTATTTTCTAAGAAGACTTCTAGCATTTTCAATTACACATCATAAAATCCCTTCTCTCTTTCTTACAATTTTCTTTTTGCTGCAACCTTGTGTCTTTCCTGCATTTCTCTCCATACTACTTCCTACTGAGTGAGCATCAAGTCAGATGTCAGAGTGTGACACAGAAGTCACATCCCATCCAGTCATTATAATTGTTAGAGATTTGGGCTAATGAGACAGAACACAGTGAATGAAATAATGTCAGTCACACTGTGGTGATTCCCAAACGGTCCTCTTGCCAGTAGACATTTGCCATACTTCTGAAGTGTAAAGATCCAGCAAATCAGCTTAGAACAGGGCTGTCAAACTCCCAGCTCGTGGGCTGGATGCATCACGCACTGGCCACACCCATGTTCGATTTAATGAAGGGGGAAAAAGTCCCGATAAGTCATGTGATGCTATCGTGACAACGTGAGTTTGACGCCCCTGGCTTAGAAGACTAGCTAAAAGAGGCTAAAAGACCTAGTGGTTACAGCACCAAGCTAGAAACCAGGAGACTGTGAGTTCTAGTCCCATCTTAGCCATGAAAGTTAGCTGGATGACCTTAGGCCAGTCACTGTCCCTCAACCCACCTCAGAGGGTAGTTGCTATGGGGAAAACAGGAGAAAGGGGTATTAGATATGTTTGCCACCTCGATTTGTTTATAAAAAATAAATGTAGAATATAGATAATTGTAAATAAAACATAAAATGATAGACAAACTCAAGGGAAAAAAATAGTCCTTCAAATTTCCTTCTTGGTTTCAGGGTTTTTTTTTTATATAGTTTGCCATTTGCACTTGGGAGAGGTTGCAAAACAGATTTTGCAGATTGTTTATTTCTCAGTAACAAAAATATATTACTGCTAATATTGGGGACAAAAAAAATTGCAGTTCAAGCTCCACATGCAATCCTCAACGTAATTTTTAAAGCCTTCTGCAATCAACTCAGATCTCTAGTTAGAGCTCCGAGTCATCTCTCCGTGGTCAACTGCTTTAAACTTTTCAATATTAGTTTCATACTACTTGTTTCCCCTTGTTCAGCACAATCTTTTTGATTAGAAAAAAAAACATTCCTGTCCACAGACTCAATCCTAGCAGTCCTGGTCAATCCTAGCAGGAAGAGGGAAACACAGACGATCTTCCAGATGTTGCTAAACTGCTACTTCCAGCAATTTGCACTGAAGTTGAATTGGCTGAGGATGCTGGGAATTACAATTCAGGGACATCTGAAGGATTCTTGGTTCCTTCAGAAGCTCTTAAAATAACTGGAGTAGACAGCTACATTCGCACAATCTGCTGTCTTGGTAGAAACCTATGAACTTTACTCAAGAAGAAATTCTGAGAATAAAGAAAAAATGACTCAAAATAATAAGTAAGGAACGGAGATCATCTTAAAGGTAACGAAATGAACCATCTGAGGTTTAATCATCATGTCTTAGAAGAACTTGTAACTTTGTCAAATATCAAGAGAGCAACTTTTAGAATTAGGCATTGAGTCATTATTTGCTTCTGTGGTTTATGTTTGTGTATTTTATGTATGTGGTTTTTTGCGCCAATCCCACAGATGACATTCAGAAAGAAGTGTCTTATGTCTCTGTGTTTTCAAATATCTTTCAGAGGAATCATTGCCATCCCTAGAAAAACCAGGAAGTAGTGCTCCATGCCATGTTTTGCTAGATTCACCATACTTTTTGTGGCAATGGTGTTCACAATTTGGGTTATCCAGTTGTTTCTTTATCCAAATATTTAGATACACATTTTTATTCTTGTTTTAGTGTACCTGGAAATTGTTAGTATAAACTGTAATTTTGAAAGCCTATATTTTATAAAAGTTCAATTAAAGTTTCAGGGCCCCTAGTGCTTAGAGGGAACAATTTCCTTACAAGAAGATCAGTGACATTCGTTTAAATAAACTGAGCTTCATCTGTTTTCTTTCGGTTTTAGGGAACTACTTTTGTGGCATTCGATTTCCTAGTCAGACTTTCACATGATCAATATCACCATTCCCAAACATAATACTCATTGTCAGAGCTATCTGACAATGGCCTGTATCCCAGACTGCAGCCATTGCAGGAAAAGGCAAAGTTGATCTGCACCCCTTCCATCCAACCAATGAGGGAGCACAGAATTCAGTCATCTGAATGCCATAGAGACTTGGAAGTACAGTGGTTTAAAGCACCCTGTTATTAACACAGCTGCCTGCAATTACTGCAGGTTCGAATCTTACCAGGCTCAAGGTTGACTCAGCCTTCCATCCTTTCTAAGGTAGGTTAAATGAGGACCCAGTTTGTGGGGGCAATAAGCTGACTTTGTATAAATATACAAAAGTATGAAGGCTATTGCTTAATGCATTGTAAGCCGCCCTGAGTCTCCGGAGAAGGGCGGCATATAAATCAAATTAAAAAAAAAAATCTGCTAGTAACCTGCCACTCCTCACTGATCCTCCCCCTTGCTATCTTTGCTCACGAGAAAGAAAAAGCAGCCATTTTAGCTATGAAAAGACTCACAGCCAAGAAGATGGACAAAAGCAGAGGGCAGCTTTGCAATCGAAAGATGAAGATTACTTAAAATCCCCACCAGTGGGAAAGGTACAGCCTCTTGAAACTGAAAACAGTTAAGTTTGGGACTTTTGCACTATGAGTTTTTGGAAGCTGAGACACATTTTTAAAAAAATATCAAATAGGTCAACTTGGCTGCTCACTAGGAAATGTTAGCGTGAGAACCCAGAGGCTGTATTCCCACCAGGGCAGAGATTGGATTTGATAGTTATCACTTTCTTCTTTCTTTCCTGTAGCCAAAAAGCCTGTGGCAAATTATGGGCCTCCCACAAACATCTCTTTTAGAGTTGGGAGCTATTCTGAGGAATGAGAAATGAGAAATAGTCCTACAATAGTTGTACTGAGGCTGCAAAAGTCCAGATGATCGCTAGAAGTGGAGAAAACTCTACATCTGGATGTTTTTCAGATCACATATGATAGCCTTACATCATGGGAACAATGCCAAAGCCTCATATGGAAGTGTCTCATTTGTCCTTCTTGTGTCCACTGATCTACACACACACACCTCACTCCATCTCTTTGCCTAGTGGGACAAAAAGGATACATCAGTCCTGCCTGTCATCAACCATATGAGCTCGTATTGAAAGCTCATCATGCAAATTTTGCCTCTCAACATTGGTATAGCTGGGCCAATTTCCAGGGCCCTGCAGCAAAATGGCAAACATTTGAGGCAACTTGCCCAGACCAAGTGTAAACCTGGGTTGGCATGGGCATATCAGACCTTACCTTTCTCTTTCAAAAATATTTTACGGCAAGATTAAGCAAAACATGTATAATTATATTATTATGGTTCATTGGATAATCAATTGTATGTTTAAATTGGACGTGGCATTTTCATCCACCTACCAAGTCCTTCCCAAGGACTTGAGATAGGTAGATGTTACTATTTGATGATGTTAAGAATATCATTGCAGGTAGAGTAAAACTGCCAAATAAAACCACCTTTTGCAATTAACTGATGTTGATTTTCTCAATGCTGATGGTATTTAAATAGTGCTCCAGATGTTTTGGGATGACACTATTCTCCAGTTCTTTCTCTTCTATTCTGCTATCTCTGGGTATAGCAACATCCACTATCCAGATTTTCTGGCTTTCTTATCAACAATAGTTAAACTTGGGGTATTATGTGACAGGTGCTTGTCTGTTTGAACTCTAAACTCTTAGAACCACTTTAATTTCTTCATTCTTTAGTACTTTGTTTAGTTCTTGTTTACAAGCAAATGATATTTCTTGCAAATACCCCAATGCACCATTGTGGCTACTTTATCATCCCCTGCACAGTCTATGTCAGAGGTGTCAAACACAAGGCCTGTGGGCCAGATCCGGCCCATGGGGTACTTAAATCTGGCCCATGGGGCCAGCCTGGAAATAGCAAAGGGCCAACCCACGATGCCTCTGGCAGCCAAAATGGGGTGCTGGGACCCCCCATGCCCCGTTCTGGCCAACAGAGTGCTGCAGGAGGCCATGCAGGCTGAAAATGGGGCTCCGGGAGGCCATGGGCCGGCAGTTGGGAGCCACGGAAGGCGAGGTGCCTCCTCCCCAGGCCCCCATCCATTTCCCCCCCGACAGCCAGACAAACCTAGGCAAAAAGCCAGCCAGGAGATGAGTGGCTGGGAGGAGAGGGGCAAGGAGCGGATGATGAGCCAATGGTGGGATCAGCCGGTTCGCTAAACTGCATAAAAAGTTAGGTATCAGTTTGGGTGAACCGGCACGAACTGGCAGAATCCTACCATTGGCTTTCCCCTTTCAGAAATACTGGGATTATAACTCCCACCTCTACTTTGTGAAGAATGAAATTTGGTAATGTCCTAAAAACTATGACCATTTAGGAAATCTTGAGTTTGTGGTCTTAACCTATCTGGAGAAAATCTCATTGTGATAACTGGCGAACATATTCCATAGCACAGAGCCCCTTTGAATCAGCTACCTGGAAGAATTTTCCAGGTGATACCTAAGGTATCAGTATTTCTGCAAATCTCAGACACTGGAGTATTTTATGATTACTATAATATTTGTCTTACTAGCAATAAACATTAATCCTTTGGAATTAATGGAAAATGATAGAATAATCTCATGAATGTTGTTTCCTAGATATATTTGTGTTGATTAGGTGAGATGACGCATCTCCAATACATAGCTTGATATTAATGTTTTTTTAGTATAATTAGAGTCCTAATAATATTACAGATGAGAAAACAATATTACAAGCATCCTGTGGAGAGGAAAGTCTAATCAAATAGTACATGTTAATTAAATGATACATTATATAAATGAAGCCATAAAAGTCTTCTTGACTTTGCTTCACAAATATTTGTCAAATGCCTTCTAATAATAGCTAAACTGTTAGAAGGTACTTCATAGAGAAGGGTGATCCAAATGAGTAGTAAGGACTTGCAATCTAGATATTTCACAGAGAAAGGAATTGGGGCTGTCCATAGGAGGCTTAAAAAGTCAAATTTTCTTTCATTTATCAATTTAGCCAACATGTTCACATTTCTCTATGATTTCCCATCCAATTTCTAAGCAGTTATGACCTTATTTAGCCTTATTGAACCAATATTAATCAAACAGGTGCTATCTTTATTCAGAGCAGCGAAAGTGCCACAAAACAGCATTCAAACTTTTGACTTTCAAGAGCTCTTCAATAGGCAAACTGGTTAGAAAAAAAGGCAGAGCGTTAAAAGAAAAGGGAAAGAGCTCTGTCCATATAAAATAACATTTTTGAAGAAATTGTGTCTGTTTTGACATTCAAATTGGGTCTTTGAGGTCTCCCAAAGATTGTTGGAACAATACTATGTCAGCAAAGGCATGTTTCTTGGTCACAATCAATGTCACTGTTTAATTGAAGAGACCTAGAATGCAAACTGTATAGGTTCTTACCTTGGAAGAAAACAAGAATAAACACTATTGTTTTAATATCGGGAAAGCCAAATCATAACATGGATGAACTCAGTGGTGGGATTCAAATAATTTAACAACCGGTTCTTCCAGTGACTGGCTGAGGGGGGGGGCATGGCTGGGGTATGTGTCATGTGACTGAATTTTTAAGAATTTTTTTAAAAAATTAAGAATTAGAGCCGCGGGGAGGCAAGGCATACAGATCTCTGTCTCCCTCTAGAACTGGCCTTGGAAATGCCTATCCTCTGCCTCCTCCTCCCCACCACAATCGGACTCCCTTTCTTCCAGCGCTCGTGCAGGAAACCTGGGAGCTTAGTGGTAGCATGTTCCATGCTTTTCACTCCAAGCAGCCCAGACTGGAAAACACATGGCTGGGGCAGAGCAGTCTTCCTTAAGAAGCCCATGGATGGCTTCTGGACAGTCGGCTTCAGCCAGAGCTGGGCTCGCCTCCCACCCTCCACCCTGCAGCGCCTACTAAGTGCAACCCGCAGGAGAAACAGCTGCCACACTCTACAGGCACCGTCCACTGCCACTGCCTCATTACCTACCCGCTGGCCTAAATGCTGCTGCTGTTACCAGGGGCGAGTGGGGTAGAGTTGCATTGTGGCTCCTTGTTGTAATGGGCTTCAGGAGGAGGAGGGAACCCCATCTCCCCCATTGTGAAGCATGCTAAATTTCACTGTGCTGTGCAAGGCGCTGAGTGAGCAGTGGACAGGGAGCAGTGGGAGGCAGCTGGGTGAGGAGAGATCGGCGAAGGAAGGCTCACCAAGCAGGGAGCTGGGCCGTGTGGGAGGCTGCGGCAAGGGCAGGCAAGCGGGCTTGGCTGTGGGGGCCGTGTTGTCGAGGCAAGCGAGCAAGCCAGGGAGCAGCAGCAGCTATAGTGGTGGGATTATCCAGTTCTCCAAACTGCACAAAAAGTTAACCAGTTTGCCCAAACCAGTGCAAACCGGCTGAATCCCACCTCTGGATGAACTTCACTAACTAGAGAATCATTGTAAGCTTAATTTTGACTATGTGAGCTTAAGATTTGATGAAACTCTCATCTGTTTAAAAAAACCAACTTCAAAGCACTCTTAGATTGTGGCTTGATGTACAAAAGGAGATCTCTTAAAAATAAAGAGGAAAAGAATATTCTATTTATTCCCTGTTTAATTAAAACTGCACCTTTGTTTCTTAAGGAAAAAGATTTGAGTTATATGACTTCATAGAAACAGAAGCCCAAAGGATGATGCATACTGTACATCACCCATAGAAATAGTTAATATATTATTTTCCGGTTTCAATGAAAAACTCTTAAGCAGTTTATAATAAACCACAATAAAATATAGTAATAACTTGCTAAAGTATTTTAAAAAGTAAAAATCTATGTTTCCTTTACTGGACTTTTGCTGACAAAGAATTAATGCTGTTTTGGATTTTGATTTTTAGTTAAGAGGTGAGCTACAGGGCAGAGTTTATGTTATAGTTGAGAAGCTATTAAAATTGTTTTTACCTGCTGAGATGAAAGGGGAAGATACTTCTACTTTTCCTTTCTTTTTTGTCTTTTACATTTTTATTTTTTGATATTTTTTGTAGTTTGCATTAGCTTTTATTCTCCATTTATAATTCTTCATAAAATTATTTGGAAAAAAATAAAATTCCATAATTGCATTTATACATTATTATTTTCTTTATTAGTATTTCTAAATTACTTCCATCATAGGTTTCTAGGCATCTTATAGAATAACACAGATATACTCTGTGTCATATAATTTTAAATTTATTAAAATTATATGACAAGTATAATAATATATATTATCAACATACCGTAAATAATAATAGTATCATAAAACCATAGCATACTATCAAGCAGCTACCTCTGTATTATATTGATCATTTTTGTAAACTATATTGCATTACATCCTCAATTAGTAGAAAATTTACAGCATCCAATCATTAGAGGTAGCTATCAGTACTTTGTCAGAATTAACAATGTATTAACTGAATAAGCACCCACTAACAGAAAAATGCTTGTGCAAGCCCATGTATTTTCAGCTGACACCTTATATGCTTAAAACCACAAATCCCAGCTCACCTCAATGGAAGAGAATTCCATATGGTAGAACAGCATCTTCTGATCCGCTTCCAAGTAAGCTTTAGTAAGCTTTTGAATAGCAAGGAAGACATCCTCCAGACTATGCACTGAATGGATAGAGTCTTTTATAGAGAGCCAATTTCTCTCTATGAAAGAAGATAGCTGATAATCGGTTCAAATCTGCCAAATGAACATCTCATTCATTTTGTTCAGAGAATGCCTTATTTTCAAGTAATCTTCAATAATCTTGCTTCTGCTTTTGGTACAATACCAAACCAATGGACCAGAATTAAGAGGAGCTTTTGGTTGGACATTGAACACTTTTCTACAAACCTTTTTCTAAAATTTACTAAAATGAACTTTAGGAACAAAGTGGACTTCCAGTTGACATCACGGCACTATCAGATGCGAAAAGTGAGGCTCCGTGAACTCGCACCGAATCCCTTCGTTGGAGGGCCCCATAAGGGGCTAAGGTCACCCTGTAGGTGTGATGAAGAGTGGAGGTGAGCCCTGCAGGTTGCAGAGAGTGGTGGCTCTCCTGCTTGATCCAGGCCTAATTCCCTCTCAGCTGACAACGAAGAGGAGTGGCAGCCATTATGGCTGCTGTGAAGCTGGGGCATCTGAAAAAACAAAGACTGTGCTGGAGAAGTGTATGAACAGTGACTGGAATTGGGTAAGGTAATTTTTTTTTTCTACTTGAAACCTACCCTAAAGAAAATAAATTCTGGAAAAGGGACTCTTTGAAGAGTTTATTTAAGTGACAAACAATTACAGAAAGAAAAAGCATAGACCCGAAAGAAAAGGATATTAACAAGACATTGCTAAATTTTTAATTTTTGGATTTTTAATTTTTATTGGCAATAAGGCATTTTAAAATGCTGGAATTACTTGTCAGAATTTTGATTATTTGTTTGAATAAATAGAAACAGAACTTGTTAGAGTCTATGCAATGTTGAAGTTAAGATGAAGGTGCCATCTACTGGTAAATGGAATACATTACATCCTTACAACCTTGAGAAAAATACTGATAAGACAGAGGAGAAAGTGGAAATAACACCTGGAGGACTGCTGTGCTATCTATTGCTTTATACTTATTTATTCCATGACTACTGGAGCTCTAATGTTGAAAATACAGAAGGCATCTAAGTAAAGTGACTTTTAAATATCAGGAATTCGATTGAATTTATAGCGGGGATTTAAGGAGACATTTGGAAATTTTCCTGGATTACCTAAAAAGAGCTAAATTGACTAACTGTGGGACATAAAGAACCATATTACTATATTTCTGGAGGAGCAATACCAGGACTGAGTGAATGATTTCCCAATTTGACTTTTTGAGAGCAAAAATAATTGAGACGCTGGGACAGTGATAGAACATTGACAGATTACTGAGCAATATTTGGATTTATCAAAAAAGAAGGCAAGATGTTTCAGCAGAGAGAAATAAGTGGGTTGCAAAAAGAATTGGTGGCAATGTTTCAAAGCATTCAGGATACTTTGACAAGGAACCACAGGGAGATAATGGACTTAATGAATAACATAAATGGGAAGTTAGAAACTGCTCCACAAGGGATAATGAATAATGATCAAAACACAAGAAATAGGGGGAATATTAGTATGCATATTTTTATATAATATATTAGCAGTAATAGCTAGATATAAAGATTAGAGGTTGAAAGATGGTGATATTATGTACATTCCAATGATACTATTATTGTTATTAGAATGGGGGACTAAAATTTGAACAATGAAATAATGAAGACTCATATTTGGAGTGTATGTGTTTTAACGTTTTAATGTCTTCTTTTAACTTTTGTCTGGGATATTGTTGCATTGTTTTATTCTCTGTTGTAAACCGCCCAGAGTCCCTTGGGAGTTAAGCGGCATAGAAATGCGACAAAATAAATAAATAAGTAAATAAACAAACAAATAAATAAATAAATACAAATATGTATAAGAATATTATTATTGTATAAGTATAATTTAAATAACAAATATTAATACTAACATTACTACTTGTATTCAAATGAGTGATACCCAGATGCCCCACTGTTCATGTACTGATATTGATGTATATTTAAAAAGTTTTTTTTAATTAAAAAAAAAACATTAGGAACAAAGTAATAGACAAACAATCATGTTTCCCACAAAATTACTAGTGCCAAATTATTATTTTCGAATGTTTTAAATCCTAATTCAATCAAAACAAAATTGAATCAAGTCCAATACCAGATTTCCAACAGTATTCAATGGATTAAGCTCCTGTTGATCAGAACCATCTCTACAATTTGTGTTGCCTAAGAAAAAAAAGCACACCCTTGTGTATAAAGGAAAATTGTATGGTAGTGGGATTTTAGAATCATATTCTAAAGCTTTTCTCATTCAATTTTGGGTGTTATCAATTAGGGGTAACTAACTTAAATAGTGCAATCCTTGGTGAAGATTTTTGGATGGTAAAGGATACGATGGCGGTGATGGCCATGGTAATGACAATAACACAAAATACCAAAGACTATTTCATGCAAGCTCAAATTGGTCCATCCATTCCAATCCACTGACTCATGATACAGATGCCCCAAAGCGATATATAATAAGCAGATGAGTGTTTTGATCTTAGCACTTACAACAACATGGTTGATTTTAAGCCTTCCTTCCCGAAGAATGTTAGTATCATAAAACACGTCATAATCATGCTCAATAACATTTATTGCTAAAGCATCCATGGAAGCTGTTTCCAAAGTGCTGTTCTCTGGAATGTTGGAAATTGGATGGACCTCAAGCACAGAGTGCCATCTTGTGGCATTGTACAGCCACACAATACAAAGCATATGTTGATTGTTTCTGGAATAACCTCTCAGCAATTCTAGCCAAGCTGTGTTTTTATAAGAAAGACTATGAACATGGTCTCAGTCATATTGGGAATTCCTGATCTGGGCAGGTAGATGTTTCCGTCTGCGGTGGGAATATTGTAAAATAGGAACATAATGACAAAATCATGTATTAAAATTCTTGATCCAGATCATTTAACATTTTTAAAACCAACAAATTCTACTCATTCTATTAAGCTAAGCCAGGCATAAAGACATAATATACAATATACAAACCACAATTTACAATTACCCAAACTGCTTTAAAACTTATGAACCTCAATCTAAAGAGTATCTTAAGAGTTACAATGTCTATAGGACGACTATCTGGTCCTCAGACCAGCTATATGTCAATATACTATCTATATAATTTATGGACTCATCTAATTCTGTTTAATGCTAAGGATTTTTTAAAATTAGGACTGCAATCCCCCTTATGTTAAATTTCCCAGTTATTAAAAAAAATCTCTTCAACTTTCTTATGAAGTGATCATATTGTTCCTTTTTATTTTCCCCATGGGTATATTTTTGCATTATTTCAACCTGAAGTTTTGGAAGATATATGGGGAACATAGTAGGACAAGTTGGAGAAGGTTCTTATTAGAGTATGCACTGAAAACATTTTATTTTACACCTCAAACTTTAGAGTTTAGCCAACAAGCAATGTTAACAAACAATGTTAAAATGCAGAATTTCAATCTACTGTCAAGCATGGAGAAAAATATCCCTGTTGGACACAAGAAATAATCTGCATAAGTTTGTTAATCATAAAGACTGTTGGATGTACCCAAACTATTTTAAAGTGCCGTGCTATGAAACTAGAATTAAATAATAGCAAACTGTAAACCCTGTAATCTGAAGTCCTTCAGATAAGAAGTGAAAAAAAATGTTCAAAGAATAGCTTTGAAATTCCATGGAAAGAATTTCAGGAACACCTCGGCAAGAGTTTTATTGGTTTATTAGTGCTTGAAATAACTAGGAGTAAAATCCAAATAAAAGCTTTATTTTTGTCTTCTCATTTTTCAAAAATCCTACAGTTGAGGGTAGCAAACAAAATTTAGATGAAGCAAGGACTTTAATAAATGAAATCTTAAAAACAGAAGGAGATATTTATTTCACAATCATGCTAAAACTACAATTTTGAGCAAGTCAGTTTCTTGAAAAAAATAGCCATTCTCTGCAGCAATATTTAAAATTAACAAACTAACTGAAAACTTCTGAATTCAGAGTAGTGATAAAAACTTAATTTTGAAAAATGGAGTTT
Source organism: Pituophis catenifer annectens (assembly GCF_029215685.1). Taxonomy (NCBI): domain Eukaryota; kingdom Metazoa; phylum Chordata; class Lepidosauria; order Squamata; family Colubridae; genus Pituophis; species Pituophis catenifer. Next base: position 156,199,419 of record NW_027256881.1, on the reverse strand, counting down.
CAGTGTTTTCCATACCTTTATATCTGCATGAAAAAATATAATTGGGAGACTTTCTGAAGGAAGACTAACAGTGAATATATTACCATGAAATGCAAGCATTTTAATTATGTAATTAAATATTAAATCAAACTTTATATATATAAAAGTTTAAATAATATAAACAGGCAAAAATTGTTCTGTTGCTTGCTTCCCCCGATGCAAGGATAACTCAAACTCAGTTTTCCCTAATCTGTTGAAATTGTAATCCACTACATGAAAAATCAGGGTTTAGGAAGTAAAAAATATATACTACGCCTATTTCTTGATTCTGGCTGCTCTGCATAATCCTCCTTCTATTACTGGGTGAAGATTAAATAAGTCTACCCATAGAGATTATTTTGCATGAATTATTGAAATTTTTCCATCAGCAAAGTTGTACTTTTGTAATTTTCAGGTATCCTAACTGGAGGATCTCCCAGAAATGATTGCATGTATTGTCTGCTTTTGTAACTTCTCTATTCCCAAAACGGGACCGCCGTGGAATAAGCCTTGCTACAAAGTTCAAAGTCTACCGAGCAGTAGTGCTAAGTACCCTGATAAATGCCAGTGAGACTTTGACTGTATACAGGAGGCACGCTAGGCAATTGAACCACTTCCACACGACCTGCCTCCGCAGACTTCTGAGGATCCAGTGGCAAGATAAAGGGGAGAAGTCCTCTCCAGACCAGACCTGGAGACATTTATAACCTGCTGATGAAAATCCAGACATCCTGGGCAGGCCATGTTGCAAGAATATCCCTAAACAGCTCCTCTGTGGTGAGCTGTCTCAAGGAAAGTGATTGCATAGGGGACAAAGGAAGTGATACAAAGACTCGCTGAAAGCCTCTCTCAAATCCCTGGATATCGACACCACCTCCTGGGAAACCCTGGCACAAGATCGATCGACATGGCAGACATTGATCCATCAAGGCTGCCAGACATCTGAGGACAAAAGAACAACCATAGCACAAGAGAAGCGAGCACTCCGCAAAGCCAGACCTGCAAATGCTGCAACAATGGTGCCCACACACATTTGCCCGACATGTAGCAGAACATTCTGTGCCTGTATAGGCCTTATCAATGGGTAGATCAGTGCCTGCAAAAATAAATGGGTAGATCGGTACAGCTCTGCAAGCAATTAAAAGCCTGGTAGACCAGTACCTCTGCTAAATCCTAAAGATTGTCACATGACCATCAAGCCACACCCACAAAATAAGCCACACCCACAGAACCGGTAGTAAAAAAATTTAGAACCCACCCCTGGAATATTCCCCTTGTAAATGTGGAGCTGATAGCCATACAGTAGCTAAGGCTCAGGAAAGAGCTAGGTACTGAGAGGTGATTACAGGGAGGAAACTAAAGGCATAGCAGAAGAGATGTTTAATCTTTCATTTACTTTAACTTTGCGACTTAACTTCTTCCCTTACTGGGCTTTATACTGCAAATTTTTGTGACTGTGTCTAGTACTCTGTGTCTGGAAGAAGGCGAGTGTGAGTGAGAATGAGGTGAGAATGAGGTGAGTGACTGAAGAATTATACAACTTCCTTCTACTTGTTCTCTTTTGATGCCACTGTGCAGAAATTGATATAGCAGGCTATGCTTCAAAAAGACAAGGTAAGGCATTCTAGGTCTATTTTGGTTGTATGCTCACCCGCACATCAAAACTACCTCCTGGATATGGAATCAAGATCTGACTAACAATTGGCTGTAGAGCCCATAGCAAAGTTGAAATTCTCTACAACTCCTCCCTATTCAGGTTAAAAAAAAATTTTTTTTTTTTTTTAAAAACCCTTTTGGAAAATCAAAATTTAGCAGGAAAAAGAGAACATAGAAGATATTAAGACTAAGAAAAGGACCTAAGATAATAATTGCTCCTAAAATTCAGATTTCAAGCTCTGATCTAGAAGAGTCAAGAGAAGCAAATAGAACATTTTTTTGCTGTAGTGACCGTGTCTCACAGGTCTAAATAAACATTTTAGCCAGGAATCTACTATTAGATCTTTGATTTCTTTAATGTGTGCACTGAGATCTACTCTATTTGTACTCTTTTTATAGCAGAGTTCAACAAACTAAGAAATTTTTCAGTATTATGTCTTTCCAGAATCTTGTACTTTTCTGTGAAAGATCTTTTGAGGACACCATCTGTGAATTGAACAAGGTTTTTTTTTTAGTCTTTTTTGCCACTGAGTATTTTGCATATAAGCATATAAAGTTAAAAGTTTTTTAGATCAGCCTTTCATTTTTTAAAAAAATAGTTAATCTGGTCTATTCTTTATGAGACTTATCTTACTCCCAAAGGGGGGGTGTCTAATTTGCCCAGAAACAGGCAGCGGAATCCAGAGATTCAAATGATGAATCAGTGTTGTGCCAAGTGTTATGATCTCACACAAACATATGAAAGAAATAAAGCTTGCATTGCAGCAGAGCTATGTTGCTTTTGTTGTTTGGACAAAATTGCTGGCTGCTACTGGTATCTCTAGTCACATGCAGGGGTGAAATCCAGTAGGTTCTGACAGGTTCTGGAGAACTGGTAGCGGAAATTTTGAGGTGTTTGGAGAACCAGTTGTGGAAATTTTGAGTAGTTCAGAGAATCGGCAAATACCACCTCTGGCTGGTCCCAGAGTGGGATAGGAATGGAGATTTTGCAATATCCTTCCCCCAGGAGTGGGGAGGGAATGGGTATTTTCAGTATCCTTCCCATGGAGTAGGATGGGAATGGAGATTTTGCAGTATCCTTTCCCTGCCATGCCCACCAAGCCACACCACGCCCAAGCCACGCCCACAGAACTGGTAGTAAAAAAATTTGGATTTCACCACTGGTCACATGTCTCCAAACTCTACAGCCATGTCAAGTAAACTGAATGTATTTCAGTTTTATCAGTTTGTGTTAACTGGCCAGAAAGATGAAGTCAGCAGATGTATAACCAGAAGGTTTGGAGAGAGGTTTGAGACTTCTAACCCTTTATTTGGATAAGAGCTGCTGCTATGACTTCAATAACATCCGAACAAATATTGGATTTTTCTGGAGCAACGAAAACATCAGAATAACTACTGTCTACTGCTGATAGACATTGGTTATGAATTCTTTTGATAGATTGGAGTCTTAGCTTTAAGTATCATGTACACTGAAGTCCAAAAAGAAAGAAGATAGTAATATTCTAAGTCATTTTCCTCCTCCTGGGATGGGATAAGATATGAATTTGAATTCAGAAGTACTTTTCTCTTTCTTCTTCTGTTTTTCCACCCTATGTATATTTTTGTTAATAGCCATTTATAACCCACCCCAGAACAATTTAAATAATATAACATAAAGCAGGAATGTAAAACACATTGGATCCAAAGCCAAAAAGATGCTTTAGAGTAGATATATGCAGGCCTTTGACACTTCCTTAACACAAATGTGTATTTTCATGGAAATCTGCAGCTACCTTGTCAGTTCAGGAAAAGATTTTTTAAAGGGGTGGCAATTGGTGTGCTATATGAACCTCTAGCCATGCAAAGCATCTTTCCACTGCATATTATTCCTGTTAATTTAAGTATTTCTAGTCATTTTGAAATTGCTAATAGATGATTAAAATAAATTAAGTTGAATGATGTTCTTTGCTTGTGGGCAATTTAGAGTTTATCCATAAGCTGTGGATATGAAACTTGTCAAAAATAAAACATTCCCCACCCACCAAATATACCCACATTTGCCAGCACTATGACATTACTACTCAGAAAAAAATCCTGTTTTTTAAAGTCAACATTCCCATTTCATGCAGATGCTGTAGGGCAGAAGTGATTGCAATTGACTTGCATATTTTCATGCTTATTAATGGAAGACTGTTCATTTTTTTCATCTACCAGTATCAAAATCTTTGTAATGTTTATTTATCTGCCTATCAAATGGAGGTATCCCTGCCTCCTGCAGGGATAAATGTTTACTCTAACAGTTTTATTTGCAGGATTTTTAAAATGTATAAATAGCCTACTCTGGCCAGTGCCTCTTGCTCAAACCAGTGAGGTCACAGGCATTGCAATCCAAAATCCATCTGTGAGGGAAGGCTAATATTAGAGTAGACAGGTGATCCCAATAGCAACTATTTTTTCATAGAAACTATTTTCATCCTGAACAGTGGGTTTACCTAACAAATCTGAGTTGTAAACATCCCAATGATCACTTGGTGGCAGTAACAAGATTCCGATACCCTTGACTCTGCCCCTATTTAGTGGCCATCCTTGCTTTCCAGACCAGTTTTGTTAGTTTTAATGTATCAGGCATAGGTATACAACTTTTTCTCCAAAGTACAAGTAGTCCTCAGGTTATGATGGTAATAAGAACTGGAATTAGAGACTGCAATCCTGGCAGTTCCAGTTGCTGTTAAGTAAGGATTTTATGCAGGGATGGGTTCTAATTACCTTTACTACCTGTTTGCAACGGGAGCACATGTGCACTTCTTGCTTCGCTCACGCACGCTTCTGCACATGCGCAGTTCGTACCTTATGACGTCCAGGTGGGTGGGCAGAGCCTCCCCTGCTTTTACTACCGGTTCACAAGAACCGGACAGAACCGGGAGCAACCCACCACTGATCTTATGTGACTGTAACTTTCCAACAGGCAAAGTCAATTTGATCCCAGCCAGATACAATGAAATGGAAACAGGGATGTTAGTTACCAAGTGCTCAAATTGCAATCACAAGCATGCTGCAATGGCTGTATCTTTGAGGACCATTTTTAAGTATCACTTGTTCAGTAGTCACAATTTTGAACAGTTGCTGAATGAATAGTTGTTAACGAAGAATTACCTATAAATGCCAATTGGATTATAGCCACATATAAAAGGCAATATTCCCTCCAGTAAAATCCAACAACTTCTACTGACTTTATGGACATGCCAATTTAGCTTTTCTGGTAATAAAAAATGTTTGCCACTGCTATTTTCCAGGATGATTCCAAAGCACCAAGTCTAATCTACATTTACTTTTCACGTTTATACGGCCACCCATTTCACCAGAAGTGACATTAAGACCATTAAGATTTCCAAATGGTCTCCTATCCATCTTCTGGGTGGACTCTGCTGAACATTTAGAGACTGCACCAAATGGGCTGGACATACCTACTTTCCTCTTTCCTAATCCTGCCTCTTCATCCCATTTCAACTGATTAAAGAGACATTCCTAAGGATTACACTTCTGTACAAATATAAGCCACAAAAGTTTCTAAAACATTTTAAGTTTAGAAACACCTGTAGTTACAGGCTCTTTTATTTTTTTCCAAGATCCTGACCTTAGACAAGACAGGGCTTCTAGATCTGGACAAAACAAGAGGGCAGCAGAGAGAGGTTTCAAAATAAAAAGAAATCCTAACTGTTTCTTTCCATCCAGTTGTTGTTCAGATTTTGGCAGCCCAGATAAAGATGGTATAAAAATAAATAAATAAAATAACATGATTAGCAAATGAAAGCAGTCATTTGTATATGCTTAAGTAAATGAGGAGGGTGTCCCTTGGAGTCAGCATGTGACACCTGGTGTCTGCTTGGATAAGTCCCTGCAGTTTTCTTGCCAGGGTTTTTCCCGAAGTACTTGCCATGCCTCTTTTCTAGGGCTGAGAATAACTGGCCTAAAGTCGCCCAGGTGGCTTTGGCCCTAAGGCGGCACTAGAACTCCCGTCTCCCGGTTTCTAGCCCGGTGCCTTCATCGTTAGATCAACCTGATAAAAATTTAAATCCACATAGTACGAAGCCCGCTTTCCTAGTACAAGTGGGCAGAGGCAAGCATGACTTGACTTGGCTTTGCTTTGCGCTTCGAACTTCGAAAAACGAGAACGGAGAGAAGATCAAACTTTTCTCCCGGGACCTCGCCAGCTTTATCTTGTTACAATTCTCTTAAGATCTCTATATATCTCATGGTGGGCGTTCACAGGTTAAATCCGACCGTAACGATAGTTCGGATAAATGTTAGCTTTCCCAGGCACCGCCCTCTTCGCCAGCGATCCGATCAGCCCCTGGAGCGCATGCAGATGTCAGAACTGCAACAGTAGCAGCTGAGGGGCCCGACGTAAGACTGCGGGTCCGAAGTCTTTCGCCCAACAAACTAAGGGAATTTTGCCCTCACCCAACATGGCTGCCTATGCACCGCTTGAACTTCTTCTTCCCGCAAGACATCAAAATGGCCATCCCGCCCCGCTATGGATCAAGCGTGCCCACACTTGATATGGCGGATCTCGCTTCCTTTGGTAAATCGACCGGAACGGTAAAGAGAAGCTGGGCTTCTGATGGCTTTCCTGATCAATACCACAAAAGTGGGCTTCTTTCCCGGGGGGCTCGGGATTTGTAGAACTTTACAGATCCCTTCATCATGGGACCACTAGATCCAAAACAATTACAGCAAACTAAATCGACGGCTGCGGTCTAAAGTTTCGGTTCTTAACCGTATGGATTCCAACGGATGGAAGAAAAGAAAAAAAAAAAACACCCCCCTCCCACCGCTGACGGATGTGACGTTGACACAGGATGTGGCTAGGTGGAGGTACACGCAGAGCCAGGGGAGCGTTTAGCCGCGCGGCATGCCGGGAAGCGGCGAACTAAGTAGGCGGCGAGGGGAGGTGGGTCAGTCCAAGGCGTTTCCTGGGCTCAGGGGCGGGAGGGGGAAGTTCGAGATGGATTCACCTTAATGGCGGTTACCGCGGGAGGCCTCGAGTCACCCTCCCAGCCCCGTCTGGCCCGGCCATGCCCGGCCCAGCTGCCCCTGCAGGAGCCCAAAGGTAAGAAACGCGGCTGCTGCTGCTGCCGTTGCTTAATGTGAGGCGCTCAGCCGGGACCCTTCGCCCTCGGCTGCCTGCTGTCTCCCATAGTCCGGAGCGTGGAAGGGAAGCCGCCGCCGCCGCCACCTGTACGCCAGCCTCCCTCTTCGCTCCGCCCCGCACCCTTCGGGTCTGAAAAAGAGGAACGAGTGAGTCCGTCCCCACCCCCAGTTTCGGGTGGCGGGGTACGAACCAGCAGCCCCTCTCCTGCCTTGGCAGAAGGGGGAGCGTGTTGCTGCGAGCAACGTGCCTTTGGAAAAGTCCAAAGCGGGAAGGGAACCGGCGTTTCCTCTTCCTCTCAATGAATAGACGAGCGTATTTCCTCCCTTTGTAAAGTTGGAAGAAAACAACCAGGGAAGGGATGATGGAAGGATGGGTCGTGTCGTCATGACGGTACGCTTCTTGGCCTGGTTTGGGCAGCCAGAGGTGTTGGGTTTCTTTTGGAGTTGTTCCCAAGCTTGTCTCTTGTCTTTGTTCTCCTAAGGCAGTAAAGTAGCTGGTGCATCGCTGGCCTGTAAGTACCGGGGTTTCTTCATCTCTTCTTCTCCCTCTCCGGCTGTTTTCATTCCTCCATAGGTGAAGACGGATCAAGCAGTGGTGGTTTTAATGCTAATTGGCGCTCTGCCATATTCGTGTTCTTTTTTTTTTTTTATTGCGGGAGTGTGGCACAAATTAGGTTGCTTCCCACCTACCTACCTACCTACCTACCTACCCACAGTGGGGTTTTTTTAACCCTTAGGATGAGCGTGTTAGGGAATTCCAATTTATTATTATAAACAGCAGAGTCAAGATTCTCATCCTCATCATCCAAAAAGTGTTGAAAGATAACTGTTTATTTTTAAAGCAAAAAAAAAAAAGAGTTAAAACAGCTGTTTAATGTCACAGCAACATTGTGGAAGTTGGCGCTTATCGAGTCTTAGTTTTGTTATATTAAAGGTTAAAAAGTAGGTTTCAATTAAAAAAACTGAACTACTCCCCCTCCAATCTTTTGTTTCCTTGGAATTGATGACCCTAGCTTCAGATCTGGAGGTTCTCTTACTTCTCCCCTGTTCTAGCAGCATGCCAAGGAATAAGAAATGCACTAAATCAGGGGTGTCAAACTGGATTTCTTCAAGGACTGGATCAGCTTTGTAGTTCTCCGTGGGCCGGCTGGAGGGGGGTAGATGGGACCGGTGCCTCCTGCAGCACCCTGCCGGCCAAAGCAGGGTGTTAGGGGGCTGAGCGTACCCCGTTTTGGCTGCCAGAAGCACCAAAAGCCAGTCTTTTGCTATTTCCAAGTCAGCCCCGCAGGCCATATTTAAGCATTTCTGGATCCGGCCCGTGGGCCTTGAGTTTGATACCCCTGCACTAGATACAAGAGATTTGCTGTTTTTCTCAAAGTACTCCTGTGGTATTTCTATTTTACTTCTTTGTGATATCAGAAGAGTGCCTCCTGCAACTGGAAGAGAGATGCAAAGTCAACTATCTCTATTCAAGAATGGACTTTTCCATTATAGAAGGAGAAAAAAGCTAACATTTGTGGGTTCTTTCCCAGTCACCAAATCTTTCTATGACTTTTTCACTGACTTTTTAAAAAACAAAATTTAATTCTTTATATTGGCCATGTAACCCCTCCTTTTTAAAGCACATTTTCATATGAAGAAGGGTATGCCAAAATTCCCGAACTGCCATGTTGTAAACATTCATATATGACCTTACTCTAAGAGAGCAGGACTTCATGCTTTTTGTTTTGATGTTTCATGCACTTGTAAGCAAGAGAGAATGCAGCAACACAGGTAGTAATGGGGATGTTTTAAATGCCCATGTGTCATCAGTGCTGTGTGAGTTGCATTGGTTGCCACATGACTTCAAATGCTGATTGTCACTTATAAAGTCCTTCATGGAAGAGGACTTCATTATTTGAGAGACCACATTTCTCCAGTGTTTTCTTTCCATCAGATAACATTGGGAAGAGTAGGGGTGCTCCAGTCCTTCAATCAGTCATCTAATGGGATCCTGGAAGCACATTTTCTCCCTTGTCATCTGGAACAGCATGCCCCCAGAGATTTGTGTGGCTCTCACCGTACAGGGGTTACCTATGTCTTTGAAAATGGGATTTGCTCCCATTTGGGGTTAGGTTGTTGAGCCCAGGCTTGTTTTCTTTCATGTTACATTAAGTAATTTTGTCTAGATATGCATGTTCTTTTCTTTTTTGTCTTTTTTAATTATGTAAGCCACCTGGAATTATCTGGGAGTCAGGTGACCTCCAAATCAAATTAATTAATTAATTAATTAATTAATTAATTAATTTGTAATAACAGTCCTGTGAGAAAAATTAAATTTTGGGTTGACTCACACTAATAACTAGTAGACCCACTGAAATGAATGAGTTATATAGTACTTGTATTCATTAAGGGGACTTAAATTTCAGTGGGTCTGTTCTAAATATATCTAAGCTTAAATCTGTCCCTGTTAATCTACATTAAATATAATAAACACATCTTTGCTATAGAACCAGCTAAAGGTATGGTAAATAATTTCAGTTTGAGTTATAAAAAGTTCCAGGACAGATACATTGTATGGATGCTTTAGTGTTTAAGGCAAGGAAATTCAAAAATGTTTGTTATGACATTAAATACTGAGAGTTACATCTATTTGTGTGATTCTTCTCTAGATATCTTGGTTTTCGTGTTAACTGCCTACTACTTTTTATTGCTAATTATTACAGCTACTGACTCTGCCCAAACTTCAAAGGCATGTTTTTTAACTCACTTCAAGTAGGATTTTTTTCTTCCATCAATCGTGTCTAATTCTTGGGGACTGCCTGAACAAGTCCTTGCAGTTTTCTTGGCAAGGGTGTTCAGAAGTGGTTTGCCTTCTTTCTAGGACTGGAAATGACTGGCCCAAGATCACCCAGCTGGCTTTGTCCCTAAGGCAGGACAGAACACACAGATTCCTGTTATCTAAGCATGATGCCTTAATCACTACACCAAATTGACTCTCAAAAGTTGGATATCTTTCTCTAGCTTGCTCTGTCTCAAAGTTCTTAATGAAATTTTGCCTCCAACATGCCATTTGGGAGCTTGATGCCCTAAAACAGAATAGCATTGGAGCGTTTCCTGTTTGTTCAAAACAGTGGAACAAGTCAAGGCATTGGGGGAAGACAGGGAAATACTGAATTGAGGAACCAGCACATCCATCCTCAAAGTACAGGTAGTCCTTGATTTAAGACCACAAGTCATTATCCACAGTTAATACTACCCTAAATTGCTGACTAAGCTTTCAGTTCTGATATTGAATAGGTATTGAAATTGAATATTAATATGGATAAGAAAAGCCATCAGTTTTCAACCACTTGTTATATTATGAAATAGATATCTCTAGTTGTGCGTTTTTCTCTGATCTCAAGAAGTATGTGTGAATTGCTGCTATTTAGAAGGAAGACAAAAGAGTTACATTAAGTAGTAGTTCAGTGTTGGTTGTACAATGCCATCTATTTTCATGTATTCATATATTCTCATGGAATATATGTGGTTAAAATTCAGTAGAACGTTACACTCTGAATAAAAACATTAATGCACTAAAGATGATAGCCATTAAAGATAGGGTATATCCTGAATTCCTTTATAATGTTTCCATTATAATCAAATGAAATATATCAATATTTATATGATTGCAACAATGTTTCTAAGAGCAACCTTAGCTGCAATCAAATAATATTGTAGATCTGGGTCCCCGGTCCCCAGCCTGGTACCGAGCCGTGACCTGTTTGGAACCAGGCCATGCGAGTGGCGGACGAGCACATAAACATGTGCAAAGCTCCCCTTGTGCAAGTGGTGGGTGCGCACAAGCACCCGCCTACCACTCACAGGGAACTATCCCCTCTCCGCCCGCTGTGCCACCAAACCGAAAAGGTTGGGGACCACTGTTGTAGATGATCTAAACTTAAATTGGCTAAGCTAACTACAGAAGGACTTGACTTAGTTTTAGTATGAATTACCATTTAAGGGAGCATCATTTACCACCTCTAGCTAACTACCTTTCAAACTTTCATTCTCTTTCATTGCCAACAAGTGGCAACGAAATCTAAAGACAGAATACACTGTTTACCGTCTACACTCAGGGACCAACCATCCAAATAGGATTCACACATTTTAAAATTACAAAGTGGCTTCCAATATTTTTCACAACAGATTGTATTTTAGTCTTTCTCTCTAAAGTTGATAGCAATAGCAGTAGCACTTAGACCTAAATACTTCTTCATAGTGTTTTACAGCACTTTCTGAGCTGTTTACAAATGTCAACATATTGCACCCAACAATCTGGGTCCTCATTTTACTGACCTGGAAAGATGGAAGGCTGAATCAACCTTGAGCCAGTCAAGATCAAACTCCTGACAGTGGACAAAGTTCGCCTGCAATACTGCATTCTAACCACTGCACCACCACAGCTTTCTCCTTTCTTTAATCTGTCCTGTCTAATCATCAAAGCTGTAAATCACAGCTCTTTTTTCATTTTATGCAAAAACTCCATAAGAGGCTTCCTGTCCGCAATAAATGTAGATAATGTAGATAGTATTTTTTCTCTAATCAAAAAAGTATCTCAGCAAAATCTGTCAATTTTACTAATAATTCCTCCATAGTAAGTAGCTTGAATTGTTCCATCTCTCATATAATAATCTCACCACAGAAATCATCCTCCATGGCTTTTTTCTAGCTGTTTATCCATTAGTCCTAAAAAGGAATTGTTCTGACTTCAAATGAATATTCATCTTTAAAATCCTCTGTGTATGCTTGTAATGCAATAAAATAATGGAATGGTAAGTCTAATCACAGAGAAGTTTGTGATTCTGCCAGTGGGTAAACTGAGTTACCAGAAAGTGCCAAGTATAGAGCATTTTCTGATTGGCTGTGATAAGAAATATTTTATTTGGTGAACTTTAAGTTTTTATTTGTATTATGTATTATAAAATATAAGGAATTGTTTCAAATATAGTGATGTAAATGGTTAGTATTCAACACCTAGTCTGTTTCAATGGATTTCTATCTTCTTACAGGTGCAAATTAATTTTTATAAAGAACTAAATAATGGAACCAGACATCGTTCGAATGTATTCTTCGTCCCCTCCCCCATTAGATAATGCACCAGATGAAGAGGAGGAGGAAGAGGAGGAGGAAGAAGAGGAGGAGTTTGGTGATTTTGGTGGCTTTTCTGATGTTGGAAATACTAGTGTAAGCTTTGATTTTGCATCAGAGTATTCCAGTTCAAAAGAAGAACATAAGTCTTCATTTAACTCCGATTACTCAGGAAGGGTAGATAGTGTTATAACTTTTACCACAATAAGATATAGTAACAATAAGGACAGCATTGCAGAACTTCCTACGTCTATAAAAGAACTTCCTGATAGTACTAAAGAAAAATGTGAGTGTAGAAACTTGGGTACATCATTTGAAGATGTCATTCCAGTAGAAGTAAAAAGAGCTGGAAAACTGGAATCATCGTATTCTGAAATTATTAGGACTGATCTAAACGTTCCAAATGATGATCAGCAAATAGACAGCTGTAATGGCGAGAGGCTACCATGCCCAGAAGTTCTAACAAATGGATTTTCAGAACCAGATACAGCAAACTCTCAGGGAGTAGAGGATCTGGACAGTATCGATGACCCAAAGGGATTAAAAACAATTAGCACTCATAGTACTGAATTAAATTTGGATTCTATACCCAGCACACATGAGAATTTTGCCACTTTCTCACATAAACAAACAACCCAGGTAGAAGAAACAAAAAATAAAATATGCAAATATTTTAGTGAAAAAAAAGTATTAAATGCACAGGAAAATTATGTAAATAGAATTGAAGAGGCAGAATCTATGAAGGAAGCTATTTTGGATGAAAGCTGTGAATGTGAAGGGGAAACTTTCACTGAAGGTGAACACATCTGCATTTCAAAAACTAATTTAATAAATAATGTGAAGACTGAAAAAGACTGCACCGAATTGGAATCTAATGACACTGTCACTTCTGTACAAACAAATGTGAATTTAATAGGCACAATTGAAAATCCTGAAGAAAGGAGGGAGTATGGCACCGGAAACAACAAAGAACATGCTTTTTCTTCTATCAGTGATGCTGCAAAAACGGCAGACCTCAGCCTAACTAGGCTTGAAAGTCTTAGCAGTCTTCCTAGTGGCGAGAAGGTAAATGTTTCTGAAATAGTAAAAAATGGTGAAAGTGACCCTGGACATGCATCATGTAATGATGTTAGTGAAGATGATTTTGGTGATTTTAGTATTGTCAGTAATGGATCTCTTGCTTTCGCGGATAGTGTTCAAATTTCTGCAAGCCAAGAACATTTTCAACCCCCTTTTGAAAACCTCAGTAATGAATGTAGTGAAGTCACAGCTAGTAGTCTTCATCAGCAATCAACAAAGATAGCTCCTGGTCAACCAAATGAAATTTCAAGTACTTCGTTGGAAGAACATCCTATAGTTGCTTCTGATTTTAGCAAGGAGATACAACCCTCCGTAGAATTGGAAAATGGGAAAGATAATGAGTTTGGAGATTTTGATTCGGGGTCAAAAAGATTTCCAGACTCTGATGAATTTTCAGACTTTAGTTCAGCTGGTTGTAACCAAACTGCAGAGTGGAATGCTTTTGAAACTGAACAAAAAGAAAGCTGCTTGTGGGCTACTTTTGAAGATGAACAAACAGTAGAATCTCATCCTAGAGAAGATGTGTGGCCATCCCATACAGTTGGCACAACTTATAGTGCTGAAGATTCAGTTAATTCAGCTGGCAGTGAGCAGTTGCAAGAATTACAAATTTCAGCTCAGGTAACTACCATATTTGATTTTTGTTTTCCCTTCTCTAATTGGTAGGAATGTGGGGTTTTTTCTACAATAGGAAAGCATATGTTGTTGGTTTGATCATCCTACACTAAGTATGTTTGGGACTAGATGCAAGATTGCCAGTTTTTCTTTGTGGACATGACACTGCAGGAAATGCCTTTATAGTCACAGCCTTTGTGCTGTATTAAATGCTGTTAATCTACATTCCACAAGTAGTTTTGCATTGGTGAAAGGGATATATGAAATACAACAGAGGAATAACTCTCCAAAAGCCATAGTGTATGCATAAAATAGGGACATGGTGGCTCAGTGGCTAAGATGCTGAGCTTGTTGATCGAATGGTCAGCAGTTCAGTGGTTCGACTCCCTAGTGCCGTGTAATGGGGTGAGCTCAAGTTACTTGTCCCAGTTTATGCCAACCTAGTAATTCGAAAACACATAAAAAATGCAAGTAGAAAAATAGGGACCACATTTGGTGGGAAGGTAACAGCGTTCCGTGCACCTTTGGTGTTTAGTCATGCCGGCCCCATGACCATGGAGACGTCTTCGGGCGGCACTGGCTCTTCGGCTTTGAAACAGAGATGAGCACCACCCCCTACAGTCGGGAACGACTAGCACATATGTGCGAGGGGAACCTTTACCTTTACCATTTTATGCATAAAATGCATTTGTTTGGATCATTGTTTATATGTCAAACAAAAGAGCCTACTAACTGTATCTACAAAGCATGTTTGAATTAATATTTATTTAATGTATTTTGGAAAGCACATATTTCTTCTGTAACTGAGGCGATATAAATGAATTATTTTAGTACTGTCTGGTAAAATAGAATGTATATCTCTTGTTCTCCACTTTTTAAATGGAAGAATGTTTCATTTAATTTTAATTGAAATTTTAATTAATGGAATTAATGTACATTTCTGATATTAGAGAAAATATGTTTACTATTCCTTACCAAAAAAACAACTGGATTGTATCAAGAAAGCAAAAGTAATGTTCTGTGAACTTTAAAATGCTACTTCATAATATATCTGGTATTTTGATAGAATAAATACACTGGTAGTTTAGACATGTGTTTCTTAAAGTGTGTTCCTAAGACGTCTGGGAATTACCCAATGCTTTCTCAGGGTTCCATAAAATCAAAATTATTTGTCAACCTAAGTTGAAAAATATATGAAAGTGCCATCAAACAAATTGTAAAAAACTGTAGTGGCAGCAAATGCATCACTTTTAATTTTTCATATAGAAATAGCCACAAATATAACCTGTATAAAACAAAAGTTCTTTTTGGGTCCTCCATGTATGCACTACTAAAACTCTCATGTTTGTCTATGTGTAACTTTTAACTGGGCAAAACAATTTTTGAACCAAGGTAGCTAACTTAGAGAGTGCATCAAATATCCAGAATCTCTCACTATCATGGAACTGAAGTTCAGCAAATTTTATAAAATATTTAATGACATAATTATTGTAAAACATGACATAATACAAAATGTCATAAAACATTTCCTGTGGTCAACTCCTGATGTTTGGCTGTGCTGTATAATTCAAAATGGGCTACTTTCAAAGCAGATTCAATATTTCCTTGATTTTTTAAGAACTTTGCCATTGTTAAAAGCATTGAGGAATCTAATAAGGAAAGGTTTCTTAAATGATGACCTAGAGGTCATGAGTTGTCTAGTAATTTTTTAAAATACGAAGTTGTCCTAAGAGAAAAAAACCTAAGAAACACTGGTTTAGATTATACAATTGGATCATTAAAAAATAAAAATTCAGCTGAGAACAGTTAAAAACTTGGATACACTGAACAAGTCTTCATTTTTTAACTTTGTTTAATACACAGTGATCTTAAGGGAAATATAAACATTGTAAACATCTATATTATATTTCTGCCCAAAATGATGCTAATGCAGGCAAAAAGTATTCTGTTAGGAGAAATATGGTTTAATACAATTAATGGTTGATCAGATTTGTGGAAAACTGTGTTTTGTAGTTGTTTCATTTTTTTGCTAGAGAAATTTTCCATATATTAAAGATTATTAGCCAAATATTTTAATTTTCTGCTCTTTTGTGATAAAAAGCTTGGCAGCTAATGAAAGGAATGGAAATAAGTTCTTATGTTGGCATGATGTATATATGCTAGAGGAAATACAGAACCTAAGCCAACTGAAGAATTCATTACAAAAGTGGGATGAGTGATTTTCTTACATTCTTCAAAAGCTTTCATCCAAAAGTTGAAAAAAATCAACATTGTGATCTAACATAGTTATGCATGGCAAAAGACTTTCAACAAAATCTATTACAATTACCATAATGTAAGAATTTATTGGTGGGATTTCTTTGTTTTTAAATAAAAATGTTTTATTATGTTTTTTTCAAGTTGAATTAGTTGAGTTGTATATGAATATTAATCAACAATATAGTGTTGAATTAATGAGATCCTAGATACTTTATTGATGAATAATTATACTTGACTCATCTGAAAGCAAGTTAGTACTTGTGAAATTCCTTTTAAAAAGCTTACATTTGAAAGAAGGCAGTGGCAAACATCATCTATAGCAGTGGTCCCCAACCTTTTTATCGCCGCGGACCAATCAGCCTTTGATAATTTTACCGTGGCCCGCTGAGCGCGCGCAGGGGTGGGGGCTTTGGGCCACACGTGCGTACCTGCGTGGGGCTCTCTTCCCTGGAGCCTTTGCGCACGGCCCAGGAGCTTTTGCGCACGGCCCAGGAGCTTTTGCGCACGGCCCAGGAGCCTTTGCGCTGCAGCGTTCATGTTCCCCGGCCGCTGCGCGGCCCGGTGCCAGGTACTCCACGGCCCGGCACCGGTCCGCGGACCGGGGGTTGGGGACCACTGATCTATAGTGTAATCAAAGAAACTGCATGGCTTTATTTTATTTACTTAATAACATTTACATGGCCATTCAACTCACTCACAGTGACTACAAGTGGCTTACAAAGCTAAAACCTCCTCCCACAGGGAAGCATTAATCACAGTCAGAATCTACCTGCATGTCACCTCCCCAGAAGCTTTCACAAGCCAGGTAGGGCATGTGCTAATATTCCCTGTCCACTTCCTCAGAAGCAATGGGGTCAGACCTTTCCCAGATAACTGGACAAGAACTGCTTCAGGTGCCTCCACCAGATCAGCAACCATGCTGGCATTTTACTGGGAACAAATCTGAGCAATTTTGTCTTCCAGAAAATCAGCAAATTCCTCAGAGTGTCTCTTCAGGTGAATCTCTGTACCCTCCTTCCTTAGGAGGAAGTTATTCACCTTAAAGAGGGTCACTGGCCAATTATCTGCCGACTCGATTAGTGCAGAAAAATATTTATGGTTTACCCCCGAATCATCATGAGGTACGCTTTAATAGCAGCTCTTACGCATGTTCAATTGAGTTTGTCCCTTGTCTTCTTCCAGGAGCACTCTGGACGTCTCTTTATCCATTTCATCCCTCTCAATTCCTTCATATATCATGGGAAACAAAGAGGTTTATGAGTTAGGAGAGGTTGCATGGGTGCAATTCTATCCAGAGCCTCAAGTCATCTTCCTATTCCAAGTGGTGACTAAGACTTTGGCAGGACTATGCAGCACATCTGCAGTTATAACTCAAGTTTCTTCTGAAACACATCTAGGTCAATTAGTCGCTGGGGCGGACTGACCTAATAGATCCTGCCTCCCTGCAGGGGGTGTACATTTCTAGAGAAACTGATCACCACCAGACTGATCTGACCATGACAGGGGGACCACAGATAGATTCACTAATTCCAGGTCACATAGGCACTGCTCCATCAAGAATATTAAACCAGCTATGATTTATCCATGTAAGCGCTAAGAATTTGTCTATTTTTATTTAATAGTTCATCTTTTCACATTAAAAATGACAATTCTGTGACAGTTTTGAGGAGCTCTAAGGACCATGCCCAAAGCTTTTAACAGGAATACAGCAGATCATACTTTTAGTGTAAAAATTACGATCATTTTAATTTTAAATGATCATAATTAAATATACAGTCTACTATTCAAGCCATGATGAAAGAGTAGATTGACATGAATATAATTATTAATCAAAATAATGTGGGCAAAATAATGGCCTTGCTTTGAGGTCAAGGGCCCTGAAACCCTTGGAAGCAGTCATCTAGGTTCTTTCAAAATTGTTACCAAGTTGTAATTTTCAAATAGGAAGAATAGGAAAATTATTAATTACTTGGCAAATAATCATATTAGCTACATGTTAAATTAAAATATCAAATTCTAACCATTTTCTTTTTGTTGAACATGCCTGTTCTGGATTACATAGCCTCTGCTTTGACACTTAAAGTTGCTTCCATTTCAAGCTGTGCACCTCAGCCATGTAGCATTGTTGCATTATTACATTATTCCACAGATTTTACTCAGAAAGCAAGTATGCCCAGAAATAGTTGGCAGAGCAGAAGAGGAAGGTGGATAAGAATTAATGTTGATTCAAACATACGTTTTAAAGAAATCTGCCTCCAGCACTGACCAGCCAAATGCTTTTAAAATGTTTAAAAGCCTCTAAAAGCCTAAGCAGGCAGTACAGAATAGCACAGCAGGTATAATTTTACCATCATTGCCCCAATTTTTCATAAAATGGAATATAATATTCAGGTCTTGGCTATGTGTTGCATACTTAAAATACATGCTGCCCTGATTTATTTTTATTTTTAATTAGTCATAACCTTTTCAGAAAATTATCCTGAATATTGCACTATTTCTAAGAGGTTTGCAACTGAAATTCATTTATGCTGGAGATTTTTAGCAGCAACTGTAGAAGGCACTTTGAGGTCTCTTCCTGAATTACAGGGAAGTAATACATATGATCCCAAGATATTTGTCATCCCTTTAAGATAGGTCAGGTCATGAAATAAACTCAACGAAGACTATTGAAGCTGTATTATATAAATGCATTGTATAACAACAAAAGCTTGAAAGACTTGCAGAGATCTCCCCTCCCCCCCCACCAAATAGAATCAAGGCAGAGCAATTTTTATTATTTTTCCCTTATTCAGATTTTTTTTTTTAATTTGATTTATATGCCGCCCTTCTCCGGAGACTCAGGGCGGCTTACAATGCGTTAAGCAATAGCCTTCATACTTTTGTATATTTTATACAAAGTCAGTTTATTGCCCCCACATTCTGGGTCCTCATTTTACCTACCTTAAAAAGGATGGAAGGCTGAGTCAACCTTGAGCCTGGTGAGATTTGAACTTACAGTAATTGCAGGCAGCTAATAACAGTTATTAGGTAAATCCCATGTAGTTGCAGTGTCCCACAGTCACATGATCATCATTTGTGATGACCTATCAACTGCTTCACTTATTTTACTTTCAAAAGCTAGTTAAGTACACAAATGGTGATCACATGGCCAGTAGATGCTGTGGCCAATCTAATTGTGAGTTGGTACCAAGGGACACTGTGACAACCACAGTTGTAAGGAACAGCCATAAGTACCCTCATTCAGCATAGTTGTAACTTCAAAGAGTCACTAAATGAGGACTACCTTTACAATCAAATACGGTGTGTTTGTGAATAACACAAAACTAGATAAATTCCTGTTCACATTGTTTATAAGAAGTGTTTCTGCTTGATGTTCTACTGCCTTCTCAGAGAATCCTAGGAACTATATATAGACAGTTATATCTGAAAGTTAACACATTATTTTTCCCTGTAATTAAAAAAGATACTTGCATGGTTTTCAGAATCAGTTTGGTTTTCTTTGTCCTAATACAGGTTGTGCTTCTAAATCGTCTTGAACGAATATTCAAGGCCTGTTTTCCTCCTGTACTTGTTTCTGAAATGAGAGAGGAAATTCCTCCTTTAAATCTCATGTTAGAAGTGGGCAGAAAACCAGAGAGAACAGTGGAGAACTTCTCAGAAAGGTATGGAATATTTAGTGGCATCAAAACATGGAGAAGAAGAATATTTGGGAATATTTTCTGAGACAAACTGTCCTGTTGGGCAGAAATAGATAATTTGGACGTGGGGTATTGCTTATACTTACAAAAAAGTATTTATTATATCTAGTGTCTTCTAAGTAGACACCAATCTATTTGCTGTGAACCTCATTTTCTCATTGTATGGTAAAAGAATAATTGTTCTGTAAATATCAGTGTTATTTCCCTAGAGGTTAAGTGCTTGGGTGGGATCTTAATCAGTACTTTTTTTTAATATGCCAGTCATTTAAAAATGCAGGAGAAAGCAATTAAATCTGCTGAGTGCCAGTGTTTTTCTTTTTTGCTGTTTCTCTTGACTTATAACATGCTCTGTAGGGAACTACTTGATGTGTGGGCAGAACTTCAGGATATCCATGATGCTTATGGACTGAGATACCAGTGGGGTGGCTCCCATAGCAACAAAAAGCTTCTCTGCTCTTTGGGAATCGACACAAGAAACATTGTGAGTTTTCAGTTAAGGTAGAAATTCTTCCATTCTTCTGGAATGCAGAATAGTATATAGTTTTAACTCTTGAGAGTAATTTTACATGACATTGTATATTTCATAAGTAAACCTACAAAACTGCTGGTCTTGTTTGAAAAATGGTTCTTGAGACCAATTGAATAAGTTTGCAAATAACTTGGACTAATTAGATGGAAATGTCTTTTGTTTTAGCTCTTCACAGGTAATAAGAAGCAGCCTGTCATAGTTCCCATGTATGCAGCAGGGTTGGTAAGTTCCAACAGCTCAATGTGGTTGCATTTGCATAATAGTAAAATCTAATGCCCTTTCAGATCAAATGCAGCGTAGCCTCCAAGTCATGTATCGGTTATTTAAGTTTTAGGTAAACTAGAGTAGCATTTAATTTAATTTATTAGCACACTTTATAATATCGTTTCTTGTGTTATTATTGTACTGAAGGGAATGTAAAATTCTTCCACTTCCCTACACATTTTCTCATGTGCTGTGGGGCAGTTCTGATATTGGGGAATTGTTAGGAGCTCTATTCTGTGATGACTTAGTTCATAATAGAGCTTTTTGGGTGCATCAGGTTTAGACAACAAATCCTGTTGCACTTTTGGATCAGTTACTTTGTGTGTAAGGTATGGAGTAATGTTCTTGAATTCCATTTTCTTTGGGACAAGAGCTTTGTTCCACTTTGTAGGACATTTGGTTCCGAACATCTGATAGTTAATTGCAGAAAATATCATACCTATCATTAGGTAGATCTTTCCTTAGATTTTTCCATGATTCTTAGATACTTAAAGAAAAATAGAAGCCATAAACAAGCCATTTTGATTGCTTAGGCTTAGGCTCATTCAGCTGCTGTCATCCTTTGCATATTCCAAATCCTTTTCCCAAGTTCAAGAAAAGAATGCTTGAATTAAACAAATTCTGAATGCTACAAATTATATTTTGCCTCCAGATCAAAATGGGAATCTCAGTCTGAATTGATATTCACTTATGTTTTGGGAATTGATTACAAATCATTGCATAACTTGCCTGATTCATATTTGATGAAAAACTATTTAGTAATAACCAGGAAATGATAGAGTTAATCTCAAAGCTGTAAAGATATGACAAATCATTCTCTTTTGTAAGCTAAAACTTCTATTCCATCTTTAGCCAAATCATTTTAAACAGGAGCACTAGTACTTCTAACGATACTGATTATAGATACTGATAATAAGAGTTGTAGAGCAGCTATATCACATCATGCTACAAACAGTCCAGTTTTTGGGTTGAGAGATGAGCACTGCAAGAGCTTAGGGATGAACCATTTAGCTATTGTGCACTTCTCCAATAACAACAATAGTTTAAATTAACACATGAATAAAGTGGTATGGACTAGACTAGAGGATAGATGCTGTTTCTGCACTAATTGGTCAGCTGGGAAAATACTCTGAGGTCCCTTTCATGTTGAGGGCAAATGTGGGTGAGCCACAAATGGCTGTGTGTGTCCAGAGTAAAAATGGTGGGGATGTGAAAATGCCCACCCTCCATCATTCAGCAGCACCCATAAATTACAATGTTATATTGTAATGTAAATATTATTATTCAACACGCTAATTGAATAAATTTATGCAATGGGGTGCAATGAGTTCTTTGGGAAGTACGATTAAACAAAAAAAAAAACCTCTTTATTTTTATTACTAAGCAATCATATTTAAAAAGTAAAACTGTTTCTATGATTTTAAATGCAACAATAAAAATAAATATAACAATGCTAGTCTTCTTTTTCTTTTCAACCAGAAGTAAAGGTTTCTTTATGCTCAATAGTAGATACACTAGACAGACATTATTGTTTTAAAAATATGCTTGGCGTTTCTTTATTCAGTGTTACTAAAACGGTATGTTTTGTGTTCATAACAAAACACAATAAGAGTGTTTTTTATTGTGATAGATTTAATTGGCCATATGTTGATTTTGTTTCATTGTATTTATAGGTTTTTTATTTTTTCTGTTTGTGTGTGCATATGCTTTTTAAAATCTGTTTTAACTTATTTATTTTATATTTTTTACCTTTTAAAATTACTAATTGTATCCTATCCTCCTTATTTTTGCCTGTGACCATAATAAAGTTTTGATTGATTGAGTGATTGATTGATTGATTGATTGATTGATTGATTGTGTTCATTTCTAGGGTATGTTAGAGCCTACAAAGGAACCCATGAAACCAATTTCTGCTGCAGAGAAAATAGCTTCAATAGGACAGACTTCTGCTATATCACCAGAAATTAATATATGTACACCTGATCAGTTGCAGGTAAAAAAAAAAAAAGGAAGAATAAGACTGGTTATTGTTCAATCAATATATTCTTAATGACAATATCCAAAATTTTGTCAATCTGCCTGGGAAATCTTCATATGCTCAAAGAAAGCTGCTGAATTTGTCAGAGCTAGGTTCATTAGCACTCATCTGCTGATGGAGCAGCTTAACATCTGTGAGTGGGAATGAATTATTTCTTGATTGTCCCTCCCGTTGAATATCTATCAATCTATTACTAAAACTTGGGAAACCCTTCAGATTGGATGGATGCAAAGGACTAATGATGAGATAAAAGGACAGGCCCATTGGTCAAACATAATTTGGGTGTTGCATATTCCATAATTTTAGTTTCTAATGTTATCTAAGATCATGTGTCACCTGTCAAACTCATCCTTACATGGATTTTGTCCCCTTGTGAGTGAGTGAAGCCTGTTTCCAAAGTCTTCATCAGAGAATGGCTATTTTTGCTTAACTTTAAAATAGCATTTTGATAAAGATGGTATTTATTATATATGATTACAATTAGTCCTCGACTTATATCCATAGTTGGCACTGGAATTTTGGTCATCAAGCATTGTGGTGGTTAAGCAGGTCTAAGACTAGACCTGATTTTACAACCATTTTTACTGTGGTCCTTAAGTGGATCATGTGGTTGTTAACCAAATCTGGCTTTGCACATTGATTTTGCTTGTTAAGAATGTTGCAAATTGTGATCATGTGACTGCAGGACACCCTAACCATCATGAATGTGAGCAGGCTGCCAAGCACTCAGATCACAATTATGTGACTGCAGAGCAGGTGTGATCATCATACTTTCAAGGGTGGATCATAAATCACTTTTTTCAGTGCTGTCATAATTTTAAGCCTTCATTAAATAAATGGTTGAAGACTACTTATATTTGGTGTAATTCAGGGAAAATGTTCAACTAATATTGAAATCTTTTGAGAATATGAACAAAATGTAATGTAGAAGTAGTATTTATTTTGTATCTAAACAAAACAAAAAATTAAAACATATATATTCAAATAGAAGTATATTTCAAATAATAAAGTAATTAGATGAGTTTCTTTGTAAAGTCCATGGAAGTTTTGAATCACACAGGTCAGGCTTGGCCAGAAGATAGCTTAATGAGGTACTGCTATCTTATATTTCCTTTCAATTGAAAATTATGGTAAAAATTGAAAAAGTAGCACTTTTTGGCGTTTCTGACATTTCACTTTAGGTAAAATCAACAATATCTTGAGCTATTTGATTCAAACCCTGCTGTAAATAAAGTTTTTGTGATAGATGATGGTAATTCTGTGCCAGTGCTGGACATCCTCAGATATGGGGATTGTTCTAATCATCACCAGTTCTTAGAAATATGTAAATATTGTGTTTCCCCAAAAATAAGACCTGTCTTATATTTTTTTGAACCCTGAAATAAGCGCTTGGCGTTATTGCCATGCGTTTAAAAGCCCAATTGGGCTTATTATCAGGGGATGTCTTATTTTGGGGGAAACAAGGTATACCCAAAGCAGGGCTATTACATTGTGCTCTTCTCCACTGAGTAGGTTAGAAATGTTGCAGTATCATGCTAGGACATATCCACAGAGTTAAGGAATTGAGCATTTAGTGTCTGCAATTTTTGCAGGCCATTGACTGCAATTCAACCAACATAATTGGTTGATTCTATTAGACAATTTGAATAAATTAAAATTAAGCATTCTGTCATAATTTAAGTTATATGAAATATTAAGTAAAATCCTAAATTGCTTTCTTATACTTTCTTATACACTATACATTCAATACTTACATTGTACAGTTTTGCAAGCTTTAATTTTAATTAAAGAAGATTTAGTGAAATTGTTGACACATTTTGCTCTTGCTTTGCATTTATGCCTTTTTGCAAAAAAGAGATAAAGTTCAGAATGAATATGCTAAACAGAAGTATCAGATGGCAGGGCCGGATTTAGATGAAAAGAGGCCCTAGGCTATTCCACTTATGAGGCCCTTTCACCAGTGGTGGGATTCAATTTTTTTAACAACAGGTTCTGTGGGCGTGGCTTAGTTGGGGGTGTGGCTTGGCAATCATGTGACTGGGTGGGCGTGGTTAGCTGGTCACGTGACTGTAGGCGTGGGTAGCTCGTCATATGACCGGGTGGGCGTGGCTATGTGCATAGAGACTACTCAGAGGGCTGAAAAAAGTCATTTCTGACTGGGCCTCGCACTTTTGACCGGTCCTCACACTTATGACCATCCTCACATTTATGCCCGTGCAGCTTTCTTAACAACCATGTCACTCATTTCACAACTGCTTCTCTTCACCATGGTGACAAGATAGGGCAAAAACGTAAAATGTGAGGACAGTCGTAAGTTCGAGGACTGGTCAAAAGTGCGAGGACCAGTCAAAAATAACTTTTTCAGCCCTCTGAGTAGTCCATATGCACAAAAGGACTACCCAGAGGGCTTAAAAAAGTGATTTCTGACAGGTCCTCGCACTTTTGACCGGTCTTCGCATTTATGACTGGTCATCATTTATGCCCATTGTAGCATTCTTAACAACCATGTCACTCATTTCACAACTGCTTCTCTTCACCATGGTGACAAGATAGGGCAAAAACGTAAAATGTGAGGACAGTCGTAAGTTCGAGGACTGGTCAAAAGTGCGAGGACCAGTCAGAAATAACTTTTTCAGCCCTCTGAATAGTCCATATGCATAAAAGGATGCAGCAATAGAGAGGGATGAAGGAAGGGAAGGGAAATTAGAGTAGGAGTGAGGGTAAGAGAGGTAGGAAGAGAGGAGGAGAAGGAGAAAGGAAGAGGAAGTAGGGAGGAGAAGAAGAGGGGGAGGAAGAGAAAGTAAGAAGGAAAGAAAAGAGAGAGGTGGTAGGTTTGAGGAGAAAGATTGCTGTACAATAAAAAAGATGAAAGGGAAGAAAGCCAACCCCAAACAAATATAAAGATATTAAGATAAAGAATGAATTGTTAAACTTTAAAGAATAAAAGAGAACAAATATGAATAAATAACAATAATTAGAAATTCTTTCCTTCTTACTTTCTCTTCCTCCCCCTCTTCTTCTCCTCCCTACTTCCTCTTCCTTTCTCCTTCTCCTCCTCTCTTCCTACCTCTCTTACCCTCACTCCTACTCTAATTTCCCTTCCCTTCCTTCATCCCTCTCTATTGCTGTATCCTTTTATGCATATGGACTATTCAGAGGGCTGAAAAAGTTATTTCTGACTGGTCCTCGCACATACAAACATACAATGTCCTCGCACATACAAACATACAATGTATTTTCTTTGAACAGAGTATTTGGCTGGTTCACAAATTTAAACAGTGTTTAGTCATTTCAATTAAATTTACAATTTCTATATTTCCTTTTTGCCATATTTATTCCTCATCTATTTTTGTAAAAAACTAATATTACCCTTCATCCTCATCTCTAATCTTAATCAAATTCAATTTTTCGCTTCTATTCTATATTATACCCCTTCCTGTTGTCATCTATTTTTATATCCATCCTCACATTGGTTATGTAATATTAGTTGTTTAATATAAATTCAACATTTTAATATAAATCAGTTATATAACTACCTTTTTTGTATATTAATCAATATGAACATGAATATTCCAATTATTTCCATGCAATCCAATTTGTTACAAATCAATTAATTATATTTACCAATAATAATAAACCAAATAATTTCCCCCATATATTCCTCCAAACCACAACTTAACCATTTCTGCTTTCAGAAATATACAATTAATAGTATCTCAATTATTACAATTCCCTAGTTAAATAGAGCTTTTTTTCTTTTGTGTTTTAAAATCCTGAACTCTCCTCTTTTTCCCTAAATTTCCCATTGTTTGCACCTACCTTTTTTGGTGAAGAAAAAGAAAAGAATTCTGCCTGCCTAATTTTTCCAACCTTGCAGCAACAGCAAAGCAGTTTCAGTTTTGTTTTTCAGCGTAGCTAGGGGAAAAAAAATCAGCACTCTTTGCAAGGAAGCAGAAGAGCCCTGAGCAAAACAGCTGAGACAAATCAGCTGAGAGCCGGAAGGCCAATTAGCCTATGCTGAAGCTCCGTGGGCCAATAAAATTACAAAAAAAACACCGAACCCTTTGTTAAATTGCTGGCTCCCCCGCCCCTCGCCCACCACTATTTATTGGCAATAAATAGTGGTGCGGAGGGGCGGGGCAAGCCAGCAATTTAACAAAGGGTTCGGCTGCACCACTGGCTCTAGGGCGGCCCTTTGAAGCCCCGCGGCAAGAATTTGAAGTTTTTTTTTCCTCTAGCCATCGGAGGCAGCAATAGATGGGGAGTGGGCGGGGTAAGCGAATGGCCGGCGATCCAACAGAGCAGAGAGTGAGGGTGAGTGAAGGCGTGGAAGCTGCTTTCTCCATCCTGCTCTCTTGCGTCCGGAGCCCACGTGGATCCCAGGCAGCGGAACTCAGGCTAGGGAAGGGGTGGGCAATTGTGGCTCTTTTACAACCTGTGGCCTTCAACTCCCAGAATTCCTGAGACAGCCAAGCTGTCTCAGGAATTCTGGAAGTTGAAGTCCACAGGTTGTAAAAGAGCCACAATTGCCTACCCCTGACTACGGTAGGCTGGTGCCGCGCGGGTGGGAGGCGAGGGGCGGGCGAGCCAGCAATTTAACAAAGGGTTCGGCTGAACCCCCTAGAACCCCCAGAATCCCACCACTGTGTAGGCCCCTCTTGATCTTGAGGCCCTAGGCTGAAGCCTAGTTAGCCTATAGGAAAATCCGGCCCTGTCAGATGGGTAAGGCAACACAGATAAAATATACAATAGTAATAAAGAATAAAGGGGTTTGCATTTGCTTATTTCCATTTAAGCATCATGAAGCTCTAAATCAGGGGTCTGCAAACTTGGCAACATTAAGGCTTGTGGCTGGCTGAGGAATTCTGGGAATTGAAGTACACAAGTCTTAAAAATTGCCAAGTTTGGCGACCTCTGCCCTAAAGGACAGGGTAAACTGAGAATCTAGAAATTCTTTGTGACATTTAATTTAGGGTTAGTGTTAGGTCAGGATTTCTTTTCAGAAGACTTGTTTATTTTAGAAAATGTTAATTTTTGTTAACTCCCCTTTTTTCAGCATTGTCCTGTAAAAGTTGCTATGGTTTTGCAGAATTTTTTGGAGTAGCATGGCACTCTGGAATACAAAGGAAAGATGTACCCAGAAAACGTCCTTTCCTTTAGTAGGAAGTTACTGCTGGATCCTTGATTCTTTTACAAATGAAAAATAGTCCTTTTGTTCTTTGAATAATAACATCTGGAACTTTTTAAAAATGCAATATGCATTACTAGTTATTAGTGTACAATTTTTTCCTTTATCTTATGCTTCAAAATTAGAAATTTAGGTAGTAATAGTTTTCATATTTTTTGTTGTTTTCTTCTAATTTATTGTCATACTTAATACCCTAGTTAAGTGTATTAACCATTTTGAAACATAAGCCTGCTGATTGTAAGATTTTGCTTTTTAGTGCAATTCAGTGTTTTTTTAAATTATTAAATAATTATGACTTTATTATAATTATTTAAGAGAGTTGTAGTGATCCATTTTTGCCCATTTATTAAATATACTTCATTAAATACATTGTGATTGTCCCTTTGTATTTTCAAAACTGAAGAATTAGAAAATTGTATTTTGCTGTTACTGTTCTGCTTCTCTTGTATTAATCATTTATACCTTTTTTTTCTGCCTGTTGTGGCAGAGCAATATCCCTGTCTGGAGTAATATCATATTGTAATTGTAATTCATATGTCCATCAGACATATCTAGACCCCCCAGTACTAGAAAATAATTAAACCTTTTCATGGGTTACATGCATTTTAAGGATTTCATTTTGAACATTGAGCATTTGTGCCTTGAGTCTGTCTTTTGTCTTTTCAATGGTAGCCTTTTTGCTTTGCATGCACAAGAGCACATAAGACGTTTTATTATACTATGACCTAACTATAAAATCTGATTTCTGACTTTTCAACTCTAGGAATCTCTACCACCTGTCCAGTTTGACTGGAGTAGCAGTGGCCTTACTAACCCTTTAGATGGTACGTCTCTCCGTAGAGCCTCTAGCACCAGAGCTAGAGTTAAGAAAGCTACAAAGTTCAGACAAACATCTTTCTGCTGATAGCTTACATATATATTTTCTTAGCTTTGGAAATTCAGGCTTTCTTTCTGTTTAACTATGCTCAATTTAAAGCAGTCTGTAGTGTTTTAAGAGCAAGGTAAGACATATTTTTGCTCAATTTGTGTTACATACACATCACTGTGTAATATTGTATTAATAGAACATAAGTTTGGAGTAATTAGATTATTTATATTTAGTTTATAGCTTTCATCTCAACAGACTGTTGCCTATTTAGGCTTCTTTATAGTTCTAAACAGCAAAATCACATGTGTAGTAATTGCTTCCAAGGTTTTTTTTAATCAAAATCTGTTTGTAAAACATTCATTTTTTAAAAGCTACTTTTCAACCATGTACAAATATTGTATATGATAAAATGCTAGCCCACTTTAAGTTTTGTTCATTGTGAAATTTTACTAGAGTAAATCTTTTTGTTAATGGCTGCAAACTTGTATTGTCATGATTTTCTCTAGTTAAGTGCCAAAAATAAGAACAAAGCTTCAAAATGTAAAAATATGTACATTAAATACATCTGATAAATTAAATAAGATTTAGTAAACATGGCATCTATTCTGTTACAGTTCA
Source organism: Pituophis catenifer annectens (assembly GCF_029215685.1). Classification (NCBI taxonomy): domain Eukaryota; kingdom Metazoa; phylum Chordata; class Lepidosauria; order Squamata; family Colubridae; genus Pituophis; species Pituophis catenifer. The sequence continues at coordinate 156,170,346 of NW_027256881.1, read as the reverse complement.
GTCATACATCATAATTACCAGCCATGTCGGTGAACTGAAAACATTGCTAAACAGTGTTTGAGGATGTTACGGTTTTGTGATTCATATGAAGGTGCTGAAGGAAAGCCTGGATGGACTCTCTTGCTGTTGTCTGGTGTCTTATTTCTTCAGTCAATTCATTATGCTTTCCTTTAAAAATTTCTTTAAAATGTATTTCTGATTTTTCTGTTTCAGTATTAAAGGGGAACAATGTAACTTAACACCAAGGAGTTGGTTGTAATGAGAACTACTACTACCAATATTCCTATATATTGCTTTGCTATATTATTTATTAAATTGATAAATCATTCTATGCCTGCTAAGCACCTGGGGCTTATAATGAGTTATTATCATAGGGAAGAAAGTAACAATGCACAATAAAATTTCAAAACAATAAATGAGAACATACAGTCCTTACTGTATTTTTATGGACAACGCATTATTCATTCATCATGCACAGTTCAATTTAAAATGGTAAAGTTATGCACATTTACTACAACTTGTACTATTTTTGTACAGCAGTATCTTTTTTCATGTAAAACAATAGCTTTGAATTTGCAAAATTGTTTCCCTTTAATTGGACATACCCTTCTGATTCTCTCTGGTTCTGTCCATTGTTCTGAAAATGTGGGCTAGCTTCTAAGTTACTAGTATTGGAATCCCTGCTGCATTTGTACATGACAGTGTACATTGATTTGTTAACAGCTATAGAAACTGCAAACTAATCTTGTAAGCACTATTATATTTTTTTATAAAATGATGTAATAATTACTAATTATAACTGGCATGTTCAAGTGTGTGTCTTACCCCCTTTTTACACATAAATCCCTCCCTTGGCTTACCTTCTATATGGCTGCCTACCAACATGGTCACTGAATTTCAAGCTAGTGGAGGTTCCACTCTTCTGAACCTTGATTTCTTTGGGCCCGTGGATGACAGTAGCTCTAGCACCACCACCACCATCCCAGGTCAGCCAAAACAGTAAACACTGCAAATTTAATCTCTTAACTTTTGTACTAAAAGCATGAGCTGCATTGTGTGATTTTCCTACAAACAAGAATATATGAGTTTTAATTTATAGCTTCTTCCTCCATAACCTGTTCCAATCAGTAGTTAATTCTTTTTTTTTTCTATTGAACCGTAAGAATATTTTCAGTTTGTGATCTTTCTGCTTGAAATTATGCTCGTTGATCTCAGTATCAAACCCTATAGAATGTAGCAATAGGCAGCTGCAACTAATGAAGTTGCATAAACAAGAGCTGGCACCTTGTTGCTTGTAGAAAAACCGAAAAGTTGATATTAGGCAAAAGCTTGTGTTGTAATTCTGAACAGCAGTTTAATACTTCTGAAATATTTCAAGGCTGAATATGGGAATATTCTGCCATCTTAGAATGAAATATGAGAAGACAGGACATATTAACAGTACATTTTGCTTCTGTTTAGTTCTCTTGATAGGTAAAGATTTCAGTTTACTTGAAAGATTAATCTGTAGCAAAATTAATTTTTAAAAAGAAACGGTCATTCGTCAAGCTTGTTCTGTTAAATGTTGCAGATACAGTCTAAAGACTCTTGTTCTCTTTGAATTGTCTGTATGGATCTTAAACAGTTCACTGCTTGAGGCAATATTCTCCTCTCTGGATATAGCAGTCATTTTAAGATGTAGCAGAGGCCTCGCTTACCTAGTATTGTTCCTTAATGAAAGTCCAAGCTATGATGAGACCGAAAGATCTGTATATAGTGTGTCTCATATCCCTTTCTAATCCTTTACTGGGAGTTCAGATGTCTTTCCGTGGCACAGCATGCCTCTGTGTACACATGAGACGGGTAGAGGAGTACAAGTCTCTGTTAAGCTTTGGTGATCAAATATCTAGGAAGAGCGTCCCTTATCTTTGTAACTATAGAAGCTTTTAGTGGTACATTGTGCATTTTTAACTCTTTAATATCAGAATTGGTAAATCATCTTTGTTAGAAGTTAGTCATTTAATTTTGCATGAGGCATACATATTATTTGATACATTAATTTTTATCCATCAATTTTAATTTTCATAATATTGCTCAGCAGTGCACAGTTATTGGCTTCTTGTAAAATCAAATTTGATTTCTGACTAATTTAAAATAATTATTGTGAAAATACCTATTCTTGAATTTTCATTAAAATTTTATCCTCAAATTAATAGAAAACATGTAGGAAGTAGTGACATCTATCTTGTTTCTTGGAAAGTCATTTGCTTCTAGCCTGCAATTCTGAGTGTTGAAAGTGGATGTAACAGTGTATGTCTGTTCCTAAGCTTAAAGCTCGGTCTTAACTTAGATCCTGAATTCCCTCAATCTCATTAAGGTTTTTCAATGTGACCATTTTTATATTAAAATGGTATGGATATTTCCAGGCATCACAGATTAGTTGTACTTACACAGCCTTATTTCATATTCATTTTATTTTAAAGGCCTTGGTTTAAAAGTAATGAAATCAAATTTAGAACTTTAGCAGTTATTTTTTAATCATATGTGAAGATAAGCAGTTTTAGGTACTGAATGTTGTTGGCGTATGGCTTGAAAATGTTAATTGTAACAATATGTTAAATGTGTCAAATGATTTCATTGTGACTTTTAAATTTTGAAATACTGGCAGGTTTATATGCTGCCATACCTTAATGGGATTTCTGAAAATCCATTAACTATTTTTACAATTGTATGTTTCTGTTTATTTAAGAATTCTGTAAACATCTGAAAACTCTATACCCTGAATTTAAATTTCATATGTTACCTCCATATTTTCAGTTGAGTAATAAGTCTGCAGTGGATATAGGGTGACAAGGGCCTTATCATTGGTTTAACTAAAAGGGTTTTTTTATGGTTATAGGAAATGACAAATTGTGTGCACTTTAATCTTCTCAAACCTAGTTTCTGAAAACAATTGAGCCCTCATTATGCTACCAGTATATTTTCCTCTTTTTGAGTTGTCAGTTTCTACTCTAGATAAGGCAGTTTTAAAAAAATACTGAATTTGGAGTTTTCCAAAAACCACTACTTCCAAAAACTGGTTTATTTTAATTATTTTATGGCTCCTATTGGTTTTCAATATCCATGCCTTTCTTAATTGCATTCTCATAAAAGAGGAGAAACCAAAATATTTTTTTAAAAACTATTTAAACTTTTTTTTCATTACTAACATTGAGGGAAAAAATGGCATGAGAACTCTAAATATTACTTGTGTAGTGATAATGGAATGAAAATGGATGTTATACGGTAATGTAAACCATTCTGTTTCCTGATTTCATTAGAAAAATATTATTTAATTTAGGATAAACTTCTGTCTGACTTTTATGTCATTTTATCTGCTGCTCTTGACTCTCACTTAATAGAATGTGATGGAAATTAACAAAATGTCTATGATTTGCTTATTAGGAATGTTGATAGTTCAGATGTTTACAGACAATAGAAATTAAAATTCCTTAACTGAGATTATATGCAAACAATTTCTGCTATCTGCTACTAATTATAATTTTATGCTATAAGGTGTCGATCCAGAGTTGTATGAGTTGACAACTTCCAAGCTAGAAACTTCCAAAACCACCAGTAAAGTGACTGATGCATTTGCAAAGTTAATGTCTACGGTAGAGAAAGCAAGTACATCGGCAAGGTAAATTGCATTGACATTTAATGATTCTTGAGTACTGAGTAATGATATATTTTGTAAATTCGATGGGTTGGCCGTCTCACAACTGGGTGATGAACAAAGACTAAAGAGATAGCTACCACCAATAATCTATGATATCTAAAGTAAAAACAATACATCCCAATCATGAAAAGCCACATCAGATGTAATTATATTCTGAGAATCCAGGAAAAAGGAGAAATTCTGACCAAATTTCAACAAACCAAATTGACCAACATAGCCTCAAAGTTGTTAATTTTCTTTCAAAGTCTTAAAATAGCACAAAGGAGTGCACAGGGTGCAGTAAACACTGAAAGTTCAGCAGTCCAGGCCAAGCAAATCGGCAGAATGTACAGTAACATTATCAGATTCGAGGTGCAAAAAATCTATATGTTCTGAGTCTCACTTTACTGATTTATTTTTTGCCAACTAGTAATTGGATGTTTGTAGTTTTTGATTCAGTGTTTTTGATTCAGTGTGCTTGACAATCAACAAGATGCTAATGCATATATTTTAACACTCTAAAATACTCAACATTCAATCAACTATCCAGAGCAACATGGAAAACTTTCTGAAACAACGTTATGTTGTCAGATTGATAGGCTTGGGGAAGAGGGTATATCTATTATGCATGCTCTTACAGTTGCAAAAAAAAGTATGTGAACCCCTTGGGATTATGTGGAGTTTTGCATGAATTGGTCATAAAATGTGAACTTCATCTAAGTCACAACAATAGAAAAGCATAGTCTGCTTAAAATAATACTACACAAACATTAGATGTTGCCATTGTTTAATTGAACATAACATGTAAACATTCACAGTGCAGGGAGGAAAAAGTATGTGAACCTTTGGACTTAATAACTGGTTGACCCTCCTTTGGCAGCAATAACCTCAACCAAATGTTTTCTGTAGTTGCAGATCAGACCTGCACAACAATCTGGAGTAATTTTGGACCACTCCTCTTCACAAAACTGGTTCAGTGTAGCAATATTCTTGGGATATCTGGTGTGAATCACTCTTAAGGTCATGCCACAGCATTTCAATCGGGTTGAGGTCAGGACTCTGACTGGGCCACTCCAGAAGGCGTATTCTGTGCTGTTGAAGCCATTTTTTTGTTGAATTACTTGTATGCTTTGGGTCATTATCCTGTTGCATCACCCATCCTCTGCGGAGCTTCAGTTGGCGGACAGATGGTTGTATGTTTTCCTGCAAAATGTCTTGATAAACTCTGGAATTCATTTTCCCATCAATGACAACAATCCGTCCAGGCCCTGAGGCAGCAAAGCAGCCCAAACCATGATGCTCCCTCCGCCATGTTTTACAGTGGGGATGAGGTTTTGATGTTGGTGTGCTGTGCCTTTTTTTCTCCACACATAGTGTTGTGTGTTCTTCCCAAACAACTCAATTTTGGTTTCATCTGTCCACAGTATATTTTGCCAGTAGTGCTGTGGAACATCCAGGTGCTCTTTTGCAAACTTCAAACGTGCTGCAATATTTTTTTTTGGACAGCAATGGCTTCCTCCGTGGTGTCCTCCCATGTACTCCATTCTTGTTTAATGTTTTCCTTATTGTAAATGTGTCAACAAAAATGTTAGCATGTGCCAGAGATTTCTGTAGGTCTTTAGCTGACACTCTAGGATTCTTCTTTACCTCATGAAGCATTCTGCGCTGTGCTCTTGCAGTCATTTTTACAGGATGACCACGCCTAGGGAGAGTAGCAACAGTGCTAAACTTTCTCCATTTGTAGATAGTCTGTCTTACCATGGACACATGAACATCAAGGCTTTTGGAGATACTTTTGTAACCCTTTCCAGCTTCATGCAAGTCAACAATTCTTGATTGTAGGTCTTCTGAGAGCTCTTTTCTGCGAGGCATGGTTCACATCAGACAGTGCTTCTTGAAACCAGTAAACCCAAAACAGGTGTGTGTTTTTAAAGGGCAGGACAGCTGTCAGCAACACATCCAATATCATCACACTGATTGGAGTCAAGGTTGGCTCACTCCTGGCTCCAATTAGCTCTTGGAGAAGTCATTAGGCTAGGAGCTCACATACTTTTTCCTCCCTGCACTGTGAATGTTTACATGTTATGTTCAATTAAACCACGGCAACATCTAATGCTTGTGTAGTATTATTTTAAGCAGACTGTGTTTTTCTATTGTTGTGACTTAGATGAAGTTCAGAGCACATTTTATGACCAATTCATGCAAAACTCCACGTAATCTCAAGGGTTCACATACTTTTTCTTGCAACTGTATATCCTATCGATTGTGGAGCTTTCAGTTTGCCTTTGAAGATACAGTCTCACCTCATTTCTAAAGATAATCTAAATTTGAATATCATTTATACACACAAATATGTTCACACTCAATAAGACAACTGAACCAAATAGTAACAATACTCTTTAAAGCACTGGTCCCCACTGCTTGCGGCTTGGTGGCCCAGCTGGGGCAGAGAGGGGAACTGGACTGCGTGAGCAGCAGGCAGGCAGGCACGTGCATGCAGCCCTTGTGCAAATGGTAGGCTGGTGCACATGAGTACAGCTCGTCTTGCATGAGCAGTGGGCTGGTGCGCATGCATGCAAGTGGCTGCCAGCCCGCCATTCGCACAGATTGAGTTGCGTGTGCATGCCTTCTGGCCAGCCATTCACACAGCCCAATTCCAAACAGGCCACAGCCCGGTAGTGGGCCACAGCCTAGGGCAGTAATGGCTAACCTTTTTGCCATCGTGTGCCAGGAGAGGGGGGACGGGGGAGGGTCGCGCGCGCACATGCCCACGCACATGCGCACGCAACCCCACCCACCCCCGCTCCTGGCACATGATGGCCTGGTAGGCCCGTTTTTCTTTCTTACCTGGTTCCAGATCCTCTCTATGCATCTGGAAAGGGCAAAAACAGCCTTTCCCACTCCCTTGGAGGCCCTACAGAGGCTGAAAGGGCCCATTTTCCAATTCTCGGTGGGACAGGAAGTGACTTTTTTTGCTGTCCCCAGCCTCCAGAACCTCTCTAGGAGTCTCTAGGAGCCTCTCTAGGGGTCTCTAGGAGCCTCTCTAGGAGTCTCTGGAGGCTGGGGACAGGAAAAAACATCAGAGAAAGGAAACATAAGAAAGAAAAACGGGCCTCCCCCCCCAGGCCCTCCAGAGGCAGGAAACAGCCTGTTTCCCTACTTCTGGTAGGCCCAGAAGGCCCGAAAATCAGCTGGCCGGCATGTGCATGCGCCCCAGAGCTGAGCTGGTGTGCCCACTAATATGGCTCCGTGTGCCACGGGCCTAGGGGTTACAGACCCCTGCTTTAAAGTATGTCCAACACTTACATTGAATTAGAACACAATAGTGCATGGGCATATATTTAGTTTTTCATTTGCCTTCCACCTTCCTATAAACCTGCTACATCAACTATAACAGTTAATTCTTTTTACTGAAAAAAGAACAGTAGTCTATGTTCCAGAAAAGTAGACAATGACTTTATAATACTGGAAGTAGAATACACCTCCATTTCTGCCTAGGTTATGATTTGGGAGTCAGAGCAACACTTAATGCACTGTGTATACAGTGTGGAGTGAGGCCTCACAGCTAGTGTACTGCAGTTGTTAGATCTGGGTCAGTAAATAGGACCCAGCAACCTCATCAATAACTATATAAATAAGTCATGGGAGTGGAGCTGAAGGTAGGGAGGGAGGCTATTAAAATATTGCCTTTGGGGAGATGGGCAGCATACGCATTTGATAAATAAAAGATATAATTATAGTGATAATACTATTTGGGATATCCAGCTAATACGAATATCACTGATGTGCTGTTGTTTTTACGAGGAGGTCCAGATAAGAAGCGCCACCAGGAACATTCATTCTATCTTTAGTGTATGGTTATATTAATAGAATCTTGCAAGTCTGAAAGTCCTCCTCCTATCCCTCACTTTTACTCTCCTGAAATTAGGGAAGGTTCCTTCTGGGATATTTTTGCCAACCTCCCTCCCTCTTTCAGATTCTAATTTATCAGACAGGCTGAGGTGCCTCCTCCTGTCTTCCAAGGTAATTTCCAGTTACCATTACAGCTGTTCAGGAACTGTAAAAGATGCTAGGCTGAAAAAATATGGAGTTGGGGGCCCCCTTGTTTATTATTAAATCTATCTCCTGTCTTTCTGAATATTCCATTCAGGGCATTTAAAACTATAAATCATAAGGCAGCAGGAGTGACTCACAAGCTAATGTAATTGCTAGTCCTTTGCAAGTCCTTTCCTGGTCCATTCTGTCCCTCCTGATGACTTTCAAATCCAAAATGACTCCCTGGGCCATGTGCTGGTTAAAGTCTGCTGCTTCCGTCTACTATTTCACAACTGCCTCTTGGAAGTTGGTTGGGCTGAGAGAGAAGGACTAGCCCAAAGTTACCCAATGATCTTGGTGCTCAAATGAGGAATTAAACCTGGATTTTTCTAATCTAAGCCTAAATTTATAATTGCTGGTCCTTGACGCTGATTTGTCCTGGTTGGTGTATTGATCCAAGCAGAAAAACTCAAAAGTCAGCTGTTGGATGGAAAAGGCTAGACAGCACTCCATTTACATTGCCCAGAACAGCAGTGAAAACTAGAAGCAGCTCAGGTTGAACTGGGACAGTTGTGTTCTTATGAAATGCTTGAAACAGCCATTTGAAGCTCAACACATGAGCTTCATGCGCAGAGACTGTTTTTCACACCCCTATTAGCACTCCAGATTGCTTTGTACAATTGATTTTCTCATATCTCTATTTATAGTGTGTGTGTGTGTGTGTGTGTGTGTGTGTGTGTGTGTGTGTGTGTGTTGCATTATAGTGTATAAAGTGTCCTGGGAGTGCCTGACCACGCTTCTAGTCTGTCAGTTTTCTAGTATGCTGCAAAGATTTCCATTTGAATTTTGTATAAAACTTAAGTATTTTTTTTTTTAATTTAGATTTATATGCCGCCCTTCTCCGGAGACTCAGGGCGGCTTACAATGCGCTAAGCAATAGCCTTCATCCTTTTGTATATTTATACAAAGTCAGCTTATTGCCCCCACAAACTGTGTCCTCAGTTTACCTACCTTAGAAAGGATGGAAGGCTGAGTCAACCTTGAGCCTGGGGAGATTCGAACTTGCAGTAATTGCAGGCAGCTGGATGTTAATAACAGGCTATTAGTCTGCTGCGCCACCAGGCTCTATTATTTGGTATAATAGAGTATAATAAGTATTTGGTTTTTAAGAGCAGAATATAAATCATAACAATATGACTAGTGCTGTTATGCAAAATAAAAGTAGAAAATGACCAAAAGAAGAGGGCTGCAACTGGTTTTTTCTTGTTAATTGCTGGAATTCTTGCATTTAATTGCAAGATTAAATTCTCTCCACAATTACTGCATGTAAAATGAGGAAATGTTCATCCCAGAGGTATAACATTCATCTCTCACAAGAAATGTATTCTGAATTTCAGAAACTGTTTCCTTAGTAACTGAAGCATTCTAAATTGCTACTATATAAAATAGCCCTTTCTCATCTCCAACACATCTGGATGATTTGGGCTGTTAGTATCTAGCCAGCATGAAATCTAACCTGACTATAGAGAGCACCAAGTGGAAGCTGGGCTAACCTAAAGTACTTACGTTACTTTAATATTGTGCCACTAGGGGGAGTGCTAAGCCTCAATGATTTTAGGTTATTTTAAACTTTGTTCTTTATAAATACAGGAAAGTTTCCCTTTTGACACATAGTTCAGTGCTTGTTTGTTTTTTAAATAACATATTAAAAGCTTTAGCTTTTCTTGCATTCAGACCATTCCTTGACTTCATTACTAGAACATATAGATGATAGATGGTCTCCAAAAGCAGCTTTAGTTGCATACTATTTTTGTCAGTTATTTACAATGTGGGTTCTCTCTGCATTTGGACTAACATTCACAAATTTGGTCTAGGTTGCCTGAATTTTGTTCTACTGGTCTATTAAACTTAACAATATTTTTCATTAAAATTACAGTTTTCTTAGCATAGTCATTTAGGTGATTTTTTAAAATGTTACAGAGCAAATAATAGTGGTTCAAAATAAAGCTATGTTCAGACATAAAAAGTAAGGTTTTTAAGGTCCACGTTTTCCATGGCTTCACATCCATATCTCTGTAGTTATCTTGGCAACAGTATGGAAGTGATTTGCCACAGCTGCATTTGAGATGGTTTTTTTTACCTCTCAGCCTAGCCTGCAGTTCTGATAGTCCCTAGGTGTCTCCCATCCAGATACTATCAAGATACAACCCTACTTAATTTCTGACATTCAGTGGAGCTCTCCCTTAAGCATAGCTAGGTAGTTGAAGGAAATAGTCGGAAATAAATGGGAAAAACCAACACAAGGAGCATCTGAGCATAAAATGACTAAAATTTAAACAAATGGTTCCTTCCCAATTATAAGAATTAGTACGTTGTACCTGCCTCTAAGCATGATCTTATTTTCTATTGTTTAACCTGCTCTTACCCATAAATTTGTAATTGAACAGCCATGGAGAGTTAACATTTGTTAGATTCTGCTTGTTGTAGAAGAATTACAAAGGAAAATTGGAAGCTGCATAGTTTATGAACTGTCTTCCTGTAACTTAGGAGCAGCTGGAATAATATACACATTTCCAGAATTCCTAGTTGGGGAATAAATATTCATTTAGAATTAACATTTAGCATTTAAATCAAATGCTGCTGAAAGAGAAAGAAATACAATTCGGTATGTTTCAAGGATCAGGAGAAAAAGCAGAGCAGCATTCCTGATAATGTGATATTTGGCTTGGAACTATGATAAATTAAAGCCAGGGTTGCTCATGCTACAAAAGGAATGTACAGTATGTGAGATACCAATATGTTTATGTCATTTTAGGAGAAACACAATTTGTTTTCGTAATCATTACAGTAGCTAAGACCTAAATATTAGGTAATTTTTCTCCCTCCCCACCCACTTTTATATTCCAAACTATTCTAGGTGGAAGAGCCATTTTGGTGTAATAGTTAAAGCATGAGGCTAGAAATCGGAAGATCATGAGTTCTAGTCTTGCCTTAGGCACAAAGCCAGCTTTGGCCCAGTCATACACTCAGCTCTAGAAAGCAAGCAGTGACAAACCATTTCTGAGCAACCTTGCCAAGAAAGCTGCAGAGATTGTCAAGGCAATCTCCAAGAATCAGTCATAATTGAACAGAATGAAAATAATTCTAGGGAGACCAAGTATAGCAACCCTAGTTAAAAATCAGCTTCTTGCACACAACTGCTCTGGTAGAATAAGGGTGCTTGCTTTATTTTTTCCATTTTGTATTTCATTGTGGATTGCCATAAAGGCAGAAAGGTTGGATTAAAATTGTAGTGAATACTTTACCAGTCATATTTAGCATACTGTGCTCTGTTTCCTGCATTTTATCATATTTTGGGGGTAATTGTTTTCTCCCAAATTGCCTTGCAACAATTTAATAAGATGCAATCAAAACTCCGCAAGCTCAGAATCCCTCTCCCTCCACATTCACATACCTTCCAACATACATACAGTTACACTTAGAAAAAGGCAAGAGGAGAGCTAGAAAAGGGAAATACAGGAGACTGATTCTTCAAGACCAGGCTAAAAAGGATAATTATTTGCTGGCATTTATTATAAGATAAAGTACGCAACCGAATCAAGCTTCCCAGGTATCAGTAATGTAACTGCTAATCGTTTGATAAAATATAGCATGTCATTTACTTCAGTTTGCAAATATATGGTGATCATTAGACCATGAATTTATCTGGAAGAGCTTATCTTTGGCAGAATTGTCATTTAACTTTTATATAATTGTATAAAATGTACACTTATTTGCTATGCAATTAAGCATAAATATGTGTCTAGTAAAAAAGAATACAAAGCCAGTCCTTAGTTTTTTAGTTCTAAAATAAAATAAAGTTCTAACACAAATTGCAGCTGATGGTCCTAATTAGCTTTAGTTCTGACTTCAGTGTTCTTTACCAAACGTCTAATACTCAAGTATTCTTTTTAAAAAGTAGTTTTCAGCCTTTCAGAGCAACAGAGTTAAGCAGAAAATACAGTTTTGACTTTCTTTGATGTCTTTCCAACCACTCATAAATATTCTGCCATTTATTGACTAGTTCTGTTAAAAGACATGTTATATGTAGAAATGTTGATTCAATATCTATCTGGCTTAAATTGCTGCTAAGTTGAAGACATTGATCACTTGTGTGTGAAAATGCAGTATCAAACAGAAGTTTTAGAAAACAGTAACTTTTCGGTTTTTTAAAAAAATCAGCTGCTGAAATGGTAAAGTGGATTACATTCTGAATGTGAGATGCAACACTTAAGAGAAATGTTCAAAAATGTACAAGAGGAATCATGATAGGTCAGCATTAGATACATATTTTTGCTGTGCCATGACCATTCATAAAATATTAAGTATTTTTTATATTTAACAATAACAGTCTTTGAAAGTTCAACAAAATGGATTATTCTATCAGACCCTCTTCACTTTTGTCAATTTTGTTATGTTGCAGCCTGATTCTGCAGTTGTTGAAATTCATTTTTCCCCTCATTAATCTACACACAGTACCCCATAATGACAAACTGAAAACAGAATTTTAGAAATGTCTGTACATTTATTAAAAAGAAAAAACTGAAATATCACATTGGCATAAATATTCAGATCCTTCATTCAGTACTTTGTTGAAGCACCTTTGGCAGCAATTACAGCCTCAAGTCCTTTAGGATATGACACAAGCTTTGCACACCTGGCTTGAGGGATTTGCTGCCATTCTTCCTTGCAGATTCTCTCAAGCTCTGTCAGATTGGATGGTAAACTTCAGTGGACAGCCATTTTCAGGTCCATTTTCAGATATGTTCATTGTGGCTGGGCCACTCTGGGACATTCACAGAGTTGCCCTTAAACCACTCTGGTGTTGTCTTGGCTGTGTGCTTAGGATCGTTGTCATGTTGGAAAGTGAACCTTCGGCCCAGTTTGAGGTCCTGAGTTCTGTGGAACAGGTTTTTATTGAGGACATCCCTGTACTTTTGCTCCATTCAGCTTTCCCTCAACCCTGACCAGTCTCCCAGTCCCTGCTGCTGAAAAACACCTCCGCAGCATGATGCTGCCACCACCATGCTTCACTCTTGGGATGATATTGGTCAGGTGATGAGCGGTGCCTGGTTTCCTCCAGACATAACATTTAGAATTGAGGCCAAACAGTTCAATCTTGGTTTCATCAGACCAGAGAATCGTGTTCCTCTCAGTCTGAGGACTTTTTTGCGAACCCCCAGTGGGCTGTCATGTGTTTTGCACTGAGAAGAGGCTTCCATCTGTCTGGCTTCCTTCCATCTACCATAAAGCCCAGATCGATGGAGGGCTGCAGTGATGGTCATTCATGCCCTTGTCACTTCCCTCCTGGACTACTGTAATGCTCTCTACATGGGGCTCCCCTTAAAGAGCACCCGGAGGCTCCAACTGGTCCAGAATGCGGCCGCGCAGGTGACTGTGGGAGCGATGTGGCGAGCTGCACTGGCTCCCGGTGGTCTTCCGGGTGCGCTTCAAGGTATTGGTTACCATCTTTAGAGCTCTCCATGGCTTAGGACCTGAGTATCTACGAGACCGCCTTCTGCTACCGGTAGCCTCCCACCGGCCAGTACGCTCCCACAGAGAGGGGCTCCTCAGGGTGCTGTTGGTCAAACAATGTCGACTGGCGGCCCCCAGGGGGAGAGCCTTCTCTGTGGGGGCACCTGTCCTTTGGAACGAACTGCCCCCAGAGATACGAAGGATCCCGGATTCGTTTTTTTTTAAAAAGGGTTTTTTTAATCAATATGAGCCAAATTTGTTTAATATACTTTTAAATTGTTTTTAAATTTAAAATTTAAATTGTTTTAAATTTTATGTTTTTATGTTTGGCTGTACACCGCCCTGAATCCTTCAGGAGAAGGGCGGTATATAAATAATAATAATAATAATAATAATAATAATAATAATAATAATAATAATAATAATAATAATAATAATAATAATAATAATAATAATAATAATAGTTGTCCTTCTGGAACTCTGTCTCATCTTCACACAGTATCTCTGGAGCTCAGTCAGAGAGATCATCGGGTTCTTAGTTACCTCTCTTACTTCTTCCCCAATTGCTCAGTTTGACTAGGCAACCAGCTCTTGAAAGCCAAACTTCTTCCATTTGAAAATTATGGAGACCATTGTGCTCTTAGGAACCTTCAGTGCAGCAGAAATTTTATTGTAGCCTTCCCCAGATCTGTGCCTTGCAATAATCCTGTCTGAGCTCTGCAGCAGTTCTGTTGACTTCGTGGTTTTTGCTCTGCTACAGTATGCATTATCAGCTGTGAGGCCTTCTCTAGAAAGGAGTGTGCCTTTCCAAATCACAGCCAATCAATTTAATTTACCACAGGTAGATTCCAATCAAGGGATAGAACCATGTCAGCAACGATCAGGAGAAATAGGAGGCACCTGAGGTAAATTTCAAGTGTTGTTGCAAAGGGTCTGAATACTTACGCCACTGTGATATTTCAGCTTTTTATTTTTAATAAATTTGCAGACATTTCTAAAATTCTGTTTTTACTGTCATGGGGTTACTGAGTGTAAATTAATGAGAAAAAACAAAACAAAATGCGTGTGTCACAATGCCTTTATTTCTTTTGTAATCTTGTCCTTCAAGATTTGAATACCCTTTTGAAAGAAACCATCAATAGGCCTCAGCTAGTTTTTGTTTGAAAAAAAGAGCAAATTGAAAGATCAGAAGAAAATAATTCAGATGATGTGAATTGGACATGAGTATGTCTCCCCTTATACATCTTTTTTATATTAACTTCACATTGCCAAATCAAAGAAAAAATTCACTATTGGCAAAGATTTAACTATGTCTTGTTGGTTGGAGGCAATCCAAGAACGTTTAGATGAAACCACTAAAAAAACTGAGAAGACTCCCTCATTTTTACACTCCCATTTCAAAAAGATGCTCATCTGGGTTTTTTTTTTAATGTTAAAATAGATACATGATTTTAGTTAGATACTAACAGTATATATATATATATATATATATATATATGTGTGTGTGTGTGTGTGTGTGTGTGTGTGTGTGTGTGTGTGTGTGTGTATCTTTTTTTTTTTAGCTATCTGAGTCTCCCAGAGAGCAACACAGAGTTGCAGTTTGTCAGCAGAAAAAAGGCCCAGAAACTTGTGAATGAGATTTCACAGAACCTAGGGCTGTAGAACAACTAAGTTTACATAGGTAAAACCTGGCTAGAAAGAATATGCACATAAAAGCCTACGAAAAAGAAAAAAGATACGTTGTACCTTTACAGGAAGGATATCTGAGAAGTGGGTGTGGCTCACTGACGACGCCTTAAAAGGCAGAAATAGCTATCTGAGTCTCCCAGAGAGCAACACAGAGTTGCAGTTTGTCAGCAGAAAAAAGGCCCAGAAACTTGTGAATGAGATTTCACAGAACCTAGGGCTGTAGAACAACTAAGTTTACGTAGGTAAAACCTGGCTAGAAAGAATATGCATATATATATATAGGACAAAGAAAAAAGTTAAAGAAGAGATATTAAACTGTATGGAACCAAAGAAAGAGCTGGTGCTGAAATATTTTTCTCTCTGTCAGATTATTTTTCAGGGGCCAAAAATGTCAGACTATATTTCAGCTTGTAGCAATAGTGCAATGATGGGTTGATTAAATTGGATCCCAATGATGGGATCCAATGATGGATTGATTAAGTTAAATGTAATTAAAATAGGATTAAAATTAGATCTATAAATTTAAATAATACTTTAAAAGTTTTGTTAAGCAGGGTTATAGTTTAAAGAAATAACCATGAATGTTGAGCAGATTCTTAGAAAGAATGAATAGAGAATTTGAAATAATGAGATAGTTTTGGGCCAGGAAGTGTCTAGATGTAAAGGCAAGGGATCAGGAAGATAGAGGATGAAACCAAAAGTATGTAGAACTCATCCCTACAGTCCTGAACTGTCCTATTGGTTAACTAAAACAGCACACTGGTGGAAAAAAACCCATTACATTGAATTTGAATGAAGTACCTATACTGCTGGGTAAGACAGTCAAGTACATAAAAATTAAAATTATTTGCAAAGAAACATATAGCCTTGCATCTTGACTGAAGTACCATTTTGAGAACTATCCCTGCTTATTGAAGATTTTAAAAGAAGCATTTATGAATATGAAGAGGTTTGGGGAACCAGTTGTGACGCTCTTCTTTTTATGAGAACCATTAGTTTTTCTCTGATCAGGGCTTTTTGGATAAGCTTCCCAAAATTACTCTAGAGTAAAGGTAAAGGTTCCCCTCGCACATATGTGCTAGTCATTCCCGACTCTAAGGTACTTGAGTAAAAATAAAAATTATCACATTGTGGCCTAGGGTGGTTTCTCTCAAGCCTTCTCTTGAGATCTAAGGCCCTGATCATCATATCATCTCCTTATTCATACTTTTGTTCCCCAATCTACATCACAATAGGTCAATGATACTGTGTGCCTAACAGTCTACCATGCTCCATCGTGCCCTTCTGCTAGGTTTAATTAACTGAATTAATCTAGTTTTGGTATCTTATACACACACAACTTCCTATTGCTCAGTGAAATGTGTCATGGGAGTAAAGCCATCATCCCATTTTAGTGGATATCTGAAAAGAATCTGGTTAATTGATTTACATGATCTGTCATCATCATTTCAGCCATTGTCTATCCACTGCAGGATGAAGGCCTCTTCCGCATGTTTCCAACCAATATGGTCCTAAGCTTTCTTTTGCCAATTTGGGCCCACATTACTTGCTGATTTTGTCGATCCATCTCATTTTAGGTCTCTTTCGTGGACACTTTTTATCAAGTGAAATCCATTCTGTGATTGCCTTGGTCCACCTGCCATCAGTTCTTCCTGCCAAGTTGAGCAGCCCATTTCCATTTCAATTCTTTAACTGTCTTGATAATTTGGTATACTTTTGTTTGTTCTCTAATCCATGTGCAGGTCTTTCTGTCTTGTCTTGTAATGTAATTCTGAGCATGTATCTTTCCATGGCTCTTTCTGTCACTCGTAGCTTTTGTATTGATTGTGAGGTTAGTGCCCATGTTTCACTGGCATATGTTAGAGCAGGTAGCACACACTGATCAAGGTTGTTTTTGAAAATTACGGTTAGTTTGCCGAATGCCTGCCATACACATTTAACACGCCATTCAATTTCCTTTACTGTATTACCTTCCATTGAGATACCTTGGCCAAGGTATATGTAGTGGTCTACTGTGTTTAGTTCTTCTCCATATATATATAGTTTTTGTTTCTTTGGTAGATTTATTAAAGATAACCTGGCTCCTTTTCAGGTTTATTATGTACATTCCAAAAATAAAAATGCATTTTTTTTAATATTGAAGAAAATGCATTAAAGCTGTATAAAACAGTAATATGCACTTTTATTAGAAATGATTACAGATTGTTCCTAACCAGTCAATAAATTGTGATTTAAGTCAGTATCTCAACCTTGGCACCTTTAAAATATGTAGACTTGTGGAGTTGAGTTCCACATATGTTGAAGTTGCCATGGTTGAGAAGCATAGATCTAAACCATTAAAATAAATCTCCCTTATTAGTAATTTAAATTAATATGATTGAAATTCATCATACTGGTGACACACAGGATTAATAAAAGAAAATGAGTAAAACCAAATGTACAAGGCACATATTATATTATACTCCCCAAAATTGGTGCCAGATTAGATGAAGTGCAAGTAACAGCCGACAGATTGACCTATCTCATGAAATCCAGTTTTCTTCATTCTTGATTGTTTACCATCTTGTGTGTTGAACTAGAATCCTATCCCTATCCCAACTATTACATCAAGATGTTTACTGGGTAGTAAGAGTAGGTAGGTTATTGCAACGTTTGCAGATTTAAAAAAGAAATAGCTGTATTTATATGGAACAAGTTGTGATCTTGCTTGGTCTTTTAAAAACAGAGAAAAATAAGAAGTTGTGTTACTTTGTGACTAAGTTCCACCTTTTGAATAAGTTAAACTTGCCATTCAAGGAAAGTGTGTTTGGCAAAATTGGAGAGGAAGGTAAAACCTGGATTAAATGAAATAAAAACAACTATTTTAATATTTTTATTATCTGAATTTTATGAAGGAAGCAAATGAGAGAAACAAAGATAGTTGTGTAATGTACCATATATACTTGTGTGTAAGCCCCTCCATTGATAAGCCAATTCTTAATTTTTTAACCAAAATACCATGACAAAATGTGCCATCTGCTGATAAGCCAACCCTTGAAATTTCCGTATGTTTTAATTTTTACACTTAGCTTATCCGCAGGTAGCACATTTTTCACTGTATTTTAATTATCCACAAATACATACAGAGTATGGTGGCACTTTTAAAAAGTATTACTGTAAATACTTGAGGAGAAGCGTGCTTGCAGGTAAGCCAAACCCAATTTTTAAATGTATTTTGGCACCTAAATTTCTCAGCTTACCTGAAAGTATATATAATAATCTTATTACCGATAATTTGAGGGGATTTATTATATCCTATTGTATCATTCAAAAAGCATTTTTTTTACTTGAAAAGGTTTAGGCAAAGTTCATAGAGAAGTTGATGGAACTTTTAAATCAAAAACTACTGAAGGATCTGCTACTTTATCCTTCAATATATTTATGAAAAAAATAGATTCTCAGGACTCATTATAACTTATGCTAAATATTTAAAAACAATCTTTAGAAAGATTGTACAAAAATGGATTTTAATATTGGAAGGGGTCAGCTGCAATTATTAATTTGTACTGTCCAGTATGATATAATGCAGTTCTCAGTTTTTCCCTTCTTATAGCAACTACTGCTCTATCAAAGAAACCTTAATAAAAGGCCCACTTTTTCCAAAAAAGAGTTGTATATTTACAAGCAACAAGATCAGAGCCTGGTGCAACTTGGCTTAATACCAACTACATTGTTCTTCTCTTCATCTTGTGTGATGAAATCTTCTTGGAAACATCAGAGCTTATTTTGTAAACTTTTATTTGATTTTTTAAAAAAAGCATTACCTCAATAGTGATTTTTGTCTTTTTTCTCACTGTTAACTGCTTTTCTCATTATTAAACATACCTGCTTTTGTTTTTTAAGTTACTGGCAGGCAAATAAGAGAGATCTAAAAAAATGCCCATAAACTGTCCCCACTCCCAAATAATAATATTAGCCATCAAAATCTGCACAAAGCATTATGAACAAAGAGAATGTAGTTGTCACCTTCCTTCTTCAAAAAATTAAGCAGGAGGAACATTAGTGAGATTTTGGCTCTGCAAATAGTTTTAAACAAACAGGAATATAAAAATACTTTTGTTTGGTAGGTCCAGAAAAAAAAATATTATCCAGACTATACAATTACCTATTAGATTATGACAGCGCAGAAGAGGTGGTAAAAGAACCGATGATAGTATGGGCCAAAAATATTGGACATAATATAAATTTGGATGAATGGGAAATGATTTGGAACAGAAACTACAAATTAACAAAAGCGGCATCATATAAAGAAAACCAATATAAAATGTTATACCGATGGATTTTGTATGTGGGTGCAGAATCTATTTAACGTTAAACTGGAATTAACTCTTGCGCAGGCTTTACTCGTATGTGCAGGATCGACTTAGCAAGACAAAGTCCTGAATGGTATTCAAAAGGTAGTGTGTGAGGAGCGGTATCATTTTCCTTGTTCAATACAGCAGTGAGCCTTGCCCCACTGAGAGGTGGTGCAAATAGAATTTGTCAATGGAAAGATTTTCTCTGAATAACATTCTTCTGTAACTGGTTCCAATTGTATTAAATATTAAATCTTTTTTTTAATAGAAAACCCCCAAAGGAAGAACAACTTAGCGACGAAGCTGCCAAGGTGATTTCTAGCCTTCCTGACTTATCTTTCATGCATGCCAAGGTGTTGATGTTCCCATCTACGTTGACACCTTCAACAGTTTGCCAAGGCAAGGTAGACTAAAAGTGAAGTGGAGTGGACAATTTGTATTAATTTTTCCCCTAGCTCTTTTCTGTGACCTACAAATTATCTTGCTTTAATTAAAAATCCAAGTTCAGGTGATTTGTTGGTAAGCAGCACTAGAAAGATATACATAATAATGTATATTTCTTTACATACTGGAGCCCTGGATTTATATTAGAAAAAAATGTAAATAATTCGGGAGGATTGCACCTTTTTTGAAAACATCCTTTTTTCTGTGTGCTGGGGTGTAAACATTTGTCTTTGTGGAATACACTGGTTGTGTCCTTCTTATAAAACTTTATAAACATTTTTTTAAGATGAAAACACCCAGTTTTTGCTCTTCATGAAATTTTCCAGGTTTGTTTGTTTGTTGTTTTTGTTTGTTTGTTTGTTTGTTTGTTTTGGTCAGAATGAATCACTTAACGTTTGATTATTTTTTTTCCTCCAAAAAATGGGTCAGGCCTTTTGTTTTAGGTTTTTGTTTTTTTTTTAAAGCAAGGCCCTTTTCATCTAATGAGGCCTTTTCTTAGGGACTTGATGGTTGATTTTTAGTTTTCTGCCTTTTAGTAATATGGCTTAACATTATCTTTTAAGAATTTACTTTGGGTTCATTTTAGAAAAGTAATAGATCACTGCCTAGCCATTTGATTCTTGTGATCTATGTAGTAATCAATATGGTTTGGGATGGAAGGACCAAAACTATCTGAATGTCTTACAATGAAATATACTTGTTACATTTTTTTGTTGTTGTTGTACCACTATTCTTATGTTTGATTTTGCACAATGTAAATTTGACATAATCATAGGTTGCTATGGTTTAGGCTGTATGTACAGAAAAAAACTATGGGTTGTAAATGTTTGGGGAAATTCCTATGGAAAAAAAGAGAATGCTATGTAGAACAACCTCTAACAAGGTTCATGTGCATGCCTGAGGTCTTTTTGAAATTTCAGTGTACAAATTTCTCTTAGCCTAATCAAAATAAACAAATAAAGTTATATAGTCTGTTAATGCGTGTACTGATGTTCTCTTTATGTTTTCAATACTGCTGAAGGCAGAACTGAAGATTCCTTTTTTCCATACATGGAAAGAAAATGTGTACCTAAATGGCTTCTTACCCCAAAAAAGTAACAAAATATACACTATTATTAATTTAAAAGTAATATACTTTTATTTCCTATTGGTATGTGGAAAATTGTTTCCTTCTTCTTGGGATACCTGCCTGTAAAGAACTGGATCTTTTGGGACCTTAGTTACAGTTTCTCTTGAGAGCCAAAGCTAGCCCATTTTAATTAGGAAGCTTAAGGATTATCCAAATGCTTCAGTTTTCTCTGACATATATATTGAAGAGCTATAGGTAAGTGTATAAAGAGACAGAAAATAGAAAATGCAATGGAAGTATTACATAGCAAAGAGCCAATTTGGTGTATCTCGCAAGAAATGATGGTGTATCACGAAAAATTTTAGAAGAACAGTAAACATGTCAAATACAGTCATATTTGTAAAAAGGGGGCTAGTGACCTTGGGCTAGACAATCTCTCTCAGTCCTAAGGAAGAAGGAAATGGCAAAGAATTTCTTTAGAACATTGCCAGGAAAACTGCATCAACACTGACTCTACATCACACAAACAAAAATATTATATAGCAATATTCAGTTGAAAACTCTCGGCAACATTGTATGACAATATAGCAAACAAAAGGGTAGGGAAAGCGCCTTAGACTGCAGATTTTAGCTCAGTGAAAACCAAGAGATCACCACCTCTGCAAAGAAGCAGGGACAGCAATTTTTTAAGAATTTTGTATAATGTTTAACTTTGGATAAAGCTTTTCATGGCTCCAGCATCTAAACATTCTCATATCTCAGTAGATTATCACCTTGGTTTTGCATGTTTTGATTTAATTTGATTAATTTCACGATAGCAGATGAGATAAAATAGTGAGCATGCAGAACAGAGACTGCAACAACTTAAAATCAGCAAGCTAGTCAGCAATCATGAAGAGTTATGGGATGCAGAGTAACTTGGAAGCTGATTGGGTTGGATTAAGCATATCATGAAGTGCGAAAACGGCAGAAAACTTTGCCAATTTTCAAAAGTGCTGAAATATGATCTGATAGATACATAGAACTGATCAAATATACCCGCCATATTCATTAGAGTAAAAATAAAGTACCAGCATAGGAAACATCAAAGAATTTGATTCATAAAGGACATATAATATACTCAGTGAATGGGATATTTTTCAGTATATGCCCAGAAGCAAAACTGATGGCAAAAAGTTTAAACAGGCAAATATGAAGACTGCTGGCTTATTGCAGTGCAAAGGTTCCATATGAGTGCAAAACCTCCTAGTATTCCCGAGGCTAAACAATTGGAACTTGACTCATAACTTATATCCCAAACAGATCTAAAAATGACTTTGGTTAATAAATCCTAATAAAATTAAAAATTCAAGAGAGAATCTCTATGATTGAAGATTTTTTTTTAAAAAAAATCTAATCTAAACTTTATTGATACAATTGGATTGATTTGATTGCATTGTCCCATGTGAAAAGTAAGGCGACAAACTGGGTAACAGATGTGTCAAAAGACAGCTGTGTGCCAGCTTTGAAAAGGCACTGAAACATAGTTCCTATATATAAATTTAAGTCAAAATCATTGTTTACTGATTAGGATCGTGCAAACAATTGGCTGTGAAGAGTAAGGCATTTAGCCTCAAAGTAGGAATGAATGAAACTTTCAGAACTATCCACCTTGGACTATAGGAGAGGATTTTGTTGCAGTTTTTTTCTGCAAGGTGCTTCTGTACGCAAAAAAGTAAGCTTTTTTGAAGTGGGCATTTGCTTACTATTTGCCATGAAAACATTGCAGGAAATTGCAGTAGAGCTCTGCAAAACGATGTAACATTTTGTGAGATTGTATGACATTGTTAACTGATAATACTTGAAGATCATTTCAGCAGAGGTGAAATGCTTATGTTATTTCTCTTCCTTTCCACTTGGAACAGCCTTCTGCATGGTAACCGCAGCTGCTTTTGTTGCCATGGCCTAAAATACCATTTTTTTGAGCAGGGGACAGCACTATAGATGCAGGAAAGAGCTAGATGGCTATTGTCTCAGAATGGAAGTTGAGAGTTAACTCAAGATTCAAAGCTAGTGGGATAAGCTATTGAAGGGGGGGGTGCTGGAGTGGAAATGCCAGCTGCAAGCTGGGCTGCTGTCTTTAGACAATTGCCTTTGGGGGCAGCTGACCAATTTCTCTCAAAGTGCAGGGCTGGTAGCTGAGCAGAAGCCAAACACAAGCAAGGCTAGGGAGGCTTCTTGGATAACTCATTGTAGTGTGGCCTGCCATTCTTAGCAAAAATTGCCCATAAAAGGCTCCTCTGCATTAAATTATTAATTTTTACAGCTCCCTTCTTATTAACCTTCCCCCTGCAACCCTTTTCATGTCTAAATTGTCTTTTTTTTTTAAACAAAAAAATGCTTGGAATTCCTTTTTTGCTTCCTTGTATAAAGGGACTCCGCATCACACCTGCCCTGCAGTTGTTGTAACCTTGATTTGTACACAGAGCCTTCTGTTCTTAAGCTGTTACTGAGCCTGAGCCTATTGCAAAATTTTCAGAGCTGCCCACTTCCAGGAATGCCTTTGGCTAAGCAGGACCCCATCTTCTGTAATCCCTACCGCAGGCAAAAATGTGGTAGAAACAAAACAAAAAAAAATCTTTTCTAATATGGACAAAACCAAGGACAAATTGGGCAAAAGTTACTCTTTGTATCACTAGCATTTCATAATCATTCAAGGTACATGTGTTAGTTCCTCATCTATTTTCTGAAGGAGATCACGTTGACTGGATGGAAAGGGAAACGATAAGCAACAGGAAGGACAAAACATCACCAGGAAAGAAAAAAGCTATTATATGCCTTTAATGACCTTCCAGAACAGGCCAAATATAACCATAACCCTGCCATGATAGGCATATGTGAATGTTTCTCCTCTTCCATATTAAATAAGTTTTCCTGTTCACTCTTCAGTTTTATTTGTTTTAGAAAGACAAGGGCAGGGCTATCAGATCTGGGCTGCAAAAGTCCAAATGGCCACTAGATGGCAGCAAGAGACTACAGACTTGCTAACTTGCTAGCCTAGCCACATTTGGGTGGTTGCAATGCAGATCTGATTGTCTGACCCATCTGAGCAATATATATATTTAAAAATCAGGTTAATATGTGTAACTAACATTGCTTGTTAATTCAGTCCTTGTTCAAATCAAGATAGTGCTTCTTTTTTAAAAATGAGTTGCCAACTCAGGATTGATCAATGTGAGTATGCATTGTTCTGCACTATGTCTAGACTGGTCTACAGACTTAGTCTGGATTATACTGCTGTGCATATGTAAATGGAAAAATATTCATTTGTGTATTACAAACAGGCATATGGCTGGGTGCCCGGTAATCACTACAAAGATATTTGAATTTGAATACTACTGCAATGTGTGTACATCGCCAACTATGGCAGCGTAGAGGACACATTTGTGCCAAACATCATGGAACAATTAAATTATCTAGCAAGAGTTAGATCTTAAATTCCTAACTCTAAACAGAATCTAACTTGTTTAACATTTTAAGAAAAAAACGCTAAAGTTTCCCTTTTGTAAAAAAAAAAAAGGGGATAGGAAAAAAGTCTGCTGACATGACTAGTAACTTTTGGGGAGCAGGGCCATTGAGTGCATTACTGAGAGCTATTTCTAGCCTCACAAGGTAATTTTGAGGTACAAATTTCTTTGTATCAGGTGATACTGATCCGAACTGCCCTTGAATAACTTTGAGGTGCCAATGGAAAGCTGATTAGAGTGTATAAATGAATAGGCTTTCCCCAAGGGCAGCAATAATTACATTTAAAACACATGTTGGATTATTTGCTGAGTAATCTGGGATTTTTTTTTTCTTTTTGAGACTTTGTGTATTCTGAATGGTTGCACCCTCAAAGCTTCTGTAACAGGAAAGATATGACTGACTCTCTTGGTACATAATAACTTCATCTCAGAAACCTTATTTCTTTAATTCAATATGCTGAGCAAAGAATTCAAAGAGCTGCCGTATATGATACAAAATCCTTGAAAAGCAGAATATTTATTTTCATTTTCATCAATATACAAAGATGTTGATGCTACTGCATCTGTTAATTTGGGTATAATAAAATTTCAGAATGTTTGATATGTACACTTTAGGGGGTAAATTAATCACACCAAATTAGTCAAGGAGTGGAACCTAGTCTATATTTGCCCTTTTATGGCCTTAAACACTGTAACATAATTTTCACAGTAAAGGAATGAATGGAAGAAGCAATATATTTTCTAATTATTCTTTTTTTTTTTTTAAAGCAAATGAACAGTTGCAAAATGTTTTCATAAATGGTTACTGCTTATCCAACCTAGCAAGGTTTTAACTAGTAACTGGTCTTCACTGGGGATTTACATTATTTCTGCCTTTGCTAATAGAAATAGACATATGGCTCTGTTCAACAATATTAGATTCTAGTTTCTTTTTATTTATTCTCTACTCTGCCTCACTTATTTTCTACAGATTTGTCTAATCCTTCTATCCTCTTTCAATTGTTTTGTGCTTCTATCACTAATGTTTGGTTCCCTAGAAGCTAAATAATTAAAACAATATTATGTTCTTGGCACTTAAGAACATTACTATAGTTAGATACCATTGCCTGAGTGAATTGTGAATCTGTTCATTTCTCCGTTTATCCTATAGCTGAACCATGAAACTTCTTTCTCTCCTCATCCTTCTGTAAATGCTGTGCAAAATCACTCTTGGAACAAATGGAGATGGATGGGAACCCATGAGCCTGATATGGAAATGGGTTGAGCTTTAGCCCCCAAAATAGTAATTAACTCAACTCATTGCCAAACCAATCCAGACAGCTCTTCAAAGCCTACAAGAAAATAAGCCAAGTATTTCTCTCCAATATAATCAGAGCTGTCTTCAGAGAGTTGCCTCTGAGAAAGATGGCCTTGGGAAGTAAAAAGCCATCCTGCTGTTTGGTTAATCCCATGGATCCCTGTGGGTGGGATTATGTTTTATTTCCCTAATTTCTGAGGATAGTTTGCTAATGAAGCAAATTGAAGAAGAACCGTCACTGTTTCTTTGGCAAGACGTCATTGGAAGAACTGAACCATGCAAAAAATCAGCCATAGGAAGGAAATTATGTCCATTCCAACCCTATTCAATATAGCATCTCTCAAGGATCCCAAATTGGGATAGGCTGAGATTGACACTCAGGCTCCTGGTTTTCAAGTTAATTTATCGATTCTGCATTGGGGGGGGGCTTGGTGTGACTAAACATGACATCTGCATCTTTGAACTTAGAAAACAATTGCTCTAAGCCTTCACTTATTAAAAGAAATGTAAATGACCTACGTACAATGGGTACACTTAAGGACTGGTTATTCTTGAACTGGAACCCTGATTTTAATTCCTTAGCTTAACATGTGGAATGGCAGCTATGCAACAATCCTTCCCAAAACAACTCTGCTGATGTGTCTCTGCTCATGTCTTTTAAACTGTCATCATACAGGATGGCCTGACTCATAGAGATGCGTGATTTGGCTGGCTGGTATAGATGCCTTGATATTCATTTCCTGTTACCTTTTCCCTTTCCTTGGAGTGGGAGGAGAGGTTCTCTTTAGTGCAAAACCCCATGGCCACTAGGGGGCAGCAAAGTGGGGTTTCTGTTTGTTGCCATCTGCAGTGCAGATCCCGGAAGCCTTCCTCATGACATGCAAGATGATTGACAGGCGTGTCCATCTGCTCACCTAAGGAGAGTGAGCCCCCAAGCTATTCCGTATATAGCCAGCATACCTTGAAACAGGTGCCATCATAAAGTGGCTTTGGTGGCTGCTGTACAGGATGGGATTGTGTTACAGTGCTGGTAAGGCTGTCTTCAATCCAAACGACTGATTGTCACAGGAAATAAATTATCTCTTTGCTCTGCTTAAATTGAAGCAGTTTAGAAAATAGGGAGAGGAAGGGAGGGAGGGAGGGAGGAGCAATCCAACTGCAAACGTGCTGCATGCTGCTGTCGTGAAGATAGCAAATTTAAAGCGGCACTGCTGAGTGAAGTCTGGAGCCGAGTCCAAGCCAATCAGCCGTCCTGTCATCAAGCACTTCACCAGCCCGCTTTCCCTCCTCTGGTTTTTCTGCCTTTCTTCTCTCTCTCCTTATGCATCTGACGCTCTGTGTTCCTACCCCTGTCCTCCTTTTTGGCTGAAAGAAAGGAAAGGCTGGAGGAAGTTTGTTTTCAATACCGGGGGCCTTGTGAAACAATTTTTCCTTTGAGTGAGTTCCTTTCTGCCCTCCCATCATCTGATGGCTTGCCAGAGCCCTGGATATGTTCGTGAGGAAGTGAGACACGCTCCTACTGTTGGCATCAGGGCAGCTTCTGAAGTAGAAGCTGTTGAGGATTTGGTAAGCTAATGCCAACACTTGGAATGAAGCAACGGGCTGGTATTAGGATAGAAAGAAACCTTAATTATTACTTTGACTGTGTTAAGATTTGAAAGCTGTCAGCTTTGTGAGGTAAACTAGTCTGGAAACATGGCTACATGAGCTAATTCTACTTTATTTTTTATGGTTTAACATTTTTATTGAGTTATAAAATATTATAAGATACAAAATACGAAAGTAAATAGGAAAACAGTGGGGAGAAAGAGGGTTAAGAGAAATGAGGAAGGATAAGGAGAAAAAGAAAAAGAAGCAATGACTTCCGACTCTCTCTGTTGCAGTAAAATAAGGCATTAACATCAAATCACAACTTTTTGCTTTTTCATAATAATACAAACAAGCCGTTTCTATAAAGAAACTAAGTAAAACCCAGTCAGAGTTTCATTCTTTTCCACTTCAAGCACAAAGTTCAGAAGCAGTCTCCATGTGGAAACAAAAGTATTTATATTCTTTTCTTTCTTTAATCAAAGTAATTTTGCCATTTCAGCCAACTCCATCAACTTCTGCAACCATTCGTCCATAGTAGGAATTGAAGTGTCCTTCCATTTTTGTGCATACAATAGTCTTGCTGCTGTCAACATATATAGTACAAAGCTCCAAATTTTTTCTCCACTTCTTTTTCTATTAGGCCCAAAAGGAAAAGTTCTGGTTTCATTTTTCTGTTTTTCATTTTCAAAATTTTCTGTATTAAAATATGAATCACACTCCAATTATTATTTTTTTGCTCTATCACATGTCCACCATAGATAATAAAAAGTCCCTTCTTTATTCTACTTTATTGCAAGGTTATATTTTACTTATTTATTTTATTTGCTTGCCACCCATCACATCGCGAGATGACTCTGGGCGGCTTACAATGTTAAAAGCAGTAAAACCATAATAATATACAGTACATATCTAATAACAATAAAATGCAAATTATGATTAAAAGATTAACAGTTTGAAAGTATATTCCCCACCCCCATCCCTTTTATAACCCAAGAAACTAGAAAGCCCCTTGCCCTGCTCACCTTCCTGCTATAGGCTAAATTGCATTTTATCTGCCCACCCTCTTGGCTGCGTCTTTTCGACCTGTCTTCCAAGGTCATTCCCACATACCATTGCATTGGTATGTATGATTTTCTCGGAAAAGCCAGTTTGTGTATTACAATATATGGTATGCTGCTTGTGGGACGTTTGGCAGTCGCTCCTGAGAATCATCCTACAGTACACTAAGCCCCAACATTGCCATACAATAGGTATTTTTTTAAGATGTTATTTTAATTTTCCTAGTAATTTTAATAGTACGGAAAGCTTACTATTAAATACTGTCATTTACTGGCACCAAGGCAGTGTGTCTTCTTGATAGCAGCCCCTGCCCTGCAAAACACCCTTCCCCTGAGATGGGCAGGTCCCCAACTTTTTAGCCTCCTGAAAAGCCCTAAAGACTTTACTATTCTCACCAGCATTCGGGTGATGTACTGCTGGAGCCTAATAAAGTTGTGGATGTGTGGGGGAGATGTTGCTTTTGGGGGCACCAGTGTGGAATTTTTGTGTTGGATTTTATGCTTTTTTCCCCCTGTTTCGGTTCATATTTGTGAGCCATCTGGGTTTATGATGCATAAAATGGGCAACTATATAAATCTTTTAAATAAATATATTTTAAAACTGCTCTCATCTCTATTACAAAATATTTGGGGGGTTCCCTAATGAGAAATGGTAAGCAAGTCATTTAATAAATTAAAACAGGGTTGTATGATCCTTCAGTTAGGAAAAGATGCATTGAGTCGAAAGAGTTGTGCTTTGAAGCAGTTTTTGCCTTCAAATCCTAAATCCCACTCAGAAAATACAATGCCTTAAATTCAGTTGAAATTATGGAATATGCATCTCTCTTCTCCCATCCAAGGAAGTATTATGAGTTACCCAGAGAGCAAGTCTACATTCAGAAAAACAAAGTTACATTTCCATTGAGTTCAAACAAAAAAGGAAAGTTTTGTTTGTGACCAAACATCAGTAACTTGATGTAGATTGGGATTAAAATTACACGTATTTCAGTTTAAAAAGATAGTGCTCTTCTTCATTTACTCTGCATGTTTCAATTTAGAGCAATATACACAGTCATAGAGTTTCAGATGAAACCTAAGCTTGGGCAATATGGAAAAACTAAGCTGTTTCATTTATTTGTTTAATTTATTGATCACATTTTAAAACCATCCATCTCTCTCACAGGGGGACTCTGGGTGGTGTACAATAAGATATTCATGCCAGGTTGAGAAATACTGGGAATTCCCAAAGTATTAGACTAGACCTGTATTGGCTTGTTTTTAGGCTTTATATTTTAGACACTGCCTTGATAAGAAGTTCATGCTTTTCTCTCCTTTGCTGATTTATGGCTGTTTGAAAGATTTGCATTTCAATGAAGGCAGTTGGATGCGAGGGCTGGTCCTTGAGGATCTCACAAAGTTGCTTTACCCTGCCCAAAGGTAAAGGTTGGTCTTTTGTCTTGGGCCATGAGATGGTGCTCTGCAGAACAAAGGAATGCCAAGTAAAAGAATATACAGTATCTTTGTTTTGGTAGTGATCTTAAGACTGTTACAAAAGAATAGTGGTTTAAAAAAATGGGAAACCGTGTACATATATAGAGGAAGACATTTTGGCCCATCCAAAACCATAATTTCACCCTACTATTCATAGGGCTGGAAGGGCCCATTTAGTTCCATCCCTGCATCCCCAAAAGATGGCAGTCCAGCTTCTTAATCATATGCAGTCAAAGGGAATTCATCACTTCCTCTTGAAACTGCTCTCACTCTGAGGATATTTTTCATCAGGTTCCATAAAAATGGCCTTCCAGTAACTTCTGACCCTTTCATGACTTGCATTTTGGAAGGACTGCAAATAGGTTTTGGTGTTCTTTTCTGTGACGTTTCCTCAGGTTCTTTAAAAGTCCAACCATGTTCCCTCTGGCTAAACAAAAATCCAACCATGTTCTCAAGGTTAAACAAAGCAGTATGCACAGGTCTCTTTCCCATTGAATGACATCTGCCCAGCCTTTGGCTGATTAAAAACCACAGTAAGTAAAAAATTCCATTCCCAAGCCCCATCCTGATTTAACTTCTGTTTCACTGTCAAATGGGGTTCCATCATGAGTAAAATACCGGTAGCTCTTCTGGATTGTTGCCTTCCCTTCTTCTGCACATAACCAGTTGGTGGGAAAGCTACCAATCATGGCGCTGCAACAGAAATGGGGAAGTTTGGCTGTAGACTCTAAGGTCTTTTCTGTGTCCTTCCTCTAACATCGCACTCAAGTGGAGACTCAAGTGCAACAAAGTTTGAAGACAAGATCGGAATCATGAGATCTGAGTCACAAGAGGCACTTTTACTGAGATTGATGTCTACCATTCTTTCTTCATGTAGATAACAAATCCATATTCTTCCATGTTGGGTTGCAAAAGCAATGCTAAGCTTGGTCCCATCTCTACATTATTCCCAGCATTTGTGACTTGCAGTGAACCAGTAACAGCCACAGAGTAAGCACATTCACAGGCCAGCCAATTGAATGGCCTATTGGCATTGCATAATTCTAATAGGCCCATGCTATATCTAGTGCTTCTGGGAAGCAACAGTAGAATAGCACCCGGGTCTGAGAAAGGAGCAGGCCCATATTACAAGTGCCACTCTTGGTCACTCGACTTTGCCTCCCATAGAACAGATTTTACACATCTCGAGGCTGTGCTTGGAACTATCAAAATAAGAAGGAAAAATTAATTACTGACGACATTAAATTAAGGCATTTTACATATGCTGGAGGTTAAATGAAGGCAGTGTCATAGCAGATGTTGCTAAGGTTTGTTTATACAATAGCTAAGTACAAGAGGGAACCTAACCTTGAATCTTACCATAAAACATTTTGTAACCTGCCAATAATAATGCAAATTAAAATGGTAGTAGCAACCACGCCACACTGCTGACCCCTATTTAGCCTATGATTAACCATTGTTGCAAAGTCAGTTAATATCAGCTTCCAGCCCCTGTGGCCTTGATAACTGTTTCTTAAGAGAAGAATTTGCATTTTTCTCTATTCAGTTCTGTACTATTATTTTACCATTTCCCTAACCTCTAAAGGCAATTCTGAATGGGGTTTTTTTTCTTTATTTCTAGCTATTTCTATCCTAATCAATTTTGTGTCATTGGCAATGTGTCTATTCTTCCAAGTCCTTAATGAAGAGGTTCAAAAGTAGAGGGCCTAGGAATGAACCCCATGGCACCCCATAACATTTCCCTCCAGTTTAATAAGGAATCATTCACGAGCATTCTTAGAATATGATTTTCAAGCCATCTGCATATTCCCTAATAGACATATAATCCAACCCATACATAAAAAGTTGGTCAATCAGAATGTTCTGAAGCATAAATTCTTATATAAATACTTATCATGCTCTTTAGAAGTCTGTTTTTAGAAGAGCATTTGACGGCCGTGACCGGGAGGATTTTTCATCAGGTCCGCCTGATTCGCCAGTTGCGTCCCTTTCTGGATCGGGACTCCTTACGCACGGTCACTCATGCCCTCGTCACCTCCCGCCTGGACTATTGCAATGCTCTCTACATGGGGCTCCCCTTGAGGAGCACCCGGAGGCTCCATCTGGCGCAGAGTGCGGCCGCGCGGGTGGTAATGGGAGCGACAGGGTGCTCCCATGTAACACCTCTCCTGCGTGAGCTGCACTGGCTCTCGGTGGTCTTCCGGGTGCGCTACAAGGTTTTGGTTACCACCTTTAGAGCGCTCCATGGCTTAGGACCTGGTTACCTACAGGACCGCCAACTACCACCAATAGCCTCCCACCGGTCAGTACGCTCTCACAGAGAGGGACTCCTCCGGGTGCCGTCAGCCAAACAATGTCGACTGGCGGTCCCTAGGGGGGAGAGCCTTCTCTGTGGGGGCACCTACTGTCTGGAATGAGCTCCCCCCGGAGATACGGAGGATCCCGGATCTGCGCACCTTCCGCCGCGCTGTGAAGACCTTTTTATTCCACCAGGCGGGCTTGGCCTAATCTTTTCCCTCTTTTTAATATGTAAATTTTAATCTGTTTAAATTATTGGGTGTTTTAATTTGTCTGGGCCAAAATTATTTAATTCGATTTTATCTGATTTTTTAAATTTTTTGTATCTATGTATTTTATTGTTTGGCTGTTCACCGCCCTGAGTCCTTCGGGAGTAGGGCGGTATACAAATCAAATAAACTAAACTAAACTAACTAAACTTTCTTTTCAGAATGAGAATATAACTCCATTCCAGAAAAGGAATAACAAGTGATAAGTCAAAAATTGAAGAGGTGTGAAACAAGAAAACGGAAAGGAACTATAACATAATTAACTTACACCACTTAATTCACTGAATCTTCCCATTCATGCAACCATCTTTGTTTCCACAATATCTTACATTGTCTTTGTGAGTGTGGCTCAGTACTCTCCATTTATTTCCTAGTTAGTCAGATGCAGGCAACAATATGTTGGCTTGCAAAATTTATTTTTATTTATTTTATTTTTATTTTATTGCAATTTATATGCCACCCTTCTCCCGAAGGACTCAGGGCAGCTTACAAGATAAAAATTCAACAATATGAATTAAATATAAATTAAAATCCAATTAAAATGAATTAAAATTATTACAATGTAAAAACCCCCCTCAACGGGTCAGTCCATTTGATGAAAAAGCCACGTCTTCAGTTCGCGGTGGAAGGAGAGGAGGTCGGGGGCTGTCCTAAGCCTGGTGGGCAAACCGTTCCAGAGGGTTGGCGCTCCCACAGAGAATGCTCTCCCCCTGGGGGCCACCAGCCGACATTGTCTGACTGACAGCACCCTGAGGAGGCCCGCTCTGTGAGAGCGCACAGGACGATGGGAGGATGGCAGAAGATGGTCCTGCAAGTACCCCGGGCCTAAGCCATGTAGGGCTTTATAGGTGAGCACCAGCATCTTGAAATGAACCCGGAGGACCACCGGCAGCCAGTGCAGCTCGCGCAGGAGAGTGTTACACGGGAGTAACGAGAGGCTCCTGTAACAACCCGCGCGGCCGCATTCTGGACTAGCTGAAGCCTCCGGGTGCATCCCAAGGGCAGCCCCACGTAGAGGGGCTGTAATCCAACCGAGAAGTAACAGGGGCACGAGTGACCGTGGCGAGGGCATCCCAGTCTAGGAAAGGGCGCAACTGGCGCACCAGGCGTACCTGTGCGAAAGCCCCCCTGGTTATGGCTGTCAAGTGATCTTCTAAAGACAGCCGTGAATCCAGGAGGACACCCAGATTGCGATAATAATATCTGAAAGAGAGATTGTAACTTGTACAGAACATGCTGAGTAAGTGAGTATGTTTGTGATAAAACTGGGCTTTCAGTGATACACTAGCCAAAATATATCAGAACTGACGAGCATTGTCCTCATTGTTTTCAAGAAATACTGCATGTGTCACAGGTGTGCCTAAGGATGGTAATCAAGTCTCCGGTATACCTTGGACATTTCTGAGAAGGCACTTTATATACATTTCCTCCATAATATTTTTACACTGTAAGCAGCTGTAGAAAGAATATCATTCCTGTCACAGCAGATGGCAGCACCTAGCCAGTTTGGCTGGTCTTGAAATAGCTATGCAGGATTGGACCGGATTAATATCTAGAATGGAGACCACTAAGAAATCTCTATAAACTAGACTGAAAGGTTAAGAACAAAACCAAAATGCTCGGAAGAAGGCAGTGTCAGATTAATCCCATGTTGCTACCCCCAAAATTATATGGAAGTCTTCATATAATTAATTAGATGCTTTCCAAAGTTTCCACAGCCCAGCTAAGGCTTGAAGCCAAACAATCATTACTGTGTAGCTCATGTTTTTTAACCACGGTGCAAGATACTCATAATGGCTAGAGATTTTGGGGCTGCTGGGGAAATGGGTCAGCCTGGGTAAGAAATCTCAACTGGAGTCCTGCTCTAGCCTGCCACACCCATACTGCTACCAGAGGAGGAGTTCTTCGCATCATTCTCTTCTTGTGAATTTTTGTCATGCTCTGCCACCCACACTTAGGCCTCGCCTGGTTCCCTCAGGCCAGGAAGCAGTGGGAGGGTGAAACAGCTGCATCCATCTACAGTAAAGGCTGGGGATGAATGAAAAGGAAAGCAAAGCAGGAAGGAAGGCAAAGGGAGCTCCTAGAGAGGAGAGGGGAAGCCTCCCTTGGAATGAGCAACATCAAGATCCAAGAAGCAAGAAATCAGAGCAGATTGCCTCGGAGACAGAACTGAACGGTTTAGAGAGCATGGAATCAAGCATCTTTCTGTCCAACAACACTTGAGTTACTGACATTCAGAAAACTGACAGTAGCTAATAGTTCTTGAGTGGGCTTACTGACTCCAGGTCTGCAGTTACTACGATAGGTGGAAAGCAACACAATCATTAATATCTAAAAATGAGATTTCTTTGGGGGCACGGGAGGGGGGGAAGAACCCTGTACTTCTCCTGTATCAGGTCAGTATTATACCAGAGCATTCATTACCAACAAGTACGTGTTTTTAGAATATGGGGCACATAAAAGAATTTACTTACTTACTAAATCCGTATTTAATTCTGAATTAAAATTATTGATGTAATATTTAGTATTAAAAGGCCTTGTAAAATGGAAGGGAAGGGAAGACATTCACAAACACCGCTATAACCTGTGACATCCACATGGATTTGCTGCTTTGGTCAGAATGATTTTTCAGTGTTGCCGTGTTTTGCCACAAGTTCTGTCCTCTAGATGCAATGTAAGAGTGCACATAGAATATGATTTGCAGAGAGGCTGGCACGCCTTTTTATGGGAAGGGAAAAATAGACAGACACTATTTTCAAGGACACTTAATTAGAGAGGCACTACTACAAACATGGCAAGGGATAAAAAAGAATCATTATGATAAAATTCCAGAATGGTTATCCACAATGGAGGCACAAATCTACCCAAATGCATTAGACATTGACAAAATAAAAAGATATAAAGATTTGTTAAATAGTCAAGGGGAATTGAAAACAAGGCAGGAATTAAAAGAACAGGCTACAGACATTGATTGGTGGCCTTACATGCAAATAAAATCTAGATATAAGACAGATTTGACACAATATGGATCCAAAGAGAAGTACATGAATTAGACAAAATCCTCCAAGGCACAGAAGATAAATTGATCCAAAAAATTTACAATTATTTATTAAGATACAAATTGGAAGAGGAGGTAGTAAAGGAAACTATGATAATTTGGGCAAAAAAATTCGGGTATAACATTGAATTGGATAAATGGGAGAAATTATGGAACAAAAATTATAAATTGACAATGTCTATATCCTATAAAGAAAATTCGTATAAAATGTTTTACAGGTGGCACTTGCCACCAGCCAGATTGGCAAAGATGTTTCCCAATACCTCACCAATGTGTTGGAAATGCAAACAACAAAAGGGACCGTGTTACCACACGTGGTGGTCTTGCCATAAAGCGAAACAATATTGGGGTAGAATTAGATCACAATTAGAAGAAATAACCAAACAACAGATAGAGATGAGGCCAGAAACTTTTTTACTAGGAATACTCCCAGGGTCGTATGAAGAAGAAATACAATATTTAATTATCCATATCATCACAGCAGCAAGAATAATCTACGCTCAGAACTGGAAAAATAATAATATACCATCCGAAGATAATTTGATCAGAAAAGTTTTGGAATGTGCGGAGATGGACAAATTAACAAAGGAGAAAAAGAGGAAACAGAATATTACTTAGTGTGGGAGAAATGGTATGAATGGCTGGAGGAGAGAGATAAAAGGCAAAGAAAAATTAAATAATGGTTGAAATAGGAGTAGAAGTATAATTGCAAATATGAGGAAACAAAAACTGTAGAAATGAAAGTGCGCACATGGGTATTTATATGTATATATGTAAACAAATAAATTAATATTAGAAGTATATGTACAAAAGATATAGTAGAATAAGGAAGGGAAAAATGTATAAGTATGAAATTCTTGACTGATGCAAAACTGTTGAAACAGAAAAAGTGTTAAAGCTTTCTTTTTGTTTTTAAAAAATGTTCAATAAAAAAAAAAAGAGCGCACATAGAAAATGGGCAGAACTTGCATCTCAATCCAGCAACATTCCGATATTGCTTACATCCCTGGCCCCCTGCACCCTGACCATAAGTATAAATTTATTTGCCAAAAATGTAGAAGGGAGGTATTTGTTTAATTGGGTGTCCTCCCACTTTTTTGAATGATGATATAATGGTCCATGACTGCAGAATGTTTGAGAAACACTTTTCTAGCCTAAGGAAGTTACAAGACATGAGTTATAGATGTTTTTAGGAACTGATGAAGTTTATTTTAAGCCGCTCTTATTACATGTAACTTTCTGCATTCCTGAAGAAGTAATTGGTTCTTTCTATTATCTGATGTGTTCAGATGTAAAATTCTGTTATGTGTGATAGAATTTGACAAAAGGAAATCCTGTGTTAGCACACAGCACCACTAATTTCAAATCTCACAGATAATCTACCTTTGATTTCAGTAAACTTTACTATCAAGTCACCATCTTGTAACTAAAATATAACCTGGAACTTTAAAGATTTTGGCATGGTCATTCTCAAGGTAGCCCTGAAAGTGTACAGGCAGCATATCATAAATGTTACCTACAGTCAAATATTAAGAGGCAAGCAAGCTGTTGTCATTTCCTTTGTAAGGATTGTTAAAGATGTAGATTACCTGAATATTATGCTAAAATTCCAGTCTCCTAAGGATTATTGCTATGAAACCACTGGGCATGTTGTGCTCTTGATCATGTAGTGTTAGGAGGAAACTAGGATAACATCTTGGCAGGATCCCGCTTGGCTCTTTTGAATTCTAATGCTGCAGCCAGTTGACTCATAAATGTGATCTGCTTCTAATTGCTAATCTTCTACTACTTGTACATGCATGCATGTATACATGCATAAACAGAGTTGCTTTTCCAGTTGACATGACCTTGATTATTTGTTTTGGAGATGATCAAGATGCTTGGATAATTACATTAATACCACAGCAATACTTCTTCAGTAAGTGAGCTGAACAGTAAATATAGCTGACTTACATATTGCTGCTAAATATATACTAAATTGTACACTACATACAAATGCCTATCAGAAGTAAGTTTCATATGGCTTTTTCCCAGAAAAATGGAGATCTGCATAGCAGGACTTAATTCTAAATGTATTTGATTTATTTAAGTATATATGAAAGCAGTATGAAAGGGGTTTTTCCTTTTAAATTCCTTATATCTCTCCTTCTAGACTTCTACATTTATTTTTTTCTAAGATTACTTTTTAGCCAGTAAGAAACATACATTCTACCCTCAAATCTGGAATTTGATCATATATTATTTAAGACAAACTCATAGGGAAGGCCTTCATAGTATAGTAACAAGGCAGCAAACACACAACAGTGGACTACATGCCACTGTTTAATTTGTGCTATTCTCCCCGTCCCCACAAAAATATTAAATGGCTTACTGAATAGACTTCCCAGTGACAGCCCAATCAGTAATTGTGAACAATATAGGAAGGAATTGGGACAATATAAGCATAAATTAGCATCTGTATTGATAATTATGCAGTCCTGTGATTTAGCATTATAGTTTGAATGTGTCTTATCAGCTATTCTTATCAGTGGGAAATTGCTGTTGCAAGTCTCTGTTGTGTTAACCCTCAGGCTTCTATTAAAGTTACCTTATATAAAGCATCTGCCTTTATTTCGGAAATGAAGAATTTGGGCACTTCAGTTCCCCTGCTTCCAGACTGGCAATGTAAAAGGGGATGGGAAATGAACTGTTTTTAGACCTTGAGGAAAGAGGGTATTCCCAATTACTATTATGCTAAAATAAATTAGGACTCTCCAATCTTCTTAAAGCAGGCCTTCCCTGTTTTTGTAGACCTGTTTGGAATTTTGAGAGCCCTTGTTCACCCTCACCAAATGGTTAGTCTTATGGCCTTTCATAAAATTGATTGCTTCCATGGAAGTCAGAACCAGTTTCCATGTATTGTTTCATCTGAAGGCTACATGCCACCCTCTGTAGTCTCCTCAGCTGCCTGATGCTCCATGTGACACTTCTTTCCTTGGCAACTGGCCCACTTACAAATAAAACCCTGGGCTGCTGCCAGCCAGCATTTATATTTCCTCAGAACACTTATGGGACTCTTTGGGCCCTACAGGTGTTTCTAGAAAGAGTGCATTTGGAAAACAGGGCTCTGCTATGCAACAGACAGGTAGTCCTTAACCTATGAATGGTATGGAACCCTGCCCATTGTGGTCACAAGTGATGACAACTGTTAAGTAAGACGGCCTTGTTTAACAACTCCCTCCCCTTGCTCACCTTGATGCCATGGTTAAATGAATGTGGCAGGTTGTTAAGTAAGCATGAGAGACCATTTAACTTACTAAATGATGATGATTATACAGGTAGTCCTTGAGATATGACCAGTCACTTCGACCATTTGAAGTTACGATAGACCCACCAAAATCTACATACTGTATCAACCGCACAGTAACTGCAGTGCCTCCCTGGTCATTCACCCTTATAACCGACCATAGGGATACTGCAGTTCTCCCCCATCTCTCTTCTTTTAACATCCTGCTCCAACAGGACCCTGGAGCATTTGGGCCTGCTCCCATGCCTCCCAGAAGCAGCTGCCATTTTCATGGCATCATTTTGAAAACCCAAGGTTAAAGAAAGAGGAAAAGAAACTAGCCTTAAACAAATAGTGGGAACCAGCAGAGCAAACAAAGAGACCTGTTGTTGGAATGGCTGACATGCAGGAAAGAAGGATTCAGAAAGCAATGTCTCTGTAGGAGAGCCAAGAAGGGGGAATATTTTCACTGAGAAAATGGTGTGGCGGAAAGAGGGAACGCTATTCCTCAGGGCTGCAGACCCAAACTATATACAAATTTCAGAAATGGATCTTTTTGGTTTTATTTGAAAGGTCATATATCTGCTTTTTCTCTGAGAAATTCCAACATTTTCTTTGGGGAATGCAAAGAGATGAGGGGTCCATTTGTGGATCACATAACTTTGCTAATTTGGCCTTATGGTTATAATTCTCCAAGGAGAAGCTGTCTTTTCATTTAGAGACATGGCCAGTATATAATGAACGTATTTCCCCTCAAAGCAAATCAACACCAATAGGATCCAGCCACCCAGATTATTTCCCTTGATCATAGACCCCAGCCCAGAATTAAACCAGCCCTCACTTCATATTCTGAATTAAGAGAGGTTTTGTGCTTAATTAAGCACATTAGACATTAGTTTTACTAAACCTCAGAAAAAAGTAAGATATGTCATAGCTATGCTACTTAATAGCCCTTTTTGCTGCTGCTGCAAAAAATCAGGTGGCCTACTTCTTAGCAAGAAGCAAGAGCAAGAGCATTTAGACTTATATACCACTTCACTGTACTTTACAGCCCTCTCTTAGCAGTTTACAGAGGCAGCCTATTGCCCCCAACAATCTGGGTCCTCATTTTACCGACCTTGGAAGGATGCAAGGCTGAGTCAACCTTGAGCTGGTGAGGATCAAACTCATGGCAGCGAGCTGAATTATCCTGCAAAACTACATTCTAATCACCACGGCTCTTGTTAGCCATATTCAAAGTATGATCATGCCCCCTTTCAGTCACTAAATGGCATCTCTTACTTCAATTTCTCTGTTGGTGTTTGCCCTCTTCTTTAGGACTTGGCCCCAAGATATCCCTGCCAGCCCTTTTGAAACAAATCACTTTACCTACTCAGAAGCTCTGTTAGTTCTCCCCATCCATTCCTGTTCCTCTGATTCTCTCCTTCCACCTATACAACCTACAATCACAGCCACCTACCCCAGAAAGTGTAGAGCTGAGGCCTGCACAAGAAAGATACCTGATCCGGGTCAGTGGCTTCCCTGACACAGTGTTGATCAGAGGTGGGTTTTAGCAGGTTCTGACCAGTTCTGGAGAACCAGTAGTGGAAATTTTGAATAGTTTGAAGAACCGGTAAATACCACCTCTGACTGGTCCCGCCCCCATCTATTCTCTGCCTCCCGAATCCCAGCTGATAGGGAGGAAATGGGGATTTTGCAGTAACCTTCCCCTGGATTGGATTGAGAATGGAGATTTTACAATATCCTTCCCCTGCCACGCCCACCAAGCCATGCCACGCCCACCAAGCCACACCCACAGAACCGGTAGTAAAAAGATCTGATACCCACCACTGGTGTTGATGATTGTGCCTCCCAGTTGAATGTTCAAATGTTTTGGCCCACATAACTAACAGGTGCTTCTACAGTGGAGAAGAGGTGAAAGGAATCCGGAAGAGAAGTAGACTTGCACAAAGTGAAATAGCACAAAGGTGAATTGGACATGGCATGGACCCAGGAGCCCTTTTCCTTGTTGTAGCATTTATGCATAGCTTCTGCTCACAGCTGAAGTTGTTGAAGGAAAAGGGTGACTGCAGCAGAAGAGAGATGTGGTTTAAAAAAGGTATTCTGGCACACCCACAAATCAGAAAAACACAATTTGGCAAACAATCCCTCCCAACTCGAGTGATCTAGACAACCAAATTTATGAGGGTATAGTTTCTGCTGACACAAAGAAGACATTATGGTGCGTTACGCCAGCAGTGGGGAAATGGCCTTCACCTGCCATAACTTGTAAATTGTACTGTGGGCTTGCTCTATTCAGAAATCTTTTTCCTAAAATTCTTGTCTCAGAAAAAAAAACA
The DNA here is from genome assembly GCF_029215685.1 of Pituophis catenifer annectens. Classification (NCBI taxonomy): domain Eukaryota; kingdom Metazoa; phylum Chordata; class Lepidosauria; order Squamata; family Colubridae; genus Pituophis; species Pituophis catenifer. The sequence continues at coordinate 156,129,435 of NW_027256881.1, read as the reverse complement.
TTCTGTGTGTGTGAGAAAGTGTGTGTGTGTGTGTGCAAACATTACACAAGGAGTGTAAATCAATCCACTTGTTTGTGAACACAAAGAACCCCAAATGCAAAAGTGTGAAAAGAGGGTAAGGAGCATGATTCCAGATTGCCCTGGATATCTAGGCACAATGTCTTAAGACACCGTTTTTTATTAAGAAAAGATCATATGGATGCCAATATATTTTTTAGCCTTGGTGACTTGCAGCTGGAAATGACACCTCTTTCTCCACAATCACAAACAGAGCAACTCTCCATAATCAGCTTTGATACGTTTACTTTAGGCTTTCTTACTTCAGTAAATCTCTTTACTCCACAAAGGGCTCTTCTAGAGTTACTCAGGGAAGGAATTGCCTCAAATTTAGCAGGCCTCTATAAGATTTTGAATTGTTTCACTAACTTCAGAGGCCCTTTTTCCTTTGCCCACCTTATTCTCTCCTAGACCAGTGATGCAAGTTATTGCATGTGAAGGTGACTGAATCAGAGTTAATTTAGATTTCCTTAGCTTTCTGTATATTAACATAACTTGACATAACTTGAGAAAAATCTCAGCAAAAAGTCCAATGATTATTCCATGAAATTGTCATTTAACACTTGGAAATATCTTACCAATAGTACAGAAAGAAATAAAGAACCAGGATTGACCTTCAGGATTCAATTTGGGGCCTCTAGGAAATGTCCCCGAAATGCCCATATTTCAGCAGTATGAATTCAGCCTATTTTGAGATTCTGGGGTAATTTAGGATGGCAATGAAAATTATTTTCCTTGGGGGAAGATCTTATTTCCCTCCTCTTCTTTAATTCATTTGAAAAGACCATTCAGCAAGTTTGTTGGTAGACAAGGAGCAAGCAGCTTTAAAAAAACAGATATAACTATTGCCTTGCTAAACATCATTTTTAATTTGTCCTGATTAAATGATTAATATGATTAAATGGTCTCAGGAACAGAAATGATATCTCCTAAGTATCCATCAAGAAATAAATGCAGCTGGGACTGGATAGTGGTGTGTCTGCCCCATCTGCACATGATCCCTTACCCTGGAGGGATGATCTAGATCAGAGATGGGGAACTATGGCCCTTTTATGACTTGTGAACTTCGACTCCCAGAATTCCTGAGCTCAAAAATTCTGGGAGCTGAAGTCCACAAGTGATAAAGGAGCCATAGTTCCCCACCTCTGATCTAGATCATCCCTCCAGGAATGACAGAGTGACAGGAATCTTGAATAAAAGCCTCTCACTGATCTTCTGTTGAATTGGCTGTAGAGGATGTTACATCTCATGTGGTAAGGAACAGCAGGTTAATATAGAAAACAATACCTGAAAAACAATATTGCACATTTGCTAATGGATCTTCGGCAATCACAGGAATTATAGGATGAACAGATGGAACCCAACTTTTACCTTAACTGTGTTCAGAAACGATCAACTGTTGAATATTATCTTTGAATGCCAACGCATTTTCAATTTTCTCAGATTGAAACCCCACCCCCCCAAATCCAGAAATCTTGCCCTTCACTTTCACTCACACTTCTCTATTTTGGGCAATTTGGAATTGAGGACTCCTATTATAAATAAAACTGAAGCAAGACAACTGGGCTTCTTTTTAAACTGTTTATTGTATAATATAAAACTACAAAAGTAAGACTGCTCATTTCCATGTAATTTGCCCATTTTTATTATTATTACAGCCCATACCTACAAGTGAATACAGTAATCTGGTTTCAGATGTATATGTCTGTAATATTGCATAGAAAAGGCACAGCTCTAAGGTCTGTCGCGGGATAGGAATGGGGGCAGAGGGAGAAAATATCAGCGTTTTGGAAAAAAACAACCCTTGTTTTAAAACAACCATGCACCAAATATATCCTCCTTTTTACATCTTTCTCATCCCCCTCCCCTGAAATCTCTGCTTTAAGAGAGTCTTGTGTGTGTTATTACAATGTTAAGCATCTGCAAGGTTTTAACTTAGGAAAAAAAATAAACAAAGCCCAAAATTAGCATTAGAATTATTTTTAACATTGAAAAAAAAAAAAGACTATAAAATGAGTGAAAATTCCACCCCCCCCCCAAAAATAATTCAGACATGTTATAAGCATATTAATAAAAGCAAGGTCTTGGATTTTCTTTTTCTAACAATCACAATTACATTCTAGATCCAATGAGCCATTTTAGGAGGGTGCATGTCCATTTGCTCACGGTTGTTATCAAACTGTAAACTTTAGATTCACGAATCAGGTTCTACAAGACAATCAGGAAAAAAAAATCACATGGTACAATTTATTTTCATCTTGGCCTCTCTGAAAAAGCAGCCTTAATTCTGTCTCTCACTGTAAAGCAGAGCAACTAGCAGGAAGAGTAATGTTGGTGGCAACAGTTTCCATGTGGGAAGTCTCTCTCCTGAAAGTAACTGAGAGGAAGAGGGACTTCAGGGCACTTTTATTGGCATGGTCTACAAAGTGCCCACAATTCTGTCCGAGAATTGTGGGCTTAGACTCTGCTCTCTGGAGCCAAGCCCAGGCTGGACCTTCCTTGCTTCCCAGCACAGTTGATGTTCTGAAGAAAGGTGGGAGATGTGAATCTGGGGCCTTGAGCCACAGTTCATCCAGCCTATCAAATATTCTTCACTCCACCCAAAAGACTAAAATGAGTCTCCCTCACAGAATGCTTCAAACTGCAGCATTTTGCCCAGGGTCTTAAGGTCTGTTTGCGCTTGTCTAGAAACACTTCCCTAGGAAGGGTGGCGGTTATAAGATCAGATTTGCCTCTCTGCTGACGAAACTGTCTTAAAAAGTGGAAACAAGTATCTCTCTTTGAAACCAATAGGAAAGCCTTCCATAAAACTTGTTAGCTTTCAGCATGGCTTACTACACCTACTATGGGGTACCTCCTTATTAATCCTTGGAAATTTGATATAAACATTTGCACTGACAAATCTACATTTTGGCCACCTATCTGCGCATCCAAAGTTGCAAAACCCAACAGAAATGTGAATGCAAATGCTTTTAGTTGATTTTCGATCAGATGAACATATTCTTCCACAAATTTTGTCCCATATTAACTTCTACCATGTTTCTCCTAGAGGCTTCCTTGTTCAATTTCATATAAGTGTAGGACAGTTAATCTGAAAGCTATATAATAGCTAGCAGATAAAGGAGTTATTGCAAATTGTGTCCTACAGCTAGCTCTACTCAGACCTAAAAATCAGCTTTGTCATGGAATTCCACTCTTTCCTTCTCCCACTACTGTTTTCTGCATTGCTTTTGTTTTCTCCTGAGAAGTCTGATCAGGACATGCTACTGGATACAGGTGTATTCAATATACAACAGTGCACTGTACATTCACCATATTTGATCTACAACAGGTCACTTTCAACAGTGCTCTTTAAAAAAACTACTTATGCATTATCATTTGAAGCAATATAGGGACAAGTTATAAATATGCATTTTTGAAACAAGTTGTGTTATGCCACTTTACACTCTCTGCAGAAGAAAAGGCACACTTATGTGTAAAGTAAAGGCTAATCTTACCTTAGATTGGTTAATGGATTTTGGCACCCTCCCTCCCCCCCCTTTAAAATTTCCCAGTTTTAAGCACTAGCAGCTCAAACTGAAACTCTGCAGGGGTGAGGGTGGGGGGACAGATTGCTGTGATGTGAAGCTCAGGTTGCCAAAGCAATTGAACTCTTCGGGTCGGGAAGCTGCTTTCACCTTACATCATCTTCCATTGCAAGAAGCCAGCTTGCTCTGCCCAGTCTTTCTAGCTAGGATGAATCTTGTGGTGCACGCTGCTTCTGTGCAACTTTGAAGGAAGAAAAATCTTAAACACTCTTCCTTTATTCATCAGCAAACATATACTTCAGGTTAACATGCATCCTTATGCAGTTCCAGCTACCAGAGTGAGAATATATCACTTTAGGCCTTTTAAGATTGAAATTCTGTACATGCTTATTCAGGAGTAAGTTTAATTAAACTCAGTGAGACTTACTCCTGAGTAGACATTATGCAACAAAGTCTCACTGAAACCAAAGCTGTATTTGACTGTTTGAACTAGGATCTGGCCCATTTGAAATACCCAGTGATACCAAAAGATTGATTTGTATAACTGAGTTTATATATATATATTTTTTTTGCATGTCCTACAGAATCAAAGTTACTCTCAGTAGAGAAAAGCAGGAGAGGCGGGAGAGAGATCTGATGAATGACATGTATTCTGAACAGAACCCAGATAATAATCTCCAAATCTAACTTTCAGTTTCCTCTTGTATGGATTTCACATTCCTACAAGAGAATACATTCCTACCATACATTCTGTACATGTTACAATCCAGATGTTGTTAGCTTCACAATAAAATAAATATATTTACAAAAGAAAAATAAAATGGAATAAATAACTTATGAAAAACAAAATGGAAAAAAAAAATCACTTCAAATTCAAACAACTCTTTTTAATTCTGTTCTCTTCTTGTCACTTCATTGCACTTTTTGTGTCATTAAAAATGTCCCCAGCATTCAAGATGGAATTTGGAGAGTGGGGAAAAGAAGAACTTGTAGTCTGGTAAATTCAGATCCTTTAAGGGAGGAGGTTATATTACAGAGACAGAAGTATTTAAACTGGTATTTCTGTGAGGCCACTCATCATATTGGGTGTCTAATTCTATGGGGTAGATGCACTATCTGCCACAATCATACTCATTTGCATCACAGAATGTTGCAATCAGGACTAGTTTCTGCTCAACATTTCAAATGGCTTTGCTTTGTACAGCAAGGTTAGCATTTGGAAAACAAACCTACTGTTCCTCTCTAAAATGGTGTTAATTTGAACTTCTGCCCAACATGTGGTATTTGTTTACATACTCCATTACCTCGTCCAAAAAGGAAAGTATTGTTTCTGGATTACGTGTAAAATCAGATTTTGACAATGGTAAATCTTGTTTGTTTACTTTTTTCCTTGACGTTTTAATTTTAATCTAAACCTAGACTGTTCCAGCAAAGGCTTGGGATTCTGCCATCCTGATTAAAACTAAATTGAGTGTTTTCTAGCATTGCACATATCTGCACCCAAGATTATCCTACTTGGCTAGTAACACATCAGTAAGCATCTTTTTTCTACCGTATCTGGTTACCCTATCTAGTTCTGCACAGATCTGGACAACCAAATGGTGGAAGCAAAGATAATTTTTTTTTTTGTATGTGTTTGCTACAATTTAGTGGTATTTTGGATTTCTGCAGCCCAGATTTGAAAGACCTAATCTTCTCAAATCCACAAATTCCTAATGAAACTGTAATTCGGTGTTATTTTATACAATACCAGCCATATTCCTAGTGATTACCAGACTAACAAAAGAGAAGAGGCATTCTTGTTCAGGGCATTTTGTAATCTAAACTGGTTGTTATAACTTCTAATTAAAATTTTTGAATATGCCAGCTCTTTTTTTCCTCCCCACAACAGGAAGAATTGGGAAAAAATATGCTTGCTTATAAAGATGAGCAACTTCAAATTATAACTATATTGTTATTTGAATGAAATAAACTTTTCAAGAAAGATAGCAAAATATAATTAACGTATTAGAATTTAGTTGATAATTTGGCATGGCATATTTGTGTATGCATGCAGCACTCTAATTACCTAGATAGTTTGGACACAAATAAAAAACTCTGTGTGCATTGTATATAATAAATTACATGCATTTTAAATAAATATATATGGCCTGTTCTAAAGTGCCAGTTTATAAAGCTGCCATCTTAAAGGCAGAAAAGACCCAATTTTTAAAAATCCATGACAAGAAGTAAGCAGAACCAACTGAATATTGCCAAATTACATAAACATAATTTAAATTTTCTTAAATAAATATAAACGTTATTCCTAAAGAAGCCATATGCATATCAACAGTATAGTTTGTAACCTGCACTCAGTACCATTTAAAATTAATATGCCATAGCAATCTCGGCAACAGGCATGAAACATTGCAAGTTTTCTTTAACACAAATGTACATCACAAGGAACAGAGAGAGAAAAATTGCAACAGGTGCAGAAATGAGACAACTTAAATGGGGAGGAAACATGCATAGATTGCAGTTTCAATACATTGTCAAACAGGCCATATAAAGTATAAAGCAAGGAACAGAGTGGAATCAAGAAACCAACCCCCCCCCCCCAAAATACCAAGTGTTCAAAGCACAACTAGCTCCAGTTTTAAGAGCAATGGATACTTGAGTGAGTCCATCCAGTGCTGATAAGAGATGATTTCACTGCAGTAATACTGAAGTTAGATTTTTTTTCAGCACTTGCCAACAGAGTGAATAAGAATATTAATGTTCCAAGCAAAGGGCAAGAATCATCATAAGAATGATTAGAAGAAATAAGGTACATTAGAATTATACTGTCACAGAGACAAAAGGGCCTTTTTCTGCTCCTGATCCTAAACTCAGTTTCTTGGAAGGAATCTCTACTGATTTCAATGCAACTTACTTTCAGGCTTTAAACAAAATAAAAACCCAAAACAATTAAACAAAACAATCTGCTACAGCCACAGCATGCTTCGCCTTAAAACTGGTAAGTGCCTCAATTGTGATGCTCTAAAACTAGATGCCATTACTATGGTAATACCTCAAGACAGAGTGAAATATACCAAAGCTCACCCATTTCTACTGTTTGAATCTGAACGGGGCACTCTATCAACTGTGCACTCTGTCAACTGCACTTACCAAAAAGAAAGATATTTTCAGGAACACAACTTTCTCACCAGGAAAACTGTAAAATATGAGAAGGTTGAGCTCAACAGACTTAAGGACACTCTACTCTGTCAGACGAAGGATGGAATCTGTTTTGCAAATTTTAAAAAAGCTTGGTTGGAGGAAATATATTTTTATTTCTTGATCCTTTTGGAGTGAGGGAAGGATGAACAAGGGAGTTTCATCAGAATAAAGTTTCACAGCTATTTCTTGCCAACTGTTTGACATCAGTGTTGGAATATACATGGCTCTAAGGTTTTTGTTAATCACAGTAGTAGGCAGCAGGGAGTAAATATCTGTGAAACTTTTAAGGGAAGAGCCCTTGGTCTTTTCCTTCAAGCATGGTGTCTGGATTCAGGGAGGCCAGCTGCAGACTGATTTGATCCAAACTTCTCTTTGCACCATTATATGCATATAAAACACTACAAGTCTGTATAAAACTACAAGCAGTTCTTGTACATCAGAAGGTATATGCAGGAATGGGGTGAGCAAATCCTACCAAAATAATTATTTCCTTTTTTGTGTGTATGTGAGTACAAACAGCATTTTTGTTTTGTTTCTTTTTCTTTTTCTAAGAAAAAAACCCAATATCATAAATTGCAGAATCTATACAAAAATATAAAATAAATTTGGGTAGCAGTTTCTAAAGAGCCATGTAAATGCAACATTTAAAGAGGAATCATTAATACCTCTAAAAAGGCTGGATTGCTAAGTCAACCTAGACAGTGCTAAAATGCCAAAAAGGTACTGCAATTATCTAAATAATATTTTAACCTCTTGCAATAAAACTTATAGAAAAAATAGACAAATATGCACATGCAATTTACAGCTTTTTCCCAACATAATCCTTGTGCTTAGCTTTTACATTTTTTTTTGTCAAACATATTTATGTTTTACAATATGCATTTTCTTCCTATATTAGGATTTCAGGTCTCCCTTGAGGAACCACTTTCAGAAATACATTAAAAGTGGCCATACATGAATGAAGGCACTCCAACTCTGCTTGAAGCAAAAACAAGTATGATCCTTAAAAAAAAAAAAAGACAAGCAAAGACGCATGCACAGTGGTGTGTGTATTTGCGTGCGTGCATATATGTGTGTGTCTATGTGTTTCTTGGTAGGTTTGGAAGGAGAGGGGGCCTTGTGAAAATACTACCAAGGGTTTATACTGGTGCGTTTAAAAAGTTGCTATCGATCTATGACCCAACAAGCACCTCCATAATGTGATCCAGTTCTGTAAGGTCCATTTTGAAAGGCTGATTGGGGGTTACTGGCTGGGTACTGTAGGGTGCCAGAGTTTTGAGGAGGTCATCTGCGGAGACAGGAGCCATTTTTGAGGCAGCCCCTGTAGAGGATGTGCAAGGGTCAAAATCATACATAGACGTATCAATGTCTGCAAAGAGAATATCATCCAGGGTCAAGTCTGTAAGAAAACCTGTAGAAGTTGTGATCTCAAAATTGCCAGGTAATGAGTCCATGAGTTTAGGCTCACTCATTCTGTTCTCCTGTATACCCTCAGGCTTTTGAATGCTGGATTCACTGGAATTCTCCTTAGAGTTATCTGATGCAGTTGTATCTGCTGCTGCTGTAGTTACTACTGCCTCAGCGGAGGTAGGTGTTGGACAGAGCTCCTCAATTTCATCCAAGGCTGAGGAGAAGCTGTCCTTTACTGGTTGGATCGTTGGAGGTGGTAATTTTGGAGGACCATCTAGTGAGATAGTCTGGGAAGTGCAAAAAGTGTCATCCTCAAGCAGAGAGGCAGGGGTGAGGCAAGACTCCAGTGGTGTAGGGCTTGCTAAGTCAGTGGGGTGGACTGGCGGAGAGGCCAGATGGCTAAAGGCAGGCTGAGCTTCTCGAAAGTTGTCTCCAAGAGGATCTGTAGGCTGTGATGGGGTGAGGAACATAGGCCTCAAGCTGCCTTCCTGTTTGAGCTCCTCTTGGATCCGCCTCAACATGTTGTTAATTAAAACGGTCTTTTGCAGGCTCGGCTCTGTTAAGGGCCTGTGGTTATAAAGTTTCATAAGGGAAATGTTGAAGATAGTCTGGCGCTGTAAGGTGTAAGACACCTTAGATGGACCATCGGTAGGAGACACCACTTTGCCTTCCAGCCCATCTTCATGCTCGTCAAACTTCCGTTTTCCTCCTTTCCCCAACATATATCTGAAAATAAAAGAAGAGGAATATTGAGTAGGATAGAACAATCCATCAGTATTGTAGCCACTCTAAGTTCAGTCTATTCCAACCTGAAGCCCTTGAGAGGTATTTAGATATATTTCACTGTGAGCTGTAGTCCCAACATATTGGAGAGAGCCAGATATAGGAAGCTAGCCACAATCATCTTAAGAAGACACAAAGAAAACAAACCCAAGAATGTATGTATGTATGTATGTATGTATGTATGTATGTATGTATGAGTTCGATTTATATGCCGCCCTTTTCCGGAGACTCAGGGCGGCTTACAATACGTTAAGCAATAGCCTTCATACTTTTTTATATACCTGCTTAGTAGGGCTTTCACCCTCCACCCCCCCACTAAGCGGTGTTCTTTTTTATACAAAGTCAGCTTATTGCCCCCACAAACTGGGTCCTCATTTTACCTACCTCAAAAGGATGGAAGGCTGAGTCAACCTTGAGCCTGGTGAGATTTGAACTTGCAGTAATTGCAGGCAACTGGTGTTACTTAACAGTGCTTTAGTCTGCTGCGCCACCAAGGCTCTATTTATCTTGCCTTCAAAAATTGTCATCCAAGTATTTAATCAACCTGTCAATTGCAACCAAATGGTGAACTGGAAACTGAACCAAGACTGTAAACTCAGAAAAATTGGTTGATGATAGAGATAGATGCAAAAGCATCACAGTAAGTAATTAACAGAGTAACAGTAATCCTGCACACTGTTATCTCAGACCAGTAGTAAGACTTTATATTCCAATTCACCAGGAATAGAAAGAGCAGGATGTGAATCCAAGAGATTCTTATTCTAACTCATAGCACATTAAAAAAAAAAAAAAACTGTGGCCAGGCATGGGTAACTCACCACTGCATTTCAGATCCCTTTGCCACCAAGCAATTTAACAAAAGCAGTAGATCTTTTTCCTGAAAGCCTGCCAAGCAGGAAGAAATAGGAATATATGAGAGGTATGTAGAGAAGAAGGTGTAAATAGGATGTCAAAGAAAAACAAAATGTATAAATGCTTTCTTTTTTGGCTTTAGTATAAAGATTCATTATTTTTTTTATTTAGATTACAGTCTATACTTGGCTTTTGAAAGCTATATTGAAGGCTGCACTTCAAAACCACGGATAAGGCCATGGCAAAAAATAGACTTGGTTTCCTATGAAGATTACTTCCTAACGCAGTTAATAATTGTTCTCTTTAAAGTAAATAATATTGAACATTAAAACATCCATTTAGCAACACATTTTGAAGGTAATAATCAATATTTTCAAGGGCTACTTATAGCTTTAGGGCTCCTTCACTACCATTTGCTGTAGCTGTAACTTCTCCTTCCTTAGTACTACATCCTCCCTCTCCCCAATAAATTACCTCTAAGGAATAGAAAAGACACACCCATCCATCCACCCATCCATCCATCCATCCATCCATCCATCCATCCATCCATCCATCCATCCAGGAAGTCCCTAAATATAATAGCAATAGCAATAGACTTATATATCACTTCACAGTGCTTTACAGCCCTCTCTAAGTGGTTTACAGAGTCAGCATATTGTCCCCAACAATCTGGGTCCTCATTTTACCACCCTTGGAAGGCTGGAAGGCCGAGTTAGCCTTGAGCTGTGAGGATCGAACTCCTGGCAGTAAGCTGAATTAGCCTGCAATACTGCATTTTAATCACTGTGCCACTATGGCTCTAATACAATGGCGCTCCAAATATTGTATCAGTTAGTGATGTGATGTATTAATAATTGCTAATTATAAACCACACTCCTGTGACCCTCACAAGAGCAGAAATGCTCAAGAAGTCAAATCTTCAAATGCAAATGAAATGTGAGAGTCCATTTGAATTGGTGGTTTTCTTGAATGTCACACGAGAGCAAGAGCAGGAAATGCCTTTCACATTATGGCCACATGTCAGTGTGAATGTAAAATAGCCCTGAAAGTTCTAGGCCTGGCCCGTTCCGTATTCCTCCCATCAGTCTTTAACAAATTGCTCATATAAAATGAAGGAATTTTCCAGCTCTGAGAGTTACAGAGAGAATGCTGGACTGAACCTGGTTTCTATTAAGACAGCTGGAGTTTTTCTGTGATGATTATGGAATGGGGTTTCTTTTTCTAGCCTGGTTCTGCTAAAACTGCGTATCACTATCCCATGATATTGAAGGAGTCCCTATGCCCCTCCCTGGCCCATGACTTAGGAAATGAAATACTGGGGAAACTGGCAAGGATGCCCTCTGAAACAACAGGACCTCAAAAACAATCCATGTGAACACCTATCACTGAATTAATTCTAAGTATCAGTGAACATGCAGGTTATAACACTAGGAGTTACTTGGGGATTTTAGGTTCTTCATGTTCTTTTGTAGGTAGCCCATAAAAGGAGGACTAGGTTGCAGCCTCTTAAAAGTATATAGGGACAAGAAGCAGGTTCCTCTATCTCAGTGGTTCTCAACCTGTGGGTCGCGACCCCTTTGGGGATCGAATGACCCTTTCACAGGGGTCGCCTAAGACCATCAGAAAACACATGCTTTCGATGGTTTTAGAATAATTTTATGATTGGGAGTCACCACAACATGAGGAATTGTATTAAAGGGTCGCGGCATTAGGAAGGTTGAGAACCACTGCTCTATCTGCTTTGTACCACAACACCCATAACCAGCAGGTGTTTAATGGTAGGTTTATAACAGATACACAATGCCTAACAACTTTAAAAGCTCCTTGGTGCTCTCTGAGTTTGGTTGTTTTTCATCACCCAGCTAGGTAACATTTTCAGTGCTAGAACTGGGGCTAACACCGCAGAACCAGTGAAAGAATCCATAGCAGTGGTATCATGCAACTACCTAACCTAATCAAATAAGTAAGATCTGAACACCCAGAATGATGGACCTTCCCATCCTCTGCTTCACTTATCTAATTTCAGTTTGATATGCAGATATATCAACACCTATGAGATCACCACTCTTAGGATACATAACAGAGATATGCAGCAGTCTTTAAAACTATAATACTCCCATGCATACAACCTTATGTTTGGATCCAGTATGAATATGACACTTTCGTCATAATAAAAAAGGAACTAGAAAAGATACGTGAACAATCAACATATTCAAAGGAATAAAATTCACATGGGCAGAAGAAAACATCAACACCACACTATCCTTCCTGGATATCCTCCCCAGCAAAGGAAATGGTGGCAAATTAGAAACACAAGTCTATCATAAAACCACCCACACTAACCAAGCGATCCACCTCAAAAATGCTATCAGTGATAATGTTACCTAGCCAGATAATGAACACCTGCATAAAAACAATCAAGCTCAGAAAGCATCAAGGACTCCATAGTTCAACTCTGTGCTACAGACATTCTTTTTCATTGGAACTTAAAAGGCATATAACATGCATGATTCTGAATTACTTGCCTACCCGCCTAACTGAACCCTGAGTTGCTTTCCCATCTCAAATATAGCTGCCTACTTCATATGTGGTGGAATGTTTCTTAAGCTCCAACTATCACAGCTAGAACCCTTGGGCTGTGAAGTTTTTTAAAAAAACTATCTCAACTGAATAAGGTACCTCAACCTTGGAACTGCAGCTGTAAAAGTTCTCTCTGGAATTATTCCAAAGCAGAAAATACAAGCACGCACAAAGCATTCCTTCAACTGCACACACCCGCACGTAGAATAGAAATGAAAATAATTATGAAAATGCTAACCTGATAGCATATAAGAAATACAAAACGTATATTGCAAGTAGAGGGGAAAATAACAAGGATGTTAACTATAATATTTTTAGCACTGACTTATTAACTTTCTTGAGAACTACCTATAGGCTTCTTTTTGATTAAAAACTTTTCACAACGCAATTTATAAATTAAGCGTGCAAAAAGCTGAGTCAATGCAATTGAAACAACAAATGAAAAATAACATCCATTCCAAATATCTGTGGCCAACACAGACAAAGGCTCTAGGTGTCGAACAGATTTTCCAGCTCTTATGGAATGTGGAAAAAAAAAAGTTCTCAAGATTCTAACTCTATCTTTTAAGCGAATTTATACAACATAATATTCCTACAATCTTCTTAATATTTCTAGAAATCAAAAATAGTGTCAGTTATAGATTTGGACTGCCTTGCTCATGCTCCATTCGCTCAGTAGAGTAAATAACAAGCTTCACAGGGTAGAGAACCAAGAATCTACTTTATAAACCTAAGGTATTTTAGACTGGGACAGCATTAAGACATGACAGTACTAACTTTTATATATTAGAAACATAAAAAAAAAAAAAAGTAAAGGGGTCCCCACAGTTTTTGCCCTGCTAGTCACGACCGACTTTAAAGGGCAGTGCTCATCTCCATTTTTTAAGCCAAAGAGTCAGCAATCATGTGGCCAGCAGGACATCATGTTGCAGCACAGACCATATGGCAAAACACAGAACGCTGTTATCTTCCTATATGTTTTTATTAGAAATAATATTCCAATTTTATTCTGGGGCTGGATGTGCTCTAAGTAGTTCAGGGTGGAATCATTGAATTTCTGACATTCTATTCTACACAGAACTTGGCTCATTGAAAAGAATAAAAAGAGGAACTTTGCTTCTTTTTTAATTAAATGGGGGGAAAGGGCTGTGTGTATTATTTTACGGAGCCTTGGATATGGGGTGGAGGTGAGCAGTTATCTCAGTGACTGGAAAGACCGAAGTGGTGAGAGTGAACGTTGAATGGCTTGCAATGGGTAGATTAGATTAGATTAGATTAGATTAGATTAGATTAGATTAGATTAGATTAGATTGGATTAGGCTGAAAAATGATGGACTAAAGGGCCTATCTTCAAACTTGAGATGGATGATATCACATTGATCATGTTTTCAGACTGAGATAGTGAGAATATTTAGGCTGACATTGGAAGGATTTCCTGACAGGATAGTCAGTCGTTATGGCCGAGCATACTTTACCTTAGTTCAATCAATTCACAAGGTTGTTGTTACTGCAATGAACAACTGGGGAAGGAGGTGTCCTTGATCTCTCAGACGAAAATTGGGAAAAACCTAAGAAGCAACTGCAATATTTGATGGACTTGAAAAATATCATAGTTCTCCTGCAGAATGTTGTGTGAGGGTATAATAAATAAGGAACCAATATGCACAGAAAATCTTTTTGAGTTCCATAATTCCCTGCTACTTACCCAAAACTTAATAAAATTCTTATTTAGGTCACAGAATGAACCGCAATTTCAATAATAATAATAAATACTTGTTATGCCCCAAATGATGCTTTCCTTCTCTTTCCCAAAGTATTCAGCTACTGCTTCCTTTGTTTGTTTCCTGAATGTTCAACATCATGACCATGCTTTAAAGCTGGAGCTGTTTTGCCACTAGCTTTTTGCAAAGTTTGAATTCATTTCTGGAGAAAAAATAAAAATGCATGAAGTTGTCTTCACTCATGCATTAGAAATGCTATTTATAAAGAGTGAATAGATGCTGGATCCACAATCAAAATCCACTTGAGCCAGAGAAGAAATGTTGTAAAATAAGGGCACTTTCTTGTTTTTGAAAGAGGACAAGGGTTTTCTTATAATTTACTCTCTGTCTCTTCAAAGGGTCATAGTTAGTCAGGATGCCATAAAAATAACAGTAAGATTTTAAAAAACGGGCTCAGCCAACTAGCAAAAACAATTGATATGGAATTTGGTAAATTGACAGACTGTCAGACTAAAAATGTTTTTCATCAACTAGTAAAACACGGAGGAGGAACAACTCAACCTCATGGGACAATTAATTACGTAATGCAGTCATGACCACTGAGATGGTCCTTTCTTTTATCCCTGTGGAAAATCTGGTTCTGGGGGGCATTTATGGGCTTAATTGTTGTTTATCTGTAAGGATTTTCTCCTGCCCTCCCCTGAGGCTTCTCAGTAAGGCAGAGCCACATCTGACAATTATGGTGCAGAATTTGGACCACATATCAACCATCTGAGGAGATGATACAAGAGGAGAAGGCATCTATTTTCCTAATTTAAATGTACAAAAAAGGTCTGACTCCAACGTCTGTTCTCCTAATACCCAAGGATAGTTTTTGGGGAAAGAAGTCAATAGCAAGATAGAGAAGACATCTATGGGGGGAAGGGGGGAAACAGAGCCTGAAAAATAGCCTGTACGGGAGGAAAGGGCTTGTTACTCTATGGGCATCAGAAGACCATGAGAACCAGTATAGACCAGTGCTCAGTGACTAATAGGTAAGAGTCCTGATGAGGCAACTCAAGGAAACTTTCAGTGAGACAGTCATAAAAAGGAGGCACAATTTATTTGGGGAGAGGGGAAACCATGTTGTGTGTTGCATCTAAACTTTGGCTAAAGTATGTATAGGTCAGAAAGTAAAAATGCAGCTGTGGTGCAAGATTCTATACAGAATTGGGAGAGAAAGCTGAATAGATCTTTCTGGCACATTACATACAACCAACTTCATTCTTTGTGGACATCACATGAGGTTCCTATGTATGCATCTTTTTGCCTTTTATGTCAGTATCCAAACAAGAGTACATGAAGATCACATGGCTTTACTTACTTCATTAAATACCAGTAATTCCAAAATTGAATTAATGAATCTTAATCCCTTAATATGCCAACCTATTCCTATATATGCTAATGTACTACCTGAGGAGGGAAGTGGGTTTATTCTCCATTTTGCAATTGTTTTTGTTGGTTTGTTTAATCTTTCCTGAGGCAGAAACATGGAGAGAAAAAATACTCAGATATAAAGGCAGATGTTTTAAATAAAGGAATAACATCTTTGGAAGATACATATGTAGATACGAACACTGTATCAAAAATACTATAAAGTTTTCTCTTGTAACACCTTGAACTAAAGATATACATACATATTTATAATGGCATACGTGCCACTTCATGGAGTTGACTGGCTTATATACAGTTCCTTGGTCAGGAAAGTCAAGAGAGAAATTAAAAGTTCAGATACAGCAACTACATCATAATTAAAAACTTAATGTATGAAAAATCATTACTGTGGCCTTTTAGTCTTAGAAGAGCATATATATCGTTAAGTATTTTCTAATTAGGAGAAACAAAGGGCACTCTGGCACCCAAACAACCAACAAATTTATTATGCCATACATTATTATGCCATACAGCAGTGGGCTCATGTCCACTGCTTTAGATGCAATTAGTAGACTGCTTTTCAAATTCTACTACAATTAATTCACAAAACAGCAAAAACTATAAATCTTCAGACAAATTGTCTACAGGAAGGAAAAGGTTGCTGTGGACTATATTAAGAATAAGAAAGAACATATTTATCACATGCATAATTAAAATGAGGTTTACATCTTTCCCATTTAGCAAAAAAGAAGGAATTTGGAGGATTAATGCAAAAACAATCTGAAAACTGCTTTTGGCCAATGATGTCATGGAATGTGCCTTTAAAAAAAACAACCCTTCACTTCTTTCCTGCCTTTATGGTGAATCAAAATGTGGCAGATTTAACAGTGGCCTCTAATGTATGATTTATTCCTTCCTTCCTTGTTCTAACAGCAAGAGATGCTCCCTTCCCCCAATGGCACACTTCTTCCTTTGGCTTCAAATGGGTGTACACAAAGCACACAGATGCTAAGAAACGATCCTGATCCTTGTTATTTTGTATTGGGGTGAAAACTGGGTATGCTTGGAGAAAATTTTTAAAACATTCTGATGTGAATTTAAATGCTTGACGATGACAACAACTTGCATTTCTTGACAATGGTACAGAACGAACATTACACCACCACATAATATTGGGAGTGACCCTGAATATACATTCTGGTGGAAGTTTAAGGGAGTGACTTCTCACTCCCACAATCTCTCACAAAAAAAGTCGCCTTTGAAATGGTGGGGACCACCAGCTTTTCTTACAGAATCTTCTTATACAACAAGCCACAAAATGAAGCATTTTCAAGAGCTGCAGCATTGATCAGTTGGATAGACTGGAGGCAGTTTCTGGGAGTTCACCTTAGCTATTGCTCTGATTTTTCACATTTAATAGATTATGCAGAGATTGTTTCATCATTAGAGAAACAAATGCTTTACAAAGCTAAACAATTTCTACATAGCCATTGAAGTAGATACACTAATGCAGGGGTGTCAAACTCAAGGCCCGGGGGCTGGATTTGGCCCATGAAGTGCTTAGATCTGGCCAGCAAGACCGCCCTGGAAACAGCAAAGGACCGGCCTGCAGTGCCTCTGCCAGTGAAAGCAGAGTTCAGGAGGGCCGTGTGTGGCCCTTCCGAGCTCTGTTTTCACAAGCAGAGGGTTACAGGAGGCCATTGCAGCTGAAAATGGAGCTCGGAAGCCCGTTTTTGCTGGCCACCACAAGTGACGTTGACTTGGCCATGCCCATGGCCACCATGGCCACGCCCACTCCGCCCCCCTCGGAGGTCAAACACAACATTGATGCAGCCCTCAATGAAATTGAGTTTGATACCCCTGCTCTAACGCCACATGAACAGACATCCAATGCAGGTAGCTTTATAATGGCAGCTTCGCCCTAATTTTTAATTGAACTGGTTTTTAAATAGGACATAAAAAGTGCAGTACTCAGTAGTTATTATATTCCTCCTTCTCCCTCCCTCCCGCTCTCTCTTCATTTCTTTCTCTTGGAAGTTTTGATGGAAGGGAATCATGCACTTCTAATTTACAAGACTGTTTGCTTTCAACTATCAGTTTTTTATTAAAATAAAAAGATACCCTGCTGAAAATTATTCCTTTATCACAAGTGAGACAAAATAGAATAAAAAAGTGCTATGCTTCCTGACATACAGACAATTACAGTAACTGCAACTTCAAATGTCACTTATAGAATTATATAGAAATAAGATATGGAGGTATCCAGAAAACACACTGAACAGGGAAATCTTAATTAATACTCCTCTGAATTGTCCCCTCTGTAAAAGGCCCTTTTGGGAAATTAGTCAAAGCATGTCTAATTATCTTTTAGCCAAAATATTCCTTTAAATTCCTTTTCAATGGCAGGTATCCAAAGAACTTCTCCAAATCTCAAAACTTTGGGCCTATCTTAAGGGATTTCTCAACTTCTTTTTTCTTTGAACAGCAGAACTTCTGTTTCCTATCCTGTAATCATATCCTGATTTTAAAAGCTGTCACTCCATTTAAGTTTGTTAAAAGTTCTTTCATCTAAGTTTGTGTTATTCCTATTGTCACACAGGGCAATTGTTCCTTCCTCTCTCTGTGGCATGTCTCCAGAGCGACTACTACTGTCAATGTACAGTAGTTTTCTTGGCAAGAAAATGTGTTTGTTTGTTTTTAAAACTTCCCAATGTATATTCCTGGAATTCTGGTAGTCTCCTATTCAAGAACTAGCCAGGTCTGATCCTCATTAGATTCCAAGCCCAGATGAGATTGTCAGGTGCAGCCAGCTGTTGAGATCCCTTCCAAATATTACAGGGTTAATTTGAGATACACATAGGGGGCGGTGAAAGAAGAAAATGAAGAAGGAAACTGAGAAGTACTGCTCCATGAAGCAGAACCATTACAAACTTTAAATGAAATTTGCTAAAAATAAAGAAAAAATGAGCTAATCTTGAGTAAAGTCACAGTACATTTATAATAAAGGAGTGTACTGTAGAAAAAGAAATGCAGCATAATCTCATGATACTCCAAAATTATTTATGGAGGAAAAAGTAAATATTGATAAATACTGAACTGCATGAAAAGCTGATTTTTAACATGTTAGACGGAAACGTTTACACCAAGAAGACTTTTTTAAAAAATGTTTCTTTTGCAGTGAAGCAAAATTCAAAATAGGTGGTCCATTTGTGAACACAATTACACAAGACATTCCCTATTAATTCAAGATCTTGACAGAGAAGAAATAGGATCGAAAAACAACAAAAAACCCTTCGCACAATTAAATACATTTTTGTCTTATTCCAGTTGGACCATCAAACATCAGCAAGAAATATTTCACAGAGGAAGTGCAAAAGATGCAGTTAATGGCCTGACTTTCCCAGCATGCCAGTCATAGTTTAGCAGCTCTGAGGAAGCAACAGACCTGGGTTACTTCCTTACTCTACATTCAGAAATGGCATGTGGGGAGCAATGATTCAATCTGCTGAAGGACCTTACCAGGTACAGCAAAATATTAATTTGTGCTAAGGATTTCCCAAATTTTGCTGTGAAGAAGTTGCAAACAAAATATTTGTAGACTGTCCATGTTGGGGAATTTAAATTAAAATATAAAGTGGTCCATCCTATCTGAGCCACATGGCCCAGAATTCAATTCTAGCAAGAAGCTGAATATTTTGCCTGTTTCCTTTTTTTAACGCCCCACCTTTATACCTATGAGGCCATATGAACTGCTTTCTGTGATTCATTCATCACATTCCAGCCATCTTTTCCTTGACTGGCTGAGCAGGAATGGGCACAAACATTTTTCAACCCTTCTGACTTCCTGCCTCTTTTTTTATTGTAGCATTTCTGAAGGACCGCTCTTCCTTTCCAACTCAACATTTTTCTCTGGATTTGCCCTCTGAAAAACAAACTATTAGCTGACTGGGTTGCTGTCTCTGCTTTCTGTTTCTATTTCTCAGAAAAGAGAAAACAAGTTATTACAGTGCCAGGTAGCTTGATTTCTGATCCTAAGCACATTCACAGGACACACAAGCCAGTTTGGGTGGCTTTTTTTTTTTTTATTTGATGAGAGTTTCACTTTTAACATTGGGTCAATTTCAATTAAACAGCCTGGTTTTTCTATCTTGAATGATTATTTTCTAATGTACTAGTTTTCCTAGCTTGATTTTTATGTGTTCCCCACATTATTTGGAAGTAATTCCAGAAAACGTTACATTGATGAATTTATCCCATTAAAGTTCCATACAGTTAAGGATTCAAAACCACCCTATCAAGTTTGGCAAGAGATTTTGAAAATGCACAATGGTCATTAAAATGTTTAATATATATCAAATGCAGTCAGATTAAATTCTCAGGTATAATTTTTCACTATTTTTTAAAAAAAGACAGAAATCCACTTAGGAAAAAAAAAAAGAGAAAGAGATGGCTCTCTTTTTGTTTAGTTTATTTACTGTTCATGATTTTATGTACCTCCAACCTGTTTCCTGTTCTCTGACAGGGCTCTTTCCTTTAAAAAGAAAAAGAAATTCAGGATACTGTAGTGTTTCTTTTATAAGGAGCTCCTCCAGCTCTTTAATCACGTGAATTTTTCTGTGGGTTTTTCCCCCCTTTTACATCTTTTTGAGTTCTAATACCGTGTTTCCCCAAAAATAACACCCCCCCCCGAAAATAAGCCCTCCCTGAAAATATTTAAACACATGCGCAGCCGGTCCCCGCCATTTCCTCTGGTTAGGGTTAGGGAGACAGAGCTGGAAATCGGGTAAGACGGCAA
Organism: Pituophis catenifer annectens; assembly: GCF_029215685.1. Lineage (NCBI taxonomy): Eukaryota > Metazoa > Chordata > Lepidosauria > Squamata > Colubridae > Pituophis > Pituophis catenifer. The sequence continues at coordinate 156,109,099 of NW_027256881.1, read as the reverse complement.
GAGGATCCCCATTTTGCTCCATGCGCCCCAAAATAATAAGACCTCCCCAAAAATAAGGCCAAGTGCTTATTTCGGGGTTCAAAAAATATAACACAGGGTCTTATTTTCGGGGAAACATGGTACCTGTTTCCAGTGATGATTAAAATGAGGCAATATTTCTGTTTACAGTCCTATATTCACTTACCCGGTTTTAGGTCCCATTTAATTTAATAGAATTTATTTCTACATAAACATATAAAGACTGTAAATGAAGTGTTTTGGGGGAGTGAATACTAGTTTTAACACTTATTTTATTATTTATTGCCTTGTTCGTAGTTGGCTGCAAACTAAAGTCTACTTCAGCTAGTGCCCTTAAGGTGCATTGCAAACTGAATAGGTATGCTTTGAGATTTAATTGCTTTGTTTATAGAAATTTAAAATTGCTATATTTTTTCATTAGAATTAGGACCGTCCTGTTTGAAGTAACTATTTGCACTGTCCTTTTTATTCAAGTATCTGAAGATACCAGTCAAGAAATAACAGGATAAGTTGTTGCTTCTAAACTATAGGTTCCATAAAGGCCCACTAAGGTATTTTTCTCTCAATGTGAGAATGTAATGGTATGTGAAGAAAGACCTTGAGAAACATGGCAAAGAGATACTGCCTGGGGAAAGGTCAGATAAGGAAGCGCGTAGCCTGCAGTTGCATAATGGGCAGAGAAAGAGGCTCAGAAGAGACCTTCCCCGACTTCTCAATTGTAAAGGAACCCGAATAGGAGATCTGTATTTTCAAACTTGCTATAGATTCTGTTAACGTAGAGCCTTGAAATAAAGTAGAATTAGTTCATCCAAATCATATTTTCTATCTGGCATACCTGGGGAATTTAGGTCATCTCTTAAAACTGACTGTGGGGAGATTCAGGCTGATAAAGGCAAGAAAGCGCAGCATCTCTCTCTTTATCATCTATCATATTTTTATCCTGCCCTTATTACTTTATAAGTAACTCAAGGTGGCAAACACCTTTCCTCCTCCTATTTTCCCCACAACAGCCTTGTGAGGAGGGTTGGGTTGAGAGAGATTAACTGGTCCAAAGTCACTACCTCTTTAGATAGCTTTGAAAGGGGACAGAACAAATTCATGGCTATCAATGATTACTATTCTTGCTGGTTCTGGAATCGGAGGCAGAATGCCTTGAACACCAGCAGCGAAAGAGCAAAAGTGGGGGAGAACACAGGTAGTCCTTGACTTACAACCATTTGCTTAGTGACTGTTTGGAGTTACAATAGCACTGAGAAAAGTGACTAATGATCATTTTTCACATTTACAGCCATTGCAGCATCCCCATAGTTACATGACTGGCAAGTGGTTCACATTTATGACAGCAGCACTGATCCGGGGTCACTTGAATCACCTTTTGCAAACTTCTCTGACAAGCAAAATCAGTGGAAAACCAAATTCACTTACCAACCATGTTACTAACTTAACTGCAGTGATTCACTTAACAACTGTGGCAAGAAAGATAGTAAAATAGGGCAACTCTTGCGTGCCAATAGAAATTTTTTTGCCTCAATTGTGGTCGTAAGTTGAGGACTACCCACATTGCTTTTCCCTTTATGCCTGTGAGCTTCCTGAAGGCATATGGTTGGTTAGGATTATGCAGAATGGTGAACAAATCCAGCAGAGCTTGTTTTATGTTCCTATGGCCCTCACATTGAACACAGCTGACTACAATATAGGATGTACAGGTTGTTCTTGACTTATGACAATAATTGAGCTCAAAATTTCTGTTGGTGAGACAGTTGTTAAGTGACTTTTGCCCCATTTTACAACCTTTCTTGCCACAGTTGTTAAGTGAATCACTGCAGTTGATAAGTTAGTAACCTGGTTGTTAAGTGAATCTGGCTTCCCCATTGACTTTGCTTGTCAGAAGGTTGCAAAAGGTGATCAGATGACCCTGGGACACTGCAGCCGTCATAGATATGAGTCAGTTCCCAAGTGTCTGAATTTTGATCATGTGAGCATGGGGATGCTGCAACAGTTGTAAGTGTGAAAACTTTTCAGTGCCATGTAACTTTGAATGGTCACTAAATGACCTGTTGTAAGTTCAGGACTATCTGTACTTCCTATAATGAACCTAACTTCCAGAACTGGCTGGTACCAGCTGAAAATGCCTGGCCCCTTTATTTGTGTTTGAGAAAAGCAGTTCTAGAATTCAACTAGACTGTCCTGAAAGCTGGGAGATAGAAAACTACTGTCTCAAAGAAAGCAAAGAGTATTATGCCAGTTCCAAGCCCCCACCTAACTAAAGAGGGTTTGGGGGACAGTGAGTTAACTAGATAATATTGAAATAATAGATAAGCTCCAGTAGAAAGATTAATTATATTAAAATAAGAGGCAGCAAATCAATTGAGGAATTAAAAAAAACAGCAGCCGTAAAATAAATAGCAGTATCCCTGCCCAGGCAGTGAAAGTTGGAATAAACTTATGTTTTTGCTTCATTTCTTAGTATTAAAAGTTATAAGGTTAAGTTCACAAACAATATTTATTTTGTGGATTGCACTAACAATAAACTAAATCTGTTAGTACAAAGGGCTTCACAGAAAGCTGGCATGTTAACAGCTTACTACTATAGTCTGCTGCACCTAAACCTGTGATTAAAAATGTTTAAGTGCTGCAAAAAAAAAATCTGGGAGCTCAACCTTCGCAAGGCCCTTAGTTGTACCAGTACAAAACGCCATCAGTTCACTGTCTTACCAGTTGGGTTTGCCAAGTTTTTTGCTAAAGCCATTCTTCTCTACTCCTATGACCAGCCCTGAAATTTTTGTTTGCTTTAAGCCATATCCTACGGAGACCAAACGAGAATGAATTTCCAAATGCATACTCTGCAACATTTAACATATCTGACCATGTGTAGATTTCTCCCCAATGAATATTTATTCCTGGATATGCCTTCTCAGTAGCAGTTTCAGAGGACATGATTACTAATCTTGAGATGACCGTAAGGTGAGTCAGAAACCCACTATTTGCCAAACATAGTTGCCATCTGAGGATAAAATAAACAGAAAAGAGCGCTATCTGTAGACTTTCAGGCAGGAAACATGTTTGCCAGCAGAACATAGACCAGGTTCCATTTTTGCTCCATAAAATTATTCACTCCAGTGGGGTGGAGTATGCAGAGGAATTGTACTACTGTTCCCAAATGTAGCCCTTTATGTGGAAGCAGAATCACTCAAGGTAAAGACCAGGGTATGATTAATACTTTCAATTTATGGCTGAAGATGACTTTCCGCTATTTCCAATTGTTTTACAGCTACTTGGAAATGTGAAATCAAAGAGAGTTCAAAAGAAGCAATGCTAAATCAGTGTTTTGCTGTAGTTATGGATTGGCTACAGAGAAGTAACCTCGACTTCAAACTACATATTTACTTTTTATGTTGCCATGGGGTGAGGTATCATTAGTATGTTGATGATACCCAATTATACATCTCTGCCCCTGGCAAATTAAGTGATGCTATGGATGTCTTTCCCCAATGTCTGGTGGCTGTGAAGGTCTGGATGGGAAAGAACAAGCTTCTGTTGAACTGTGACAAGAGTAAGTGGTTTTCCCGGTTTATCAGTTCTAGGATTATTCCACTGTTGATGCTGGATGGTGTTGCAATATTCCAGGCAGACCCAGTGTGCAATCTGGAGATCCTCCTGGATTCACAATTCCTGCTTGAAGAGCAGGTGGCGGTCATGGCTAGGAGAGCCTTTGCATCTCCCAATGATTGGAGATACCATTGTCTAATGGCCTGGAGTAATACTATTCTCCTGCACTAGACTATTTCTTCTCTATGAGGTTCTTGACTCACTCTTCCCATGGAAGCCTACGTTGCTTTTATGACTTAGAGCAGTGGTCATCAACTGGTGGTCCATGGATCACTGGTGGTCCGCAGAAAAATTATTTGCATTTTTTATATTGCACTAAATATAATTTATCTTTTTAAAAAAATATTAGTGGTCCACGGGATTTAAAATTATGAATTTAGTATCCCTGAGGTCCGAAAGTTTGGTGACCCCTGGCATAGAGGACCATTGGTTCTACATCTAATGAAGATGTTGGTTACATTCCTACACAAAACATCCCAGAGAGAAATAGCTTTTTGTCTATGTTTTTCATATTCTAATAATATGCAAGTTAGACTACTATAACGAAGAGAGATAAGAATTGGTAATTATTGCAAATTGCAATTATGGTAACTGCTATATTGTAATGCCTATTCATATTATGCCAGTAGCTCAACAAGTGTACTCGCCAAAGATATCCATGGTGTATGTTGTCCCATAAAGTTGAGATAGGGACTGCAACTGTGTGATTAAAGTCCTATGCCCCTTTTACATGCGTCATGTTTGTAACACATGTAAAAAGGGCCTAGTACTCACATGCAATCACTATCTTCATTTTTTTTACCATCCAGAGACCATATAGAGGACTCTTCTTTAATGGACCAATAACCTGGACACTCTTTAGTGGCTCAATAACCTAAAGTTGTTACTAAGAATACCCCTTCAGCCATGATACCTTTTTCTTTTAAAAAAATCATTCCATTTATACTCACTTTTATGTTATTTCAGCATTAATTGTTTTGCCAGAAGTTTAAAATTTCTCTATATTTCTTCATCTTTTTTTGGACTTGGATTGCTTCTTTATTATGCTGCTCACATTTTAATTTATTAGATCACTGGTTTTTAAAAGCTGCCCTGACAACTTGATAGGAGTATAGAGTAGGAAAAAACAATACAGTCCAGAAATATGAAAATAATATATGTATATTGACCACACATGCATATACAGAACTTCAAGAAAGTTTCAGCATTATGTAAACAGAAGGATATTTGACACAAAAGTTATTACTTTTTGCAACAATCAAAAAGCACATAGATTTAAAGGTGTTCAGGGGCTGCTGAGGTTATCATTAGGCAATCAATCATATAAAACTGCCCTATATATGAACTATTGAATATATGTTCAAATTAGACGTTTTAATGTCTTTTAGGGTTTTAGTGTGTCAAATATTTAATTTTCTACATAATCCCCTCTCAAGAACTGTGAAAAACTGCATTATTTATCAAGCTTATGTTTTTTCTGAATGACAAAATTAGCCCTTTTTCAGTTTAGCAAAATAGCTAAACTAAGAGGCAGGGAGCCAAAGCTTGCAGAATTTCCTTTATACAAAGGATCCTCACTACAAAGATTTTGATACTGCCAAAAACTACCCATTGGAGAGTCTGCTGTTTTATATTTTTAAAACAAGCTGATTTTCCTCATTTTCTTCAGTATGGATGATAGGTGGAGTCAGAGGTTAATCCAACTGAAGCCAGATCGCACACAATGACAGAGAGCAAGTTTATAATCCCTAAAGAATACTTCATACTGGCGGAAATTCAATTCACAAATATTGCTTTCAGAAGCCTTTTGAGGACTGGCCAGTAAATATATATGAGCTACAGACTTGTCAAGAGTTATTTACTGTTGTAAAAAATCAGGAATACTCAGTAACTGAAGACTCAAAATCACTAACAGGACACCAGAGGAGAAGACAGGGAAACAGGTTGTGCCGATTCTTCTTCTTCCTGCAGATCTTTTATACCCTCTGAAACTCTGCTCAAAGGGCTGCACTAGAAGATGATGATGAATAGGCCAAAATAGATTCTCTTCTGTTATGGGATATCACACAGTCTCACTTCTACTCACGATCAAGCCACAACTTCCAGGACTTTTAAAATGTGCCTTAAACTGATCCACCAAAATAAGCTTTGTTTACCTAAAATTGGGTGTCCAGTTTAAGGAGCTGGAAAATTAACACATTGTAAAATAAATTAAAGATTATTAGATTAAAAATCTAAAGTAAGGATCACAACATTTTCAGCTGATGGACACCATGTCTTGATTCGGAGTCACCACACTGGAAATAAAACTAAAATGGGCCAATTCTCATCAAATCTCATTCAAGAAGCCAAAAATTTGGGGCATTTAACACATTTTTTTAAAAAAAAATAAATAAGTTTTTAGAAGTCAATAGAGAATACCAAATGGTGCTATGGCCGAATGATGCCCATGGGCCGTGTGTTGCTGATCCCCATTCTAAATATATAATAACAATATAATTTATTGGGGAGAAGGGTGTTAATTGAACTGCAAAAAGAAGACATTTAAAATGCCTTGCTTCTGAATCCTCACTGATCAAGCTTTGAACCCACATGGTATTTTTTTTTCCAGAGTACTTGTTTCTGCTTGTATGTATTGAACATTACCATGCTTGCATCCTGAGTTCAAATGCAAAGAAGGAATTAAATGTAACTGTGCAGATTAAATTAAAGTACAAGTGTACACAGCTCTTTTAGTTTGCTAATTTAATTTTTTTTAAAAAAAACTAATTTAGTCGAGAGAAACTCCACTTAGATTTCTACCATGTTCAAAGTTGGTCAAGTTCAATAAATAATAATAATAATAATAATAATAATAATAATAATAATAATAATAATAATAAAAATGTTCAGTTGACTTGAGTTTCATTTTTAATGAAATAATGAATAAAAGAGATGACAACAACAACAATGCTACTGCTAGGTGACTATCATTATTTCTATAAGCCAACCCAGGAGTTCTAACATCTTAATAACAACATCCATATTAATTGGGAAGAAAAGGGAAGCCTTTTCCAACCAATAAGCAACACAATTATGCGGCAAGTCAATAGCGTAAGCCAGCTAACTCACTCCAGTTATATTTTGAAACTGTAATCTGATACTACTGTTTCCATCCTCGTGCCTTGCCCGCACTCCCTTGTTGCACACTGTACTATTTGAGGCCCAGAGGGCGAAGTGAGTGCTTGCTGTTTATTAATGATCAGACATTGCGCTGCAAAGCTGGCCAATTGGGGGGGGGAGAGAAGAGAGGAGGAATACCACATTACTTTCTCCAGAGTTGACGAGCCTAGACTCAGAAGCTCTTGCAATAAAACAATTCCAAGCATGTTTCCTTCTCTCTGGTGTCCCCAACAAGATTTTACTGCAGTAAAAGAAAGGAGGGAGGGAGGCAGATAGGAGAAGCCACAATCTACATAGGCCAAGATGTGGCTTACTAAGATTTTGCAGGAAGGTGTAGTTTATGGTGTTGCCTGTTTGTTCAGGGTAGCCCTCCTTTCACCTCCAAGAAGAGGTGGTTGTTTAATGGTTTTGACAAATTGCAGTCGGTTGACAAGTCTATGTCAAATAAAGCGGGAAAAGCCCTTGACTAAATATATCCTTTGGAATAAATTACCACCTCATTAACTAATCCCCTGAAAGAGGTCCAGGACATGTACACTACAGGAGTGCTTATATATCTTGAAATACTAACTCCACAGTTCAGCAATAACCATTAGAACGTACTAAAATGGCACAGAGGAGTGAACAAGCTTTTGAACTCTTCAGAATTCTTCAGCAGGCTTGCTGGTACTGTTGAAGACTAAGGGACAATTAAAAAACTTGGGCCCTGTTTTGCATTATTTGACTTGTCCCTAAAAAACTTTCTTCCTCTACCAAAGAGTCTTTTTCTAACAGACCAAAGAGAAAAACTAATTTTAAAAAATATAAATATAAAGAATTGTGTTGCATTTTTCTAAAGCAAAATATGAATAAACTTCTCTCCCTTATTTTGGTATTCTATTAGAAATTGCACTAGAAAAATCAACCCCTGTGCTGATTGATAAAGTAACTGTTGGATATTAGTGGTTAAAGTACTGGCCTAGAAACCAAAAGGTCATGAGTTCTAGGCATGAAAGCCAGCTGGGTGACTAGGCCAGTTACCTTCTTTCAGCCCAGCCTACCTCACAGTGTTGTTGTTGTGGGGGAAAAAGAAGGAAGAGGGAATATTAGCTATGTTTGCCACCTTGAGTTGTTTGTAAAAATAATAAAGGCAGGATATAAATGGAGATCCACTAAGATTAATAGTACATAGTGAGAAATAGAACAGTAGAACATAATTTTGCTCAAAAAGGAGCAGAGACACAGAAGTGCTTTTAAATCAAATTCATTGTTAAGAGTTTCATCTTGTGCATATTATATTTTATATCAACGTAACACAAACTTTTGAAACTGTGACCAGAATACGAAAAAATAAATGTAGAACTTTTAAACTTACTGTTGTTGTTCTTATCATGTTATGAAGCTGGTAGTAGCTGACCATCAAGAATAAATCTGGACTGTTGCTACAGAAATATAATTCTGTACTTGTTCGCTCCTTGTTTAAAGTTTTACTGAGCCACTGGAGAAGGAAGTGCTTATATATACAGTATGCAGAAGTATACATGTATCTGGACTAACCAGGCTTTCCTCAGAAAACCTACAGAGTTTTTCTTCTGTGTGGTATTCTTCAAATACACATCACTTTGATGAAAATGTTACAAACTAAACTGAATTGAATCTAATGTGGCAATAGTGCAATGAAATCTGCTTGCCAAACATAAATCAAATTATACCACACTGTTTACACAGAATTCAGACTTCTATGAAATTATGTACCACATTTTATAGAAATTCCATTTTTTCTGAAATGAAAGACTAGCAACAATGGTTATCAAACTATTATTTGACTATGTGGGCACACAAAACCAATTAAGACATACATACTATGAAACTAAAGTCATAAATATGATCACAAGATACCCCCAATTTTGCCTTGTGGTTGCTACAGAAAAACACTAAAGACAGTCTTCAACTTACAACCGTTCGTTTAGAGACCACTCAAAGGTAAACCGCACTGAAAAAAGTGACTTAGGACTAGTCTTACAATGTACTTACAACCACTGAAGCATCCCCACAGTCTGGATGATCAAAATTTGCAACTGGCATCTATTTACAACAGCTGCAGTGTCCCAGGGTTATGTGATTGCCACTTATAACCTTCCCAGCCAATAAGCAAAGTCAGTGGAGAAGCTGTATTTGCCTAATAACAGCACGATTGATTCGTTTAATAACTGTGGCAAAAAAGGTTGTAAAATCAAACCTGGCTCACTTAACAACTACTTTGCTTATAAAGAGAAATTCTGTTCCCAATGGTGGTTGAGAACAACCTATATCACTGGTGGAATGTACAGTCCAGCTGAACGTACAGCTGAATTTGGTTCCCCAAATGGCTTGGCTCCCATCTTCCAAAAACTGTAATCAAATGAGTTTTTAATTTAAAATAAGTGAAAAATTATTAAATGCATGCTGGAGAATCCTCCTATTACTGAATTTCAATGTGAATCAAATCAAATTTTCTTCTAACCCAACACATTTCTTTCTTCCAACTGAAAACTACCCCAAAATCTCTTAAAGTCAAAGTGTGATCTTCAGCCTTAGAAAAGTTGTAGATTCTTGCTCTCAGGGATGTAGGAGTCACATAAAGGAAAGACTATTTACACTATCAATAGATAGAAGCCTTTACCAAATAGGCTTTTTGCCCTGAGGATGCATTGCTGACCCCTACAAACTACACTGATAGAAAAACAATAGTTATGTAAATTTAAAACATCTAAACAGAACAGAAAATGTTCTGTTACCTATTCTTCAATTAAGAAACAAACTTAGCTGAACAAAGAACCATGACTCTAAATTAAATTTTAAAAATTTAAAAATCCCTATGAAACATGAGCAAATCTTTAGTAAAACCCATTAATTACTGTGTACTGAGCTTCCTCTTTTAAAACCTTATACCTGAAAAATATACTGAGTCCTATTAATTGAGGAAAATGTAATAAATAAATAAAATTGGATAATCTTTTAACCCTTTGGTAGTCTCAGTGTAGTAACCCATGAAGCATAGCTGAATGGAAGGATGTTAATTATTGATGTATGTCACTGTCTAGACAATTTAATTTGTGCATTTAAAATCCCTGAATCTTTAGGCTCTCTTCTCCAGTGCAGGCATCCATTTTATATGTATATTTAAAAAAACCCTAATGAGTTTTGAACCTCCATTCCAAATCACTTGGCATTATACTAGGTGATTTCCCTCCACCCATATTAATAATTACTTGGCTGGAGCCTTTATTTTTAATCCTGGTGAAAAGTCTTTTCCCTAAAGATACCTTGTTTTTCTCCTCACAGCAGACCCTTAATAAAATGCACTAGGGGAGATGGGGTGAGGTGAAAAAACAATATTTAGTCTGAAAGCTCAAAACTGTTCCATCACTGCATCAGAGCTTTTTTTGGGGGGGGGCTGGGGGAATTATTTGATCAAATTTAGAAGCCAAATCAGCTAGGAGGAAGAAAAAGTTCCACTGATAAGATACATGTGATTTACTTTTAAATAAGGCATGAGGGATTGGTGAACCAGTACTGTAAAGAACAATACCAGAAAGGTTACATGACTCCCTCACCTCCTCCAGTCAAAGGTAAATAGGGACAACTGCAATTCTCTGATAAATTTTATTACAAAAATTGGCTTCTAAATCAGGCATCCTGTGAACAAACAGGAAAAAAGCCACTGAAGTAGTGAAAAAAAGCCACTTTGTCCGTCAGCGAAGACCGAGTCGAATAACTGGAGAGGCCCAGGAGGGCGGAGCTTCTTCATTAGCAGACGCGGTCATGCGCATAGACAGAGCATCTCCCCAGTCCGACTGCCGTTTCCATCCATATAGAATAAAATGAGGTACTTTTGTCCCTAATAAACATTCTGAGACTTAGACACATTACAGGCAGTCCTTGACTTGCAATAGTTGATTTTGTGACTGTTCAAAGTTACAACGGCACTAAAAATGACTTATGACTGTTTTTCACACTTTAATACTGTGGCAGCATCCCCATGATCACATGAACAAAATTCAGATGCTTGGCAACTGGTTCATATTTATGACAGCTGCAGTGTCCTGGGGTCACGTAATCCCCTTTTGCGACCTTCTGACAAGCAAAATCAATGGGGAAGCCAGATTCACTTAACAACCATATTCCTAACATAACAGCTACCATGATTCACTTAATAAATGTGGCAAGAAAAATCGTAAAATGGGGGCAAAATTCACTTAACAAACTCAGCAACAGAAATTTGGGGCTCAATTGTGGTCATAAGTTGAGGACTATCTGTAGTTGACCTGAAAGTCTCTTTCTGAAACACTCTTGTCATTTTAGGGGCAGTTTTCAACATTTGTTACTGTCAGCCAAACTCCTGGGGGGGGGGGACAGGGTGGCGGGGGAGCCTTTTGAATCAACATATGTACAGCCATTTGATCATTTTGAATGCTTCTTTTCAAACATCTGAAGTGCTCCAAATGCATTAGTTTGTTGCAGGTCTTATAACCATCTTGTAAGAACTAGCATGTTCATAGAACAAATGGGGTAAAGCTACGTGGATCTGAAGATCACTTTGCTAACTTTTCACTTGTTAGTCAGGAGGGAAAAACTGGATGAGTTTTTCAGTGGGCATCAATCAGATTAGTACCTTATGCCCTCAAGGGGTTGGGATTCACCATTCTTATAGCAAGAACTATATTCTCTGTTAAGGAGAATTAAGTGTACACAAGGGGCAATTTGGATGAGGACAAAGTTTTGTTGGAAATGAATTTTGGAAAAAACATATGGCAGTCATGGCTCTAGTTGAACTGCAATAATTCAGTCCTACAATTGTTTCTGAAAATACAGACTTCCTTGATTCTGTGGCCATTTACACACATTATAAACCACTCAGAGCCAGATATGACCGGAGTGGCATATAAACCTTAGTGATTAATTGCCCCTGAACATGACTGAATGTAGAATGACACTCATAGGCCAGAACTGACTAGGATAAAATTATTTAATCTTTTCCCCTAATTCTTCTCCTGCAAAAGGCCCTGACTTACTTTCATTTTCATAGAGCATGAAAAAAACAGATTTGAAGATATTCACACTAGAAGATACAATAAAGTTAAATGCCTCTTGTTTTCTTTTTTGCTTTGTTTTCCTCCTGCAAGTCCTGTCCCACACTTCAAACTGATATCCTTTCGATTTTCTCCATAATTTGCATGTGCATTCTCTCTCACACAGCAGCTTTAGTCTAATAACATTCTTTCAATATCAGTTCTGCTATTTTCCGCCAGCCTTAAATTTAAAAAATTGAAAACTGAGGCCACCAGACATAATCTGTAGCTACTAAAATGGAAGTTCCACTCCAGGATCTGTGTTCATAGATTTTATTAAGCCATAACTTGCTTGGTTTGCTTGCTTTTGACCTAGTCATTGTGGCATGTAAACTATGCTTTATGGCTTTAATGTCATGCATGACTCAAACTCTTATACTTTGTCGAACAAAATATGGTTAAAACAACTCTTGGCTGAGAATAATGTGTGAAGCCAACTAGTTCTATTTTCTTCTCCTGACAATATTATTCTCTTTAGACACTAGATTCTCATATACACAGGGAGGCTGGAAGAGCAAACTTTAATATACTGCTAAGCACCCCCCATGTGAAATGTCTAATGTATTAAAACAGTGCTTCCCAAACTTTTTTTTTCATTACCGACAGCCACTTATCAGAAAGCCCTTATTTAAATGTCCATGTTGTGATTGGATAATGGATTTGTTGTCATTACCCCCACCACCAAAAAAAAAAAACCCTTTTACCCAATTCTGGATAATGTACCCAAGTTTGAGAAGCACCATATTAAACCATTTACTTTTCTAGATTTGACTAGTTTTGACTACTGTAGTTAAAACTAGTTTCACCCATCTCTCTTCCCATTGTCTGTGGATTACTGCAAGGTCCACCATATTCTAAGTCCAGATCTGGAGAAGACCCTCCTTGCTCTTGGAAGAAATGGCCATTTTCACAGACACAGCACTCCCTTCATAGAACTTAAGATATCACAGAAGCTGCCTCTGGTTCACATCTCTACTTGGGTTTAGGTTCTTGGATCTCTGAAGCAGAGCACTTTAGCTTCCAAATTTACCTTTACAGAGATGTGCTTGATAAAGAGATTTTTAAAAAATGATAATGTTTTAGCAGGGGAATAATGAGATGAGTAAAGCTTTGTTTTGAATGATTTCTTCAGGCTGGATGTGTGTGGGAGAGAAAAAAAATTAATTCTCTACCTGTGAGTCCATAGGGTACAGAGGCTTAGTATTCTTAAATCCAAGTTTAAAGTTGCCATCATTGACTGTAGCCGAGTTTGAATGCTTTCAAGTGGTTATGATACTTCGAGAATGGCCATCCTGGCCTTGTGTAAAATTTGTCTCTAATTTTTTACTTGGTACATTTTAGCTCTGTGCTCCCACCATCTACGAAGAGGTATACAATCCTTGAATCTTGGGGTTATAATAAAGTCATTAGTCTTATAACACCTTGAACACTCACTAATGTGGCTAACCCTCTGGAACAGGGGTCTCCAACCTTGGCAACTTTAAGACTTGTGGACTTCAACTCCCAGAATTCCTGGCTGAGGAATTCTGGGAGTTGAAGTCCACAAGTCTTAAAATTGCCAAAGTTGGAGACCCCTGCTCTGGAAGGTGTCTCCTTAGGTCTCTCTTTTTTCCTGGTATTGAATTGGTTCTGCTTCCTCCAGCCTGCTGGCAACCAGCCAATATGCTTTACAGTTCAGCCTTCTTATTTATCACTCCACCCTGCTTCCTGCCAACAACATACACTCTCTGCAGAAGCTTTTTTTCTACACCCACGCATCTTGCAGCCCCTTCCATGCCTCATCTTCTCAGTTGTCTTCCAAGTTTCTTTTGTTCTGTTGTTCCCTGTATTCTTTGATCTGGGTACTGTATCTCTATTCAGTGCAAGTACCTCTCTTTCTTTCTCTGGACACCCAGAGACCATTACCAATTCTGCATTCCTGGGCCTTTCATTAGCCTGGTTACCAACAACTTCTCCATTTATCTCTATAGCTAAGACAATGTTTTAGTTTAAGCTTACAAATCCCCTCAATTCACTCAGGAGACAGTAAACATAATAAAGGTAAAGGTTCCCCTTACACATATATGCTAGTCATTTCCAACTCTAGGGGGCGGTGCTCATCTCTGTTTCAAAGCCGAAGAGCCAGCGCTGTCTGAGCAAGACGTCTCCCTGGTCATGTGGCCAGCATGACTCAATGCCAAAGGCGCACGGAACGCTGTTACCTTCCCACCGAAGGTATTCCCTATTTTTCTACTTGCATTTTTTACGTGCTTTCGAACTGCTAGGTTGGCAGAAGCTGGGACATACCTCCTTCTATTCATCAATATCACATTTAGTTTAGCCAACTGAAGGGGAGGGGGCACCTAATTCATTTAGCAACGTCTGCTAAAATGTGGTCGCACAACCAAATGAGAAGTGTTTTAAGAGACTCACAATCTAGGAAGGTCTGGGATAGGGCCAGATAGAATAAAAGAATACTCAAGAGAGAGAGAAGCCACCAAGAAAGTAAAATGACCAGTCAGTATAGAATAGTATGGATATAATCTTGAAGAAGAAATGCAAGATCATTAAGTAAATGATAAATCAATCCTGGAAAACAGAGAGGGTGAGAAACTCAAGATAGCCTGTTTGGTATAAGAGAGGCTAGAGGGGAAACTGACAGGTTTTCAAGGTTCTGCTCATATGTCCTATAGCCATGATGGCAAACCGGTGGCACGCGGAACCATCTCTGCGGGCACGTGAGCTGATGCCCTGGTCAGCTCCACCGTGCATGCCTGCACGCCGCCGACCAGCTGATTTCTGGATCTCTGCCGGGAGACATGTGGGAATGTGCGGGAGGTGGGGGGGTCACGTGCATGCATGGGGGTATGGGGTGGGGTGCCCCCCGTGCCCTGTTTTTGGTTCCAGGAGGCTTTAGAGAGGCCTGCTACCACCAAAACAGGGCCTGGGGGGAGCCCCCCACCCCGTTTTGGTGCTAGCAGGCCTCCTTGAAGCCTCTTGGGATCAAAAACGGGCCGTGGGAAGTGTGGTGTGCCCCCCACCCCCGTTTTTGGTCCCAGGAGGCTTCAGGAAGGCCTGCTAGCACCAAAATGGGGGTCACACGTGCATGCACAGGGGCAGCGCAGGGGGGTCATGCACGCATGCACGGGGGGAGGGGCCTGCCCCAAAGGAAAAAAGGTTTGCCATCACTGTCCTATAGCAACAGAGCTCCAGTAGTCCTTGTCTTGTCTGTTCCCTGACCTAGCCTACTTCAAAGGGCTGACAGAGACAGCCTATGATAAAGTCTGGAAAAAGGAGATTAGAGATTTTCTAAGCAGGAATGCATAGGCAAGAAATCTCTGAAGGCTCAGCGGGACGGCAGGCGGACAACAAAAGAAATCAAAGGTGCCGAACTGAGTTTCACATTGTTTGGTCACAAGGTTCTATTTGCCAGTCAGACAACTAAATTGGCTTGAAAAATCTAGGTTGAGTTCCTAAGCAAGCCATAGATTCTTCAGAGACATCTGCCTGCTCCCATGCAGCTGTTGCTGAACTGCAAACACTGTGTTCTCTCTCAAAAGGTTGTCCCAAATTGATGGGGAATATCATCACCGTATCTCCCTTAATAGCTAACCAACTATCCTAATCTGAAATACCCTTCACGTTGAATTGGATTTTGCTTCACAGGAATAGTAAGCTCTGCACCAACTGTTGAGTGAAGCCTAGATGAGAAAGCACCATTGTACTGTATTGGGGGAGGGGGCCTATAATGAGAATGAAAGAGAAACTTTCCTATACAACCAACAGAGGAACAAATGGAACTTTCTCCATTATGATATACTTAAAACAGCCGGCAACGTGGTGCTTCACTTTTTTTTCCTGGTTCCTTTCTTGGGGCCATTTAAATCTGT